>NC_082715.1:16456145-17077467 GCF_030144855.1 Hypanus sabinus
ACAATATTAGATCAATATTGACTTATAATGTTGAAGAAGGGACTCAGTGGAATGAAACAAATGTCACTGAAAGGAGATTAAAAATAGCAGAACCACAGGATTTGTTTAAGGGTCGATATATGTTTCAGTGTTAGAAAAAGAACAATTATGACATTTATATAAAGATCGTCTGATCAAGAATGTGTCATGGTGTTTAGTGTCCACAGTGATGACACCTGAATCTCATGTAATAAAACTAAGAAATGAAACCAAGTTAATCACTGATTGTGTGGCAATTGGTTATTCTAGGAGGAAATCAAATTGACTATTCCCAGTACGTATGTCTGTCAAGGTGAGTAAGAATAATTAGAACCAGGGCTCCCCAGAAAATATTGCAGAATTGGTCACCAGAGAGTTGCCTTTTGAAATGTGGTTATAATGTTGCAACGACTGGAGGAAAGTGGAAATGTGTAACTTGTACGCACACTGTAAGGAACAGCCGGCATTAGGGAAAGTTCTTGACATTCAACTTGACCAGGAGATAAAAAATAGTCAACTTCCCTCATACGCATATATTTGACATCTAATTACTAAATAAAGAACAGAGACACAAGAACTTCTGCGGATGCTAGATATCCAGAGCAACACACACAAAATAAAGGCACACCAAGGTAGCGTTGTGGTTAGCGTGACACTGTCACAGCTTGGGGCGTTCCAGAGTTTGGAATACAATTCCAGCACCATTCTGTAAGGAGTCTCTGGACATCCTCCCTGTGAAATGCATGAGTTTTCTTTGGGTCCTCCAGTTTTTTCCCACAGTCCGAAGATGTAGTAGGTAGATTAATTGATCATTGTAAATTGTCCAGTGATTAGGTTAGGGTTAATCGGGTTGGTCAGGGATGTTGCTGGGATGACAGGCTCAAACAGCTGGGAAGGCCTACTTAACGCTGTATTGCTTAATAAATAAATACCTACAGGATTCAACAGTCAAGCAGAATCTATGGAGAGAAATAAGGAGCTAATGTTGTGGGCTGAGATCGTTCAGGGTCTTATAGATGCTGCCTGACCTGCTGAGTTGTGCATTTTGTACATATTCCTACTACATAAAGGAAATAATTTTACATCCAGAGCTCTTCTAATTCTACAAGTTGGCTGGATTATTTTCTTCTGGAAGTACAGTATTATTGTGTGTCATACTAAACTCAAGTTAATTATAGAAGTTAACAGCATTAGAAGATCATTATTGCCATTATGCCCATCATGTTCTGGAAAAAAGATCTATTCCATTTCCCAGCTCTTGGCTTATGTCCCTGTAGCTTAAACCTCCTCAATGTGCGCATCCTAGTGAGTATCTCTAACTCCACTCCCTTTTAAACAGTGCTCCTCATAATATTCCCTCAAATCTCCTGTTTTTTTTAAATTAGTATCTTAAACAGTTTCCCAAGTTATTGGCATTTAGGAAGGATAGGCCTCGCATAATTTTATGCACTTCATTTAAATTTCTCCTCTATTCTACATGAAAGAACCCTAGGTTCACCAAACTCTCCTCATAACTAACATTCTCCAGTTTTTGAAAATATTCTCTAATATATCCTCTCCATCCCCTTTAGATCTGTATTATTCTTCCTGCCTTGTAATAAATAGAACTCAAAATCAGATTTAATATCACTGGTATATGTCATGAAATTTGTTTACTTTACGGCAGCAGTACAATGGAATGCATGATAAATAAATGTAGAAGAAAAAAACTGGATTCCACTGATTTCCCTCCTGTCACTTATCTTTGCAAGCGGAACAAATGCTACACCTGCCACTACACCTCCTCCCTCACTACCACCCAGGGCCCTGAACAGTCATTCTAGATGAGGGAACACTTCACCTGTGAATCTGTTGGGGTCATATACTGTGTCTGGTGCTCCTGGTGTGGCATCTTGTATATCAATGAGACCCAACGTAGATTGGGAGACCACTTCACCGAGCATCAATGCTTTCTCTGCCAGAACAAGCAGGATCTCCCAGTTGCCACCCATTTTAATTTCACTTCCCATTCCCATTCAGATATGTCTATCCATGGTCCCTTCTACTGCTGTAATGAGGCCACACTTAGGTTGGAGGAACAATATCTTATATTCCATTTGGATAGCCTTCAACCTGATGGTATGGACATCGATTTCGTGAACTGCCGGTAATGTCTCCCACACCCCTTTTTCATCCCTTTTTCCCTCTCTCACCTTACCTCTCTGCCCACCCATCGTGGGGTTGACTGGGATCCAGGATCAGCCATGATAGAACGCAGAGCAGACACAATGGGCTGAATGGCCTAATTGTACTCCCACGTCTTACTGTCTTATGGTCTTAAGACCTGGATAGCGGGGATCCTTAACGATAGACACCGCATTCCTGAGGCACCGCTCCTTAAAGATGTCTTGAACACAATGGAAGCTAGTACTTGTTGACCATTCATCAACAGAATTAGGTTAGGAAAATTACTAAGCAACTCGTAATTAATCGAAGCTCGCACTTTATTGTCTCTGCACAAACAACAAAGCAGCCATGTTGACCCTGGTCCAACAACTCTCAAACCTGAATTCTATTGTTCCCTTTGTATTGATACTCACTCAGTTCACTTTTCCAATTTAGAACACTGAAATAGGAGATCACCGTTGGCCAGATGATTGATCCTTTTTTTCACCCAGCCCCTGTTGTGGGTGTTCTTCCTCATGATCTTGGGTCTCTTGAGAGAGTTATTGCTGAATGCACAGGCGAAGTGTTCACTTTTATATTTGTTCTTTCCTAATTCAAATGTTGCATTCCAGTATCATTGGCTATAGGTCATCTGATTGACCTTTAACACTTTCTCTGCTCCAGACCTGCAGCCACTTATTGCCTTCTTCCCAGCAAGTAACAATCAGTAATTTATGGCTCTTTGCTCTGTTCAGTGACCAACTCAAGTCACTCCAGGCAGGCACCAACCCCAACATTCACAAACCTGCATGTCATATTATATCAAAGAACACCTCACAAATCATTTCTTCTTTGGAAATGACCCCTGGTCCAGCAGATTACCTGAAGCATCATTGTGTTTACTATAAAACACAGAATGCAATTTCATCTCACAAAATGGAGGATGGAAAACAGATCCACAAAATGGCAGCCTCCATCTCCAAGGACATGGCAGGAAGAAAGACAATTGATTTGTCTGCTTCCACTGTCCTTGACCCATTCAAGCTCAACGCTTCTGTCCATATTTTATATCTGCCTAGGCCAACAGTACTCATGATGGAGCTGACTAATTTTACAAGATCCTACGACTTATTTCAATCTTGGGCAGTAGCCATACCCGTACCAGCTGGTGGTGCAACCAGTCAGAATACTGTCCACGGTACATTTGTAGAGGTTTTTGAGTGTTTTAGTTGACAAACCAAATCTCCTCGAAGTCCTAATGAAACACAGCTGCTGTCTCGCCTTCTTTATAGTTGCATCAATAGGTTGCATCCAGGTTAGGTCCTCAGAGATATTGACTCCCAGGAACTTGAAATTGCTCACTCTCTCCACTTCCGATCCTTCTATGAGGATTGGTTTGTATTCCTTCATCATATGTCAAAACTGTAACCAGTATTCCTGTTTTGCCCACACTTGTGTTCTATGCAATTTTAAAAAGATCTCCCTGCTTGTCGCTGCAAGTGGAACAAGCACTACACCAGCCTTATTCACCTCCTCTCCCACCTCCGTTTAGGGCCTCAAACAGTCCTTGCAGGTGAGGCAGCACTTCACCTGCAAATGTGCTGGGGTCTTCAACTGTGTCCAGTGCTCCCAAAGTGGTCTCCTCTACAATGGCAGGCTACTGACTTACGCTTACATCTGAGTGTGATGGTATTCCAGAATGCATGATTAAGAGTAGTGAAAACTGAGAAGAAGCTCTGAATATAAGCAAAGATGGAAGACTTTCTTTGCAGCAAAGATGTAGGATTCTTCATTGCTGTTTCTGTAACAATTTTGTTTTTACTAATCGAGGTTGTTAGACTTGAGTGAACTCCCAAACCCGGAGGATAAGTGAACCACTCTTAGTCTGGCCTCTACCCTCTGATCTGTTTGGCATAGGTGACCATTAAGAGCCAAGACATAAAGTCCTGATTCCAGCCAGCATATCTCTCTGTGTCATTGAGGCTCGCAAGCCTCCAAACCATTTCAAGGTTGTGGTCCTCTTGGAGGTCTGCATGGTGAGACGCATCGTAAATTGGGGAACCATTTTGTCAAGCACCTTCATTTCATCCACCAAAATGGAACTTCCTGGTAGCCAAACAGTTTAATTCTGATTTGTATTCCTGTTCTGACATGTCAATGCACGGCTTTCTCTTGTGCCAAGATAAGGCCAACCTCAGGGTGGAGGAGCGACACCTTATATTCCACCTGGGTAGCCCCCAACTTGATAGCATGAACATTGATTTCTCCATCCAGTGAAAAAGATTTGCCCTTCCCCTCCCATCTTCTTCTATTCCCCAATCTGGCATTTTCCCTTCCCTCACCTGCCTATCAATTCTTCCTGGGTCCCCTCCTCCTTCCCTTTCTCCCATGGTCCACTCTCTACTCCTATCGGATTCTTTCTTCTCCAGTCCTTTACCTTTCCCACCCACCTGGCTTCACCTATCACCTTCCCCTCCCCCCCATCTTTTTATTCTGGTGTCTTCCCCCTTACATTTCAGTCCTGCAGAAGGGTCTCGGCCCAAAATATGAAATGTTTATTCTTTTCCTATTTGCTGCCTGACCTGCTGTGTTGTTTAAGATCTCCCTGCTGCTGCATGTTTCTTCAACCACCTCTTTAGCAATGTCCCAGTCCGTCATTTTTCTGTGTTTTCTCAAATCTCCTCAAATCCTTTCACTTTTATATCAAAAATGTATGTTCCCCAGTTAGCCAACAGAAATTATGATCCTGTATGCTTCCTTCATTACCGCATGAAACTGTCCGACTAACTTCAAGAATATATGGCTTGTACCCAGCAGCTCTCTACAGTGCTCACTATCCTATTATCTGTTGTGTATTACCTCGTCTTGTAGGGGCTTTGTGAAATAAGCCTCGATTCAAGAATCAACACTCACATTTACTCAGCTGTGCAAAAGTCTTGGGCACATATATATAGCTAGGGTGCCTTAGATACTTGCACAGTACTGCTGCCAAAAGAAAATCATGCCATGTGTGAGTGATGATAAACCTGATTCTAATAAGGGTCTCTTATTATGGACTGTGACTGGGAAGGGGACAGGAAGAGGGGAATCATGGTTGGGCAAATGGAAAGGGAGGGAGAAGGACCAGAGGAACATTCTGTAATGATCAATAAACCAACTGTTTGGAATCAAGTGACCTTGCCTGGTGTCTCAGAGCTGAGTATGTCTGCACCCACACCATACTCCTTGCCCCTGGTAACCCCTTTTCTGCTACTTGTTCCAGGCCGGTAATCACGACCCCATTGCACATCACTAGTTCATTCTAACCTCCAATGAGAAGAGCAATTTAGAAGCCGCAGTGTTTTACTCAAACACCAACAAAGGAAACATGATGCAAAAGAGGCATTTCACTATATGTTTCAATGTTTCGAAGTACAGTACATGTGAGAAATAAATCTAATCTTTCTTTTCTCTTTCTCAAAAAACTGATGATAAAATAAAAATAAGCACAAATTGATTTTAAAGTATTTAAAATATCTTGAATTAATGCAATTAAGCAAAATAAAAATCTGCTTAGCTTTTTTACAGAGCTCCCAGTTACTTGGTCTCAGTGAGCGGATTTCCCAACTTTGAATCGAGGAAGTCTGTAGAAGTCCATGCTACCTCATTGGAGCTCAACAGTGCAAGGCAAAGACAGAAGGCAGTCATAGCACAGGGTAGAAGATACTCCTGTTGGCTAAGCACTTGTTAGCAATGGACCTCGGGATCTCCACAAAAAATTAAAAGATATATCCTGATGTAAGGGCTGATGGAGCCAAAGATCTGGTCCATTATTGTCGGGCTTAGTCAAAGCTAGCAGAATGTGATAGAGATGAGATGGGACTGGAGACAATAGCTGAAGTGATAAAAAAAAATACTTGAGGTGTTGGGCAGTCTAGCAGCCTGCTCTTCTTTCAAGATTACTTTGTGTCCAGGTGTCCCTGGAGAAGGAGCACATAATGTCCACACATAAAATGAGGGATTTCTGGAATTGGTGGTCATCTCAGGCTTTGGAATGTGCTTTGAACAGTGATAACTTTATTTTAGTATGAAATTATAAAGAGTGTATTTTATAAAGTCCTGAATATTGTAATCTAGTGTACTGCTGTGATACTGTAATTTGAATAGACATTTGTACATATATAAAAAAGACTATCAAAGAAAGGAAGAAAAGAATATTGTGTTAATCCAAGTATCTTATCACATGCAGTTGCATTGGCAACTGACTCAGCTCACAAATTCTCTTTTAGTCTGAACTTTCTTGCCTATGGCTTCTGAACTTAAAAATCTATGTGCATTATTATGTGCCATTGTATTCCATGTAATTTTAATGGAAGGGATTTGCAGAACCAGAATCTGATTTAATATCACTGGCATATGTCTTGAAATTTGTAAATCTACATAAATTAGCCAATTGTTCATTCTTATCTATATCCTGTATTTCACAAGTTAGAGCAGGTAATTAAGAAGGTTGACAACATTTTGACCTTTATTTAAAGAAGATTTATGTCAAGGAGTAAAAGCTCCTTGTTCCAATATTTGGTGTCTGGTGAACCAACATATTGATGGGCTGAATGGCCTAATTCTGTTCCTATGTCTTATTGCCTTATACTTCATGTTGAATATGGTGCAAAGGCCTTCACTGAAGCAAAGATAATTTTTTCAAAGAGGGAATGCAACCCAATATTCATGAAGTTGATTCCTGTGGTAGTGGTGTTGAGGAAAACACAGAACGCAGAAGATAGAACAGTACGGTATAGTATAGGTCTTTCAGCCCTTGATATTGCACTGACCCTTTAATCTAGTCTAAGATCAGTCTGGCCTTCCCCTTTCACAAAACCCTCCAGTTATCTTTTACACGTGTCTATCTAAGAGTCTCTGGCTGTCCAATCTATCTATGTTTCTTATCATCTTAAGCACCTCTATCAATTCATATGTCATCCACATTCTCTCCAGATAGAAAAGCCCTAGCCAATAAAGGCAGAATCCTAGTAAATCTCCTCTGCACCCACTAAAGATTCCACATCCTTCCAATTATCAAACATGAAACAAATTGGGCCTATGCTCAGCATTTAAAAGAAAGAGAGATTATCTTAGTAAAATAATAAAATCTTATTGAGCTTGACAGAATACATTTTTGTTCCCCTTGTCAAGGGTGCTTAGAACCAGGGGCCGTGATCTCAAAGTATGGGGTCACCATTGAGGTCTGAGACAAGAAGTTTCTTCACCCAAAACATTAAGGATGCTTGGAATTCATGGAGACTCAATCACTGAGAATATTAAGGAGTAAGAATAACAGGATTTTTAATCATTCAAGGAATCAAGGGATATAATATCAGTGAAGTTTGGCAACCATGAGGTAAAAAAATGATTCAGGATCTTACTGAATGGTAGGCAGAGCACAAGATGAATCGCCTATTCCTAATTCTGTTTCTATTTCACTGGATGTAGCATGGAGGGCTATGGAGGCAAAGAGTCCAT
Organism: Hypanus sabinus; assembly: GCF_030144855.1. Taxonomy (NCBI): domain Eukaryota; kingdom Metazoa; phylum Chordata; class Chondrichthyes; order Myliobatiformes; family Dasyatidae; genus Hypanus; species Hypanus sabinus. Next base: position 16,463,808 of record NC_082715.1, read on the forward strand.
TCAAGCAACAGACTGATTCATTTTTAAGGGTATTGGGATATAGCATTAGTGCAGGAATAATTTTGATGAATGGCAGAATTGCCACAAGGGTCTGACTCCTCCAACTTCTATTTCTTATAAAATCTTATGCTACATAGAAAATTCTCAGAAATTTCAACCAATGGTAGTGCAGCAGTTAATATAACACCATTAGAGAACCAGCGATGCATGTTCAACTCTGGCGCTGACCATAAGGAGTTCTCCCTGTGACTGCATGGGTTTCCTCTGAGTGTTCCAGCTTCCTCCTCACATCCCAAAGGCCTAAAGGTTAATACGCTAATGATTAAAAAATGGGTGTAGTTGACAGGAGTGGGCTCATTGGGTCAGAAGGGCATGTTACTGTCCTATATCTTAAAATAAATCAAAATACAAATAAACTGCATGTGATTTTATGCATCGTCAGTTTGAATGGTTATTCATGCAAAGAAATTGAAGAGATCAAAATGAAATCTGGTTGATGAGAACAAAATCACTAATTTGACTTGGAAAACACCACTTAACAGTATTTTTGATATAACTACTCTAGAAGAACTGCAGTTGTCCACAAAGTTTCTCGAAGACAATGAAGAATGGATAATGAATACTGGTCTAGTTATCAACACAAGAGATTCTGCAGATGCTGGAGACCTTGAGCAACACACACAAAATGCTGAAGGATCTCAGCCTGTATGGTGGGAAATAGGCAATATTCTGTGCCTTGCTTACTGAGTTCATCCAGCATTTTATGTGTGCTGCTGGCCTTGTCATCAACGTCCATCTCCCACAAATAGCAGGGCCGTCTCCATAAATAGAATGAAATGTGTCATGAGTGTGGTGGTAAATTCCAGGTCATTGAGAAGACTACTTAAGAGTTTAAAAGTTGTGTTAAAGCCAGATGCAGAGAAGGTGGATCAAATTGTATTGCAAAAGAGACTGCAACCAAAGAAGGTTCAGGTATAATAGAGAAAAGGTAGTAAAGTCATGTATGATTACAATAGATAAGCTACTGTTTGATCAGATTACAACAGAAACACAAAAAGCATTTCCTGATTCCAAAATATTTATGATTTTTCCTTTTTGTAAACTTAATAAATCAGATGTAACTTTTTTAAATTTTAGCATTTTAAATTAATTGTATTTAAACATTTCACTTAAAAAATAATTCAATTTTAAACCATGTGTTGTTGATTACAAATGATACATGATTTTGAATGTGTGTAGTATTCTGTATGTGAATAGCTACACATAAGCAGATGCCTTTTTGGTTAATTGTAGATTTTAAAAATGCATGCAATGAATGAACCAATAATTTGGGCATCAAATGCAAATAAATATTAAAGATATTCTTTAACTTTGAAGCTTTTAGAACTAATTCCCTTAATTAGCAACATATTTCTTTTTTGTATACATTATATCCTTCTACATCTGCATAGAGACAAGAACTATCCAAACAGATGTTGGGAAAATCCAATTTAATTTGATCATTAAATGCCATGGCAAAAGGCTATTTTCCATCATCTGGATACACAGCGCCCCCTTGAGGTAAACTCAGAAGTTAAGTGAATTAATATTTATGAATGGCTGTTCTTCAGACAATTTTTATGACAGAATTATTTACTGTAAAGTACACATTTGTCTTTTTTTCTTTTCTCCTCAAAGGTGTTCCTTTGATTGATTTTTTTTAACGGGAAGGAGAAAATGGAAGAAAGCAAAAAACTGTGTGGGTTTTCATAAGTATATTCCCTGAATGTAGTGTTGGACAGGAACATTATTGTTTTTTTTGGTACAAATTGAAGCAGTTACCTTTTAAATCAAGAATGGGGATACATTGATTCTGGTCAAAAATGATTTCAGGATGATAGAGCTCAAGGCCAGAAGCAGTTAATCAGCAGACCAAATAAATTACCTCCAATCTTTGACATGAGAAATGAGCATATGGACTTCCCTGAATTATCCCTTTCCACATTTAATATGTATTCAACTTCCTTTCTGCATAGCTTGAATAATTTCTTCTTCTTTCACCCGTTGCTTTGAATTTGTCAAAATGTATTACTCGCTATCAAATTGGTGATGCCCACAGCCCTGGTGCATGACATTAGGAAATGACTTTGCACTGAAGTGTATCCGGACATTAGCTGACAGCAGAATTGCTAAGGTCAAGTTTAGATGGGTAGAGGTCATTTATAGCTTCGCCCTCCCTTGTAAATAATTTATTCTGACTGTGAAAAAAAAATCAATTTCTTTGTGAACATGTGCTCCTAAGTGGTGCTAGTTGGTCAACAACTACGTGGCTCACCTCAGCACTGAACGCGCTTCGCAGTTGTAGTCTCGCTTCGGGGACTCTGATGTTCGTCTTCCTTGTGGTTGTTGTTACTCTGTCTTTTTTTTTACCATTTCTGTGATTTCATCGGGGTGCTTCAATGGTGAACTAACTCTGCAGCTGCATTACCCGGCCATTGGCTCAGCACAGAGGGTTCCGTTTTAAGGGCTCTGCAGTTAATGTTATTTGTTTACTTTTTGATTGTTTGCATGCTTTGTTCTTTTCTTTGCACATTGGGTCTTGTCGTGTGGGGTTTTCTTTGAACAAGTTCCATGGTTTTCTTTGTTTCATGGCTATTTCTGATAAATACACATCTCTGGATTGTATATTGCATACATACTTTGATAATAAATGTACCTTTGAGTCTTTGAATCTTTGTTTTTCTATATTTTGTGGTTGCCTACAAGGTGGCGGATCTCAAAATTGTATACTGTATACATATTTTGATATTAAGTGTACTTTGAACAAAGAAATAATTACGACTACTTGAAGATTTGAGATTCAAATGTTGTACTTTGGTGTTTTTAATACCACATGGAGCTGAATTATAAAATACAAAGGTGCTTAAATGTCTATTTGTTCTTTTTGAAAGGTGGGGGGCAATTTTAGCTGAACATCCCTTCCCTTCTTTCACCTTGCTCCCAATTACCTCTGATGGAGTCAGTGTCATTCCATGCCAAAAGTCTACTATGCAATTTGATATTTTGTGATATATTGCTCTCTTCTACAGCAATAAGTCAATGTGAGATTCACTGATATGAAGCTGACATGGATAAAGCCAAAAAGGAGCTGCAGCATAATGAGAGACTTCATGGTACCACACCCACATGTACTGAAACATTTGCTTTACCATTAAGGAGGAAATTGAATCCTCCTCCATCTTTTTTTGACTAATTACACCTTATATTCACTTCGGCAGCTACATACATAAACACCAGAAATTATTCTGTTGCCTGCTGAGAATGTAACTAATATATTCGTTTGTTTCATTGAATGACGCAATCTCAGAAAGGTCTCCTGGGTACGTCTGTGCATCTGGTCGGCTGAGCAATCGTACACATTTCAGACTCAGGTTCAATATCATTGACATTCCTTGAAAGTTGCTGTTTTGTGGCGAGCAGGTGCTACACCTCGGCCATGAGTGATCTGCAGGATAGCGGAGAGAAGGGGCGCCTTATAAACTTGAGATTTAAATAAAAATAAATAGTGCAAAAATAGTGAGGTAGTGTGCATGTGTTGGTTCTTTGCAGATTCAAAACTGTGATGGTGGAGGGTTAAAAGCCATTGCTCATACAAATAATAAAAGTTGTCATTGCAGCTAAGTACAAGATTCAAGTTTCAAAGCATATTTATGCAGTATACAACCCTGAGATTTGTCTACCCACAGATTGCCACAGAATAAAGAAAACCATGGAGCCTGTTCAAAGATAAACGTCAAACCAAAATGTCAACAAAACAGTCCAGGAATGTTCAGGTTTCAACTCAGTTCAGTTCAATCTAGCGCTCTGTTGTTCATTAACCTCAGGCCACAGTGCCAATTCGTCAGGATCAAAAGCACAATAATAACAAAAGGAGCGACTAGAAACCAGAAACCCACCGTTACATGTCATCATGGCAGATCACAAGAATTGTCCCATTGTTACAGTTGCCCTTCATGCCATGGCAGAGAACAGGCATCTAGCTGTCTGCAGAGTTGTGCAGTCTGATTCTCATTGCAAATAAAGTACCTAAAATGTATCTCATGAATTGGAATCTAAGCTCATGTTCTGTGTTTATCTAATGCAAACAAGAAGCATGCTTCTGGGAAAATAGCCCCATGGCCATACATTGATTGAAATCGGATCTTCTGTTTGTTATTGATTGTATCAATTTTGAAAATCCATGATATGCATTCACCACTGTTTATTTTTCTTGACAAAATCTATCACGTGGAAACTCTAAAGTAAAATGTGAAGCAAGTATTGCAGACTGACGTACTGAGAAAGAACATGTTTTTCCTTATGCAGCATGAGCATAGATTTAGAAAGACATTTCATTTACATTTAGGAACATTATTCTGCTTCACCTCAGCCCGTACACACAGACTACATGTCTACGCCAATGATAAGCAGTATCACAATGATTAGAAATGTAAAGCACACCAGTTTTTAAACAACCACACATCTAAAGAGAAAGGCTAAGGCATTTTTAAAAAGACAATATTAATGAATATCTTCTTCAATAGAACTGTTGATGCAAAGGCATCTACATGCACAGTGTATCTGACAGCAGAATGTAAAGTAGCAACTTCAGATCAGTAGATTCTAGAGGCTCTGAAAAGCCTTTACTTGTTCAGATTCAGATTCATTAGATTATTTAACACATGCACATCAAAACATGCAGCAAAATGTACCATTTGCTTTAACCACCAACATAAGCTAAGTATGTGTTGGGTGCAGCCCGCAAGTGTGGCCACACATTCCTGTGCCAACATAGCATGCCCACTAGACTCACAGAATGACACAAATAATAACAACAGAACACCAACAACAAAACAACAGCAACACAACAACAAAGTCAAAACATTCCTTCCTTTCACCTATCCGTATGCACCTGTGCACACAGAGCCCTCCCACCCCAGGACAGGCCATCTTGGGCCTGTGTGATTCATAGACTCGCAGACACTGGGCCTTCGATGTCTCCAGTGTTTCACAGACCCTGAGCTCCAGCCATTGGGCTTTCGACATCCCCAGTGGATTTGCAGACCCAGGTCTACAGCCATTGGGCTTTAACTTCCAGTCTTCCCATCGACTTACGGCTTCGATCTTCAGTATCTCTCCCAAGACTTCCCAATGACAATGAATGAGGACTGTGGAAGAGGACCCTGAAATCCAGGCCTCAAACTCTGGAATCATGATGACAGGACCCTGAACTTCAGGCCTTGAACTCCATACTCATGATGATGGGACTCTGGACTCCAGGCTTCAAACTCTGGAATCATGATGACCAGACCCTGAATGTCAGGCCATGAACTCCAGACTCTCCAATGAATGAGATAATGAATTAGTTGTCCTTTACATTGGGCATATTTTTCAAATATTACCAATACTTCAAATATTAAGATGATATGTACACTTTGACGCTTGATCTGCTCTGAGTTTTCCTAAGTAGCTTGCTTCTTGTTTTGTCATTACCTACCTTGGCAATATTTCAAATATCAAATAAAACACATATTGTTTCCCAGTTACCCTTCTGAGAAGTCAAATATGAGAAATATAGCCGAGTTTTACTGTTAACAAAAAGAATGGAATTTAACCAGCGGGACATTGATAGGATGCAAAACTGGGCTGAGAAGTGGCAGATGGAGATCAACCCAGATAAGTGTGAGGTGGTTCATTTTGGTATGTCAAATATGATGGCAGAATATAGTACTAATGATAAGACACTTGGCAGTGTGGAGGATCAGAGGGATCTTGGGGTCTGAGTCCATAGGACATTCAAAGCAACTGTGCAGGTTGACTCTGTGGTTAAGAAGGCATATGGTGTATTGGCCTTCATCAATCGTGGAATTGAATTTAGGAGCCAAGAGGTAATGTTGTAGCTATATAGGACCCTGGTCAGACCCCACTTGGAGTACTGTCCTCAGTTCTGGTCGCCTCACTACAGGAAGGATGTGGAAGCCATAGAAAGGGTGCAGAGGAGATTTACAAGGATGTTGCCTGGATTGGGAAGCATGCCTTATGAGAATGGGTTGAGTGAACTCGGCCTTTTCGCCTTGGAGTGGTGAAGGATGAGGGGTGACCTGATAGAGATGTATAAGATGATTAGAGGCATTGATCGTGTGGATAGTCAGAGGCTTTTTCCCAGGGCTGAAATGGTTGCCACAAGAGGACACAGGTTTAAGGTCCTGGGGAGTAGGTACAGAGGAGAAGTCAGGGGTAAGTTTTCTACTCAGAGAGTGGTGAATGTGTGGAATGAGCTGCTGGCAACTGTGGTGGAGGTGGATACGATTTTCTAAAGTAATTTCTAAAGTAGTGGCATGTTCGGCACAACTTTGTGGGCCGAGGGGCCTGTATTGTGCTGTCGACTTTCTATGTTACTATGTAATTGTTTTTGTTATGTTCTCTATTACTTTACAAAATTGAACTCCATTCTTATCAAAAAATACCAGCAAAGTGGATTGTAAATAAACTCATCATTTCCATTATCCTTATTCCACTATCTTGCTCTTATTAGCACTAATTCACAAACTTCACTAACATGAAATACTAATCAGCGTGTTATTTTAGTGCAGAAATTTTACAGGCGACATGGTAGCATAGAGGTTAGGCCATGTTTTACAGTACCAGTAACCTGAGTTTGGTTCCTGCCTCTATCTGTAAGAAGTTTGTACATTCTCCCTGTGCCCGCATGGATTTCCTCTGGCTGTTCCAAAGGTGGAAGGGTTAGGATTAGTAAGTTGCATGCATGCTTTGTTGGCAGCAGGAGCATGGCGACACTTGCTGGCTTCCCCAGCATATTCTCGGACTGTGCTGGTCGCTATACAAACAATACGTTTCACTGAATGCTGTGATGTTTTGATGTACGTGTGACAAGTACAGCTAATCTTTATCTTGATCGTTGTCATTATATAAAACTATTAATATTGCCATATCAACCGATAATGACTCAAGCTATTTCTTTTCGTCCACCCACTCGGTGCCATTCTGGTCTCCCTACACTGTACTGAATGTTAAATTTCACAGTGTGATTCTCAGTTCCATGTCCAATATCTGGCATTTCATACAAAGTCATGAACCAGACATAATTAACAACCTCAGCCCATCAAACATGCTCAAAACCATTTAGTTAACCATTAATATTCAAGCATTCAGTTGGCTCCGCTGGCTATCAGACAATGGCAGCTGTTTTTTCCCAATCTGAATGCGTATCTGTTTGTAGAGAACAGAGTAAAAACAAGATCCTTATGTCAGCCTCTGGAATTCATGAAAAATTCTTTGGACACTGTACAGTGAGAGCTAATTTACCTCAGAATGTTTATGCTGAATAGGGGTCTCAGTAATTGAATCTGGTTACTTAGTGGTCAACTTCTTTTGAACTTCGGATTTATTTCATAAGAAAATTGTGCTTTGTTACAAATTGATTAATCCCGATTTATATTCAAACAGTTGAAAAGATTTTCTATAAATTTGCAGTAAGAAATATCAGTACTCCAAAAGTCATACCCAGAATTAATATAATGTCATTTTATTATACACTACTGAGTTCATTTCTGGAGTAAGCAGGCTGGACATATTAATAAAATACAAAGATGTTCAAATTTAGGAATTGTAGCAACCGGCATGTTCAATTAGTAGCTGTAGAATGAATACACGGACAGCTTATAATGAACTGTCAGGTAAGATTCAAAGGAATACTTAAGAGGTTGAAGTGTACAACAGTCTACTTCACTTTTGCAGGCAAACATGAAATCTTGTTTTTAAATGTTTGCGCTCATATTTTTTTAAACAGAAAGGAACTGGTGCATATCATTCAAATTTTCAGCCCTTGGAAGCGAACTTTTAACTGTTTAATCTTACTGTTTTGCTTGACAGTTTTTGTCTGTTTGCAGTTAGATGATTAGTGGAGCCTCACAGAGTGAAATGATAGATGGCGATCACACTCCCTGCTGCATTCTGAAATAAACATAAGATAAATGGGGGTTTGTTATGCTTAGCTGATTTTCCAGCCAGCACTCTCCACTCAAGGCTGACCTCTTTCCTTTCAGGAAGGGGCCAAGAGTGCTTCTAAATACTCTAGTCTGAAGCAGATGTTTGCCTCATTTCTCTGGGGGACTGGGTCCAATATCAATCAATCAGGCAAAATAACGGATAATAGGTCAATAGAAGTTCCTTTTTTTAATTTGTTTAATATAATCACAGAGTTCTAAATCAAATATACTACCCCAAGATATGTTCATATAACCAGCTGCTGAGGAATGTTAAATTATTAACCCTTAATGGTGTATTTTCATGATGAGAAAGCCTACATCTCTCTGGAGAAAAGCATGTCAGACAATATGCTGCACTCTTTCTGGCACATGTGCAAGGAAATGCCTGACATATCAAAGCACCCTGCCACTGAAACCCTCTTTGTACAGTGGAAATAGACACATTTCTATAGTTAACAGTGGAATATACATTGTTTAAGAACGTTACTATTATATATTGTATATTTTTTATTCATCTGCTTTTTTTGAATGCCACTGAAAATGTAGGATACTGCTGTTTGATATAAAATGATATTTCTTTTTGATCTTTTTAATCTTCCCCCAGGCAGATCAACCTTTCTAGTTAGCTGCTAATCCTCTCCGTCTATTACCCCCTTCACTACGCTGCATTGGAAATGCATTAAACCACTTTTTTATATAATGCTGGTGTGTATATATATATATATATATATATATATATATATATTTAGCTTGCACAGTCCTGTATTTATCAATGTGGAGCGGGGAATGAGTTTATAAATCTGACGGGAGCAAACGATGTTGGGAATGGTGAGGGTGGAGTCCGGCAGGAGGAGTGTGGGGCAGGTGACAAAGAAAGAGAGCTGGCGTGGGGGATGGTGGTGAGGGGTGACGTGGGTGCAGATACAGCCAGACCTGAGACACCAGGCAAGGTCATTTGATTCCAAACAATTGGTTTATTAATCATTACAGAATGTCTCTCTGGTGCTTCCCGCTCCCTTCCCATTTTCCCAAACATGATTTCCCTCCCCATTGCCCCCTTCCCACACTCAGTCCACAACAGAGACCCATATCAGAATCAGATTTATCATCATTCACATATGTCATGAAATTTCTTTTTCTTTGTGGTAGCAGTAGAGTGCAATGCCTAAAATTACTAAGTTCTGTGCAAACATCTTAGGCACCCTAGCTCTATATATGTGCCTAAGACATTTGCACTGTACTGTATTTATGCATATTTTATTCCATATCTGTACTTTAACCTCAAAGATTATTTTATATAATTCTTTATTCTTCAATATTGTTGAATGTTGCTGTTTTTGTTGCATGTCGCGCCACATGTCACAGCAAATTCCTAATACATGGCAAATAGCATTGATCCTTGATCTTAACTCTTGTAATCAAGAGGCCACTTTGATTCAATTTAAGAGGAGTATATCTCAACACAAACACTATGTTTTCAGTGAAACCATGTTTCATATGAAGCACTGTCTCATGATTTAAGGCGTAAAATATGTGTAAGGTCATTAAATGGGCAGGACGGTAGTATAGTGGTTAGCTCAACGCTTTACAGTACAGACGATGCAGGTTCAATTCCCATCACTGCCTGTAAATATCTACAAAGAATCTCCAATCTGTATCTACAATTTGAGAAGGAGAAGGGAAAGTCGGAAGTGTCAGTATTACAGTTGAACAAAGGGGACTGTGGAGCCATGAGGGAGGAGCCAGTAGAAGTTGACCAGAAGGATACCCTCGCAGGGATGACAGTGGAACAACAATGGCAGGTATTTCTGGGAATAATACAGAAGGTGCAGGATCAGTTCATTCCAAAGAGGAAGAAAGATTTTAAGGGGAGTAGGGGGCGACCGTGGCTGACAAGGGAAGTCAGGGGCAGTATGAAAATAAAAGTGAAGAGGTATAACATAGCAAAGATGAGCGGGAAGCCAGAGGATTGGGAATCTTTTAAAGAGCAACGGAAGATTACTAAAAAGGCAATACGGGGAGAAAAGATGAGGTATGAAGGTAAGCTAGCCAAGAATATAAAGGAGGATAGTAAAAGCTTCTTTAGGTCTGTGAAGAGTAAAAAATTAGTTAAGACCAAAGTTGGCCCTTTGAAGGCAGAAACAGGTGAATTTATTATGGGGAACAAGAAAATAGTAGATGAGTTGAACAGGTACTTTAGATTTGTCTTCACTAGGGAGGACACAGACAATCTCCCAGATGTAATAGTGGCCAGAGGACCTAGGGTAACGGAGGAACTGAAGGAAATTCACATTAGGCAGAAAATGGTGTTGGGTAGAGTGATGGGACTGAAGGCCAATAAATCCCCAGGTCCTGATGTTCTGCATCCCAGAGTACTTAAGGAGGTGGTTCTAGAAATTGTGGAAGCATTGGTAATCATTTTCCAATGTTCTATAGATTCAGGATCAGAATCATTAGCTATCCTCCAATCCTCAGGAACTGATGAGTAGGGATTAACGAGTCCTTTTCAGAATGGCAGGCAGTAACTAGTGGGGTACCGCAAGGCTCGGTGCTGGAACTGCAGCTATTTACAATATACATTAATGATTTAGATGAAGGGATTGAAAGTAACATTAGCAAATTTGCAGATGACACAAAGCTGGATAGTAGTGTGAAATATGAGGAGGATGTTAGGAGAATGCAGGGTGACTCGGACAGGTTGGGTGAATGGGCAGATGCATGGCAGATGCAGTTTAAAGTGGATAAATGTGAGCTTATCCACTTTGGTGGCAAGAACAGGAAGGCAGATTACTATCAAATTAGGTGTCAAATTAGGAAAAGGGGAAGTACAACGAGATCTAGGTGTTCTTGTACATCAGTCACCAAAAGTAAGCATGCAGGTATGGCAGGCAGTGAAGAAAGCTAAAGGCATGTTGACCTTCATAACAAGGGGAGTTGAGTAAAGGAGCAAAGAGGTCCTTCTACAGTTGTACAGGGCTCTGGTGAGACCACACCTGGAGTATTATGTTCAGTTTTGGTCTCCAAATTTGAGGAAGGACCTTCTTGCTATTGAGGGAGTGCAATGTAGATTCACAAGGTTAATGCCCAGGATGGTGGGACTGTCATATGTAGAAAGATTGGAGCGACTGGGCTTGAATACACTGGAATTTAGAAGGATGAGAGGGGATCTGATAGGAACATATAAGATTATTAAGGGATCGGACACGCTAGAAACAGGAAAAATGTTCCTGATTTTGGGGGAGTCCAGAACCAGAGGTGACAGATTAAGAATAAGCGGTAGGCCATTTAGAACAGAGTTGAGGAAAAACTTTTTCACCCAGACAGTTGTGGATCTATGGAATGCTCTGCCTCAGAAGGCAGTGGAGCCCAGTTCTCTGGATGCTTTCAAGAAAGAGTTAGATAGAGCTCTTAAAGATAGCAGAGTCAAGGGATATGGGGAGAAGGCAGGAACGGGGTACTGATTGTGGATGATCAGCCATGATCACATTGAATGGCGGTGCTGGCTCGAAGGGCTGAATGGCCTACTCCTGCACCTTTTGTCTATTGTCTATTGTAAAGAGTTTATACGTTCTCCCGTGACTGCATAGGTTTCCTCCTACAGTCCTAAACATACTGGTTGGTAGGTTCATTGGTCATTGTAAATTAGGCTACGATTGAATCAGAGGATTGCTTACGGTAAGGCTCGAACGGCCAGAAGGGCCTAATCTGTGCTGTATCTGAATAAACAATAAATAAACCAATCATTGGTGGGAGAATCTTAGCTCCTAAGGCTGGATTGACCTGCTAAATTTTCAGTTACTGTGCTAAATTACCAACTATAACCTAATTTACTGCAAATAATATTACTGTCTTTTAATGTCATTTTATTTTTGAAAATTAATTGTAACAGTAACACGGATTGTGTATGTGCATGTGTGTGAGAGGGACAGCAGTTTAACATGCTAATTGCCTGTTAATGAGATTTCAACAAACTTCCTGGCAAACTCAATTGTTCAACATTTCTGTGGTAGAATCAATCAGACTGAAGGTTAGTTTCCAGAGCAGGATTAACAAACTGCTAGGCGGATGTTAAGATAAGGCCGGGTTTTAGTATTCTGTTACAGAAACAATAGGTACTGGGCTGGGCAGTTCATTGTCTAAACCACAGTTAATAGGGTTGTCCTCATTTGCAGAAGGAAGGCATTGGGTTAGAGAGTATTCCCCTGTGGGAGCGAGGGGGAAGTGAAGAGAAAGAGTGAGAATTAGGTGTGTAAGAGCATTTCTTAAAGGGCTGCGATCATTTAAAGGGACACTACACTCCACGACGGTAAACCGGCAGAATAGGCCTGAAAATTTTATTATTTTGTGCTGACGCTCAAGAGAACATAGGACACTGGAACAGATTCTTCAGAAAGTTCAAAGTGAATTCATTATCAAAGTACATATATGTCTCCATATACAACCCTGCAATTTGTTTTAGAAAACATAGAAACATAGAAAACCTACAGCACAATACAAACCCTTTGACCCTCAAAGCTGTGCCGAACATGTCCTTACTTTAAAAATTACCTAGGGATACCCATTGCCCTCTATTTTTCTAAGCTCCATGTACCTATCCGGGAGTCTCTTGAAAGACCCTATCGTATCTGCCTCCACCAGCATCGCCAGCAGCCCGTTCCACGCACTCACCACTCTCTGTGTAAAAAAAACTTACCCCTGACATCACTTCTGTACCTACTTCCAAGGACCTTAAAACTGTGCCCTCTCTGCTAGCCATTTCCGCCCTGGAAAAAAGCCTCTGACTATCCACACGGTCAATGCCTCTCATCATCATATACACCTCTATCAGGTCACTTCTCGTCCTCTGTCACTCCAAGGAGAAAAGGCCGAGTTCACTAAATCTATTCTCATAACGCATGCTCCCCAATCCAGGCAACTTCTTTGTAAGTCTCTTCTGCACCCTTCCTAAGGTTTCCACATCCTTCCTGTAGTGAGGTGACCAGAACTGAGCACAGTACTTCAAGTGGGGTCTGATCAGGATCCTATATAGCTGCAACATTACCTCTTGGCTCTTAATCCCATGATTGATAAAGGTCAATGCACCGTATGCCTTCTTAACCACAGAGCCAACCTATGCAGCTGCTTTGAGCGTCTTATGGACTCGGACCCCAAGATCCCTCTGATCCTCCACACTGCCAAGGGTCTTATCATTATTATCACTATTTTCTGCCATCATATTTGACCTACCAAAATGAACCACTTCACACTTATCTGAGTTGAAGTCCATCTGCCACTTCTCAGCCCAGTTTTTCATCCTAACGAAGTCCTGCTGTAACCTCTGACAGCCCTCCACTCTATCTACAATACCTTCAACCTTTGTGTCATCAGCAAATTTACTAACGCATCCCTCCACTTCTTTATTCAGGTCAATTATAAAAATCACAAAGAGAAGGAATCTCAGAACAGATCCTGAGGCACACCACTGGTCACCAACCTCCATGTGGAATATGACCTGTCTACAACCACACTTTGCCTTCTATGGGCAAGCCAGTTCTGGATCCACAAAACATGTCCCCTTGGATCCCATGCCTCCTTACTTTCTCAATAAGCCTTGCATGGGGTACCTTGTCAAATGCCTTGCTGAAATCCATATACACTACATCTACCGCTCTACCTTCATCAATGTGTTTAGTTTTCTTGCAGGCATACTCAGTAAATCCAAGAACTATAACAGAATCAATGAAATTCTGCACCCAACAGACAAACAACCAACGTGCAAAAGACAACAAACGTCAAAAGCAAAAGAGAAATGGAAATAAAAACAATAAATAGGCATCTGTTAGTCTCATGAGACCATGAATTTGCGCTTTGGAAGGTTTCCAGGGCACAGGCGTGGGCAGGGTTGTATGGGAGACTGGCAGTTGCCCAAGCTGCAAGCCTTCCCCCCTCCACACCACCGATGTTGTCCAAGGGAAGGGCATTAGGACCCATGCAGCTTGGCACCGGTGTTGTCGCAGAGCAATGTGTTGTTAAGTACCTTGCTCAAGGACACAACACACTGCCTTAGCTGAGGCTCAAACCAGTGACTTTAGATCACTAGACCGATGCCTTATCCACTAGGCCATGCGCCAACACTATATAAAGGGGGTTTCTTTTTTTTCTTTGTTACTGTTGGAAAAGGGTTTCTTTGTTTTGTTAAAAGCGGGAATGTTTCTTTGTTGCGAGAGAGTGCTGGGAGAATTGTATTCCTTTGTAAACCAAATGGGGATTAATGTTCTTTCTTCTGAGTCTGTAAGCTTTTGTTGATGGGCTTTTGGGAGATTGGCGCGAGGGGGTCGAGGGAGAGGATGCAATGCTGTAAGCTGGGTGAGGAACGGACCCCAAGCGGGGGTCCGAGGCCCGGAGGTACTCGGAGGAGGGGGGATGAAGCTAGATGTGCTTGGTTGACCACTCGGAGGGTCCTGAGCTGCGAGTCGAGGAGTTCGGAGGGGATCGAATGGTGGCCAGAAGACTTCAGTAATTGAGCTCCAATGGTTGTGCACGAAGTGGTTTGGACTTTGATAAGTTTGGCGCCTTTTCTTTATTTTTTCTCTTCATATATACTGTATCGTTATTAATCACTTAGTTATAGTAACCTTTATAAACTGTACTCATTTAATCGCTTATGGTGTACTGTCTGTTTTTGGGCGAGGCGGGGACATCACACAGCATCCACACCTGCTGATTACCCAGTTTGGAAGGGGCCGAAGGCTGCTCCCCCTAGACGAGAATGAGCTGAGCGAGCCTGAGGCGACCCAGGGGGTTAAAACTATAATAATAAATAAGTAATAAATATTGAGAATATGAGTTGAAGAGTCCTTGAAACTGAGAACAATTTGATGACGGGTGAATGAAGTTGGGGGAAGTTATCCACTTTGGTTCATGAGCCTGGTGATTGAGGGGTAATAACCTGGATAGAATGAATGTAGAAACGATGCTTCCTATGGTGAGGGAGTCTAAGACTGGAGGACACAGCATCAAAACAAAGGGATGTCCATTAAGATGGTCGTATTCTGCTCCTCTATCTTGTCATCTTATAGTCTAACTGTTCCTGAACCTGGTGGTATGAGTCCTAAGGTTCCTGTTCGTTCTTCCTGTTGGCTGGCAGCAGTAAGAAGACAGCATGACCTGGATGGTGGGAGTCCTCGATGATGGATGCTGCTTTCCTGTGACAGTGCTTCATGTAGATGTAGTTAATGGTGGAGAGGACTTTACCCAAGCTAGACTGGGCTAAACATGTTGCTTTTGGTAGGATTTTTCATTCTAGGACATTGATGTTTCCATACTGCGCCATGATGCAATCAGACAATATGCTCTCCACCACACATCTATAGAAGTTAGTGGAAGTTTACACTGAACCAAATAAATCAGTAATCAAGAGGTTAACTAAAGTAATCTCTTCTGCCTACACAATGTCCATATCCTTCCATTTTCCCCACAAGTGTGTGCCTATCTAAACATCTCTTAGAAGTCTCTAATGCTTCTCCTTTTACCAGCATGCCAGGCAGCGCATTCCAGGCACACACCACTCTCTTTGTAGAAAAATTTGCTCCTCATATCTGCTTTGAAATTAACCCCTCTCACCTTCAATGCATGCCCTCTGGTCTTTGATATTTCAACCCTTGAAACAAAGATATTATTTGTCTACTCTCTCTATACCTTTCATATCCTTACAAACCTCTATCAGGGCCAAAGCCTCGAGATTCTTCATAAGATGGGGTGACCAGAACTGTATGCAATACTCCAAATGCAGCCTACCCAGAGTTTTATGTAGCTGCAACATAACTTCCTGACTTTTGAACTCAGTGCCTCAACTAATAAATGCAAGGATGCCTTCTTAACCATCCTACCAAACCGTGTAGCCATATTCAGGGAGCTATGAACTTGGACCCCAAGTTCCCTCTGCTCATCAATACTGCTAAGGTTTGTCCCCTTAACAGTATACATTCTCTTTGCATTTGACTTACCAAGATGCAACACTAATGGTGTAGCCATGGGCACCTGCATGACCCCAGGTATGCCTGCCATTTCATTAGGTATGTGGAACAGTCCATGTTTCGAAGCTTCACTGGCAATGCTCCTCAACTCTTTCTGTGCTACATTGATGACTGCATTGGTGCTGTTTCATGCACCCATATCATCACTTTTGCCTCTAACTTCCACCCTGGCCTTAAATTCACTTGGTCCATTTCTGGCATTGCTCTCCTCTTTCTTGATCTTTCTGACTCCATCACTAGAAACAAACTGTCTACCAGCATCTTTTATAAATCCACTGATTCTCATCTCATCCCAACTTGTCTCCTGTAAAAATGCTATTCCATTTTCTCCGTTACTTTGTCTCCACTGTGTCTGTTCCCAGGATGAGGCTTTCTTTTCCAGGATATCAGAGATGTCCTTCTTTTTCAAAGAATGAAGTCTCCCTTCCTCTTCCTCTATCAATGATGCTGCCCTGACCTGCATCTCTTCTATTTCCTGGACATCCATGCTTCCCCAGGTTGGGCATCAGGCTCAAAACCCCATCCCATAAAAACCCAGTGCTACGGAAATGCCAACAGAGGCTCCAAAGACCTTATCCCTAGGAGAGGACGGGTTTTTAACCTAGATAGGCTACATCTAGGGACAACCAAAAAACTCCATTTAAGATCTCCCCTATCTCTTTCAGCTCCATACATAGAGCTGAAGATATAGGAGCAGAATAAGGTCATTTGGTTTATTCAATATTCCTCTGATCTTCCAGAGAACCAAGTTTGTCCCTTATTTTTAATATATCTGTAAAAGCCTTTAGGATTCTTCGTCACCTTGTCTGCTAGAGCAACCTCATGCCTTCTTTTAGTCTTCCTGATTTCCTTCTTAACAAGTAGCTCATTTGTTCCTACCAGCCTATACCTGCAATGCACTGCCTTCTTCTTCTTAACTAGGGCTTCAATATCTCTCAAAAACCAAATGTTGCAAAACTGAGGGAGCTAGGAGTACAAGCAGTGGAGAAGCAGTGGAAACTACCTCAATAAATATATTTAAGACAGGGTTGGATAGAATTTTGCATAGTAGGGGAATTAAGGTTATGGGGAAAAATGCAGGTAGGTGGAGATGAATCCATGGTCAAATCAGCCATGATCTTATTGAATGGTGGAGCAGGCTCAACGGGCCAGATGGCCTACTCCTGCTCATACTTCTTATGTTCTTATATTCTTAAGTAAATATTTTCCTGAAAGGTGAACTAAGGTGAGAGGCGGTAGTTTCAAAAGAGGTGTGAGGGACAAGTTTTTTTTACACAGAGAGTGCTGGGCATCTGAAATGTGCTATCTGGGGTGGTGGTAAAGGCAGCTACATTAGAGACTTTTCAGAGATGTTTAGATAGGCTCATGAATGTGAGGAAAATAGAGGGATATGAAGGCATGAGGTATTTAATTTATTGGCCATTTGATTATGAATTTATTTGGTTCAGCAAAACATTGGAACATTGCCATTGACAAGGTTCTGCATGGAAGGTTAGTTTGGAAGGTTCAATCGTTAGGTATTAATATTCAAGTAGTAAAATGGATTCAACAGTGGCTGGATGGGAGATGCCAGAGAGTAGTGGTGGATAATTGTTTGTCAGGTTGGAGGCCGGTGACTAGTGGTGTGCCTCAGGGATCTGGACTGGGTCCAATGTTGTTTGTCATATACATTAATGATCTGGAAGATGGGGTGGTAAATTCGATTAGTAAGTATGCAGATGATACTAAAATAGGTGATGTTGTGGATAATGAAGTAGGTTTTTAAAGCTTGCAGAGAGATTTAGGCCAGTTAGAAGAGTGGGCTGAAAGATGGCAGATGGAGTTTAATGCTGATCAGTGTGAGGTGCTACATGTTGGTAGGACTAATCAAAATAGGACATACATGGTAAATGGTAGGGCATTGAGGAATGCAATAGAACAGGATGATCTAGGAATAATGGTGCATGGTTCCCTGAAGGTGGAATCTCATGTGGATTGGGCAGTGAAGAAAGCTTTTGGTTTTGTGGTAAACTATGTATATCTGACTGGACACATCCCTCTGCTGACTGCTCCTGTGGCGCCTCCCACAGACTCCTGTATAAAGGCGATTGGGGCACTGCTCCTCCCTCAGTCTTCGAGATGTTGTGCTCCCTTTTTGCTGTTAATTAAAGCCTATTGTTCACTTCCAGTGTCTTAGAGTTATTGATGGTGCATCAGGTATGCTGGCCTTTATAAATCAGAGCATTGAGTATAGGAGTTGGGATATAATGTTAAAATTGTACAAGGCATTGGTGAGGCCAAATTTGGAGTATTGTGTACAATTCTGGCCACTGAATTATAGGAGAGATGTCAACAAAATAGAGAGAATACAGAGATTTACTAGAATGTTACCTGGGTTTCAGCACCCAAGTTACAGGGAAAGATTGAACAAGTTAGGTCTTTATTCTTTGGAGTGTGGGAGGTCGAGGGGGGACTTGATAGAGGTATTTAAAATTATGAGGGGGATAGATAGAGTTGACGGGGATAGGCTTTTTCCATTGAGAGTAATGGAGATTCAAACAAGAAGACATGAGTTGAGAGTTAAGGGGCAAAAGTTTAAGGGTAACACGAGGGGGAATTTCTTTACTCAGAGAGTGGTAGCTGTGTGGAACGAGCTTCCAGTAGAAGTGGTAGAGGCAGGTTTGATATTACCATTTTTAAAAAATTGGATAGGTACATAGACAGGAAAGGAATGGAGGGTTATGGGCTGAGTGCAGGTCAGTGGGACTAGGTGAGGGTAAGCGTTCAGCACGGACTAGAAGGGCCGAGGTGGCCTGTTTCCGTGCTGTAATTGTTATATGGTTATATTGTGGGCAGAAGGTCCTGTTCCAGAGATGTACTGTTCTATGTTCTATGGAAGTATCATTACAGGTAGACTGGCTGGTGAAAAAGGTGCATGGCATGCTGGCCATCAGTCAGGGCACAGTGTGTAGGAGTTGTAGTCGTACAAGACATTGGTTAGACCACACCTGGAGTATTGTGTGTAGTTTTGGTCGCTCTATTATAGGAAAGACATCATTAAAATGGAAAGAGTACACAGAAGATGTATGAGGATGCTGCCACGTATTTATTTATTTTAATTAGAGATATAATACAGTATCAGGCTCTTCCGGCCCAACCAGCCTGCGCTGTCCAATTACACCCATGTGACCAATTAACCTACTTGCCTGTACGTCGTTGGACACTGGAAGGAAATCAAAGCACCCGGAGGATATGCACGTGGCCACTTGCTCATACATTTACAAACTTTCCTTGCAGAATTTCATCAAGATTTCTTCAACAGCACCTTAAGCACTTGAACTGCCAAGGCAGAGTAATTTATGGACCAAGTGTGGGATTAGTATATTTAGAAGTTTTATATTTTGGTTATTGACAGTTGCCATGGTTATGCTGGGCTGATGGCCTTGGCTCAGCACTGTGTGATTATTATCAAAGTATGCATACCGTACACAACCTTGAAACACATTTTCTTGCAGGTACCCATAGGAAATCAAAGAAATGCTATGGAATCCACAAAAAGCCACACATAACAAAGGCCGAAAAACATCCAATGATTGAAGGAAGACAAATCGAGCCAACAATAAAAAAGTAAATAAATAAAACTGAGAACTTGTACTGCAGCGTCCCTGAAAAGATGTCTATGGGCTGTGTTGTCAGTTCAGCTCTGAGGCAAGTGAAGCCAGACCTGGAGCCCGATGGCTGCAGGGTAAGAACTGTTCCTGAACCTGGCAACGTGGGACCAATGACTCCTTTCCCCCCAACTGCAGTAGTGAGAAGAGAGGGAGATGAGCCAAAGGCAAGCAAATGGGACTGGCTCAAATGGGGGACCTTGGCCTGGTAGTTCTCCCTCCCTAACTATGGGTGTATCATTGATGGTAGTGTTCACAAAAGCAGATTACCACCACCTATACAAGGGCAATTAGGTCTGGTATTGTCAGCCATGTGTAAATCCCACAAAAGCATTAAAAAACACTATTATACTCATTAAGATAGTTAGTCGACATTTGTGGCTCAATTGAATGTATTTTGCATTGACCATGTTTCAAAGGGTAACTATACTATGAATATTTTCTTTCAACTACTGGAGTTGATCAACCTAATTTCTAATTCTGCTGTGTAATTATTGTGTGGATTTGCATATTTCAGTTAAATCAACAATTACTTCTTTTGTCACAATGCTGTCACTTTCAATTAAATGAAAATAAGCATAATAGCAATTTAGTAAAAAATATGATAATTTTGTGACTGAAAAGACAAGAGCAAATTATTACTAATGTTTCGTATTTTCCTTCCTCAGCCCTTACCAGGGTGTGCACTGGCGATGACTGAACCCAGGTGTGGAGAAACAACAAACTGCCACGTAGAGATGGAAATGAAAGTTTGTACATAGGAATTCCACAGGACATCGGTGGCTCGACCAAGCCACACCGTGAGACAAATTCATTCTCAGGACAAGGACCCTATGATAATTGTGAGTCCATTTTAAAATAATCACAGGACGTGGAAACCTGTGTCAGTCAAAATAAATTTGACAAAATTAAACAAAAAGCATGAGGGCTTAATGACTCTAGTCAAGACAGGTGCTCTGGAAACCTCAATGCTCGGGGCTCATGACAAAAATGTTTTGGTTTCATAAAGCACAGTGGTCTTCTGGTAAATGAGTTGCTACAAATTTATCGAGTAATGAATTTTTTCTATATTTCCTCGTTGTTATTATACATGAGTCACATGAAAGACCACAGATAGTAAAATTTCTTTGATGAAATAACAGACAGACAATGAAGAGTCAACAGATGTTTGGAACAAGAGAAGATCTGCAGACACTGTTTTCAATAGTGGAGAGTCTAGGACCAGAGAACACAACTTCAGAATTGAAGGATGTCCCATTAGAAAAGTGACGAGAATGAATTTATTGAATTTATTTAGACTGAAGAAATGTAGCTGTAGAATTCATTGCCACAGATGGTTGTGGAAGCCAAGTCACTGGGTATATTTTAAATTGGAGGTTGATAGGTTCTTGATTAGTAAGGACATCAAAAGTTAGAGGGAAAATCCAGGAGAATGGCGTTGAGAGGGAAAATAAATCAGCCTTGATCAAATGGCAGAAGAGACTTGATGGGCAGAATGCCCTAATTTTACTCCTGTGTCCTATAGTCTACTTCCACTATTGACTCAGTACTATATTTACCCATGTGCTTGGTGAATCTAAAAGATTTTCCATACAAGGAGGATTGTTGGGATTGAATAGAATGCTCAGTCAAAAATGCATTGACTGTAAATGAGAAATAGTTAAATATTTGAAGTGGAAGCATTTAAACAGACACAGGGAAAGAGTGAAAAGCATTTAATGAATGGCCTTTGTTTTTGCTGAAACTATGGAAACTGAAACTATGTCAACATATCTGCTTAGAAATTGAAGTGTTCCAGAGGTATGGTTGAAGTACAATTTGACTTCAGGCTCCTCTCTTACCCTTTCTCTGGTCTTTGCCTGCTTATCACCTCTATCTGGTGCCCTTCCTCCTTCCTATTCTTCCATGGTGCAATCATATCTTCTATCAGATTCTATCTTCTTCAGCCCTTTACCTTTCCCACATATCTCCGCCCAGCTTCTCACTTCATCCCCCTTCCTGAAGCACCTACCTACCTACTCACCTGACTTTGCTGTCACTTTCAGCTAACAAGCTATAAGTCCATGGTATTACAGGAAAGGCTCTAGCATGGATAAAGCAGTGGCTGGTTGGCAGGAGGCAAAGAGTGGGAGCAAGTATGTATAAAGCACTTTATAAAGCACTGATGAGGCCTCACTTGGAGTATTATGTGTGGTTTTTAGGAATGACATGCTAAAACTGGAAAGGGTTCAAAGGGCATTCATGAAAATGATTCCAGGATGGAATAGCGTGTCATACGAAGAGCTTTTAATGGCTCTGGGCCATTCAGTGAAATTTATAAGTATGAACATTGACCTCATTGAAACCTATTGACCCCATTGAAAGCCTAGTCATGGATGAGAGGGGTTTGGAGGGATATGGGCCAGGTGCAGGTCAGTGGGACTAGGCAGAAAAATGGTTCGGCGCAACCAAGAAGGGCCAAAAGGCCTGTTTCTGTGCTGTAATGTTCTATGGTTCTATCGTTTATGTATATTTAAGGCAAAGGTTTGTAGATTTTTGATTGGTCATGGCATGAATGGATGTTGGGAGAAGTCAGGAGATTGGGGCTGAGAGGGAAAATAGATCAGCCATGATGAAATGGCAGAGCAGACTCAATGGTCCAAATTGCCTGATTCTGCTCCTATAACATATGGTGTTATGGTCTAAGAGAAGCATACCGTTTTGCATTGCTCTTTAGAGGATATCTTCCACTTGGTATTATGACTTTGATTCTGACCTTTCCACTGTACATATGAAAAAATGGATCCGAAATCAAATGGTTTTCCATTTTCAGGTATTCTATTTAGTCAAAAGATAACCAAAACCTTTGCTTACTTATTATTTTTGAACTGAAGCAGGCCATTTAGATTCTTAGCACCTTCCCCAAATAATTGATTTGTATTTTGATCCCATTCACATGCTTTTGCCATGACCTTAGTTAAGTATTGTACCCAATCTGTCTTGGTCTTGATTAATTTCATTTGACCTAGCAGTTGGAAACTTCCATTTTTACATCACCCAACTCTTGGCCCAAGTTTCCTTAAAATCTTACAGGTGAAAGTTTGTTTTCTGAACCTTTTCTAAAAAAAATATATTAATTCTTTTAATTGGACAGCATGATAGTATAGCAGTGAGCGCTATGCTTTGCAGTGTCAGGAGCCACCAATTAGATTTTAATTCCTGCCACTGTCTGTAAGAAGTTGTCCATTCTCCCCTGTGGCCACGTGGGCTCCCTCTGGGTGCTCCGTTTTCTCCCACAGTCCAAAAAACCTATGGGTTAGGATTAGATTAAGCTGTGGGCATGCTATGTTGGCACATGAACCATGACGACACTTGTGGGCTGCCCCCAGCACACGCTTTGACTGTGGTGGTTGTTGATGCTTTAATGTGTCAATGTACATGTGGCAAATAAAACTAATGTTTAAATTTTGTCTTTATCTCAACAAGATTATCCCTCAATTGTTTAGAAGCATCAATAAAACTGATCTGGCACTTATTTCATGTTGCACATGGAATTCAAGTGATATTTTTGGAAATTTAATCAAAAATGCAATTGCTTAGTATATCCAAATTCTTTGAATGCAAGTTGAATTGAATTGAATTGAATTGACTTTATTACTTACATCCTTCATATACATAAGGAGTAAAAATCTTTACGTTACATCTCTGTCTAAGTGCGCAATGTGCAATTTATAGTAATTTAAAATAAATAGAATGTACAACAGCACAGTCAATATAGCATAAAAATACAGTTGTGTACTATCAGCTACTTGAACAAGAAATGCGAAGGAAATTGCAGAAATTAACAGTACACTGTGAAGTTAGAACAGTGCTCACAACATGGCTGCCATACACGCTGCCATCTTGGTATCTCACAGACTGCCAGGTTTCTCCTGAATTTCTGACACATAGAGGGTACCTGGTATTAGTAATGATAACATATTATACACAATGCTTATTTACCTTGCATTATTCAGCCCTACAGAAATAATCTGTCCATCATTGTGAAGACAGGTTGGCAGAGTGAGGTATATCTCTACCAAAGGAGGTATAAGGTGCTAGTTCCCTCCGCTAGCCTGCAGATCACTCTTGGGCAAGAAGTAGCACCTGCTTAGCCTTCGACTAGGGTCACTTGAAGCCATGGGAGTAGGTGTGGATGGTCGTATGAGCAGCTGGTACATATCACAGGTCCCAACCTTTGACACCAGGCAGACAATCTCTGATGAGTACTGATAATGGCTGGGGTTTAAAGTTCAAAGCAAAAATTATTATCAGAGTAGATACGTGTCACCACATACAAACCTGAGATTCTTTTTCTGTGGGCATAATCAGTAAATCTATAGAACAGTAACTGTAAATGCTAAACATCAGGAACTTAACTGTAAACAAACTGCGTAAATGCAGAAATAAATAATAGCAACAAATAACAAGCATGAAATAACAATATAACAGAGTCCTTAAATGTGTGTAACTATCCCCTTTTGTTCAAGAGTCTGATGGTTGAGGGGTGGTAACTGTTCTTGAACTTGGTGGTGGAAGTCCTGAGGCTCTTGTACCTTCTACCTGATGGTTGAGGGGTGGTAACTGTTCTTGAACTTGGTGGTGCAAGTCCTGAGGCTCTTGTACCTTCTACCTGATGGCAGCAGCAAGAAAAAATGCATGACCAGGGTGGTGAGAATCTTTGATGGTGGATGCTGCTTTTCTACGGCAGCATTTTATGTAGAGGTGTTCGATGTTTGAGAGGGTCTTACCCATGATGTACTGGGCTGAATCCACTACCTATTGTAGGATTTTCCACTCAAAGGCATTGGTGTTCTCGTAGTAGGCCATAATGCAGCCAGGCAGCACACTTTCCACTGCACACTTATAGAGGTTTCCCCAAGGTTTTCAATGGCATGCTGTACCTCTGCACACTCCTGAGGAATTAGAGGCACTGTCATGCTTTCTTCGCAATAATATTTATATGATGGGTCCAGGACAGGTCTTCTAAGATAGTGACACCCAGAAATTTAAAGTTATTAACCTTCTCCACCTCTGATGATCACTCGTTCATGGACCTCTGGTTTCCCTCTCCTGAAGTCTATAATCAGTTCCTTGTTCTTATTGACATTGAGTGAGTTGTTGTTGATATTACACCACTAAGCCAAGTTTTTAATCTTCCTTCTCTATGCTGATTCATCACTCACCTTGAAACGGCCCACAACAGTGGTGTCATCAGCAAACTTGTGTATGGTGTTGGAGCTGAACTTAGCCACACAATCACAGGTGTAAAGTGAGTAGAGCAGGGGGCTAAGTACACATCCCTGCAGTGCTCCTGTGCTGATGGAGATTGTGGAGGCCATGCTTTTGCCAATCCAAACTGAATGGGGTCTACAAGTGAGGAAATCCAGGATCCAATTGCAGAGGAAGATATTGAGGCCCAGTCTTGCAGTTTACTGATTAGCTTTGAGGGTATGATAGTGTTAAATGCCAAGCTGTAACGGATAAAGAATATCCCGACGTTTGCAGCTTTGTTAGCCAGATGTTCCAGGGATGTGTGAAGAGCCAATGAGGCAGCTTCTGTAGACTTGTTACTTCGGTAATTGAATTGGAGCAGATCCAAGTCACCATTCAGACAGGAGCTGATATGCTTCAACACCAGCCTCTCAAAACACTTCACCACTGTGGATGTAAGTGCCACTAGGTCACCCATCTTGTAAAGACACTGCCCATAATAATGCAAAGGCAAACTATTTCTGTAGAAAAATGCGCCAATGACAATCATGGTCGTAGGGCCAGAAGTACCTGCTTCCATTGTATATCAATACATTAATAAAATAAGTAAGTTTATAATCCAATGATTTTACAAATAACAGGTAACATTTACTTCCTGAATTTTATCCCTTTTCCTCATTCCTTCCCGTTCATTGCTATTTGGAATCAGATTCATGTTTAATATCACCGGCATATGTCATGAAATTTGTTAATTTAGCAGCAGCAGTTCAATGCAATACCTGATAATACAGAGAAAAGTAAATCACTTACATTCAGTATTTATATGCACATTAAATAGTTATATCAAATTAAAAATAGAGCAAAAACAGAAATAATAAAGATGAGGTAGTATTCATGGGTTCAATGTCAATTTAGGAATTGGATGGCAGAGGGGAAGAAGCTGTTCCTGAATCGCTGAGTGTGTGCCTTTAGGTTTCTGTACCTCCTACCTAATGGTAACAAGGAAAAGGAGGCATGTCCTGGGTGGTGGAGGTGCTTATTGATGGACGCTACCTTTCTGAGACACCGCTTCTTGAAGATGTCTTGGATACTAAGGAGGCCAGTACCCAGCATGGAGCTGAATAATTTTACAACTTTCTGTAGCTTCATTTGATCCTGTGCAGTAGGCCCACCCACATACCAGACAGTGATGCAGCATGTCAGAATACTCTCCATGCTACATCTGTAGAAGTACATGAGTGTCCTGGGTGACAAATCAAATCTCCTCAAACTCCTAATGAAATATAGCTACGGTCTTGCCTTCTTTATAGCTGCATTGATATATTGGGACTAGGTTAGATCCTCAGAGATCTTGACACCCAGGAACTTGAAATTTCTCACTCTATCCACTTCTGATCCCTCTATGAGGATTGATTCATAATCTCCCACCCTACCCTTTCTGAAGTCCACAATCAGCTGTTTCTGTCTTACTAACATTGAGTGCAAAGTTGATCCTGCGACAGCACTCAACTAGCCAATATATCTCACTCCTGTACGCCCTCCCCTCTCCATCGGAGATTCTACCAACAACAGTTGTAACATCAACAAATTTATAGCTGGCTTTTGAGCTGTACCTAACCACACAGCAGTTTATACAGAATTTTTTTTTCCAGATTCCAGCATCTGCAGTCTCTTGTGTCTCCACTGTATAACTATAATTCACCTTTCAACCCACTTATCCTTTACTTAAGATGCACAGCTCATACTGAACGTAATATTACAGATGGAGTTAGATAAACATATCATCCAGTAGCGTTTTCGTCCACCGTGATGAAGTGCTTTGAGAGGTCGGTGATGAAACATATCATCTCTTGCCTGAGAAGCGACTTAGATCTGCTCCAATTTGCCTACTGTCACAACAGATTAACAGCAGGTGCCATATCCTTGACATTCACTCAACCCTGGAATATCTGGACAGTAAAGTTACATACATCAGGATGTTCTTCATTGACTAGTGCTCACCATTTAGTACAGTCATCCCTTCAAAACTAATCAAGAAGCTTCAAGGCCTTGTCCTCAAAGCCTCCTTGTGCAACTGGATTCTCAACTTCCTCACTTATAGACCCCAGTCAGTATGAATTGGCAAAAACATCTCCCATCACACTCTCCATCAACAAGGCTGTCTGCCTAACCCCTCGCTCTACTGGCTTTATACCTACAAATGTGAGGCTAATCACAGCACCAATGCCATACTTAAAGTTTCCTGATGACACCACTGTTGTTGGCCATATCATCAGTAGTGACAAATCAGCTTAGAGGAAAAAGATTGAAAATCTGGCTGAGTGATGCCACAACAACAAATCTCACTCAATGTCAACAAGACCAAGGAGCCAATTACTGATACAGGAGCCAGTCAGTCATAATCTGGGAATCAGAGGATCAATCCTTTAAATTCCTTATTGTTGTCATTTTAGAGGATCAATCCTGGATCATACACATAAGTGCCATTATAAAGCACAATAGTGAAATATGTAGTGGAAGTTTGTGAAGATTCGGCATGTCATCTGAAACTTTATGCAACTTCTATAGATAAACAGTGGAAAGTATATCGACTGGTTGCATCATGGTTTGGTATGGAAAAGCCTACAAGAAGTAATGGATATGGCTCAGTCCATCATGGGTAAAGCTCTCCCACCGTTGAGCACATCTACTTGGAGAGCTGTCATAGGAAAGTAGTATCTATCAGCAGCGAGCCCTACCACCCAGGTCATGCACTCTTCTTGCTGCTGGCATCAGGGAAGAGGTACAGGGGACTCAAGACCCACACTACCAGCTTCAGGAGCAGCTATTACCCCTCAACCATCAGGCTCCCCTCAGAGGGGATAACCTCAGTCATCCCACCACCGAACTGTTCCCACAACCTGCGGACTCACTTTCAAGGATGCTTCATCTCATGTTCTCGATTTTTATTGCTTATTTATTTCTTGTTTTTTTCTCTCTTTTTTGTATTTGAACAGGTTGTTGTCTTTTGCACATTGGTATTTGTCCGTCTTGTTGAGTGCAGTCTTTTTTTTGGTTTCTACTGTATTTCTTTGTATTTGCTGAGAGTCCAGACAAGAAAATGTGTATGTGACATAAGCATACTTTGATAATGATGTACTTTGAACTTTGAACTTTGAACCTCCACTTCAGAAAATAAATCATCTTAAAATAAACAGTCAAATTTAATTTAATTTTTAAAATATATAAATATCAAAGAGCAACTCATGACCAACAATAGCAATAAATGCTCAGTTCTGGTCACCTCAGTACAGGAAGGAGGTGGAAACCATAGAAAGGGTGCGGAGGAGATTTACAAGGATGTTGCCTGGATTGGGGAGCATGCCTTATGAGAATAGGTTGAGTGAACTCGGCCTTTTCTCCTTGGAGTGACGAAGGATGAGAGGTGACCTGATAGAGGTATATAAGATTGATAGTGTGGATTGTCAGAGGCTTTTTCCCTAGGGCTGAAATGGCTAGCATGAGAGGGCACAGTTTTAAAGTGCTTGGAAGTAAGTACAGCGGAGATGTCAGAGGTAAGTTTTTTATGCAGAGAGTGGTGAGTGTGTGGAATGGGCTGCTAGTGACGGTGGTGAAGGCAGATATGATAGGGTCTTTTAAGAGACTCCTGGACAGGTATATGGAGCTCAGAAAAGTAGAGGGCTATGGGTAACCCTAGGTTATCTCTCAGGTAAAGACATGTTCTGCACAGCTTTGTGGGCTGAAGGGCCTGTATTGTGCTGTAGGTTTTCTATGTTTCTAAAATTCAAGTGTAAATTCAGTTAAAGACCTAAACATGCTGTATTTCAGGAATCAAATATACTGATCATGGTACTACTGCATTGTCATACAAATGTGCACTGATAGAGTGTGGAATGTTGAAAATAAGAAAAAGGGCATCTCAGGTCACAAAGCTCTAATCTAGCTATAAGCAATTGAAATGAGTTAACGATGAACTTTTCCTTAGTGAACCTGATGCGTTGAGATCAAATTTTAAATATCACTGTTTAAATATCCTATTACTCTTTCTTTAATCTTGGACTTACCTATTTTGTATTGGAGCATATATGGTTTCAAAACTCATTCTCCTCGTTCCCTATAAATCTAGAACATGTAGAGAAAAGTCCTTTGCATTTCTTCATGAAAAGGAATTCAATTTGCATGATACTTTGGGCCTATCACTGATGAATGGTTGGTATTAATTCAAAACCAAACATGTTAAGCATCTTAAACATACAAAAGAACATACTCAAAATGTTGAAGGAACTCGAAGAAGGGTCCTGAAGAACAGACTTAGCCTGAAACTTCCACTGTTTATTCATTTCCATAGATGCTGTCTCAGCTGTTGAGTTCTTCCATCATCCTGAGTGTGTTCCTTTGGATTTCCAACATCTGCAGACTTTTTTGTGTTTAAACATACAAAAGCTATTGTTTGCAAACATCCATTGTTACTTTGTCCAGTTGAGTCTGAAATATTTTTCTGGTTTCTTTCATAGAATTCCTAGGTACTGTATATCTTGGAAATGGATGTACAGTACTTGGGAATTATATGAATTAAAATATAATAATAGAATCTACAATCTGTGCCACTTTTTTAGTACCTCCTGTACGTAATGAAGTGGGTACTGAGTGTATATTTGTTGTCCTAGGCTGCTGTAGCCCATCCCCTTCAAGGTTCAACGTGTTGTCCATTGAGAGGTGCTCTTCTGCACACCACTGCTGTTACACATGTTCATTTGAGTTACTGTCAGCTTGAACCAGTCTGGCCATTCTCTTCTGCCCTCTCACATTAACAAGGCCTTTTTGCCTGCAAACTGCTACTCACTCAAAGCTTTTTTTGTTTTTTGCACCATTCTCTGTAAATCTGAGGGACTGTTGTGTGTGAAAATCCCAGCAGATCAGTAATTTCTGACACACTCAAACCATCCCATCTGACACCAACAACCATTCCATGGTGAAAGTCACATAGATCACATTTTTCCCCGCTCTAATGCTTAAACTGAACATAACAGAACCTTTTGACCTAGCCTGCATGCTTTTATGTATTGAGTTGCTGTGACACAATACAAGATCAACAAGTAGGTGTATAGGTATATTTCTCCTATTTCAACAGAAGTCTCTTTTAAGAGGTGCATAGAACTATTATGAACTTTGAAAAATAAGATTACTAAAGAGTAATGTAATTTAACTCATTGCACAGGTCAAAAAAAGACTAGTATTAACCTTAAAGGTTCCTCTTGCGAGGTCAATGTTTTAAATTTATAATTGTTATCACATGCTCTCAAAGTAGTTAAGAGTAACTGAAAGTAATGTCAAGAACTTCTTTCTTTCCAACAGCAAACATTAATTTAATCTGTTCAAGTAGCACCAGGAAACCATTCACTAATTATACTTTTATTTTCTTCAATATCTGTTGCTTTGACCTCCCCTCCCTGAATGAAATCACCACGTCAGTTTCAATTACTGGTGAAAGATGCACAATTTTCTGTTGTGGGTACAGTACGCACTTAACAAGGTTAAGTAGGAAAGCAATAAGTCAATCTTTCTTTAACAATTTTCTGATTCGTAGTAACCCATTCACCTCCTTGATTTTAATCTCTTTGTGAATCCCAAAAGTGCAAAGCAGATACATTGGCCATTTTGTTATTATGGTTGCAATATGTTATTGATTAGAAGCCGCTTAGTCCATCTTAAATTATCCTGCGACCTCAGTGAATTATTTCTGGAGTTCTGCATTTAGAAGTATGGGTCGATTTATATGCTCTTTTTAATTTTAGCATTAAAAGTGTTCTTTGCTTTCACTCCTTACCCAATTTTGCAGTTAAAATGTATACAATTACACCAAAAGACATAGGAGCAGACTTAGGTCATTCAGCCCTTTGTGTCGGTTCACCATTCATCATGGCTGATTTATTATCCCTCTCAACCCCTTTATTCTGCCTTCTCCCCATAACCTATGACCTTCTTACTAATCAAGAACTTATCAACCTCCAACTTGAATATTATAAAGCCATAAGATCTAGGAGCTGGATTTAGCTCAACAATGATCAGCTATTTATCCCATTAAGGTTAAAATAAATTTAAGATAAAATCTTGAATTGTCAATTTTTATTTAACTTTCCAATATCTCTCAATCAAAATCTTTCTGAGGCCTCCATCGGTCAGGATGGCGATGGATGTTGGATCCTAGCTGTCCAGACACATAAGCCTAGGTGGTATGATGTGGAGAACAAGCTGTACCAATGTAGCAAGCTCTCCTTCTCCAGGCATCTGATGAACCCAAAGGAAGGCCAATCATCGAAACAGTTTGGCACCAGCAGTGTCGCAGGATTGCCAGTCAGTGTTGAACTCAGTGTAGGATCGCCTCAGTGACTCCAATTCTGCATTTTTCCCTCAGGGTTTACTCCAAAAGCCTTCCCCTTGCATAGATATAGCTGCAAGCTAGCGGAGGTTTGAGATAAGAGTTTCCTTTCTCCTAGAGCAGGGGTCAGCAACCTTTACCACTGAAAGAGCCACTTGGACCCGTTTCCCACAGAAAAGAAAACACTGGGAGCCGCAAAACCCGTTTGACATTTAAAATGAAATAACACTGCATACAACGTTTTTTTTGCCTTTATGCTATGTATAAACAAACTATAATGTGTTGCATTTATGAAATTGATGAACTCCTGCAGAGAAAACGAAATTACATTTCTGCATGCAACAAAAACATTTTGAACTCCGAAAAAAAGACGTTGGGTTGAAAGTTACTTTTAAGTAAAATATTCAATGTCTATTTGAGTCCTTCTTGTATTTATGAAAAACGCCGAACTTAAATTTTCCGCCAGCAGCAAACCAAAAATAACGTCAGCCAGCTGTCATCCTGAAAAATGAAAGGACTATTTCACTGAACAATGAAAAAATATGAATATAAGTAAAATAATAGGCAATTAAAATATTTATCATACTTGGTTAATGGGATTTCTGCTCCTGGACCTCAGCGCACAGCGTCTGCACATCAGGGCTGTATGATGTCACCTTCATCTTTACACAGGATCGCAAGCTGTCATCTGTGAGGTTTTCAATATCACTCCATTTGTGTTTCTGAGCAAGAACGGCCTTCTGACGGGCAACATCTTCAAGGTCTGCTGTCAAGCGTCTAAACTTGGACACCCATATGTCTTTGTCGGCTATGTCGGCCAGTTCCATCTCAAGATCAGGTTGACTCACACCTGCCAATGCAGTCGTATTCAGTAGGGAAGGATCGATGCTTAAGGGAGTGACCGGGAAGGATAATGTGTTTTTTTCCTCTCTGAACTCACAGAAGCGTTTCCCAAACGATGTTTGCATTGCGATGATTGCAGAATGTAAATACTCCGAAATTATCATGTCGTGACCTTGTTTGAACTCTCTCAAATTGGGGAAGTGAGACAAAGTGCCTTTCTGTAAATCTCTGGCAAGCACTGTCAACTTGCGCTCGAATGCCAAAACATCCTCCAACATGTGCAGGGCTGTACGTCCTTTCCCCTGAAGAGCTGTGTTCAGCGTGTTCAGGTGCGCTGTCATGTCTACCATGAAGTGTAGCTTTTCCAGCCACTCTGGCTGTTCCAGCTCAGGAAAGGTGAGCCCTTTGCTGCCCAGGAAAGTTTTCACTTCTTCCAGACACGCGACAAAGCGTTTCAGCACCTTCCGTCTGGACAGCCAGCGATAAAAACACGTTGTAGCGGTGTCAGTAAACTGCAGTCAAAGATAGCTTTATTCGAACTAAACAGCCTTGCTTTTCAGCTTCCCTCAACCCAGCCCCCATGGACGCAGATGCTGCAAAAGACGCGTACTCACAAACCCCCGTAGGCTATCTCCCTTAGCCGGAATGCTGGCTAATTGTGAGCCGTTTTATGATGTGGCAGGAAATGTGTCGCTACACTTAGGTTGTACAAGATCACCATAATTACATTTCAAAAGCTAACAAACTAACATAAAATACATTTTAATTAAATACTGACCAATTATTTCCCAAAGCCACAGGGAGCCGCAGCACAGAGGTGAAAGAGCCACAAATGGCTCGGGAGCCGCAGGTTGCCGACCCCCGTCCTAGAGCAACTGCCAACCATGGCTGTTGAGCCCCATTTGCCCAAAGTGGCAGGTTTTAAGGCACCAGTAACCCATCTTTTCTCTTTCTCCTGTCAGTAGAAATGGTCAAACTGGGCTTAGTAGCTCAGCCACACGTGAAGGCCAGGAGCTGGATTTGGTTGTCAGAGGCTATTTGAGGTGCACACCATTGGGAGCATTTAATAGGTAGCAGGAGCTTATCCTCATTGCCACCTCCAGCTAAAACAACATTTGGAATGAAAACCAACTCTTTAATGAGATTAATTCCAGTCTAATGAAGTTAAGTTTCCTGACTTGTCTTCATCATCTATTATATTTTTACACAGACGGTCAGGTTTTTGGATCGTCATGCTTCCAGTGCATGAAGATCTCTTTGTTTTTCCCTGGCTATTGAATTGGATAGTGTCAAGATTTGATCTGCTGGGAACACAGCAAAACTGATCACCACTTCTGCTGACTTGCTTTCAAATATTGTCTTCACGTCAATATTCTGGTGGCTTTGCTAATTGCTGCTTTGCATTGATTGGGCATGTTGAGTATTAAATGTAATAATATTTAGAGGTCATTTTTGACATATTATTTTAATATAAATCCAAGGAATACTGTATACTACATGTTTTTTTTTCCTTTAAATTCAACCCTTCGTATTCTTTAGCATTAAATTTTATCTGAATTTGTTTGACCTCTGCATATGATTTTAAAATCATTCTGTAATTAATGGAGCTACCTACAACGTTGGCATTATCTGTAACCTTGACTAATTAGCACAAGTTTCTGACTCCTTAGCATTGATCCAATTTAGATGCAGCTTAGCACTGAACCCTGAGGGCAGTTCATACAAAACTCCCACCCTTCTCAACAGAAGTCCTCTAACTAGTGCTCATTATTTTCTACTCCTCAGCCACTTGACAAAGTGTTTGATTCTTCCTCCTTCCACTTAAGCTGTTATGGCACGGTATTCCGGAATTTTCTTTGAAAGCTTCTCCACTTACTTTCTCTGTAACGTCATGAACAAAAGTTCTTTTAATTCCATCTTTCAAAAATCTTCTCAGAATTCATACTTACTGTCTGAATTGAGCCTGATTGGAAAATATCTTGACAATTTCTAAATAAAAATAATGTTTATTCTGTTAAAAGACATCTATTTTTATATCAGTTTCCTCTCAATATACAGTATGAGCCAAGCTGATGATAATGAATGAAGAACTATCTTCAGATCTATAATCTTGTTCAATTATATTAACATGTAGGGAAGTGTATGACCATGAATTATGGTGCTAAAAGGGGAGTGAATTCATAAATTGGAGGTGCAAAGGGACCTGGGAGTCCTAGAGCAGGGCAACTTAAAGGTCAACTTGCAAATTGAGTCGGTAGAAAGGAAAGCAATTGTAATGTTAGCATTCATTTTGAGATGACTGGAATATAAAAGCAAGAATGTATTGTCAAGGCTCTATAAGATGTTAGTCAGACCAAATTCAAAGTATTGTGAGTGGCTTTGTGCCCCATATCTGAGGAAGGATCTACTGGCATTGGTAAGGATCCAAAGGAGCTTTACAGGATAAACCGGGAATAAGTGTACGTGAGGAGCAGTTGTTGAATCTGAGCTTCTACTTGCTGGTGTTTAGAAAAAAGAGGAGGGGTTCTCATTGAAACCTATCGAATATTGAAAGACCTATATAACATAGATATGGAGAGGATGATTTCAATAGTGGGAGAGTCTAGGACCAGAGGGCAGAGCCTCAGAATAGAAGGATGTCCCTCTAGAACAGAGGTAGGGAAGGATTTCTTTTCAGGTAGAGTGTGATGAATCCGTGGAATTCATCAGTACAGTTAGCTGTGGAGACCAAGTCATTCAGGATAGTTAAAGCAGAGCTTGATGGGTTCTTTATTACTAAGGACATCAAAAGTCACAGGGAGAGGGGTGAGGTAAGACAGGAGAATAGGGCAAAGAAGAAAAGTACATCAGCCATGATCAAAAGGTGGAGCAGACTCGATGGGATGAATGGCCTAATTCTGCTCCTTTCTTCTATAGTCTTCTGAACTTATTTACATCCCTAGTTCTCCCTAATCTACTTAATTCATATGTACAAAAAAATGAACCTAATAACTTTTAATGTATTCAAGTGCTTAATAAAAAATGAATCTATAGTTTGCTAATATCAAAATAACCAGCTCTCTTTAAGCCATCAAATCAGATTCAGGTTTAATATTACTGATATATGTCGTGAATTTTGTGTTTTGTGGCAGCAAAACAGTGCAGTGCTTAAAAAAACTCAAAATTTCAATAAGATATATATACAGTGTACGGTATATATGCATATATATATTAAATTAAATAAGTTGTGCAAAAAGGGAGCAAACATGGTGTGGTAGTGTTCATGAGTTCATGAATATTGGTGGTGCAGGGCATGAAGCAGTCCCTAAAATGTGAAGAGTGTGTCATCAGGTTTCTGTACCTCCTCCCTGACAGTAGCAATGAGAAGAGGACACGTCCTGGGTGATGGGAGTCCTTAATGATGAATACCGCCTTTATGAGGCATTGCCTTTTGAAGATCATAAGATATAGGAGCAGAATTAGGCCATTTGGCCAATTGAGTCTGCTCTGCCATTTCATCATGGCTGGTCCAACTTTTCTCTCAGCCCCAATCTCCTGCCTACTCCCTGTATCCCTTCATGCCCTGACCAATCAAGAATCTATCAACCTCTACATTAAATATACATAACAACTTGACCACCACAGATGTCTGTGGCAAAGAATCCCACAGATTTAACACAACCTGGCTCAAGAAACTCCTTCTCATCTGAGATTGTAAAAGGATGCCCCTCTATTTTCAGGCTGTGCCTTTTGGTCTCAGACTCTTCCACCATAGGAAACATCCTCTCCACATCCACTCTATCAAGGCCTTTCACCATTTGATAGGTTTCAATGAGGTCATCGCTCATTCTTCTGAATTCCAGTGAATACTGGCCCAGAGCCATCAAACTCTCTTCATATGACAAGCCATTCAATCCTGGAATCTTTTTTGTAAACCCTCTCCAATGTCAGCACATCCTTTCTTAGATAAGAGGCCCAAAATTGCTCACAATACTCCAAGTGAGGCCTCACCAGAGCTTTATAGAGTCACAGCATCACATCCTTGCTTTTATATTCTAATCCTCTTGAAATGAATGCTAACATTACATTTGCTTTCCACACCACAGACTTAATCTCCAAATTAAACTTTAGGGAATCCTGCACAAGGACTCCCAGGTCCAATTGAACCACAGGTTTTTTTTGTATATTCTCTCTGTTTGGACAATAGACAAACTGTGAATTTCTTCAACCAAAGTGCATGACCATACACTTCCTGACACCATATTCCAACTGCCATTCCATTACCCTTTCTCCTCATTTGTCCAAGTCCTTCTGTCGCCTCTCTACTTCTTCAAAATTACTTGCCCCTCCACCTATCTTCATATAACCTGCAAATCATTGACACACAATGCAAAAAGAATCAGTCCCCACATAGACCCCTGGGGAAAACCATTAGTCACTGGCAACCAGTCAGAAAAATTTCTATTTATTCCCACTCTTTGTCTACTGCCAGACAATCATTGCTTTATCCATGCTAAAATCTTTCCTGTAATATCATGAGTTCATAATTTGTTAAGCAGCCTAATGTGCAGCACCTTGTCAAAGGTCTTCTGAAAATCCAAGTACACAACATCAACTGATTCTCCTTTGTCTATCCTGTTTGTTACTTCTTCCAATTATTCCTTTCAACAGATTTGCCAAGCAAGATTTTCCCTTGAAGAAACCATGCTGACTATGGCTTGCTTTATCATGTGCCTCCAAGTACCCTGAGACCTCATCCTTAATAATCGACTCCAGCATCTTTCCAACCACTTAGATCAGACTAACTGGTCTATAGTTTCCTTTCTTCTGCCTCTCTCCCTTCTTAAATAATGGAGTGACATTTGCAGTTTTCCAGTCTTCTGGAACCATTCCGGAATATAGTAATTCTTGAAATTATAGTGATTATAGTGATCATTACTAATTTTCCATGACCTCTCCAGCCACCTCTTTCAGAACTCTGGAGTGTACACCATCTGGTCCAGGTGACTTATCTACCTTCAGACCTTTCAGTTTCTAAAGAACCTTCTCTCTAGTTATGGTAACTTCACACACTTCATGTCCCCTGACAGCTGGACCTTCCACCATACTGCTCATGTCTTCCACAGTAAAGACTGATGCAAAATATTTGTTCAGTTTCTCTGCTATTTCATTGACCCACGTTACTACCTCTCCAGCATCATTTTCAAGCAGTCCAATATCCACTCTTACCTCTTTTTTACACTTTATGTTTCTGAAGAAACTTCTGATATCCTCTTTAATACTATTCGCTCCTTTACTTTCGTATTCTATCGTTACCTTCTTAATGACTTTTCAATTGCCTTCTGTGTTTTTTAAATGCTTCCCAATCATCTTAACTTTCCACTAATCTTTAGTCTATTATGTACCCTTTCTTTGGCTTTTATGTTGGCTTTGACTTCCCTTGTTAGCCATGGTTGTGGAATCTTTCCTTTAGAACCCTTCTTCCTCTTTGGGATGTATTCCAGCCTTTGCTGCTCTGCCATCATCCCTCCCAGTGCTTTTTTTCCAATCAATTCTGGAGAACTCCTGTCTCATGTTCCTGTAATTCCCTTTACTCCACTGTAATACTGATACATCTGACTTTAGCCTCTCTTTCTCA
The DNA here is from genome assembly GCF_030144855.1 of Hypanus sabinus. Classification (NCBI taxonomy): domain Eukaryota; kingdom Metazoa; phylum Chordata; class Chondrichthyes; order Myliobatiformes; family Dasyatidae; genus Hypanus; species Hypanus sabinus. Next base: position 16,501,568 of record NC_082715.1, read on the forward strand.
AATTCAGGATGAATTCAATCCTATTATGATCTCTTGCACTTAAGTAATCTTTTACCCTAAGATTCCCTCAATGTTACGGAGGCTAGTGCCCATGATGTAGCTGACTGAGTTTTCAACCCTCTGAGGTTTTTCTGATATTGTCCCATGGCCCCTCTCCCTCCATTCCAGATGGTGATACAAACAGTTAGAATGCTCTCCATGTTATACCTGTAGAAATATTGCTGGAGTCTTTGGTGACATACCAAATCTCCTCAAACACCTAATGAAAAATAGTTGTCGATGTTCCATCTTTGTAATTGTATCAATATGTTGCACCTGGGATTATTGCACCAGAGATTTGACACCCAGGAACTTGAAACTACTCATGGTAACTTAGAACCTGTAAAATATGTATTTTTTCACAATATATAACTGGAAGTGTCTCTGAGAATTTATCATAAGGATTTTATTGCTATCTTCAAAAGTAATAAGAAAGACTGAAAAAATTAATAAAACAAGAGAAAATTTCCAAATGCTGGAAATCCAAGCAACACACATCAAATACTGAAGGAACTCAGCAGTCCAGGCAGCATCTATGGAAATGAATAAATAGTTGATGTTTTGGGCCATAACACTTCTTCGGTACTCAAAGAACTAAATCTTTTTAGCCGAAATAGGCATGGAATGAGAAGAGATATGGTAGAAGTGTTCAAGGTCATTATGGGTATAAGTATGGTTGATGCCAGCTGCTACCTCAAAGTTAGTCCATCAATGAAGACACAGAGCTAGAGGTGTATATTGGTTATTGAGACATTTCAGACAAACATCAGGAAGTATTTCTTTACACAGCAAGTTTTGGACACATGGAACAAACTACCTGGCTGTGTCATTGAGAGAAGTACCTTCAAGATTTCCAAATCTAAACTGAACAGTTACTTCAACACACTATGTAAATAGAAACTTGGTAACCTTTGTTGGGCCGAATGACCTGTTCTTGCCAAAAACTTTCTGATGTTCTAATGTTCTAATATTGTTTATTGTTTCATCAGGAGTGCCATTATTGAATATAAATGTGTCTTTTCCTCTCAATCAATTGCATGACTAAACTTTATTTGATATCTCTGGCAGAAATTATTCAAGTTATCTGGAAGAGCCGGTTCAACCAATTAGATTCATCCTGATACATTCAGTCAACAGAGGTCTCATTGTATTAATGCTCATCTGCTGTTTATGGTTGCCTAATAGTATCAAACAGAGGAATGTGGCCTTGCAGTCCTCACTCTCAGTTGTCATGCAGCATCCTGACCCAAAAAGTCAATTACACTGGACAACAAAGGTTTTGCTTCCTGAATAGTTTTGAACATATCACATGGACTTTGGGCTGCTGATCATGAATTTTGCCATAAAATCTCCCTATCACACACCATTAAAAAAAATTGCCTATATTTGTTATTTCAATTTCAATTGAAATGTTCCCCACTATGTAAGCTCAAAAGTTTTCTATCTTGACCAGGCATACCTGGACGTGGTTAGGAAGGGTAGATGCTGCATGGCAGGACAAGTTTTAGAAAGGCTATAAATTTCCATGAAGGATTTCAATTTTTGACTGAGATATCTCCCAGAATAACTGATGCCAAGATTAAGGAAGGCATTTTTGTTGGTCTACAAATCAAACAGATCATCAATGAAGGGCAATTCAAAGAACTTCCAATGGAACTGGAGAAAATTAGTTAGATGATAATGTGGTAAATTGGATCAGCAAATTTGCTGATGATACAAAGATTCGAGGTGTAGTGGACAGTGAGGAAGGTTTTCAAAGCTTGCAGAGGGATTTGGACCAGCTGGAAAAATGGGCTGAAAATGGCAGATGGAGTTTAATACAGACAAGTGTGAGGTATTGCATTTTGGAAGGACAAACCAAGGTAGAACATAGAAGGTAAATGGTAGGACACTGAGGAGTGCAGTAGAACAGAGGGATCTGGGAATACAGATACAAAATTCCCTAAAGGTGGCATCACACGTAGATAGGGTAGTAAAGAGAGCTTTTGGTACATTGGCCTTTATAAATCAAAGTATTGAGTATAAGAGTTGGAATGTAATGGTGAGGTTGTATAAGGCATTGGTAAATCCAAAATTGGAGTATTCTGTGCAGTTTTGGTCACCAAATTACAGGAAGGATATTAATAAGGTTGAAAGAGTGCAGAGAAGGTTTACAAGCATGTTGCCGGGACTTGAGAAACTGAGTGACAGAGAAAGGTTGAATAGGTTAGGACTTTATTCCCTGGAGCGTAGAAGAATGAGGGGTGATTTGATAAAGGTATATAAAATGATGGGTATAGATAAAGTGAGTGCAAGCAGGCTTTTTCCACTGAGGTTAGGGGAGAAAAAAACCAGGGGACATGGGTTAAGGGTGAAGGGGGAGAAGTTTAAAGGGAACATTAGGGGAGTTTCTTCACTCAGAGAGTGGTAGGAGTGTGGAATGAGCTACCAGATGAAGTGGTAAATGTGGGCTCAATTTTAACATTTAAGAAAAACTTAGACAGGTACATGGATGAGAGATGTATGGAGGGTTATGGTCCTGGTGCAGGTCAGTGGGACCAGGCAGAAAAATGGTTCCGCACAGCCATGAAGGGCCGAAAGGCCTGTTTCTGTGCTGTAATGTTCTATGGTTCTATGGTTCTAAAATCACATGAAAGGTGTTCAAGGATATTGTTGAAAATTTTCTTGGCAACTACAGAGCACCAAACTACGTGCAGTTAGTTGAAACATGCTTCAAGCATACAAGACCATGAAGTGTAACATGTTGCATTCCCATTTAGAATTCTTCCCTGCAACTCTCAGTGCTGACAGAGATGAGCGTGGTGAAAAGTTTCCCCAAGAAAATATGGTCATGGAGAAATGAAGTCAGGGCAACTGGAATCCCTCAATGCTGATTATTGTTGGACACTTAAGGGAGAAGCTTCAGGCATTCAAGACAAATGAAAATCATCGTCGTTGAATTATTACAAAGTGCCAGCACCATCAATTAAACACATATTCAATAAAAGTCAATTTCTTGTTTCTCCAAATTCCTACATGATACAAGTAGGTTGAAATTATATTTGTGTTCAGCTTCAAGTGGTCTATCATAAAGAAAAGCAAAGGAAGCAACATACTTATTCTAATTCACATTCTTTATTATATATTGCAATACAGGTGCCCCCCACGTTATGAAAGTTCGCTTTATGCCACTTCGCTTTCACAAAAGACTTACATCAGAACCTGTTTTCACTAGCCAAAAAAAAATCTGAAGAGGAGTTTCGCTTTTACAATAAAAGGCGCCCACTTTAAACTTGCGTTTACCCTGAGAAAGACTACCATGAATGTGAAGCCTTGCATGGGCTGGTGTGAGCGCATGCCGATCTTTTTCTACAAATCGGTTTTGGCTAAATCTTCCCGATTCTGGTGAGTGAAACTACACTGTACATACATTATTTGTACTTTATATAGGATGTATATTTATCATATCATTCCTGCTTTTACTATAGGTTAGTATTATTTTAGGTTTTACGTGCAATTTGGTATGATTTGGTCGGTTAGTTTTTTTGGTCTGGGAACGCTCAAAAATTGTTCCCATATAAATTAATGGTAATTGCTTCTTCACTTTACGACATTTCTGCCTACAAAAGGTTTCATAGGAATGCTCTACTTTCGGATAGTGGGGGAAACCCCGTATTACAAAAACCAAAAATATTACCATATATGCTGGTGATTCTGATTCTGAAATTATGTTTGATTGATGTTATCAACTAACTATGGATAATGAAGCTGAAATTAAGGGAAATAACTTTTCTATATAATATGGATTCACAGCACAAGCATATATTGTGAGGCTTAACATCCTAAATAATAGGGACATTATCACGAACATTTGACTTTGACGGCTTTTTGCTCTTCAGATTTGGAACATATGCAGTCAACAACAGCGTCCTGGCATTCATATTCAGTGCACATATCCTCCTATTTGTTCAGAACTAGGATGCCTGTTTTGGGGACAAATCGTGAAATATCATTCTATAATTCTCCATGGAAACTCCTTACAAAACTATTTCATGAAAATGCAATTTTACTCGTACAGGGTCCTGGAGGGATTACTTTAATATTGTCATTTGATGGAAATGGCTGATAGCAAATTGGCAGCTGTTTTACGCTTGGCCAATCTTCAGAACAGGAAAGGCAATTAAGTTGGTTCCAAAATCAATTTGCCATAATACAAAATTGGTGATATTATAAACTGTCTGGGCAGAAACATCAAATCACAAAGTAACTGCAGTGAAAGGACAAAAGGAACAAAACTATACTTGAGTTGTTAATAGAAGTGAATATAAGGACATCCGCTTCAAATGTAAACTTAGTAGAATAACTTTATAAATTGAAGACTTATACCCAAACGGCTTGAGAGTGAAACTCTGTGAATTAAACATACACTCGGTGGCTTCCTTTTCAGATGCACCCATATACCTGCTTGTTAATGCAAATATCTAATCAGCCAATCATGAGACAATAAGAGCTTGCAAACGTGGTCAAAGGGTTCAGTGAAGTTCAGATCAAACTGCAGAAATGTGATCGAAGTGACTGATTGTTGGTGCCAGAATGGGTGGTTTGAGTATCTCAGAAACAGCTGATTTCTTGGATCTCTAGAGATGACAGAAAATAGTGCAAAAACAAACATCATCCAGTGAGTGGCATTTCTCTTTGAACGCTGAAGTGGATAGGTTATAGTAGCAAAAGACCACACTAGGTCCCACTCCTGTCAAAAGTCGTAAACTCAGTTAGCTCCATCATGGGCACTAGCCTCCCCAACATCCAGGTCATCTTCCAGGAGCAATGCCTCAAAAAGGCAGTATCTATCATTTAAGACCCCCTTCACCCAGACCATGCCCTTTACTTATTGTTACCATCAGGAAGGAGGTATAGAGCCTGAAGGCACACGCTCAACGATTCAGGAACAGCTTCTTCCCCTTTACCATCTGATTTCTGAATAGGCATTGAACCCATGAACACCACCTTATTACTATTTTTCCCATCTTGCACTGCACTACTTGTCTAATTCAACCTTTATATATATAGTAATATATATTTATTACTGTAATTTACAGTTTTATTTATTATTATGTATTGCAATATACTGCTGCTGCATAACAATAAATTTCATGACATATGCCAATAATATTAAATCTGATTCTGATAAAGTGGCCCCTGATTGTATGTATTAATGATAATCTAACGGGTTAACTTTAAATCTGAGATTAATAGATTTTTATTAACCAATTATGTTAAGGAATCTAAGAAATAATACTTGGGACGGACATACAAATCAACCCTGATCTCGGAAACTGTCAGAACGAATTGAAGAGGCTAATTCTTACAATTCTGTTCCTGTTCACTTCTTAACAATGCACAATCACAATCTCGTGCTGCTGACTTTAAACCAAGGGTTAAAATTACCCTCCATGTAAATCGGAGCTCGTAATCATTGGCAGTTATAGTTTACATTTCAAAGCCATGTTTTTGTTATGTAACTTTATGGAATGCAGAAAGAAATCTCAGATACATGTAACATAATTCAATCTTACTTTTCCAACCACAATAAACAAGTGGTGCTCAAAATATCACAACTACTTCACATTTTTCTTTATTTTTCTCATTTTACATATTAATTAACATCTTAGACTTTTTTGTAGAAACCGCTGTGGGTTTACATGAATCTTATATAAACTGGCCTCTCAGCAGTACCAGACATGAAGTTTTCCAGAAAGCCAGCAAGAAAGTTGAAGTTTGATACATTTTTTATCATTAGGATGATCAGATTACATTCATAACACTGCTTAGCTGCAGCAGGCACTCCGGTGCTCAAATCATTTTTGTCTGATGGCTTAGTATGTAGCTTCGAAATTATGTCACCCTTTGGACCTGCTGTAGGTCTTCCTGGTAATGCAACATTACAATTCTCATGAATATATGCACCATCATGCACAGAGGTACGTAAATTCCGAAGTCTTGTTCCTATTAGAATAATCGAGGAATTACTCCAAATGTCCAGGTTAGGTGGCATGCTAGATTTCATACATAGCCTTATGTTTGAATATATAAGAGTTTGAGCTTTTGCATATTATTAAAATGACTTGATTGCCTGTGGTTCATTAATAATACATTTAAGCAGCCTTCAGTTGTTTCAAATTTGCACTGATGTGAGGCCACACAGAGTTCAGCAAGCATTCTAAAAAAAGTTTTAAAAATTGCCAGAATTCATTAAACATTTCCACACATTAATCCAATTCATTTGCAATCACGTCAAAATTAGTTGACCTGTCAGCTGCATTACAACAGTTATTAATAGTTTCCTATTGGAAATACTGTAATTAATTTGCAACTAAATTCTCTGCTTTCGTGATAGTTAGTATATGTTTTCAATTGTCCCATTCAGATTCCTCTCATAATAAGGCCTGGGAGTCCTTCGGTGTTCATTGTGCCCGGTGATTGCTCAATGACCATACTAAAGAATTTACAGGAATACAACAGGTATGAGCAGGGAAACACACACAAATCTCTGGAGAAACTCAGCAGGCCAGGTAGCATCTATGGAAAAGAGTAAACAGTTGACATTTCAGACTAAGACCCTTATTCAGGACATGAGCAGAACTTGTTGGACAAATGAAGGAGAGTATGCACAATTCAAAGTTCAGAGTTCAAAGTTCGAAGTAAATTTATTAATACATTCATTTTCTTGCAGACATACTGAATAAATCCATTATATTATAACAATAATAATAATAATCATCATCATCATAACACCATCTTGGGTGTTCAACCAGTGTCTAAAAGGCAACAAACTGTGCAAGCACAGAAATTTAATATTAATAAATAAATAAGAAATGAATATTGAGAACATGAGATGAAGAATCTTTGAAAGTGAGTCCACAGGTTGTGGGAACATTTCAGTGAGGGGCAAGTGAAGTTGAGTGAAGTTATTCTCTTTGGTTCAATGCCCTGATGGTTGAGGGGTAACTACTGTTCCTGAACCTGACAGTGTGAGTCCTGAGGCTCCCATGCCTTCTTCCTCCAATTCCACCATTGCTGAGATGTGATACTGAAAATAGAGGAGCTCAGTCCTAATAGATAAATTCAAAAGCACATATTTGCCAGTTTCTGTCACTGAGTATGCAGTTGACTGCGTGTCTGTTTCCGAGAGTTCAAGTCTCTAATTCGGGATTCCATGATTGGCTAGCCGGGGGGTCACTGTTGAGGATTGGACCCCAAGGGTCATTTGGAGGTCTGGAGGTTGAGATCTGATGGCCAAAGCCTGGAGGCCTATCCTAGATTTTGAGGACTGTCTGCATGTGTGGGTGGATAGAAGGGGGAGGTGCAGAGGAAAGGGCTTGCTTTGCTGTTGTCTCTTTCCTTGTTGTGTTCTGTCTCATTCTACCGAGTATTGTGTGCATCCTCTTTTTGTACTGGAAGTTGTGGCAACAGTTGCAGGCTGCCCCTAGCAAACCCCTAGTTTTTAACACAAACAGTGATAAATAAACATAATTTGATTCTGAATCTAAATTTCTTGACATGACTTGTAATGGAATCTCTTTGGTTTTTCTAAGAGAGTGGATCATGTGGTGAGTATTTATATTAATGATAATTGGACAAGTTCATGGTCACTACAATTAGGAACACTGTATATTGGCTTTTACTTAAGAACATCTGATTTGTAGAATTTTAATATCACAAAAAACAATTTATAAAACAAACAGCATGTGCAGTACTATGCAAAAGTCTCTTGGACTTACTGTATATATAGGTAGAATGTCTAAGAGTTTTGCATGGTACTGTAATAATTTTATATATTGCACTATACTGCTGCTGCTGCAAAAGAAACAAATTTCATGACATATGAGTGATGATAAACCTGATTCTGATACGGATCTCTGTTGTGGACTGAGAGTGGGAAGGGGGGAGTGGAGAGGGGAATCATAGTTGAGGAAAGGGGAAGGAAGAGGGGACCGAGTGGGAACCACCAGTGAGACATTCTGTAGTGGTCAATAAACCAGTTGTTTGTAATCAGTTAACCTTGCCCGGTGTCTCAGGGTTGGGTGTGCCTACACTATCGCCACTCCCAACTCCTTCTCTGCCACCTCTTCCCATCTCCTCCACAGGGCTCAACTCCCACTATTCCAACAACCTTCGTTCCCGCTGGATTTACAAACTCATTCTCATGTTCCACATTGACAAACACAGTTCTGTGCAAACATATTAGCCATCTCAGCTATGTATGTGCCCAAGACTTTTGCACAGTACTGTAAGCTCTGTCCATCCATCAGAACCTGAGACCCAATGCTCACCTTAAATTGCTAAAGCGGAATTGCAAACCTCGTTTGAACAAATGTCACTGTCTTTGGCACCTCTCGTGATACGTTATCCATATTCAGATGATATGTTTCAAGTCATCTGCCTCAGTGGCAGTAAAATTCAATAATTTGTAATTTGCTGATGAATTGATCAGCAGATTCTAGTTTTTCATTACAACTAAAAGATTATGCTTAATGTCTTCTTACTTCAACCCCTCTCATCCACCCACTTGGCTTTACCTTTCACCTTCTTGCTTGTACTCTTTCCCCTTCCTCCCTCCACCTACCCATTCTGGCATGTTCCCCCTTCCTTTCCAGTCCTGAAGAAAGGTCTTGGCCTGAAACGTCGACTGTTTATTCGTGCCTGTAGATCATAGGTGTCAAACTAAAGGTCCGCGGGCCATATCCGGCCCGGCGTACAATTATATCCGGCCCGCGAGATCATTTTAGATAGATATATTATTTTAATTATTAATGGCCCGGCGATATGAAGCCTATGATTGTAAGTTAATACCAATCATAAAAATAATGCTTGCTCAGCAGTCTTCTTCATAAGAAATGGAATTTGTGAAGTGAAACACTTTGTAGTTATAGCAGAGACTGAGACACATGAGAACAGGCTGAAAAAATGGAGGCAATGAAAGCTGCGTTCGCACGCGCCCGACTGATCCGGCCCGCATGAAGCTGCATTTTGCCCAAACCAGCCCGTGACCTAAAATGAGTTTGACATCCCTGTTGTAGATGCTGCCTGACCTGCAGAGTTGCTCCAGCATTTTGTGTGTGGTGCTCAAAGTTACTTTGTTTGTAAAGCAAATCCAGCCACTTCAACATAAAAAGTGTATCTTTTTGCTGAGTATCTTTGAGTGAGACCCCTTTCTTCAATCAGACAATATCGTGTCAGGTTACTAATAGAGAGCTTGAGCAAGATTTTCAACTGTAGTGCTCTCTTGGAGAGCTTCTTTGAAAAATTGTGACTGACTTGTGCCAATTCATGAGATGGTCATTTTCTGCTGTTTAAGGAAGGAAAAGAATTTTAATTGTGACCTCATTCTTTAAGACCATAAGACCATTTTTGCTTTCTTTACCACAGACTCAACCCGTAAGGGAATCTTCTGGGAGTATTGCCTGAAGACTTCTAAGTCCCTCTCCACCTCTGAAGTTTGAACTTTCTCCCCATTTAGATAAAAGTCTGCACTATTGTTCCTTTTACCAAAATGCATTATCATACATTTCCCAACACTGTATTCCATCTGCCACTTCTTTTGCCCATTCTTCCATTTTGTCTAAGTTCTGAGTTTGTCTAAGTTTGTCACATTGTTTCCTCAGCACCACCTTACCCCTCCACCTATGTTGGATCATCTGTAAACTTTCCCACAAATACATCAATTCCATTATCCAAATCATTGACAGTCCCAGCACTGACCCCTGAGGAGCACCAGTAATCACTGGCAGCCAGCTAGAAAAGGGCATCTTTTATTCCCACCTGCTGCCCCTGCCCGTCAGCCATTCCTCTATCCATACCATCATCTTTCCTGTGAAAATCCAAGTAAATATCATCCACTACCTCTCCTTTGTCCATCATACCTTTTACTTCCTTGAAGAACTCTAATAGATATGTTAGACAAGATTTCCCTTTACAGAAATCATGCTGACTTTGACTTATTTTATCATTCGTCTCCAAGTACCCTGAAACCTCAGCCTTAATAATAGACTCCAAAATTTTCCCAACCACTGAGGTCAGACTAACTGGCCTATAATTTCCTTTCTTTTGCCTTCCGCCCTTCTTAAAGAGTGGAGTGGAGTGGCTTCGTTGCAAACTTTGCAGCTGATATGAAGATAGGTGGAGGGGCGTGTAGTTTTGAGGAAGATTAGGAGAATGGACAAAGAAATGGTGAATGGTATACAATGTTGGGAAGTGTATGGTCATGCACTTTGGTAGAAAAAATGAAAAGTGTTGACTATATTTGAAATGGAGGGAAAATACAATAAAAATGAGGTGCAAAGGGACTTGAGAGTCCTTGAGCAGGATTCCCTCAAGGTTAATTTGTAGGTTGAGTCTGTGATGAGGAAGGAAAATGCAATGTTAGCATTCATTTCAAGAGGAGTAGAATATAAAAGAAGGATGTAATGTTGAGAATTTATAAAGCACAGGTGAGTCTTCACTTGAGTATTGTGAGCAGGTTTAGGACCCTTACCTTAAAAATGTGCTGAAACTGGAGATGGTTCAAAGGAGGTTAATGAAAATGATTCCAGAATTGAATGGCTTGTCGTATGAATGAGTGTTTTGGGTGTTTGATGCTCTGGGCTTGTATTCACTAGAATTCAAAAGAATGAGAGGGGACCTCTTTGAATTGTATCAAATGGTGAAAGGCCTCGATGTGGTGATGTGGAGAGGATGTTTCCTATGATGGGAGAGGCTAAGACCAGAGGGAACAGCCTCAGAATAGAGGGGTGTCCTTTTAGAATGGAGACTAGAAAGAAGTTCTTTAGCCAAAGAGTGGTGAATCTGTGGAATCCTTTGCCATAGGCAGCTGTGAAGGTGAAGTTTTTATGTATATTTAAGGAAAAGTTTGATAGATTCTTGATTAGTCAGTGCATGAAGGAATATGGGGAGATGGCAGGAGATTTGGACTGAGTGGAAAATTGGATCAACCATGATGAACAGGCGGAGCAGACTCGATGGGCTAATTCGCCTAATCCTGCTCACATGTCTTATGGTCAACAGCACTGTAGCGTACAAAATGCACATAACACATAATAACTTCTGCAGGTAAGAATGAAACCTACCAATTGATTACACATAAATAGACAAAACAAAGCGCGTAATTTAAATATTATAAGATACAGTTTAATAGGTGATGCTTTGAGTGCGATGCAGCAGGGAGTTCAGGGTCCGAATGGCCTGAGGGAAGAAACTGCTTCCCATCCAGACTGTTCTTGTTGTTATGCATCGGATTCTCCTGCCTGATGGTAGGAAGTCAAAGAGGATGCCAGATGGATGTGTGGGATCTTTAATAATACCAAAGTCCCTGTGTCCACAGCACTCCTGACAAATGTCCCCGATGGATGGTAGGGAGACCCCTTTAATCCTCACAGTCATTCTCACAATCCTTTGTAGGGAGTTTTGGTCCAATGCACAGCTAGATCCATACCAGATGGAAATGCAACTCAACTGTTGCAAAATGTAATCAGGATATGGACAAACTATTACGCTGAAAGATGGAGTAGTCGCTGCATCTGAACATGTCACCATCTTAATAATAATTTGTCAGAAAGTTTCAGTCATGGTATGGTTGGATAGATAAGGGGTATGGTTGGTAGATGGGGGTATGGTTGGGTAGATGGGAGTATGGTTGGGTAGATGGAGGTGTAGTAGGGTAGTCTAGGGCATGGTTGGGTAGATGGGTGTATGATTGGGTAGATGGGGTTATGGTTAGGTAGATGGGGGCATGGTTGGGTAGTAGGGGGGTATGCTTGGATGATTGGTTAGATGGGGGTATGGTTGGGTAGTGGGGGGTATGCTTGGATGGTTGGGTAGATGGGGTTATGGTTGGGTAGATGGGGGTATGGTTGGGTAGATGGGGTTATGGTTAGGTAGATGGGGGCTTGGTTGGGTAGTGGGGGGTATGTTTGGATGGTTGGGTAGATGGGGTTATGGTTAGGTAGATGGGGGTATGGTTGGGTAGTAGGGGGTATGCTTGGATGGTTGGTTAGATGGGGGTATGGTTGGGTAGGTGGAGGGTATGGTTGGGTAGATGAGGGTATGGTTGGGTAGATGGGGTTATGGTTAGGTAGATGGGGGCATGGTTGGGTAGTAGGGGGTATGCTTGGATGGTTGGTTAGATGGGGGTATGGTTGGGTAGGTGGAGGGTATGGTTGGGTAGATGGGAGTATAGTTGGGTAGATGGAGGTGTAGTAGGGTAGACTGGGGCATGGTTGGGTAGATGGGGTTATGGTTGGGTAGATGGGGGTATGGTTGGGTAGATGGGGTTATGGTTAGGTAGATGGGGGCTTGGTTGGGTAGTGGGGGGTATGGTTGGATGGTTGGTTAGATGGGGGTATGGTTGGGTAGATGGGGGTATGGTTGGGTAGATGGGGTTATGGTTAGGTAGATGGGGGCTTGGTTGGGTAGTGGGGGGGTATGGTTGGATGGTTGGTTAGATGGGGGTATGGTTGGGTAGATGTGGGGTTTGTTTGGGGAGATGGATGGTATAGTTGGGTCGACAGGTGGCATGCTTGTGTAGTGGTAAGAACAATCACTTTACAGCAACAACAATCACTGATAAGAATTCAATTCTCACCACTGCCTATAAGGAGTTTCTACATTCTCCCCATGACCCACATGGGTTTCCTCTGGGTGGTCCTGTTTCCACCCACATTCCAAAGCCATACAGGTTAGGGTGAGTAAATTTTCGGCATGCTATGTTGGTACACAGTAAGAGCAGTTTTGTATGTACAGGACCACAATAGTGACTTTTTAAGGCTCCTGTATCTCCTTTCTGAGCAGGATCTGGATGGGGAGGACCTTTAATGATTGATGCTCCCTTTATCAGGTGCCACCTTTTGAAGATGTCATTGATTGTGAGGAAGCTAGTGTTGATGATGGAGCTGGCAGAGTTTACAACCCTCTGCAGTTCCTGTGAATCAAAGCCTCCATCCTTCTCTGTGATGGAATCAGCCAGAATGCTTTCCCATCTACACCAGTATAAATTTGCATGTCTTTGGTAACATCCCAAATCTCTTATGAAGTAGAGCTGCTGGCATGACTTATTCATGATTGCATCAATGTGTTGGGCTCACGGTAGATCCTCCAACAGACAGGCAGGTAAATAAGTAGTAGTAACATCTGTTTCCCAAGTATTTATCCAGTCATTCCCACTAAACTCAATGGTGTTGTGTATTTAATATTTCAGTAGTATTGTAAATATATTGTTTGATTAGGCATTCTTTGTTTGTTTAAATAATTCATTATGAGTTATATGTAAAAGTATGTCATGCGCACACACCTCACTTAAAAGTGAAAATGAAGTGTACATGTTCTCCCGGTCTCTCCGTGTTTTTCTTTTGATTAGTCTTGTGTTTTGGAATTACAAAACAGAACAAATGGGTCCTGGATTGCTCTGCCAACTATGGGTTCCAAGTGACAAATTCCTGCTTTATCCCTGCATAACAGGGCTCCACTCAGAGTAGAGAGGTAAAGCTAATGTTGCATTTAAGCCTCTAAAACAATCAGTACGTGTCAAACTTCTTTGCTTCACATTGTGTGCCCAGAAATCTCTCTTACTACTACTCCAATAGCCAAATACCAGCTGCGCCAGCTAAAGTTAACTCAGTCTGGGTTGATATTCTAAAGCCGACACTATCTTCTCTAGGGAGAAATGAACATTTATGCTCCCTTTAAACAGCAAGTAGCATAGTGATTAGCACAACTCTTTTACACCAACTGGGGTTCAATTCCTGTCATAGTCTGTAAGATATTTCTACAGGCTCCCCATGACCATGTGGGTTTCCTCCAGGTGCTCCAGTTTCCTCCCAGATTCCAAAGACAGACAGTTGGTGTTAGGGTTAGTGAGCTGCGGCCATGTTACCTTGGTGCTGGGAACATGACAGTCCCTGCAGGCTGCCCTCAGCATTTCCTTGCACTGGGTTGATCATCAAAACAAGAGAAAACATTTCACTATATGTTTTGAGGTACATATGAAAAATAAAGAGTATCTTTTTTTTCTTTCTGCACCTGCTTATTTGATCTATCTGAAGAAACAAATCGTCTCTGGGAAGGAAGATCCTCAGGGAGTAACTGTCAGTGAAAATCAAAAGGAAACAAATGCTGAAAACTTAAAATAAAAACAGAAAATGTCACAAATAATCAGCAGGCCAGGCTGCATCTGTAGAAGTAGACATATAGTTAACATTTCAGGTTGAGGATGCTGGTAAGAGATAGCTTTGACGATATATTGAAAGAGCAGAGATAATTGAGTCTTATTTTTGGTGCAGAAATTGTTCTAGTGGATGTAATAAGTCATAGATCAATGTAATCAGAATGTGTTCTACTTACAATCAGTGGCCACTTTATTAGGTACCCCTTGTATCTAATAAAGTGGCCACTGAGTGTACATTTGTGGTCTTCTGTTGCTGTAGCTCATCCACCTCAAGGTTCAATGTGTTGTGCATTCAGAGATGCTCTTCTGCACACCACTGTTGTAAAACATGGTTATTTGAGTTACTGTTGCCTTCCTGTCAGCTTGAGCCAGTCTGGCCATTCTCATAAGAAATAGAAGCAGGAGTAGGCCATCCGGCCCATCAAACCTGCCCCGTTGCCATTCAATAAGATCATGGCTGATCTGTCCGTAAACTCAGCCACATCTATCTGCCTTTTCCCCATAACCTTTAATACCCTTACTATGTAAAAACCTATCTAACTGTATCTTAAATATACTTAGTGAGGAAGCCTCAACTGCTTCCCTGGGCAGAGAATTCCACAGATTCACCACTCTCTGGGAAAAACAGTTTCTCCTCACCTGCGTCCTAAATCTTCTCCCCTGAATCTTGAGGCAATGTCCCCTAGTTCTAGACTCACCTACTAATGGAAACAACTTTCCTACTATCTTATCTATCCCTTTCAAAATTTTGTGTTTCTATAAGATCCCCTCTCATTCTTCTGAACTCCAGAGAGTATCAAGTGAAGTCAAGTCACTGTTATTGTAATTTCGACCATAATTGCTGGTACATTGCATTGTAAAAATGAGACGTTTTTCAGGACCATGGTGTTACATGACACAGTACAAGAACTAGACTGAACTACGTAAAAAACAACACAGAGAAAAAAAAAACTACACTAGATTACAGACCTACCCAGGACTGCATAAAGTGCACAAAACCGTGCAGGCATTACAATAAATAATAAACAGGACAATAGGGCAGTAAGGTGTCAGTGCAGGCTCTGGATATTGAGGAGTCTGATGGCTTGGGGGAAGAAACTGTTACATAGTCTGGTCATGAGAGCTCAAATGCTTCAGTGCCTTTTCCCAGACAGCAGGAGGGAGAAGAATTTGTATGAGGGGTGCGTGGGGTCGTTCATAATGCAGTTTGCTTTGCGGATGCAGCATGTAATATAGTCCCAGGCAACTCAATCGCAACTCATAGGTTAACCTCTTCATCCCTGGAATCAACCTGGTGAACCTCCTCTGCACTGCCTCCAAAGCCAGTATATCCTTCCTCAAGTATGAAGACCAGAACTGCACACAGTACTCCAGGTGCGGCCTTGCTAGTACCCTGTATAGTTGCAGCATGACCTCCCTGCTCTTAAATTCAATCCCTCTAGCAATGGCCAACATTCCATTTGCCTTCTGAATAACCTGTTGTACCTGCAAGCCAACTTTTTTTACGATTCATGAACAAGCACTCTCAAGTCCCTCTGCACAACAACATGTTGCAATCTCTCACAATTTAAATAATAATCCGCTCTTCTATTATTCTTTCCAAAGTGGATGATCTCACATTTACCAACGTTGTAAGAACTCTCTCATTGAGAAAGTGTTTTCATCCACAGAACTGCTGCTCACTGGATGTTTCTAGTTTTTTTGCACCATTCTCTGTTAACTACTGAGACTGTTGTGTGTGCAAATCCCCGGAGAACAGCGGTTTCTGAGATACTCAAACCACTCCATCTGGTGCCAAAAATCATTCCACTGTCTAGGATCACATTTATTTCCCATTCTGATGTTTGATCTGAACAACAATTGAAACCCTTAACCATGTCTGCATGCTTTTTAAGCATTGAATTGCTGCAACATGATTGGCCAATTAGATATTTACATTGATCAGCAGGTGTACAGTTGTACCTAATAAAGTTGCCTCTGAATGTATGTTGCAGGACCAAATGCAACAGTGTAGAACAACACCATTGGCTGGAAATCCTTGCTAGTGACAATGAGAACTTGCTGACACTCCCCATAACCACTGTTGTTGACCTCCGATCCAAAATATGGTGATTTTCTTGGTGGCAGGATCTCGTATTATGCATATTGCAGATTCTCCAAATTCTAGATGAAAGCCAAATGAGGTTCCAGACTTAGCCAACTATCAAGCATTTCAAAGATGTTGAATGCTCCTTAATGTCTCTTACATTCAGACAATTCAAACACTTTCAAAATCAGTCAACATATTATTAAAGAACATAAAATAACAGTAGCAATGGGAAACACAAACTATTTAGCTCATTCAGCCTGATGTTTCCATCAGGTTTGCTACTTTGGTGCTGGGTCAGACACTACATGGATTCTCCAGATGGATCTCAGTGCAATGGCAGCAAGGTCACACAACACCACTGGGTTACATGCAAATCTAAAACTGGAGAGCAATCAGCGAGTTACTGGTGAATGGTAGTATACCCGAGGACTCAACATTCTTCCCCTCCACCATCGGATTTCTGAACAGTCCATGAACACCATCTCATTCATTCCTCTATTTATTTATTTTAGTAGCTCATGTTTTATGGCTTGCACTGTGTTCCTGTCACAAACATCAGATTTCATGACGTATGTCAGTGATAATAATCTTCTTTCTTTTTCAATCTTTTTATTAAGTTTCATATATATATAAGAAAAAACATAACATAATAATGAATAGGTTATAAATTCAATAGACTTGAAATTACATTAGTAATAGGATAATAATATCCTATTGAACATCAACAAACAAGAAGTACATTAATCAATCAAGTCTATATAATTATATATGAAAAAAAACAAAAATAATCATCAAAAGAAAAGGAAAAAAAAAATTTGAAAATATATAAAAGAAAATATATATTGAAAAAAACACTAAACTAAACTAACATGGGCAATAATAACAGTTTATAAGTATGTGATAGTGTCAAAAAAAACTCCGGAACTCCATACCTGAACAAGTAGAGAGAAGATCTGAAAAAGGCCAAATTAATTCATATGAAAATGTCGAATGAACGGTCCCCAGGTTTCTTCAAATTTAATTGATGAGTCAAAAATAGTGCTTCTGATTTTTTCCAGTGATAATAATCTCGACTCTGATTTTTGTGTTCAACGATGAATTGCCAGCATTTCTTAGGGCAGCACATTAATGTGGAGCACTTAATATTAAAATAATATTTGAGTAATCTTGAGTAGTATTTCATTAAGTATTCTTATTTATTTAAATAATATATTATGGGTTATATGTAAAAATATGTTAATTGTATATGTCATCACGCTACCACATGATACCGTGTGTGTGTTGTGTGTGTGTGTGTGTATTTATCTGTATCTGTGTCAGTATGTGGGCATGTGTATGTCCTTCTGTGTTTGTGTGTGAGTGTTTGTGCGTATTTGTGCATGTATGTTTATGTGTGTGTGTTTGTCTATATATTTGCGTGTGTGTGGTCATATTTGTGTGTGTGTGTGTGTGCGTGTGCGTGTGTGTGTGTGTGTGTGTATGTGTGTGTGTGTGTGTGTGTGTGTGTGTGCGTGTGTGTGTGTGTGGGTGTGCGTGCCTGTGTTTGTGTGTGCTCTGTGTATGTCTATATATCTGTGTGTGTGTATATATTTGTGTATTGCCTCTGTGTGTGTCTGCTTATGTATATGGCTGTGTACATGCCTGTGTTTGTCTATATATGTGTGCATTTGTGTGTCTGTGTGTCTCAGTGTGTGTGTGTATTTGTGCATGTGTGCTTTGTGTGTGTCTGTGTGAGTGTGCAAGTTTGTGTGTCTGTGTGTATTTGTCTATGTAGTTGTGTGTTTTGTGTGTGTGTATTTGTGTATTGCCTCTGTGTGTGTGTGTGTGTGTGTGTGTGTGTATTTGTGTATTGCCTCTGTGTGTGTGTGTGTGTGTGTGTGTGTGTGTGTTAATGATTGCATAAAAGTAGATGCTGGAAATCCAGAACAACACATACAGAATAATGGAGGAACCAGCAGGTCAGGCAGCATCTATGGAGAGGAATAAGCAGTTGACAGTTTTCGTTGTGACCCTTCATCCAAACTGGAAAGGAGGGGGGAATAAACCAGAATGAGAAGATCAGGGGAGGGGAAGAATTATAAACTGGCAGTTGGTAGGTGAAACTAAATGAGGGAGAAGAGGGTCACAGAGAGGGGATGGATTGAGAAGCTGGGAGGTGATTGGTGGAAAAGGTAAAGTGCTGAAGAAGAAGGAGGGCTATGCGCTAGGGAATCTCTAGACAGCTTCTAGAGTAGGTGGTCAGCATAACATTGTGGGCCGAAGGGCCTGTAATGTGCTGTAGATTTTTCTATGTTCTATGTTCTGAAGAATTTGAGAGGAGAGTGAACCATAGGAATAAGGGAAGGAGCAGGGGCATGAGAGAGGGGTGCTGAACAGGTGAGAAGAGAAGGGGTAAGAGGGTAACCAGAATGGAGAATTGGAAAAGAGAAAATAGGGTAGAGAGAGAAATTACCAGAGCTTAGAAAAAACATTGTCCATGAAATCAGGTTAGATTCTTTGTATGAGCAGGATAATGTGCCCAAACAATTCTTTATTTCTAGTACTTTCCTGTTCAAGAAAAAAAAACGTTATTGTGCGCCAAGTTAACATTGTGGTTGGCACAATGTTACTATAGCTCAAGGCCTTCCAGAGTTCTGAGATCAGTTCCAGTGCCGCATGTAAGAAGTCAGTACATCCTCACCATGGCGTGTGAGTGTTTTCCTGGGTGTTCTGCTTTCCCTCCACACTCCAAAGATGTACCGGGTAGGTCTTTGGTCATTGTAAGTCCTCCCATGTTTAGATTAGGGTGAGTGGAGTTTGTCAGGGGTTGGGGGGCTGGAAGGGCCAACTCTGTGCTGTATCACTAAATAAACTTAATGACAAACATCATCATCATCGCCATTTTGATGTTGGCGATCATGGTCTCGAACATAATTGTTCTTGGGCAAATTTTTCCACAAAAAAAAAGTGGTTTGCCATTACCTTCTGGGCAGTGTCTTTACAAGACGGGTGACCCCAGCCATTATCAATACTCTTCAGAGATCGTCTGCCTGGCG
Organism: Hypanus sabinus; assembly: GCF_030144855.1. NCBI lineage: Eukaryota > Metazoa > Chordata > Chondrichthyes > Myliobatiformes > Dasyatidae > Hypanus > Hypanus sabinus. The sequence goes on from NC_082715.1 coordinate 16,520,928, forward strand.
TCAGTGGTTACATTAGCAGCACTTGTGATATGCATCAGCTGCTTGTATGACCATCCACCAGCTGATCCCATGGCTTCACGTGACGCTGACCGGGGAGCGTGGGGAGGGCCTAAGCAGGTCTCAAGGGTGACCTGCAGGCTAACAGAGGGAAGGAGCACCTTACACCTCCTTTGGTTGAGACGTATCTCCACTCAGCCGCCTATTCTGATAAACATTGTTTTCAATTACTCATGTATTATTTATTCAGTAAGTTATTTATTTATGTATCTATTTCTACATTATTGACTTTCCGAAAAAGCTATTTCTTAAAACTGTCAGAGAAGCAATAGTTAATGTCTCCAGCAGTTACTTTTGTGTGAATTTACATTCTCTAAACTTACAACAGGACACTTAACTTCTGCAAATAGCATGTTCAGGTGCTAACAGTAGCAGAATTAGGTTTCTAAGAGAAATGTTAAGATTGTGAAACAACTTTTCTTGCGCTCCAGATTTAGATGTAATTGAAAATACCTCAGGAATTTGTGATCTGTGCTTCATACAATGCACTGAATATCTTGTCACTACTTTTTCTATTCTTGAGGTAACATTCATTTGAAAACCAATAGCAATCAGCAAATGTTCTAAGACCTGGTTTTAGAAAGAATGACATATTAACTTAGAAAATAATTGAATTTGGTTTATGAAGTATGTACCTGTATTCTTCACAAAAATATACATGTCATTTGCTTGGTGTCTTTCTGACTAAAGGCTGCAAAGACCAGAAATTATTATTTTGCATTTAATAATGCTGAATCTTTGCTTAAGATAAAGAGTATTAATGAAATTAAGTAGAGGATTTATCAATATTTCATACTGCTAAAAGTATTGCCATTTTGCTGGCTTGTAATTTGACTTGCATTATGTTTATCAAAAAGGTTGCTGCTAGCATGATCATCACTGGATGATTATTTTACACTGGGAGCATCATAAAAACAGAGTTATATCTTCCCCTGTTGTTAACACATGGACATTATTGGTATAGATTGCCGAATGTCAATCAAGAACCATAAGAGGCCAAAAGAATTGGAACAGAATTATGCTATTCGGCCCATTAAGTCTGCTCTGCCAGTCCATCATGGTGCTTTATTAACCCTCTCATTCCCCTTCTCCTTCCTTCTCCCCATTACCCTTGATGCCCTTACTAATCAAAACTCTATTAACCTCCGCTTTAAGTATACCCAGTGGCTTGCCTTCACAGCCATCTGGGGTGATGAATTCAATAGATTCACTACCCTCTGGCTAATGAAATTTGTTCTCATTTCTTTTGTAAGGTGATGTCCTTGTATTCTGAGGCTGTGTTAGATGATGTTAGATAGTGTTAGATAGTGTTCTGATGCTAGACTGTTAATTAGCGGAGTAACATTTGCTATTTTCCAATCATCCAGTACAATGCCAGAATCTATCAATTCTTGAAAGATCTTGAAACACAATCAGGGTCACGAGGAAAACATACAAACACCTTGCAGACAGTGAAAGAAACTGAACCCCGATCTCTCAGCTGGCACTGTAAAGTGTCGTACTATCTGTTATGTTCGGTAACTTCAAAACATTAAATTAACTGAATGAAAACATGAAATGCGGCTGCAACTTCATCTTTACTTTAACACACACACACACACACACACACACACACACACACACACACACACTCTCACTCTCACTCTCACTCAGTAACAGGAGACTGATGTAAAATTGACAAAACTGAACCCACCACATGTTCATTACTGCTGATAGTGACGAGCCCTTGGGACCCATAGGCCTTCTTCCTGGAAAATAAAAAGAAGATACCAAAACCTATCATAATTAATTAACGGACAGTAAGACCATAGGAATATAACATAACCACTAACTGGGAGGGTGTCTGTGAGCTAAATTAAATATTTAGTATGTGTCAGCATTTTCTATTCCCCAAGAGAAAAATGCAGGACACAAACATGAGCATATAACAGGCAAAGCATGATTTATGTAAGGATTGTGTCTAAAAGATTCCATGAATTGTCTTGAGATTTATGGAGATGTTTCAGTCTTGGATTATGGCACCCTAGTGCTAGGCTTCACGATGTGTGTTAATTAAATGTTGATGGATTTTGCAAAAGAGTGCACGTTTGAGAAATGGACACATGATTCTTATGTCCTCTGACATAAGGATAACTAATTATGTATAACTTAGCTGTTACATGCATGGGTAAAATTCACCATCTTCATTGACTGGGAATTCCCTCAGAATTGCTGCTGTTCCATTTCTGCAATTTCCTGATAGTGAGTCAGAAAACCAGTTCCAATTACTTGTCTGTTTATTAATTTTAATTGAAAGATACAGCACAGAATGGACCCTGCCGGCACAATGAGCGGCACTGCCCAGCGACTTGCCTATTTAATGCCAGTCTAATTGCAGGACAATTTACAATGACCAATTACCTTTCCAACTGGTGGTCCTTTGGATTGTGAGAGGAAACTGGAGCCACCCGGAGGAAACCCGTGGAGACACAGCAGCGGCAGGAATTGAACATGGGTCGCCTGTGCTGTAAAGTGTTGGCTAACCACTATGGGTGCCATCGTGCAGGAGGAACGGTAAGGAGTTTGTACGTGAGAACATATAAACATTGGAATTGAACTTTGAATTCTGACACCCTGAGCTGTAATACTGTTGTGGTAAATGCTATGCCATGGTGGTGCTCCCATTATCACAATGTCATTAAAATTGAAGGGATTTTAAACATCTCAAGTTCTGAACTGGCAAGTATGAGAGCTCAGAACGTGAAGAAAACCAGAAAAACTGTGTTTCTCTCCCAAGGGTTGCAACTTTTTAACCTGGGGAGAAAGATGACGAGATGATTCGACCTAACAATCACCTCATTAAAATGTCAAAGCAAGACTCGTATGGGAAAACCCCGGAGAATGCTGGAGTTATATACTGCTAGTAAGCCAGGTGGTAGGAGGTGGGAAGTGATACCACATTGCAAAAAATTCCCCCCTTATTCAACTTCCTAACCGTCACCTCAACAGGAACCCATGCACCAGCCAATTTTAGTCATCCATGGATTTTCTAAAAGGAAAACTATCAACTTAAAAAACAAACCAATGCTGAGTAATTCAAAGCCAAGCAATTTGCTAAGAATTTATGAGACCTTTAAGAGGTCTTTTAAGAGACTTTTGGATAGGTACATGGAGCTTAGAGAAATAGAGGGCTATGGGTAAACCCAGTAATATTTAAGGTAGGCGCATGTTCGGCGCAACTTTGTGGGCTGAAGGGCCTGTATTGTGCTGTAGGTTTTCTACGTTTCTATGTTTTTAATTAAAATATCATTTGGTTGTAATCAAAAGCAATAATGTCAGTAAAATTGATCAGTTTATCCTCTATCCTGGGAAATATCCAGGTGAATCGCTTCCACATCTCCTTCAGTGTGAGCACATCCAGACCTGCATGCAGTATGCATATGGGTCAGGCAGCATGGTAGCGTAGCAGTTGGTGTAAAACTTCTACAGCATTATCTGTAAGATCAGGGTTCCATTCCCTTTGCTGTTTGTAAGGAGTTTATATGTTCCCTCTGTGATGTGAGGATTTCCTCCAGATGCTCCAGTTTCCTCCCACGTTCCAAGTATGCGTGGGTTAGTGCCCATGCTATGTTGGCACCAGAGGAACGACGGCTCTTATGGGCTGCACATTCAAACTGTGTTGGTCATTGACACAAACAGCGCATTTCACTGCATGCCTTGATGTTTTGATGTGCAGAGGACAAATAAAGCTAATCTTTAAATCTTTAATTTTTACTCCATCCGTGATAAGATTCATGGGTCAGGAACTGTGCATCTAAAATGTCAAATTTATGTTTCCAAGCAGGAAACCATGTATGAACTTGGAGATCCAACTTTTTGTGAAGTTTAAGAAGGCAGCATTCGTACCATGTGTCTGACCCATGGAAGAAGTCGAGGTACATTATCCACAAAGTTATCAGAGATGCCAAGAGACAATGCCAATGTCTGTGGCAGGGTTTACACGCTATAACAGATCATAAACAAATTCAGTCAGCAACACTGACAATAGCCAAATCTGTTCTGATGAGCTTAATGCATTTTATGCTTATCTTAAACAGAAAGGGTTTGAGATGTCACCACCTAGCCCAGCAGCCTCCAGTGCACCTGAACCCACAGCCGCCATTGTAGATGGAAGATCAGTTTCTGAAAAGACATCATTATCATTATGTGCTGGGTCATGTGATGTGGGCAAACATGACCATGTTTGTCCTTGGCACATATTTCCACAGAAACAGTTTGCCTTCGCATTCTTCTGGACATTATCTTTACAAGATGGGTGACCCCAGCCATTATCAATACTCTTCAGAGATCGTCTGCTGGGCCTTTAGTGGTCGCATAGCCAGGACCTGTGGTATGCACCAGCTACTCGTAGACCATCTACCACCTTCTCCAATGGCTTCATATGACCCTGATCAGGGGGGCTAAGCAGATGATACACCTTGCCCAAGGGTAACCTGCAGGCTAGTGAAGGGAAGGAGTGCCCTACACCTTCTTTGCTAGAGCCGTATCTCCACCCTGTCACCCAAGCTTTCTGTTAGTATGTTTTCCTAATTTGATTATATTTTGCTAAAATTCATCAGTTCAAAATAGCTGATCTCAATTATAACCACTAGTGGCCTTCTTGTAAATTCACAGAAGAAATAATATGCTAACAATAAAACAGCAGTGCTCTTAATATCAGGATGTGTGGTTCATTATATTATCCTCTTAAACCTAATTTTATAAGGAAATTCTTTTTTTAACAAGGTTTTTAAAAAATGATTTAGTAACTATAATAAGGTACACTGCTGATTGTTGTTACAAAACAAATTGAAGCTGTTCAACCTGGCAACAACAGTACTTTGCATTTATATAACAAATAGCTCTTCACCCTCTGTACATTTATAAAAAAAACATGGCTGTTCTTTCTGACATGAGAAAGGACTTCACTAAAATAATTGACATCTTTTAAATAAGGTATCTTTTACTACGGTGTTAAAGGACCATAAAATATTAAAAGGCAGAGAAGCAGAGCATTTCCCCATGGTTTGGTCAGTATGGTGTTCTTAACCAATGATAATAAAACAAAAACCAAGTCCTGAAGAAGGGTCTCAGCCCAGAACATTGACTGTTTACTCTTTTCTAGTCCTGATTGGCCTGAAACATAGACTGTTTATTCTTTTCCATAGATGCTGCCTAACCTGCTGAGTTCCTCCAGCATTTTCCGTGTGTTGCTTTGGATTTCCAGCATCTGCAGATTCCCGTGTTTGAGGGTACCGAATTTTTCTTTTCAATGCCATTATGAAACTTTGATAAAACTGGTTATGACATGTTTTAGATTATCCTGAGTTCAAAAGTGCACTGCATGAAGACAATTATAAAATATTAACACCATCTCTTATAAGAAGGCATTTATATATTACATAATTTATTATGTATTATTTATATTATTTATACATATATATTATTTATATACGAGGGGAGATTGATAAGTTTGTGGCTTAAGGTAGAAGGAGATGAGTTATTAACTTCAAACTTTCTGCATAATCACTCAGAGTTGAACTGCATGTGCATGTAATGAGAGATGTATAACTCATCTCCTTCTAGCTTAGGCCACAAACTTATCAATCACCCCTGCTGTGGACAGCTTCCGAAGGTCAAAAATCTGTACGCTCCACAACTGCTGAACTAAGTGTGTAAAGGTAGGAGGGGAATATGTTGAAAAATAAATGTGCTAGGTTTTAAAAAAAATTGACTCCTTCTATCTTACGTCACAAACTTATCAATCACCACTTTTATTATATATGTATTAGGCAACATCTAAAGCACCGCAATAACACAATGATTAGTGTGACTCTTGACGACTTGAGACACTGAGGATTGGAATTTAATTCCAATGCTGTCTGTAGGGTGTTTGTACATTCTTCCTGAGTGTGCAAGGATTTCCTTTGGGTGCCCTGGTTTCCTCACGCAGCCTAAGGATAATCCAGCTAGCAGACTAATTGGTCATTACAAATTGCCCTGTGAGTAGGCTAGGGTTAAATAGGTGGGTTGCTGGATGATGCAGATCCAGGTCAGGAAGGGCCTATTCCATGCTATACCTCTAAATAAGTAAGTAAATAAATCAACCCACACAAGGTTAAAGCAAATAGGATGCTGATATGTAAAACCTAGTGCCTATGATGAATCAAAGTGAGTGGGCAAAGCACAAGAGGCCAGAGTGAAGATATGAAAATTTATTGGTGTGCTGAGAGGTTGAAAGACATTTCAGAGAATGGAAAAGATTTCTAATCAAAACCCTGGTGGACAACATAGGTTAGTAAGAGGAAGGGTGACCCACGACTGGGGTCCAACAGAAAGTAGGACATGGCAGATGACTTTAAACTGATCTCTGGTATATGAAGGTGTGTACAATTTTAAGGGAGACCAGTCTACTTCAAAAATAAATCATGGATGAATGTTCTCAGTAGTTACCCTGGGTCAGCGAAGGAAATTATGATATTATTAAGCCTATGTAGTGGACATGACATGCAGAAGGAAGCCTATCATTGGTCTAAATAAAAGATTTAGTTACAAAGCAATATAGTTCCGTTCAAGGCACTAACTGAGATCGGTTTAGGTAATGGCTGTTCTTCAGCATTTTTCAGACTTTAGTAAGAAGCAGAACCATATTTCAGTCTTGATGGATCTGGTCACTATACTGAAGGAGGATGATAAACGTAATCTTTACACAAGTGTTACGCCCTTTTTGATGCAAGTTGGAGAATGAAGTGAAGTTTGAGGTCCTCTGACCAAGTGTGGTTTCCCTCACAGAAACCAGCTGTAGCGATATTTATGTTCATTCTGTGACACAGGCTTGTGTTATACCAATACTTCTAAATATATAATGCACAGAGTGTATAATTTTTGTACAACAGCAGAAACCTTTTAACGGCTCAGTTCTGTGGGAAACATGTCTTAATAATCCATTCAGTTTGCTGAAGCTTGCTATTATTATCACTTACCCATATTGCTTGTATCCTTGGCAACCCAATGGCAGGTTTCAGCATTGCCATGGACACACAACAGTGCTTGAAAGTCCATTGGCTTAATTTTCTGTGAATCAACACAAACAGCTATCATTACCAGTTTCACTTTCCAAAATAATCTCTTCTGAGCTCTAAATAAAACATGGAAGAAACGAGGACCGTGGGAAGTGAAAACAATAGCGATTTTTAATTCAGCCGAGGTTTCTTCAACAGGGTTTCCAGGTACAATCAGGATAAGTGCAGAAATATGACAAGATGTTTTTGTCAAACCATGCTCTGATCACTAAGATGGGAAAGATTAATTTAAAAATAAACATATAAATGAAGAGGTGATTATAACTGAAGAAAACTGTGGTTTCTTTTTAATACATTTCCTGAACTCATTGCAGTCATCATTCTTTCCTCCCTGCTGTGGCCCTTCCACTCAAATAGAGCTGATGCTTGGTAAGTTAGCTTTGTGCGTCATCTTCAATTCCTTGAGTCCTATTGGACAGCTATGAAGTAGTGGTGATGCGATTGGTGATGAAAATTCACCTTGTCATCTATGTTGCAATTTTAATTCCTTGCTCTTCTGCCAGAGGTGACATCGACAGGTGGTCACTTCAGCAGCTTGAGAGGCATTTTAGATCCATAAAAAATTTATAGTCAAATTGAAAATATCAATTCATGTCACATAAGTTAAATCAGCAAATGCATGTTTGAAAAATGGGAAAATAATATTAATAAGATCATAACTAATCTGCTTCTTTGATCTTCGTCTCTTTGCCAAGGTTAATAAAACTATATATTTAATGCAGACAGAGAGAGAGAGAGAGAGAGGTTGGGAGACACAGGGATAGAAACAGGAAGAGAGGAAGAGAGGAAGAGAGGAAGAGAGAGAGAGAAAGAGCGAGCGAGAGAGACAGCGAGAGACACTGTGATTTTCCATACAGATCTACAGATGAAGCAGTAATTTCACTAACAGTATTAAAGCTCTCTCTGTTATGCAAAATTGTAGATTATCCAAATATATTTTACCTCCGCTGTTGCTAGAAAAATTGAAACAACCATTCTCACTGGAAGATTTCAACTAATTACAAGTAGTCTCGAGGTTAAATTGGAGTGTTAGGATTTAGTGTCCTTCAAAAGGATTTTAAGCTAAGGTGTCATCTGTCATCATGCAAGCCGACAACCAGACCATTTCTAAAACCATATCATTCACCAACAGACAAACAGTTCTCCAAAGCATCCTCCCAACATAAATACCTCTAAAAATGTAAATCAGCTCATTTTTCAATCATTTCCCATTATATAGATCCTATGTTTGCTCATGTTAAAATATAGCTTTGTATAAGTGCTGGGTGTGACTGCACGCACACTATCCCTGGACCCTGGCATTATTTCTCGGCCACCAGTCCCGCACTCCTCCTGCATCACTCCATCCTCATTGTCTCCAACGTCCTTAGCTCCTGTCAGATTTACAAAATCACTCTCCACTCCACGTTGTCAAGTACAGTACTGTGCAAAAGTCTTAGGCACCTGTTATATGTATATATGCCAAAGGCACAGTACTGTTTGATTGTTAGTATACTTTTGTTCTTTCAAATCTGCTTGGTCAAAATCCTGTCCAGTGGCACTGATGGTTCTTCTGAAACACATGACATCGGTTTGAAAAAGTCACTCACCGTCACAGCTCCAAAGAGCAACCAGCAATAGGCTGTAACTATTGGCATCACCGAAATGCCATGCATGAAGATCTAACAAATTTGAAAGCAGTATTACCCTATCATATTCTTCTATATCCAAGCTGTGACAAGGAAAGACCGGTTATTTGATTTGTGACAACCACAGCTTAATATATAAATATTTATGTTTGTATTTATTTATAATTAAGTGAATCACATCTCTGACTACCAGAGACATCTGCTTTCCACCAGAGTTTGCCAGACACCAGTCAGAAGCAGGAAACCTTGCTGCTTTTTTCATTCTTAATATATGAGCACTGTCGATGTTGGCAGGCTCACCATAAATCAAACAGTCCAAACCCAGAGGATCAAACTTCAGCTGAGTGTGAATTAGAGACAAAAGTGTTCCCAGCTCTCCAACCAACAGTCCCTGTGAGCACAGCTTTCGAATTCTGAGCTATTCCATTGTTGTTAGTACTTTCCTCTACTTTAATATAGCATCAAATCATAATCATATTCATAAGGACAGTTCCGTTTAAAATTTGACAAGGATACAGGTTAGATTATCATTGGGCATCATAGTAGATATTAGATAAAGGAGCACTCTTCCAAATGAAGAGAGAATTGATGCATTGTCTCTGAAGTAAAAACTTTCATACTTATCCTTTTTGTGGATTACATTCCAGCTGACTGCAATTTTGCCCGATCATCTGCCTGACCTTCCTCACAGTCCCTCTACACAATGCATTGACTTAGAAACTTAGAAAACCTGCAGCACAATACAGGCCCTTTAGCCCACAAAGCTGTGCCGAACTTGCCCTTACCTGAGAAATTACCTAGGCTTACCCATAGCCCTATATTCTACTATGCTCCATGTACCTATCCAGGAGTCTTTTAAAAGACCCTATCGTATCCACCTCCACCAGCATCACCGGCAGCCCATTCCACGCACTCACCACTCTCTTTGTAAAAAAGTTACCCCTGACATCTCCTTTGTACCTACGTCCAAGCACCCTAAAAATATGCCCTCTTGTGCTAGCCATTTCAGCTTCTGACTATCCACACAATCAATTCCTCTCATCATCTCTATCAGGTCACCTCTCATCCTCCGTTGCTCCAAGGAGAAAAGGCCTGGTTCACTCAACCTATTCTCGTAAGGCATGCTCCCCAATCTAGGCAACATCCTTGTAAATCTCCTCTGCACCCTTTCGATGGTTTCCACATCCTTCCTGTAGTGAGGCGACCAGAACTGAGCACAGTACTCCAAGTGGGGTCTGACCCAGGTCCTATATAGCTGCAACATTACCTCTCGGCTCTTAAACTCAATCCCACGATTGATGAAGACCAATATAGCATATGCCTTCTTAACCACAGAGTCAACTTGCGCAGTAGATTTGAGTGTCCTATGGACTCGGACCCCAAGATCACTCTGATCCTCCACACTGCCAAGAGTCTTACCATTAGTACTATATTCTGCCATCATATTTGACCCACCAAAATGACCCACCTCACACTTATCTGGGTTGAACTCCATCTGTCACTTCTCAGGCCAGTTCTGCATCCTATCAATGTCCTGCTGTGACCTCTGACAAACCTCCACACTATCCACAACACCTCCAACCTTTGTGCCATCAGCAAACTTACTAACCCATCCCTCCACTTCCTCATCCAGGTCATTTATGAAGATCATGAAGAGTAGGGGTCTCAGAACAGATCCCTGAGGCACACCACTGGTCACCAACCTCTAGAATATGACCCCTCTACAACCATTCTTTGCCTTCCGTGAGCAAGCCATTTCTGGATCCACAAAGCAATTTCCCCTTGGATCCCATGCCTCCTTACTTTCTCAATAAATCTTGCACAGAGTACCTTTAGGATGCTGTGGATCTCATCAGGACTTGCCCGACCCTGGCACCTGTGAGGCAACATATCCCTGGTGTCTCTTTTGCATCTACAGAATTTGTGGTCTACTCCTCTAATTATTATGTTTGAGGTTTGATGTTTGATATTTCTCCTTTGAACAGGCTGATTCCATAGTTCTTTGTTTGGTGACTGTGTGTGGGGAAGACAAATTTCAGGGTTGTACACTGCATGCAAACTTTGATAATAAATGTACTTTGAATCTTTGATTTATGGAACCTAATTTAGGGGCTAAGTTGTTGTTCTGACACCAAAGTTCATAATTTCCTTCCTGTCTTCCATCTTGTCACTGTTGTTGATCCAGCCTATAACAGAGGTTTCATCTGCGAAGGCGGTATTAGTCCTCACAGTCCTGACAATGCAGGGATCAAAGCAGGGAACTGGGCATCATCCCTTATTAACCCCAGTGCCAAGGGTCATGTTGGATGACGTATTATAACCAATTGTCAGTTTAATTTTTCAGACTAAGAATGATCCTCTTGTCACATTTTACCATTCCTGTTTCCATGACCAGATACCATACAATTAATTTCTCATTGGCTATTCAGCTGCTTGTAACAAGGCATAATTGATTTGCTGGTAGTGCCAAGGGTGTAATCCACTTCTGACAGGCATAGAGGCAACAGCTGGTGCCTTTTTCCCCAGAGGACATTCGTTTCAGGTGATTGGAGAAAGGTTGTGGGGAAACATCAGAGGCAGACTTTTTTTAAATAGAGAGTAGAGGGTGCTCGGAATGCTCTCTGGAGGTGATAAAATAGAGACACTTATGAAACTTCTAGATAGGTACATGGATGAAGAAAAGAAATGGATATTTATTGGCTGTGTAGGAGGGAATGGTTTGATTGATTATGGAGTATATTATATAGGTTGGCACAGTGTTGTGGGCCGAATGGCCTGTCATGTTTTATTCTCTGATCTGTGTTAGTGGTCAGGGTGCTCAAATCAGGTTATGTAGTTAGATGAGCATTTATCATCCTTCCTCCACAAGCAGACGTTTTGTTTCCTAAAAGAGTGGTTTTGCCAAGTTCTGCAATTGGGCCTATGACCTACCTCTCAGGGATCACGATGTCAGTAGCTGTAAACATCACTGCTTTCCTGAATTTTCATGCTGCGGGGTGATAGCAACCTGCTGCTGGGGCTTCACGGAGCACAGATAGCAGAAGAAAAATACAGCTGAATTGTATTTCAAAACATGTAATCTTATCCGTTTCTATACAGACAATGCCTTGGTGTTCTACAATAGTCCAGATGGCTAAACCTCTAAAAAATCCAACAAACTATGGGTTGAATTTCCAAAACTTTGGTCCCATCTTCAATCTGAATAAGAAATTATTCCAGTCTCTTAATGCAAACATTTCCAAAACAGGTTTCCAGTTTTATCAGTTTCAAACTCATAAGACTGTAAGATATAGGAGCAGAAGTAGGTTATTCTGCCTACCAAGTCTGCTTCGCCATTCATGCATGGGATGATCCAATTCTTCCAGTCATCCCCACTCCCCTGCTTTCACCCCATACCCTTTGATGTCCTGGCTAATCAAGAACCTATCTATCTTTGCCTTAAATACGCCCAATGACTTGGCCTCCACAGCTGCTTGTGCCAACAAATTCCACGGATTTACCACCCTCTGACTAAAGTAATTTCTCCACATCTCAGTTCTAAATGGACGACCTTCAATCACGAAGTTGTGCCCTCTTGTCCTAGACTCCCCTAATATAGGAAATAATTTTGACATATCTAATCTGTTCAGGCCTTTTAACATTTGGAATGTTTCTATGAGATCCCCCCCCCCCCCATTCTTCTGAATGCCAGGGAATACAGCCCCAGAGCTGCTGATGTTCCTTATACAGTAACCTTTTCATTCCTGGAATCATACTTGTGAATCTTCTCTGAACCCTCTCCAATGTCAGTGTATTCTTTCTAAAATAAAGAGCCCAAAATTGCACACAATACTCCAAGTGTGGTCTCACAAGTTCCTTATAGAGCCTCAACATCACATCCCTGCTCTTATATTCTATACCTCAAGAAATGAATGCCAACATTGCATTTGCCTTCTTCACCACTGACTCAAGCTTAAGGTTAACCTTTAGGGTATCCAGCACAAGGATCCTAGTCCCTTTCCATATCTGCATTTTGAATTTTCTCCCCATCTAAATAATAGTCTGCCCATTTACTTCTTCCACCAAAGTGCATGATCATACACTTTCCAACATTGCATTTCATTTGCCACTTCTTTGCCCATTCCCCTAAACGAACTAAGACTCTTTGCTTTCTTATTTTCATTTTTAGAATCTTTTTATTGGTACATAATCTTCTACAGCTATAAAATGATACAAAACTTCAACAAATTAATATGTATACAGTTACTAAAGCTGAAGAAAAAAAGCTGATTGTAATATATAAAAATGAAAAAAAAAAGAAAAGAAGGAAAAAAAGAACCCTAACTAACTAAGAAAAAAAACCCACTAACTACAAAAAAAAAAGAAAATAATATCATTAGGAATCAACCCCCTGAACGATACGTCTTACCATCATCTATATATATAAAGAAAAAGAGTCATCAACCGCCAATTCATGTTTATATAGAATAAAGTTGAAAGGAAACCATATAAAATAATTCAAATTAAATGATAATATTTGGCAAAAGAGCCCCATCTTCTCTCAAAGTCAAATCAGGGATCAAAAGTTCTACTTCTAATTTTTTCTGAACTGAGACATAACATTTCTTAAGAAAACCATTTAATTAACGTAGGGACAGAGGTATCTTTCCACTTTAATAAAATAGCCCTTCTTACCAATAATGTAACAAATGCAATTACATGTTGATCTGAAGATGAAATGCCCTGAATATGATGCAAAACTATTCCAAATAGAACAGTCAATCTGTTAGGTTGTAAATTAATTTTCAGAGCTTTAGAAATTGTAGAAAATAAAGATTTCCAATATTGTTTTAATAAAGAACATGACCAGAACATATGTGACAAAGTAGCTACTTCAGTTTTACACCTATTGCAGTAGTTATCTATATTAGGGAATATTTTAGATAGACTCTCATTTGTTAAATAATAACAATGAACAATTTTAAACTGAATTAAACAGTGATAGGCACATATAGAAGAAGAATTAATCTTTTTCAAAACTCACAACCAACCTTCATTAACAAAGGTCATATTAAGTTCTCTCTCCCAATCTTGTTTAATCTTTAATGAGAGGTTTTCTTTTTGTAACAAAAGTAAATCATATATTCTGCTAATAGAACCTCTCACTAAAGGATTCAACTTCAAAATGGCATCCAACAAATCAGATTCTTGCAAATATGGAAACTTAGATAAATATTGTTGTAAAAAATGTCTAACCTGAAGATGTTGCAGAAAATGAGTATGAGCGAGAGAATATTTGTTAATTACCTCTTCAAAAGTCATCAATCGACCATCACAAAATAAATCTGTAAAAGAGCGGATCCCTTTATTTCTCCATAGGAGAAAAATGGGATCGGTTATTGAAGGTTTAAATAAAAAGTTTCGATATAAAAAGCTAGACAACTTAAATTGTTTAAAATTAAAAATATTGTGAAACTGAAACCAAATCCTTAAGGACTGTTTAATAACAGGGTAAAGATTTAAATTTGGAATTTTAAAGAGTTGTAGAGGTAATGGAGCTCCTAATATTGAAGTTAAATGAAATTATTTAACAGCTTTTAGTTCCAAATCAACCCATAGTGGTTTTTGGCTCTTGTCGAGCCAATATAGCCAAAAACATAATTGTCTGATAATAACAGCCCAATAATACAGTCTTAAATTAGGAAGTGCAAGTCTGCCATCTTTTTTTGATTTTTGTAAATGATACTTATTAATTCTTGGTCTTTTATTTTTCCAAATAAAGGAGGATATAGAGATTTAGTTTGATCAAAAATCTTTTAGTTAAAAAGATAGGTATATTTTGGAAAATATATAAAAATCTAGGTAAATCATCATTTTCACAGCATGGATACGGACCATTAAAGAGAGAGTAAGTGGATTCCATCTAGAAAATAATTGTTTCATGGAGTCCATTAAATGAACTATATTAGCTTTATAAAGATCTTTATATTTTTTAATAATTATAATACCCAAGTATTCAGAAGTATTAACAATTGTAAAAGGAATATCATTATATATAAAAACAGGGGCATTTAATGGGAACAATTCACTTTTATTCGTTAAGTTTATATCCTGAAAATTTACCAAAGTTTTTTAGTGTTTCCAAAAGATTAGGAATTGACTCCTCAGGAGTTGAAATAAACATCAAAAGATCGTCTGCATAAAGAGAAGTCTTATGCATGGTTCCATTCATAGAGATACCATGAATATTTTTAGCTTCACGTAGTGTTATAGCCAAAGGCTCCAATACAAGATTAAATAATAAAGGGCTTAATGGACATCCCTGTCTAGTACCATGAGAAAGTGAAAAAAAAGAGGACCTAAAATTATTAGTAATTACCATGGCAATAGGATTCTTATAAATCATTTAATCCACCTATTAAAATTATTACCAAAACCAAATTTTTCTAATACTGTAAACAAATATGGTCTCTCAACTCTATCAAATGCCTTTTCTGCGTCTAGAGAGATGACACATTGAGGTTGCTTAGATATTGGTGAATATATAATATTCATCAATCTCTGAACATTAGAAAAAGAATAACTGCCGTTAATAAAACCCGTTTGATCCATAGAGATAATTTTAGTTAAATATTTTCCAAGTGGTTAGCCATTATCTTAGAGAGAATTTTGGCATCCACATTTAATAGTGAAATAGGTCTATATGATGAACATTCAGAAGGATCTTTATCTTTCTTCAGGATTAAGGAAATAGATGCTTCATAAAAGGAAGAAGGTAAACTATCCTTCTCAAAGGATTCAAGAAATATTTCCAAAAGATACGGAGAAAGTAAGCTTTCAAATTTTTTGTAACATCCTACCGAATAACCATCAAGTCCAGGAGCTTTACCTGACAGCATTAATAAAATAGCTTTCTGAATTTCATGCTCGGTAATTAGACCATCAAGCATCTGTTGATCTTCAGCAGAAATCTGAGGAAATTTAATCTTATGTAAAAAAGCCTTCATTTTGGAGGAATCTGCAGGAAATTGAGATCTATAAAGATCAGAATAAAAATCTTGAAAAGTATTGTTAATGTCTTCATGGTTACTTGCTATATCTCCATTATTTTTACAAATCTTTAAAATTTGTCTTCTAGCTCTAGCTGCTCTTAATTGGGAAGCTAAGAGCTTATTATGATTATCCCCAAAAATATAAAATTGACTTTTCAATTTAAGCAAATATCCTTCAGTAGGATATGTTAATAATAAATTATATTGTGATTGTAATTCTACTCTTCTTTTAAATGAAACAACATTTGGAGAGATTGCATTAATGTTATCTAATTCTTTAATTTGTTTAGAGATTTTATCTAGTTCTATTCTTGTTTGTTTCTTCAGTTTAGCTATATACGAAATAATCTGACCACATAAATAGGCTTTTAATGTATCCCAAATTACTAACTTTGAGACGTTTCTTGTATTATTAAAGAGAAAAAACTCTTTTATCTGAGTTTGAATATACCAATAAATTCTGAACTTTGTAACAAGTGTTCTGGAAAACACCAAAACGCCATTATTTAATTCAAATATTAGATTTAAAGGAGCATGATCAGAGATAACAATTGCATCATACTCACATTTCTGAACATTAAATAGAAGTTGAAGGTCAACTATAAAATAGTCGATTCTCGAATATATATTATGAACATGTGAGAAAAAGAGTATTCTCTATCACTAGGATGCATATGCCTCCATATTTCAATTAGCCCATAATCAATTAAAAAGGAATTCATAAGTGATGCAGAACAATTAGGGAGTTGATGTATGGGTGATGACTTATCCATTAAAGGATTTAAACAAGTATTAAAATCACCACCCATTAATAACATATATTCATTCAAATCAGGTAACAGATCAAAGACAGCTTTAAAAAAAGAGGGATCATCTACATTTGGTCCATAAATATTAACCAACATTGTTTTCCTATTATAAATTAATCCTTTAACAATAAAAAATCTACCATTAATATTGGCTATAACATCCTCCTGATTAAAAGGGATATTAGAATCAATAAAAATAGAAACAAACACCTCTAATTTTACTCTGAGAGTTTGCATGAAACTGAGTATCCTTTCAAGATTTAAAAAATCAATTCTTATCACATAACCTGATATGCATCTCTTGAGCAAAGATTATATCAGGTTGGAATTGGTTGATTAATAATTTTAAATGTTTTCTTATGCTTAATAGGATGATTCCAAACATGGACATTCCAACTTAAAACATTTAACTGCTTAGATATCATCATGAGACTTTATATCTAAAAAGAGTAGTTAGACGCATGTCAGGATAAGATAGTCGAAAATGGCGGAGATGAACAACAATAATAATAATATGCGTATGCTCTGGGATTCCATAATGGGGATAAAAAAAGAAGAAAAATCCCCATCCAAACTAAAAAGCCCAGAAATAAGTCGATATCAATCGACGCAAGCCCTAAGAAAAGCAAAGAAGCGATAATAAACTCCACCTACCTAAATAATAATAAAAAAATGAAAAAAGTAATCTCTGTCTCCCTCTACCAAACATAAAACTCATTACAGTTGACATGAATCTCAATATAATTAAATTAGGAACAGTATTTTTGGTGGAACAAAACAACCTCCAAATTTGAAAGTTACCTTCATAATATTAGATAAGGGAAGTAAAACACATCCAAATCAATTCTTGAAATATTTGCACAAAAGAAAAACAATCACCATCTTTAAATTATCCAATCTATCTTTAAAACATGAAAAAATTCAAGTAAATACTTAAAAAATCTTTTCAAAAGCACACGGAACAAAAAAAAACAGCTCATTTAAATGCTGCAGAGAAAAAATTCTAGATGGTTCAAAGTTATCTACAGTCTTTCAACAGTTCTCCCTCTATGTCTTCTGAGGTTAAAACCATCCAAACCAGTCTTTTTCAGAGATAAAAATACATTTTAAGGTAAAGACTTTCTATAGCCATCAAAACTTCCAATTTCATTACTCTTTACGCTATGAGACAATCAAACTGTTATAGATCATTCAAACTTCAGGCTCCAGACTCATCATCAGACTCGTCAGACAAAGAGTTAATAAAACGTAATGCTTCGGCTGGATCATCAAAAATAAGAGCTCCAGAATTTTTGACAAAAAGCCTTAATTTGGCTGGGTATTGTGACGATAGAAAGAGCTTTTTCTGATATGCTAATCTCATAGTTGAGGCGAATCCAGCACACTTCTTAACAATTTCACGTGGAATATCTTCAAAAAAGCGAACCTCCGAACCTTGAAATTGAAACAACCATTTTTTTTCTTTCAAGCTTAATAACGCGGTCTTTGTCTCTAAAATGGAGAAAATGCACAACAATATGCTGGTTTTTACCCTCATCCAAAAGTTTTAAAGCACCGGTTCTGTGAGCCACTTCAATCTCTGGGAGTTACAAACAAACCTCTGGAAATAAAGACTGAAACATTTTAGAAAAATAATCCAGTGTGTCGGCAGATTCTGATTTCTCTTTTAATCCAACAATTTGAATATTATTCCGACGCGATCAAGCTTCCAAATCCAGGATTCGTTGTTGAGCTTTTTCCAAATGAGAAGAAAGGTCAGCCGCATTTCGACTAACTTCTTTAAGATCGAGGCTCAGAGAGTCAATTTTTTCTTCAAATTTCTCTTTTGGTTGAGTTATTTCAGTGCCGATACTGCTGATTTGAGACTCTAATCTCTTCACCCAAGAGGATTCTTCCAAGAACTCATCAGCATTTTTGGACTTTCCGTTGACTGGGTCCAGGTTTCGCCTGGCGCCTCTTAAAGTAGCCATAATTATAACTGTTACTCTACAGATCCAACCGAATAAAGTTGAAATTTCGGGGTCTAATTCGGAAAAGGGAGAGATTAAGGATGGACAGAAAGCGACTGAGTCTTACATGTCCATGAACAGGAGGCGGAGTCCCTGTTTCTTCAACACTACATGCTCCTCCACCTATCTTTGTATTCTCAACAAAGTTAGCCACAAATCCATTAATCCCATAGTCCAAATCATTGGCATACATCGTAAAAAGCAGTGGTCCCAAAACCGACCCCTGTGGAACTCATCTGGTAACCAGCAGTCAGCCAGAACAGAAACTTTTTAATCCCACTCTCTGCTTACTGATGATCAACCAATGCTCCACCCATACTTATAAATCCTCTGTAATTCCATGGGCTTTTATCTTGTTAAGCAGCGTCAAGTGCAGCAGCTTGTCAAAGGCCTTCTGAAAATCCAAGTACACCACATCTACTGCATCTCCTTTGTCTACCCTGTTTGTGATCTCCTCAAAAAATTGCTGTAGGTTAGTCAGGCAGGATTTTCCTTTCAGGAAACCATGCTGGCTTTGGCCTGTATTGTCATGTGTCTCCAGGTACTCCGTAATCTCACCCCTAACAATTGTTTTCAACAACTTCCCAACCACTAATGTCAGGTTAACAAGTCTACAGTTTCCTTTCTGGTGCCTCCCACCCTTCTTAAATAGCGGAGTAACATTTGCAATTTTCCAGTCATCCAGCCATCTATCAATTCTTGAAAGATCATTTCAATCAGTGAAGTATTGCATGAAGAAAGTGTTGGGATTTCTTTGTTCAGTGACAATAAAGCCATTGGAACATACATTTGACCTGTTTTGTTGAGTACCGTTGTGTCATCTGTCAACATGTGGCACCGTCTGGTTGGTGTAGAAGTCCATAGGGTCTTTGTGGCAAGATTTCTTCTGCGCAGATACTGCTGCTGGCCAGTTTGGGACCAGGCTGGATTTGAACTCAGGACTATCCACCTCGGAGTCCGTTGCTGATGCCACTACACCACAGTCCAGCTTTGACTTAGAGGTGGGCAATTAATGGAGATGGGAAATGAATGTGGATTATGTAATTTTGACAACCACTGTAGAAACATCTAAGTAGGTGTGTGGTAGAGACTGTATTGTGGTCACAGTCACACAGAAAGTTCTTGATTATCCTTGTTCAGTCCTTCACTGCTATTATGTGTTAAAACTAAAAATGTTTAAAGGGAAATTGCCGAGAGGGATAGGTCTGGAAGTGAGTGGAAAATTTTGAAAGGAAATAGATGCTGGAGATTCAACTGGGTATGGAAAGTTGAAAAATGCCACCAGGAAGCCAAGTAAATAAATATTCTTGTGGAGTTCAGCCTACACTTTAATGTTAGGTATTCATTGTCCATTGTTAACTGTTTTCAACCATCTACATGGAGCATTGTTGTAGGAAAGCTGCATCATCATCAGGAACCAGAAGTTAATTCACCCGCCTCAGTCCCAAAGCACAAGTCAATGGACAACCTGCCCGAACATCAGTTATTAAGGTGAGTACCTTGTAGCGTCATTGCATGTACAATTGTAACAGTGAACCAAATGCCCAATGTGTCCACTCCACTTACTTTTCTGACCAATCTCCAGCATCCCGAGCATATCCAACAGGGTCCAGTTAAACCTCTCGGGCTGAGGATCACCTTGCGGGTGATAAGGGGTGGTCCTGGATTTCTCAACCCCAAGCATAGTCAGTAATTCATGGATGAACCAGCTCTCAAAGTCCCGTCCCTAATCACTATAGATCCGCCTGGGAAGGCCATAATGAACAAAGTACTTCTCCCATAACACCTTTGCCACTGTAGTTGCTTTCTGGCCCTTAGTGGGAAACTTCTGAGCATATTGAGTGTAATGATCCATGATGATTAAGACATTCGTGGTGTTGCTGGTCTCTGGCGCAATAGACAGGAAATCCATACATACCAGGTCTATGGGTCCCACACTCTGCAGGTGTGATGAAGGGGCCGCCTGCGCAGGCAGGGTCTTCCTCCTGATGCAACGACTGCACTTCTTACAATATTCCAACCTCCCCCCTCATCCGAGGCCAGTAGAACAGGTCCTTGAGTAATCCCTAGGTCTTTTCCACCTCCAAGTGTGCGGAATCATCATGCAGTGCCTGGAGCACAGTCTTCAGATATTTCTCAGGCGTGACCAGCTGCCAACGCCGGGAGTGGTCTGGGGGCGACGTGAGCCGGTACAAGACTTGGTTCTTCAACTTTAATCTAGGCCACTCCTTCAGTGGTAAGGGTAAGTGGTAAGCGCTTCCTGGGGGCTCACCTCAATTTACAGTACACAGTGGGTAGTGCATCTTTATCAGCCCCCAATTGGTCCACTGCCCGATCCGGCCCCATTGGGACTCCTGCTTCAGCGTCGCTCGCAAAGTGACACATTGCCTTCACTCCCAGGGCAGGGACATTCTCCCACTCCTCATCCATGCCCAACCCCTCATGTGCCAGACGAGATAAAGCACCTGCATCGATGTTCCGACTTCCCGGCCGGTACTTCAGGCTGAACTCATAGACAGACAAGGTCTCCAACCACCGATGCCCAGTAGTGTCCAGTTTTGCCGAGGTCAGAATATAAGTGAGAGGATTGTTATCTGTTCTCACCTCAAACTTGGCCCCATATAGATAGTCGCTCAACTTGTCCACCGCCCATTTCAGCACCAGGAACTCCAACTTGTGAGTGGGATAGTTTCCCTCAGATGGCGACTGGCTTCGGCTGACAAACGCCACCAGCCTCAATTCATTGCCCTGTTCCTGGTACAGGACAGCCCCTAGACCCTCTTGGCTGGTGTCAGTGCGCAGCACAAACGGCTTCTGGGGTTTGGCAAAAGCCAACACCGGGGATTGGGTTAGCGCCCCTTTCAGAGACTGGAACACCTCCTCACATTGATCATCCTATCTCGATCCAAAAGGCTCCACCAGGTTCCAGTATCCTCCTGCTTCCTGCCCTCAGTCCACCTTCCTTTCCTTCCCCACAAGTGGATAGCCACACAATAGCTGGTTCAATGGATGACTCATTTTAGCATATCCTTTCACGAATCACCGGTAATACCCACAGAACCCCAAAAATGAGCTTAGGGTGCTTACCTCCCGGGGTCTCGGCCAGGTGGTCACTGCGTCTAGCTTAGCTGGATCAGTAGCCACTCCTTCTCATGAAATTATGTAGCCAACATAGCCGACTGACAGCTTACAGAACTGGCATTTGTCCAGGGAAAGTTTCAACCCTTCCTCTTTAAGCCAGCTTAACACTTTCAGCAGCCTCTCCTCATGTTCCTCCAAAGTAGATCCAAACACTATCAGAGCATCCAGATACACCAACACTTCGAACAGGTTCATATCCCCCACAGTCCTCTCCACGAGCCTCTGGAAGGTGGCTGGGGCCCCCGATATGCCTTGGGGCATTCGATCGAACTGAAAGAATCCCAGTGGGCAGATAAAGGCAGTTTTCTCTTTATTGGCCTCACTCATCGGAATCTGGTAATACCCACTCCACAAATCTGAAAGAGTAAACCACTGCGCACCGCTCAGACAAGCCAATGAGTCTTCAACCCTCGGGACCATAGACTGATCGGGGACAGTGCGCCAGTTCAGAATCCTATAGTCCATGCACATGCGTACCTTCCCATTTTTCTTCCTAGCTACGACTATGGGGGACGCATAGGGGCTCTGGGACTCCTCGATAATCTCTGAGTCCTTCAGCTGCCGCACATCTTCCACATCTGCTGGGGCCAACTGCCGTGGACTTTCTCTAAACGGGGTGTCATTTGTCACCTGGATAGTGTGACGAGTGCTCTGGGCACCGCCCACATCAAACTCGCCCTGAGAAAAGACATCCCCTAGCTTCAGCATCTTCTCCACCAGCCTGCTCTTATACTCCAGCGGTACGGGGGTGTCCTCAAAATTAAAGGCCTCCTCGGTCAGCCGCCCCCAGTTCTCCATTAGTTTTCCTCCAGTGGGCCTCACAGGGACGCTAGACATCACCGTTACCGGGAACAAGTGCGCGAGAGGCTTAAAGGTGATCTCTCTCTCTCTCCGTTGTGTTCCTTACAATCACCCCCATCCGGCGTGCCTGTAGAACTGAGGGCCTCTGCAATTCAGGTCTCACCAGCACCCCAGCCGGGAACCGGGACTCTCCCTCAAGATCTTCCGTGGCATCTACTAATAAGGCTTCGCCGGCCGGCACTTCGGGGAATCTGGGGGCCCCCATCACTAGTGCCACCTCCCCAAGCCATATCCCTGTAGGCCTTGCCTGTTTATCAGGATGAGGCCTGGATTATTAATATTTTTTAAAAATTTATTCATTTACAACATGTGGGCATCGCTAGCATTTATTGCCCATCCCTAGCTGCCCATGAGAAGATGGTGCTGACCTGCCTTCTTGAACCACTGCAGTCCCTGAGCTGTAAGTACACCCACAGTGCTGTTAGGGAGGGAAGTCCATGATTTTGACCCAGCAACAATGAAGGAACAGCGATATGATTTCAAGTCAGGATTTCCAAGTGGTGGTGTTCCCAGGTATCTACTATTCTCATCCTTCTAGAAGGTAGTGGGTCTGGAAGGGGCTGCTGTAGGAACTTTGGTGTATTTGCAGTGCACGTTGTAGATAGTTCACACTGCTGCAAATGTTCATCGATGGTGGAGGGATTGGATGCTTGTGGAAGGGGTACCAATCAAGTGGGCTGCCTTGTACTGGATGGTGTCAAGCTTCTTGAGTGTTGACGGAGCTGCACTCATCCAGGTAAGAGGTGAGTATTCCATTACACTCCTGACCTGAGCCTTGTCGATGGTGAACAAGCTTTGGGGAGTCAGGAGGTGAGTTAAACACCACAGGATTCCTAGCCTTTGACATGCTCTGGTAGCCATGGTGTTTATATGGTTAGACCAGTTCAGTTTCCTGTCAATAGTAACCCCAGGATGTTGATAGCAGGGGATTCAGTGATGGTGATGCCACTGAATGTCAAGGGACAATGGTTAGAGCCTCTGTTGTTGGAGAAGATCATCACCTGGCACTTGTGTGGCTCGAATGTTACTTGCCACTTGTCAGCCCAAGCCTGGATATTGTCCAGGTCCTGCTGCGTTTGGGTATGAACTGCTTCACTATCTGTGTAGTCACGAATGGTGCAGAAAATTCTGCAGTTATCTGTGAACATCCTCACTTCAGACCTTATGACAGAAGAAAGCTCACTGATGAGGCAGCTGAAGATGCCAGGATTAGGGTGCAAAGGAGTTTATCAGGATGATGCCTGGATTAGAAAGCATGTTTTATGAGGATCGGTTGAGCATGCAAAGGCTTTTTTCTTTGAAGTGAAGGAGCACGAGAGGTGACTTGATAGAGGTTACAAGATAATAAAAGTCACCGAGTGGGTAGCTAGGGACCTTTTCCCAGGGTAGAAATCGTTAATACAAGGGGGCATAAATTTAATGTGTTGGGCAGATGTCAGAGGTAAGTTTTTATCACAGAATGGTAGGTGCACGGAACACACTGCTACGTATGGTGGCAAAGGTAGCGACAATTAAGAGTCTATGGGAAAGGCCCAAAGATGAAAAAAAAAATGGAGGGCTATGTGAGAGTGAAGGGTTAGATTGCTCTTAGAGTAGCTTAAAGGGTTGGCATTACATTGTGGGCTAAACAATATATAGTGTTCCACATTCTATGAAGATAGCTTTAAGGTGTCACTTCTTTTTAAAACTGCCTCCACTAGACCGCATTAAAAGCTGAAAGTAAATTTATTATCAAAGTGCATATATGTCACCATATACAACCCTGAGATTCATCATCTTTTGGGCATACCCCATAAATCAGTAGAAAGATAACTGTAACAGAGTCAATGATAGACCACCCAACTTCGGTGCTCAACCAGAGGGCAGAAAGCAATAAACTGTGCAAATACAAAAAAGTAATAATAATAAAGAATAAATAAGGATCAATAACATCAGCTGAAAAGTCCTTGAAAGTGAGTCCATGAACATTTCAATGATGGGGCAAATGAAGTTAATCCCTTTGGTTCAAGAAACTGATGGTTGAGGGGTAGTAACTGTGGTGGTGTGAGTCCTGAGATTACTGCACTGATAGGACAATTCTGCTAGAAGTCTAGTCAATGTTGATCATTGGGGGAGCCATTGTGGGTAACTTGGTCATTAAACTTGGTGGTAATATTGCAGACTGTATTTATGTGCAATCTGTGTTGTAATATTGTCAACCTAAATTATTTAAGCTAAAACTTATCGTAATTCTTCCAGCAGCCACATTAATATTGTAGCAATGACAATGTTGAAGATAGAATATTGGAGTGCTGGTCATCCGGAGAATGCAGTGGAAGAAAATACTGTGAGCCTTAGTGGTATCCAGGACATTTTCAAGGTGTGATGTCTCAAACAGGTGGTTACCGTCATTAAGGACCCCTATCACCCAGGACATGTCCTGTTCTCAGAGGAGGGAGGTACAGAAGCCTGAAGGCACACACTTCGGGAACAGTTCTTCCCTTCTGCCATCCAATTTCCAAATTGACATTGAACCCATGAACACTACCTCACTATCTATTAATTTCTATTTTTGCACTACTTATTTAATGTAACTATGTTATATATTTACTGTAATTCAGTTTTTTATTATCATCTATTGTATTGTACTGTTGCCACAAAGTTAACAAATTTTATAATATATGCAAGTACTACTAAACCTGATTCTGATTCTAAATGTATTCCTCACTATATGCACAATTTGTTGAAAAGCAGTCAGCTCTAGACCTTAACTGTAATTGAGGAAATTAATGAAAATAAAACAATCAGGAATCATGTCCTCTCAAGATGTCAAGTGAAGAGTTCATAAGAAAATTTAACTGGATGATTTAAATGGTTCAGCATGGACTAGATGGGCTGAAGGGCCTGTTACTGCGCTGTACTTTTCTTTGATTCTAATAATGTTAAGAGAAAACTGTAATGCAACAAGTTTGGAGGCAAAAAAAAACAGTAAGGGAGTTTAGGTTGCTTAAGTTCATTGAGGGCTGGGGGATTTCCACAGGAAAAGAAAAGGTGAATATGATTGCTACTGATTTTCATTTCAAAAATATTATTATTATATGCATCTGCCAGTTGAACAGTTCCTTAAGGTTGTTATAACCAGGAGAGGTAGTCGAGATAAACTCCCACTACCCGATAGTCCCCAATAGCATGTGTCTCAAATAGCCTCTGACAATCAAGTCCAGCTCTTGGCCTTCACATGTTGCTTGGCTACTAAGCCTGGGGGAACCATTACTACTGACAGGAGAAGGACAGAGGCAGGATACTGGTGTCTTAAAACCAGTCGCTTTGGACAGATGGAGTTCATCAGCCATGGTTGGTAGCTCATCTAGGAGAAGGAAAACTCTGAATTTAAACCTCCGCTGTCTTGTGGCTCTACTCATTTATGGGGAAGACTCGGTGAACAAACTCTGAGGAAAAATCTGGAGTTGAAGTCCCTAAGGCAGTCCTACATTGATTTCAAGGGTGACTGGCAACTCCAGTGCCAAACTGCATTGGTCCCTGCTGTTCCTTTGGATTCAGCTGTGATGAGCGGGGAAGAACAACTTGCTCTCCACATTGTACTACACTGGCCTGCATATCGTACAGACAACTTGGACACAACGTCCATGGTTGACCCTGACCAAAGGAAGGTCTTCTCACATCAGTAGAACACTATGAAATTTAAAAATAAGCAGAAATGAACTAACAGCTATAAAGTCAGTGTACTTGGCTTTCCAATGCCTCTGCCGTGTCGCTAATACCAAGCAGCATTTTGTGACTAATCATATCAATCAAACATCCTTGGATGATTCTGATTTCTTTTGGCCCATCCAAGTTCTATTAAGGTAAGAACAGATTAAGGTATCTGGACGTATTTACATCATCATATTGGCATTTCGTTTTATTGTCCTGTAGGTAAGAAATATCAGGCTAAAGGAATCCAATAATGATGCATTTGCTTTCCAACATAACCATGTAACCATGGAAACTGTATAAGAATTAGTCTCATACTAACAGACCATTCCAGTCTTCTACTTTTAAGTTATGGATCTTTACTTCTTAGAAATAAGATAAAGCCTTTTAAGCTACGTTTCAAGGTCCTTTTCTCATTGCCGAGATGTTTCAGCACCATAGCATAAAAGTTGGCACAACAATTTACAGCGCCAGTGATCACCGATTACAGCCACTGACTAAGGAATTTGTATGTTCTCCACGTGATCACATTGGTTTCCTCTGGGTGTTTCAGTTTCAGCCCACATGCGAAAGATGTACAATTAAGGTCAGTAAGTATGGGCATCCTATGTCAATGCAGGAAGCATGACAATACTTGTAGGCTGCCCCCAGGGCAATCCTCGGACTGTGTTGGACAAGTGACGCACTTCACTGGCTGTTTCACATGTGACACATAAAGCTAATATTTACAAAGCTAATCGTTGTCATCCAGAGAGGAATATGGTGTGAAATACAAATTGGTAGCACCATTATTGGGTGCTATGAAAGATTCACAAAGCAGCTCTATTTAGAAATGATATGTCTCTAGCAACGGCTGCATAAGGTGCTCCTTCCTTCCATTAGCCTGCAGGTCACCCTCGGGCAAGGAGTAGCACCTCGATCAGGGTCACAATATCAAAGCAAACTGAGGGAAGACTCAAAGCTGCAGAAATATGGATTTTGAGAAAATGATGACAATACTGTGGAAGGACAGAGTAACAAGGAGGAAGTGTCATGAAAAACTAGAATAAGAAGAGGGATGACAGCTGGAATATTTGGTACTGAGGAAAGAGAAGCTCAAAAATCTTTCAGTATCGGGAAATTTTAATGGAAGGAAAAGTCGCGGTCAATAGCACATGATGTGCATAAGTTACTGGAGCCTTCTGGTCAAGATGGCACCTACATACAGTGCTCCTTCAACCAACATCTTCAGGATAGATCGTGGAACAAAACAGATTCGGGTTCGATGTGCCTGTTCTGTTTTTGCTCATTTTTGTGTGTGGAGACAGGGGATATTTTGGGAGATTGATGATCGTGCTGCTTTCCTTTTCTTGTAACACACTCAAAATGCTGGTGGAACACAGCAGGACAGGCAGCATCTATAGGGAGAAGCGCTGTCGGCATTTCAGGCTGAGACCCTTCGTCAGGACTAACTGAAAGAAGAGATAGAAAGAGATTTGAAAGTGGGAGGGGTAGGGGAAGATCAGAATTGATAGGAGAAGATAGGAGGGGAGGGATGAAGCTAAGAGCTGGAAAGTTGATCGGCAAAACGGATACACAGCTGGAGAAGGGAGATGATCATGGGATGGGAGGCCTAGAGAGAAAGAAAGGGGGAAGGGAGCACCAGAGGCAGATGGAGAGCAGGCAAGGAGTGATTGTGAGAGGGACAGAGAGAGAAAAAACAGGAGAGAAAATAAAGGGAAAAATAATAAATAAATAAGGGATGGGGTAAGAGGGAGAGGAGGGGCACTAACAGAAGTTAGAGAAATCAATGTTCATGCCATCAGGTTGGAGGCTACCCAGACGGAATATGAGGTGTTGTTCCTCCAACCTGAGTGCGGCTTCATCTTGACAGTAGAGGAGGCCATGGATAGACATATCAGAATGGGAATGGGACGTGGAATTAAAATGTGTAGCCACTGGGAGATCCTGCTTTCTCTGGTGGGCAGAGCGTAGGTGTTCATTGAAACTGTCTCCCAGTCTGCGTCGGGTCTCACCAATATATAAAAGGCCACACCGGGAGCACCAGACGCAGTATACCACACCAGCCGACTCACAGGTGAAGTGTCGCCTCACCTGGAAGGACTGTCTGGGGCCCTGAATGGTGGTGAGGGAGGAAGTGTAAGGGCAGGTGTAGCACTTGTTCCGCTTACAAGGATAAGTGCCAGGAAGAAGATTGGTGGGAAAGGATGGGGGGGGGGGGACGAGTGGACAAGGGAGTCACGCAGGGAGCGATCCCTGCGAAAAGCAGAAGGTGGGGGGAGGGAAAGATGTGTTTGGTGGTGGGATTCTTTAGGAGGTGGCGGAATTACGGAGAATTATATCTTGTCCTGCCCCTTACCACATCCCTTCCTTCCTTCCTTATTTATTTATTTATTTATTTATTTATCTATCTATCTATCTATTTTTCTAGTTATGTATGTATGTATTTATTTATTATTTTTCCCCTTTTTTTCCTCTGTCTTTTTTCTCTCTCTGCCCCTCTCATAATCACCCCTTGCCTGTTCTCCATCTCCCTCTGGTGCTCCCCTCCCCTTTTCTTTCTCCCTAGGCCTCCCATCCCATGATTCTCTCCCTTCACCAGCTGTGTATCACTTTTGCTGATCAACTTTCCAGTTCTTAGCTTCATCCTTCCCCCTCCTGTCTTCTCCTATCATTTTGGATCTCCCCTCCCCCTCCCACTTTCAAATCTCTTTCTATCTCTTCTTTCAGTTAGTCCTGACAAAGGATCTCGGCCAGAAACATTAACTCTACTTCTCCCTATAGATGCTGCCTGGCCTGCTGTGTCCCACCAGCATTTTGTGTGTGTTGCTCGAATCTCCAGCATCTGCAGATTTCCTCGTGTTTGCCTTTTTACTGTTTCTTGGTTTTCATGGCTACCTGGAGAAGAAGAATTTCAAGTTGCATTCCTTGATAATGAATGAAACTTTGAAACTTTGAATCCATATATTTCACTTCTTTAATGTCTCTTATGTTTGTTTTTCATCTTGAATGTGATCCTGAAACAGTTATTTGCTGTTTGGAGATCACTTGGGGTTTCTAGCGCTCTACAGTCTCCAAGAAGGTGGCAGGCAGAGGCAACGTGCATGAACCTTATGGTAGGCAGGCAGTGGGATGGGGCACGAGCCAATGTTTGACTCCACTTTGCTGATTAAAACTTCCATTTTTCACCGATTAAAGCGACAAGGGAGACTGAAACATCGAGGCGAATGCAGACAGTAAGCAACAGCTAAATTCCTTTTGATCACTGAGGAGTCCTCTGCTACGCTACCAAAGAGGGGAGAGCCTGCCATTGCACCTGGAGGATGTTGCCCAGGTTTTCTGCATTTTGGATGTGGACTTGGACTGTAGACTTTTTGCGGTTTTTTTTTGTATTGTGTTTTTCGCCTGATCTTTCTTGGTCTTTTTTGTGCAGTGGTGAGTATTTGGGTGTTGAGGTGCCTGTTTCGTTTTGTTCATTTTTTTGTGTGGGAGGAGGGATTTTAGAATTGTGTACGTTGATAATAAATGAACCTTTTAAACTTTTGACCATCAAGGGTTGGACAGGCAGAGCTTATGAAGAGCTTATTCGGAGTTCTTAGATTGAAAGCCGTCAAAATAGCATGATGCCTGACGTCATACAGCATGGAACATAATGCATTAGTGATTCAATCAGTCAACTACTTACAATTTGGTGCTGGTTTACCTCTGGCTATTTTTACAAGCTCTTTTGTTTTCTGCATCTGTTTGAAATAAATCACATTTAATGTGTGGCAAACATTAAGGTAGTATATGCAAGTTGCATCTTGGTGTGGGTGTGTTAATAGATATTCCTGCAATCTGGTGTCATTGGAAGATTAGGACAAGTTTCTGGAAGGAATAATACAAGGAGGGTTCTCAGCAGG
The DNA here is from genome assembly GCF_030144855.1 of Hypanus sabinus. Classification (NCBI taxonomy): domain Eukaryota; kingdom Metazoa; phylum Chordata; class Chondrichthyes; order Myliobatiformes; family Dasyatidae; genus Hypanus; species Hypanus sabinus. Next base: position 16,551,159 of record NC_082715.1, read on the forward strand.
AGGACACACCAGTTCTGCGAGTTCGAATCAGAATTTCTACATGAAGCTTGGTGAAGTACGGTTTGTGAAATATCTGTTGTTAAGTAAAACTACATTTCCAAAACCTCACAAATTCCACTGCCAGAATTGCACCCTGGAGCTCTCCATGCAGCTGCTGTTTGGAGGCTTGAAGGGTGCTGCACAACACTGCCACCTGGAGGCAATAATCTGCTACAATCAGTGACAACTCATTGAGATGTGGGCCAGCAGCAGGAGAGGTTAATGAGGAAAAGAAGAAGAAGGGAAACTTCAATGAAGAAGGACCAACAGAAATACTTGAATATGATGACAGTAACCATAACTATATAGCACCAAACATCCCCATGTCTGGCTGAATGCTTCCCCTGTAGTATTCTTGCAATGACTAGCTAGAGTGCTAAAGTTGCTATTTATTTGGACAACTATCTTAGTATGTCCAGCAGTAGATCCAATCTTATAGCACAAAAGAAAGTGCAGGAGAGACTCATAAGACTTCATGAGGCCTGTCTATTCCCTTTGATTCCTCTAGGTCCCCAACTCCTTCTTTTTCCCTTGATAACATGGTCTACTGTACCGTCTCTACCAAAGGCAATGGAAGGCACTCCTTCCCTCTGCCAGCCGGCGGGTCATCCTTGGGCAAGGTGTAGTACCTGCTTAGCCCCCCGATCGGGGTCACATGAAGCCATGGGAGCAGGTGGTGGATGATTGTATCACAAGCCCTGGTTTTCAGACCACTGACAACAGGCAGACAATCCCTGAAAGGTATCGATAATGGTCAGGGTCATCTGTCTTGTCAAGACACTGTCCAGAGTAAGGCAATGGCAATGAACTTCTGTAGAAAATTTTGCCGCGAACAGTCATGTTCATGGATAGGACCCACCCTCGTGAAAGGAAGTACGTGGAGGCTTTGCAGAACATGGAAAAGATGTTCACCAGGATGTTGCCTGAAGGGAGAGTATTAACTATAAGGTGAGGTTGAACACACTTGGTTTGTTTTCTTTGAAACATTAGTGGCTGGAGGTGGTGTAACCTGATAGAAGAGCATAAAATCAGGAGAACTACAAAATGGTAAACAGTCAGTCATTTTATCACGATGGGAATGTCAGATACGAGACAGCATTTCTGAAGGTGAAAACCGGGAGTTTAAAGGAGATGTGGAAGTAGTGGGGAGGGGTAGGGTTGAAGGAATGGAATAGTTGAAGAAAGTAGGGAGTAGACTTGTAGGGTAATATAAAAACACAGAGAGAGGGGTTTGCTGAAAATTCAACATTCATATCATGGGGTTACGGGCTACCCAGGAAGAATATGAAATGTTCCTCTATGAATACAATGCTGTGCAAAAGTCTTAGGCACATATAGACTATATAGGTAGGATGCCTAAGACTTCTGCTCAATATTGCGGTAGCTTTATGTATTGCACAGTACTGCTGCTGCAAAAAGAAACCAATTTCAAAACATACCTGAGTGATGATAAACCTGATTTTGATATGGGTATCTATTGTGGATTGAGAGTGGGAGGGGGGCATTATGCCTGGGAAAAGGTGAAGGAAGTGGGAAGAACCAGAGAGACAATCTGTAATGATCAACAAACTAATTGTCTGGAATCAAATGAACTTGCCTGGTATCTCAGGGCTGGGTGCGTCTGCATGGATGCCAAATGCACCCTTGGCACTCCTTCACTCCCACCCGCCCCACGCTCCTCCTGAGGTGCTCTGTCCTCTCCATTCCCAACATGTTTTGCTCCTACCAGATTTACAAACTCACTTTCAGCTTCACGCTGTCAAATACAGTATTGGGTAAAAGTCTTAGACACTCTACGACCTTTGCACAGTACTGTATATGCATAAAATGTTTCTAGTTTTTATTTAACCTCAGTATGCCAGTTAAAAGGCTGTGGATAGGTCAGTGTGGGAATAAGAAGAGGCACAAAAATATCATGCAGCCAGAAGCTCAAGATGGTTGTTGATGACCAAGTGTAGTGCTCTGTAAATTAGCCACCTGGTCTCGTCAATATACAGGAGGCCGTATCATCAGCACTTCCCGCAATGGATGGGGTTGGAGGCAGTGCACGCGAATCTTGACTTCACCTGGAAGGGCTTTTTAGGTCCTTTGATGGTGGTGAGGGAGGATGTGTAAGAAGAATTGTTGAACTTCCCTAGGTTCAGGGGACATCATCAGTGAACAAGGAGGGTTAAGTGGACCAGGAAACCACGGAGACAGTGGTCCCTGTGGCACACAGAAAAGTGGTGGCAGGAGGGGAAGCTGTAACTGGTGCTGCGATCCCATTGGAACTTGTGAAAATGACAAAGGATAATACGCCTGGATGCAGAGGGTAGGAGGTAAGGACAACAGACCCCTATCTCTGTTCTTGCTGGGGAGGGGAGGACAGAAGAGAGCAGATGGGAGGGAAATAGAGGAAATGTGTGCAAGTGTTCCATTCACTTCCACATGTTTCAGGGATAGGGAAGAATTTCAGAATTTGGTGAGCCTTACCTTGCAGACAGTTGCAGTGGACATGAAGTAATTGAGAAAAGGGGGCAGTGTTCTTGCAGGAGACAGGGAGGGAGCAGGTGTAGCTGAGGAAAATGAGATTAGAATAGATAATAATAATTAGCAGAGACACAATGAGCCAAATGTTCTGTTCAATATGACTCCGGCATCTAGAATATTTAATATTTTTTAAAATATTAAGCAAATGTTAGGATCTATTCCAAATATGTGAATTATGCAGGAAAGTTGGGGAGGTAATTACAAATCAATGCTAGTCAATGTGATGTGAAGTGTGATAGAGAATGCAGTGATATGGAATTTGATTCAATTGATGTTGAAAGGATGATCAATATAGCAACAATGCTAACAGGATTTCTGCTTTCTGAATAGTGAACATGCATCTTAATTAAGTATACTGTTCTGTTTTGGGACTGATTTTGCATGGCGGGGTGGAGAAATGTCTCTACCAAAGGAGGTGTAAGGCACTTCTTCCCTCAGCTTCCCTGCTGGTCACCCTTGGGCAAGGTATAGCTCCTGCTTAGCCCCTTTCCCACCCCCACAATTAGGGTCAAGTGAAGCCATGGTGGATGGTCGTATGAGCAGCCGGTGCAGATCATAAGTCCTGGTTGCATGACCACTGACACCAGGCACACAATCTTGGAAGAGTATTGATAATGGCTGGGGTTACTCGTCTTGTGAAGACACTGCCCAGAAGAAGGCAATGGCAAGCCTCTTCTGTAGAAAAATTTGCCAAGAAAAATCATGGTTATGAAATTGTAATTGTCTTTGTCATACGACACAGCACATGATGTTGATGATGATGATGATGATCCGCAAAACATAATTTGGCATTTTTCATCTACTACAGTCTGCATTATTGGTGTAAACTGGGAACTATGAAGGCTTCATTTGGCGTATGATATATTTTTAGTGCTGCACAAATAAATGTATAATTCTACTTACAGTGCTCTGAGATGTTAACTTCCTTCTGATTCTATGATACATCTGGTTCATTATAAAAATAAATTTAATAAAACACCAGCAAACAAGGAAAAATGCATTTTAGTGCTTCTGGTGTTTCTGGTGCGGCAGATATAAAATAGCAACCAAAATGTTCCGCTTTTGGTTGAATTTTCCAGTATGTCAAGATTGCTGTAAAGCTCTGATTCCCTGAAATGAAAGAGGAGATTTGTAGCTTGGCTTGGCTGCTTGTTTGTCGAGTTGTTCACTGAGCCTGGAGGTTAGATGGCAAGCATGTTGTCACCAGTCAGGGTGACCTCATCAGCACGCAATTGAGTGTTCTCCAGCTGAATGCTCGCTGGAATATTGGTTCGACTAATTCTGAATCGTTGGGTGTCACGTTGGCTGCTAGACTCCACTGGGTCTCGACCAAATGGGTGGCCAAGTGATCTCGAGGAGCCAACGGTCACAGTGAGGGATACGGGCCACGGGAGATCACTCAGCTATCCGGTTGGCCTGGACCCAGCAGAGACTTGTGTCCAATGCAACAGCCAACCGATCAAAACAACGAGTTGGACAATGTAAGATGTGAGCACTCAGCAGAAGCAACACTCAGTTGCACACTGATGATATCACTTCAACTGGTGACAAAAGATTTGCAGCCTAACTTCCAGGCTTGGCGAACAACCCTATAAACAGTCTGGTTCTCTTCCCAGGACCAAAGTAACGAAGATATGAACAAGTGTTCCACTCTGTTTTTTTTATGTTTTCATGTTTTAGATTTTCTAACCAAAGCACAGCTCCTTGATTACTTAAACCCATCACTTCTGAAAGGGCATATGTTGCTGGTGCTGCTCAGGGCTTCTATCCTGGGCCATTCTCGGCAAAGATTCTCCCAGGCATGAGGTGTTTGGAGCTTCTGTGGTCCTGGGTTTTTATGGCTGTTGGCCCTATACCCAGCCCTTCTCCTTTTGCGGCCAGGCTTGGGACCATCTCTGGTAAAGCTACTGAAATATTGAAAATGGCTTAAAATGATAAATATATGAAAATCATACCTGAAAACTCAGAACTACTGTATATTTATAGGAGCATTCCAGGGGAATTTACAGATTTTAAACATACTGCAATGAAAACCAATTATGACTGTCAGTTTCACTTACATTCTCTTGTTTGAACTTGGAGATGCTTAAGCCTTTCTCTTCCATATGGTATTTGCTGTTTAGCCACAGAGGATAAAGGATTATGCATCGCCAGCATCTGTCTGATCTCTTACTGTAGTTGACTGGTGTGATAAATTTTTTCTTACTTATTATTGTATATCACAATAATAAGAATAGTTCTATACTGTATCAGAAAATAAAGCTTGTAATCTCAATAAAACCAGTGAAAGCAATGGGTCTTTCTCTGATCCAGTTGCCACTGGCAGTAAACTGTTGTCTATGAGTCAGCCATTAAAGATCAGATCAGAATCAGAAACAGAGAAAATGACCAGAGGCAAATAATTTTGCAATCGCTGTTCCCTGTAATCATCTTGTTTCTCAAGTACATCATCAAAAGTGTGAAGAACCTCAGAACTCACACAACCAGTTCCTGGAACAGTTATTACCCCTCAACCGTCAGGCTCTTGAGCCAAAGTAGATAACTTCACATGACAACATTTGCCCCACTTTTGATATGTTTCCACAAACTATGGACTCTCTTTCAAGGACTCGTCATCTTTATGTTCTTGATATTTAGTGCTTACTTATTTATTAATATTATTTCTTTCTTTTATATTTGCACTGTTTGTTGTCCTTTGAACACTAGGTGAACACCCACGTGTTAGTCTTTCATTGAGTTTGTTATGGTAATTATTCTATTATGGGTTTATTGAGTATGTCCTCAAGAAAATGATTCTCAGGGTTGTATATGGTGACATATATGTACTTTGATAATAAAATTCACTTTGATTTTTGAAAAGGCTCTAAGTATTATGGAGATCATGGAGGGTTTGTGCAGATACAGCAAAATGAATGTGTTTCCCAAAGAATCATGAAAGAATTATGACAGGAACAAAGGTCTACTTTTGATACATACTTATTAACATACCTTCTTTGGCATACTTGTCAGTTTTTGCTAATACTTGGTGGTTAAATGAATAAAAGTCCAGGTTCTTAGATTCAGAAATGTAATACATTTCTCCCTGTTTGAATTCTGACTGCTCCTCTGGGATTTTTGTTCTTCATTTGCAGATAACTTGATTGTGGGTGCCATGCAAATTTGAGGATATTTCATTAACCAAGGACTTTCTATCATTGACTTTGCTAATAAGACTTGAACTTACTAATTATCAAGTCATGCCCTCTTCTCATTAAGGAGGAGATGCAGAAGCCTGAAGACACAATGGTTTAGGAACAGCTTGTTCCCCTCTGCCAACAGATTTCTGAATGGACAATGAATCCTCCTTGTTTTTGCTCTCTCCTTGCACTACATATTCTATATATATTATATAATTTTAAATTCTAGTTTTTTACCATTATGTATTGCAGTATACTGCTGCTGCAAAACAATGGATTTCATGACCAATACAGGGATATTAAAACTGTTTAATATTCAGATTCAATTGATTCTGAGAAGTGATGATGATTGCCAGCATGAACTAGTGTGATGCTTTCTGAAACAAGTGAGGTTGCAATGGTGTGCACTCCCGTGTGCTATCAGACGTGGAATTCAGAATACATGTTCGACAATGACAATGTGTGTCTAAGTCAGGATACTGTGTATTTCGAGAATTTCCTGGTAGCAATATTCTGATCTGTCTTTGTATTCAGATTATTTAACCACTATTAGGCGTCACTTGAAGTGAACTATATTGTAGTTTAGTTGACTGGTGATAGATACTTCGAAAAACTTTACCAATATCTTTAGCTATCATCTGTTGAAGATGTGTTCCTAAACCTTCACATGACTGCAACAAACTGCAGAGTGTTGTGGACACAGCTGAGCTGATAACAAGAACCAGCTTCCTCTCCATGGACTCTGTGAGTCCTGAAGAAGGGTCTCTGCCCAAATGTTTGTTCACTCCATAGCTGCTGCCTGAGTTCCTCCAGCATATTGAGTGTGTTATTTTGGATCTCCTGCACCTGCAGAATTTCTTGAGTCTATATTTCGCATGGACACTTTCTCTTCTCCATCAGGCAGAAGAAACAAAAGCTTAAAAGCACAAAAAAACTGGGCTGAGAGATACTGGATCAGCCATGGTGGAATAGTGGAGGAGGCATGATGGGTTAAATGGCCTAATTCAGAATCAGGTTTATTATCACCGGCTTGTGACGTGAAATTTGTTAACTTAGCAGCAGCAGTTCAATGCAATACATAATCTAGCTGAGAGAGAAAAAAATAGTAAATAAAATAAAACATAATAATAAATAAAAAAGTAAATCAATTACATATATGGCATAGATTATTTAAAAATGCACAAAAACAGAAATATTGTATATTAAAAAAAAAGTGAGGCAGTGTCTAAAGCTTCAAAGTCCATTCAGGAATCGGATGGCAGAGGGGAAGAAGCTGTTCCTGAATCGCTGAGTGTGTGTCTTCAGGCTTCTGTACTTCCTCTCTTGACCTCACAATATTACCTCATTATGATATTGCACTTTGTTGTTTTCCTGCACTGTGCTTTCTCCGAAGCTTTTGCAATTTATTCTGCATTGTTATTGTTTACTTTGTTCTCAGCTCAGGGGTTCCCAACTTCTTCTACGTCAAGGACCCCTACCATCAATTGAGGGAACCGTGGACACACAGACTGGGAACCCCTGTTCTCGCTCGATGCACTGTGTAAGGATTTGATCTGTATGAACAGTGTGCACGATAAGCTATTCCCACTATCGTGGGGCATGTGACAATAATAAACCAATACCAATGCATTCTATTCTCAGTTAATGACTGTATGCAGAGATATTGGGCTAAGGCACAGCTGTGCATTCCGGAGCCACGGTCTACACCATGGATGCTTGTGGTCCGATGTGTGGATATTGAGTTTCATCCTGAGCATCTGATTCAATCCAAGTGTGTTTCATGAGCTACTGACCCGAGGGCCCAGATACAATGTTCACCCGGCCCCTCACCTTACACCAGCTGTGGCAGGCACATCAAGCACACAAAGTTCTGCTTTTAATTAATTAGATGTATCTTCACATATTTTTATTTTTTAAACAATTCTTGACATTTAAAAAAAAATATTTTAACTCTCAGATCATCCAAAAACTTTGGAAATGCTGAGAAGATTTCTTACACATCAGACTGTCCAGAAGCATTTATGGTGATTTGTAGGGGAGGCCTCAGGCTGATGTGTCTGGGGTTTAGCTGTTGCTCATACTCCATTGTGCATTGTTAGTGAAACTCCGAATTCTGTGCCTGTAAGAATTTAGTTCCGCCACAGGCTGTGCTGCAGTGGGGAGAGTGGGGTAGGGAGCTGTGACTGACTGAGAGCAATACAAACGGACCTATCAACTCTCACTTCTCGCTCCACACACAATGTTATGAACTTATGGCCTCTTCCAGCAATCTGATCCATTAGTTGTGGGGTTGTTTGATCCCAATTCAGTTTGCAGCATGGAACTCCACACATTTTGTTTGGAGAATTTTGTTTTATTCCTGGCACGCTAGTCATGGACTGCTGGTATTGCTCAGTGATAAAGATAATTTAAGTATACACTGGAAGGTGAGATTAAGGATCAACAGAATATAGTTTTCTTCATGCTGATGACCCATGCCTCCTTAGGAATGGTCAGTTCTGTCTGTTCTTAATGCATTAGTGGTATTCTCTGGATGAAGTGTGTGTGTGTTGTGTGTGAGAGTTCATCTTCACAGGGATTGTGCAGCAGATGCTCCTATCACTATGCGATTCTGCAGTTGCTAGAATCTGGAACAAAAGAAAACAGCTATTGGGGGAAGACGTGGAGGTGAAGGGATGGTCAACACTTTGTGGCTCTGCATCAGAAATGAGTGTAGAGCAGGGTTTACGCCATGGAGTTTTATCATTAACCAAGGGGTCTGTGGATCCCAGGCTGGGAACCCTGGGTGTACATGGAAGATAGCCAAGTCTTTTAATTGCGTGCAGTGTACTGTCTGTTATTTTGTGGCACCTATTGGCAACAGGATAATGAATCACACAGCATCCACACAAACAGGGGGTTTTGTGGTGGGGAGGGGGGGTGGTCTTGTACCTCAATCTCCCATGCCAAAGATTGTCTTCCCTAGACTTACGCAGCCAATGGAACCAAAGTGTTTCATGTACTTTATCTCAATAAATAAATAGACAGATGGATAGACAGATAGACAGATACAGTAGATAGATAGATAATTAGATAGATAAATAGTTAAATAGATTGATTGTCAGATAGATAGATAGATAGATAGATAGAGTAAAATTTTGTTTGAAATTAGAGGATTAGGAAGCTTTTAAAAATCAACAGAAGGCAACTAAAAAAGTGATTAAGAAGGTAAAGATGGAATATGAAAATAAACCAGCCAATAATATTAAAAAGGATACCAACAGCCTTCTCAGGGACATACAAAGGAAAAGAGAGGCGACAGTGGAAATTGGACCACTAGAAAACATGCTGGAGATGAGGAATGGGACAAGCTAATGGCAGACAAACTGAATAAGTATTTTGCATCAGTCTTCACTGCATAAGACACTGGCAGTATAGTGAAAGGTCCAGGTGTAAGGGGTCATTAAGTGTGTGACGTTACCGTAAATAGAGAGAAGATTCTTGGGAAACTGAAAGGTCTCAAGGTAGATAGGTCTCCTGGACCAGATGTTGTCCACCCCAGGGTTCTGAAAGCAGTGGCTGAAGAGATTGTGGAGGCATTTGTAATGATCTTTCAAGAATCACTAGATTCTGGAATGGTTCCAGAAGATTGGAAAATTGCAAATGTCACTCCACTCTTCAAGAAGGCAGAGAGGCAGAAGAAAAGAAACTATAGGCCAGTTAGTCTGACTTCAGTGGTTGGGAAGATGTTGAAGTTGATTATTAAGGATAAAGTCTCAGAGTACTTGGAGGAGCATGATAAAATAGGCCATAGTCAGCATGGTTTCCTCAAGTGAAATTCTTGCCTGACAAACCTGTTAGAATTCTTTGAAGGAAGATAGACAATGGTAAAATTAGTTGATTTTGTGCACTTAGATTTTCAGAAGGCCTTTGATAAGGTGCCCTACATGAAGCTGCTGAACAGGCAACAAGCCCATGGTATTACAGGGAAGATTCTAACATGGATAAATTAGTGGCTGATCGGCAAGAAGCGAAGAGTGGAAGTAAAGGGAACATTTTCTGGTAGGCTCCTGGTTACTAATGGTGATCCACAAAGGTCTGTGTTGGAACCATTTCTTTTTACGTTATATGTCAATGATTTGGATGATGATATTGATGGCTTTGTTGCAAAGCTTGCAGATGATATGAAGGTAGGTGGAAGTGCAGGTAGTTTTGAGGATGTAGAGAAGCTACAGGATGACAGACAGATTTGGAGAATAGACAAAGAAATGGCAGATGGAATGCAGTGTCGGGATGTGTATGGTCATGCACTTTATTAGAAGAAATGAAAGGGCTGACTATTTTCTAAATGGAGAGAAAATACAAAAAACTGAGGTGCAAAGGGACTTAAAAGTCTACGTGCAGGATTTCCTAGAGGTTAACTTGCAATTTGATTCTGTGGTGAGGAAGAGGACTAGAATATAAAAGCAAGGATGTAATCTTGAGACTTTATAAAGCAATGGTGAGGCCTCACTTGGAGTATTGTGAGCAGGTTTGGGCCCTTTATCTTAGAATGTAAATGCTGAAACTGAAGAAGTTTCAAAGGAGATTCAAGAAAATGATTCCAGGATCGAATGGCTTGTCATAAGCAAAGCATTTGTTAACTCTGGGCTGTATTCACTATTCAGAAGAACGAGGGGTGACCTAATTGAATCCTATCAAATGGTGAGAGGCCTTGGTAGAGTGGATGTGGAAAGGACATTTCCTGTGGGGTGGGGGAGTCTAAGAACAGAGGAGGACGCAGCCTCAGAATAGAGGAGCTTCCTTTTAGAACAAAGATGAGGAGGAATTTCTTTGTCGGATGGTGGTGAATCTGTGGAATTCTTTGCAACAGGCGGATGTGGAGGCCAAATCTTTATGTACAAAATACTTAAAGCAGGGGTTGATATATTCTTGAATGGTCACAGCATTAAAGGATATGGGGAGAAGGCAGGAGTTTGGGACTGAGAGGGATTGTATCAGCTATGATGATATAGAGCAGACTCAATGGGCTAAAGGCCTACTTCTGCCCCTGTATCTTATGGTCTTATGGTCTTGATAGATAGATAATAAATACATTTTTAAAATATATTTCTAGTACAAGGAGAAGAGAGGAAGAAGTCTGACAAGCTGGTAGGGGATGGGTGAATTGTGGTGAGGATAATGGTTGGATGTAGTCAGGAAGGGAAACGGGAAGGGGCAGATTAGTGATGGGGACTGGTAGGTGTTGGATGATAGGTCTTTTCATAATGATGCTAAGATTCTAACATACGCCATCTTTAAAGGACAGTCGTGAACTCGGTGTGCTTCTGCTAACATCACTTCCTTTGTTTGTGACACCAGAAATCCATTCCACATGTGTTTAGTTAGTTAGTCAAATCACAATGAGATTGAGTTTATAATGATAGATTGTCAGTCCTGGCCTCTGGCATTCTATCCTGTCGCATGATCACTGTGTTAGTGCATCCATTTGAGTTTCAGGTTGCATTGTTTCCTGTCTATTTTATATCTAAAATAATATTCGTTATGCTTTGCCTATTCGAACAATGCTGTTCCAAAACAATATGAAAGTAAGAGTTTTTACAAGTCTATACATTAATTTGGAATTCATAAATCCTTCATTTTAACTAAATGTTCTGGCAAATTTTGTTTGTTGCTTTGCGTCACATCTTTAAAAGTGTTGGTGTTCACAGGAAAGAGAAAAACCTGAAAAACTAAACATCACACACGATGACTCAGAATCAGGTTTAATATCACTGGCACACGTCGTGAAATGTGTTAACTTTGCGGCAGCAGTACTATGCAATGCATAGTGCTAAAAACTGTGAATTACAGCTGAGTGTATACAGTAGACATATAAAATAGTTAAATTAAATAAGTAGTTCAAAACAGCAGAGAGGTAGTGCTCATGGGTTCAATGTCCATTCAGAAATAGGATGGCAGAGTGGAAGAACCTGTTCCTGAACCGCTGAGTGAGTGCCTCCAGACTTCTGTACATTCTCCCTGATGGAAGGAATGAGAAGACGGCATGTCCTGGATGATGAGGGCCCTTAATGATAGATTTGAGGATGTCTTAGATACTAGGGAGGCTGGTGCCTATGATGGAGCTGACAGTGGTCCTGTACAGTAGATCCCCCCCACACCCCATACCAGATGGTGGAATGCTCTCCAAGGTACATCTATAGAAATTTGCAAGCATCTTTGGCGACGTACCAAATCTCCTCAAACTCTGAATGAAATATAGCTGCTGTTGTGCCTTCTTTGTAGCTGTATCACTATGTATCACAAGATGGATCCTCACGGATATTGACAAACGGGATCTTGAAATTACTCACTATTTCCACTCCTGAGGACTGGTGTGTGTTCTCTCATCTGACGTCCACAATCAGTTCTTTGGATATTGGGTTTTCTATCAGGGTATTGCTAAACTGGCTCCATGACAGAAAGAATTCACCTTTTCAGTGACCATTTCCCTCAGCTTTCAAACGCTACCAATATTGTGCGAAATAATGTCTGGTGTAATGGTGTTTTAAGGGAAACTCTGAATTTGACTGAAAAGGTGAAATAAGAAAATCAAGATTAAGTTAAAATTTATTGTTATTTAACCATATATACAGCCAAAGGAAACAACCTTTCTCCAGACCGAAGTGCACGACACAGTACATATAACTTACACACATAATATTATCACAAATAGATTAACAATTTGTGTTGGTGCGTGGCCTAGTGGATGAGGCATCAGAATAGTAACCTGAAGGTCACTGGTTCGAGCCTCAGCTGAGGCAGCGTGTTTGTGTCCTTGAGCAAGGCACTTAACAACCCATTGCTCTGCGACGTCACCGGTGCCAAGCTGCATGGGTCCTAGTAACCTTCCCTTGGACAACATCGGTGGCGTGGAGAGGGGAAGGCCTGCAGCTTGGGCAACTGCCAGTCTCCCATACAACCCTGCCCAGGTCTGCGCCCTGGAAACCCCAGGTGCAGATCCATGGTCTCTCGAGACCGACAGATGCCACCAAAACCAAAGATCAACAAATAATAAAGTGAACTGATGTCACAGGTTGAAACGTAAACAATATCACTCTACTAGTGCCTCATACACGATGAGACCTGGGTGGTGTCAGTGATCTTACAACCTGGGAGAAGAAGCTATTTCTCATCCTAACAGTCCTTGTTCTATTTCTATGGTACCTCCTGCCTGATGTTAGGGAATCAAAGAGATGGGAGGGATCACTGTTAATGCTAAGGGACTTGTGTATGCTGTGCTCCTGAGAAATACAGACAGTCCCCGGGTTACGTACAAGTTCCATTCCTGAGTCTGTCTTTAAGTCGGATTTGTACGTAAGTTGGAACAAGTACAACTGGTATTATTTAACGTCAGTTAGTCAAACATTTGTCTTAGTATATAGTATATATTTTTTACCTTTCTATGCATATAAAACACTTAAGAAACGTATGTATTCCAATAATTAAACCACTGCTTTGCTTAGTAATAATTGTAGCTTTCATCGTGGCAGGGCCTTTCACATTCTCCATTATTGTCACTTTATCCTTTAAAATTGTTCCAAGTGTTGACCGACTGTAGCCTAACACTTTTCCAATGATAGATGGCGTTTCAATTTTTTCCAATCGCTTTATTATTTCCACTTTATTTTCAAACGCGATCGCTTCCCATCCATGGAACAGAAAACTCTGCGGGCGGCGGGTCCCGAGCTCCGCTGAGTCCTAAGGACCACTGCACTGAATTCCCTGAGCCCGAAAGTCCAACGCACTGAAACAGGTTAAATGGGACAAGTGGGGGCTGTGCTGGGTTTGGGTACTATATTTGATCTTCCACAATATTCCGCGTGGGAACTTAAACTGGAGACGGCAGTGTTTTTTTTACAAGGTTGAGTTGCGAGCTCGACATCAACCCAGCACGGATGGTACAGGAGTCACTGGATTGACATCAACCCGGCACGGGAGCGGTCTGTCACTGGATCGAACTTGGGAACCTCCGTTCTCCGACCCAGCGCTGATCTCACTGCGCCACCAGCCGACCGGAGCGGGGGGGAGGAGTCAGGGTAAACCTTGCTAAGAAAAATTTAAGCCAAATACAAAGTTACACACTCAACACAGTGTCAACGGCAACAACTTAAAATGGCAGACGGTATTCATTTCTTTGGTTCATAAGTACGGGTTGTCTGTAAGTCAGACGTTCGTAATTTGGGGACTACCTGTATCTCAAATGGGGGGCAGAGAGGCCCCAGTGATCGCTTCAGCAGTCCATACAATCCTTTGCAGGCTCTGCTATCAGATGGCTTGAAATTCCTGTAGCAGATGATGATGCAGCTGGTCAGGACACTCTCAACGGTGCGTGGTGAGATAATCGACAATGTGAGTTCTGTTTGAGCTTTATATTTTTAATAGCTGTCCAATTTATTACTAACTTTTCAATTATCGCTCAGAGAGTATTATGTTGGCCTATTAAAAATCTGCTTTAACATGATGTGAATGGAATATATTTGCATGTATAAAACAGGAAGAAAACCACTGGAAATATCAGGGTTCAATTACCACATGCATGGTTGGTCAAATGCAGAGGCAATACCACACTACAATAAAGGTCACATTGTATCATATCTTACTTCAAATTCCACTTTATATCAGGTATCATTTCATAGCATTACATTTTTAAGTTCAAATTATGGTTCACGTATTCTATATCACATTTTATGAATAGAACATTTTACTTTATGATTTCTTTTATGCCATATCACATTCCATATTTTGTCTCATACCATTTAAGTCACATTATTTTATATTAGATTGCACTTCACCTTAAGGTCATGTATTTCTGCATGCTTCATGAACAGGTTAGCACTTTATTCCTGGGAATGCAGAAGTATTGCAGCAAGTACCCACCTGCTTCAAGCAAGCCTCAATCATACTGGTGCCCAAGAAGAATGTGGTAACCTGCCTAAAGGACTATTGCCCAGTGACTCTTACATCCACAGTGATGAGTGTTTTGAGGAGCTTATCAACTCCTGTCTGAATGGTGATTTGTATCTGCAACGGTGCATACGTCAGGGTGCTCTTGGTCGATTACAACTCGGCATTTAACAGCATCGACCCCTCAAAACTAATCAGTAAATTGCAAGACCTGGCTCTCAAAACCCCTTGTGCAATTGGATCCTGGATTTCCTCACTTGTAGACCCCAGTCAGTTCAGATTGGCAACAACATCTCCACAATCTTCATCAGCACAGGATCACCACAGGGATGGGTACTTAGCCCCATGTTCTACTCGTTTTACATCTGTGACTATGTGGCTAAGTTCAGCTCCAACAACATATACAAGTTTGCTGACAACACGACTGTTGTGGGCCGTATCAAACGTGGTGGTGAATCAGCATACAGGAGAGAGACTGAAAAATTGGTCGAGTGGTGTAATAACAACAACCTCTCACTCAATGTCAATAAGACCAAGGAACTGATTGTAAACTTCAGGACAGGGAAACCAGAGGTCCATGAGCCAGTAATCATCAGAGGATCAGACATGGAGAAGGTCAGTAACTTTAAATTCCTGGGTGTCACTATCTCAGAGGACCTGTCCTAAACCCATCGTATAAATACTACTGCAAAGAAAGCACAACATTGCCTCTACTTCCTCAGAAGCTCGTAAGGTTAGGCATGTCATTGAAAACCTTAGCAAACTTCTACAGAAGTGTGTGGAAAGTGTGCTGGCTGGCTGCATTATTGCCTGACATGGGAACACACAAAAGGTAGTGGATTAGGCTCAGCACATCTCAGGTAAACCACCGCCCCCCCCCCCCCCCCCATCATTGAGCACATCTGCACGAAACATTGCCGTAGAAAAACAGCATCCATCATCAAAGATTCTCACCACCAAGGCCATGTTCTTTTTTCACTGCTGCCATCAGGTAGAAGGTACAAAAGGCTCAGGACTTGCATCGGCAGATTCAAGAACAGTTACTACCCCTTAACCATCAGGCTTTTGAACAAAAGAGTGTAAAGGCTCTGTTATATTATTATTTCATGTTCATTATTTCTTGCTATTTATTTATTTATATCTGCATTTACACAGTTCACTTACAGTTAACAGTTCCTGATATTTACAGTTTACAGTTACTGTTCAATAGGTTTGCTAAGTACGTCCACAGAAAAAGAATCTCAGGGTTGTATGTGGTGACATGTATGTACTTTGATCATAAATTTTACTTTGAACTTTGAGCTTTGATTGAGAAGAGATTTGATGGAGGTATACAAAATTATGAGGGGTATAGATAGGGTAAATGCAAGCTGGCTTTTTCCACTGAGTTTGGATAGGACAGCGACTATAGGTCATGGGTTATGGGCAAAAGTTAAAAAATTTAAAGGGAACATGAGGGGAGAGTGTGGAACAAGCAGCCAGCACAAGTGGTGGATGCAAGATCAAGTTCAATGTGTAAGGGAAGGTTGAATAGACACACAGATGATAGAATAGAGACCATTGGCCTCTATGGTCTGAGAGCAAGTTGATGGTTCAGCATGGACTAGAAGGGCTGAAGCGCCTGTTTCTGTACTCTAATTTTCTATGACTCTATATTGTTTTACGTCTTGTCACAGTATGTTGGAATTTAGATTTTGATTAGTTTCAGATCATAATATTATAATTCCTCTTTTGTCACATGATGTTAATGCCAAAGATTTAAGTATTACCACATATAAGGTCACAGCAATTTATTGTGATAAAATAATATTACTGTAGTGTTCTCGCACAGGTGTAAAAGAACTCTGAACTAAACACCAAGCTTAAACCAGTCAATGCGGTCCCAGTAAGATTAACCATTTACTGTTCACTCTTCCACATTAACGTATGGTGAAAACTGTTGATAAAACAATACAAAATATATATAGTATTTGTTTCCTTCTTGACATCACATTTACATCATAAATACTTACAAAAGTAAAACTACAACAACTATATTACATTAAAGTGCAACATACAGTCAGAATCTACCTACACCATCGACTGGCTTTAAATACATTTCAACACAAACTATCCGCAACTCTTTAAATAACAAAAAACATAAACTTTATCAACCATCATTACTTTTAACAGAATCAGCACTAAAATTTTAAATTCAACATATCGATTATCTCATGAACTTACTGCGTTGCCTCTTTAATATTTCTAGTGCATAGAAAGAAAACTTCTCTTGCACTGATCCTGCACACACATAGGCCCCCTCCTTCCTGTTTCTCCAAACCGGTATTTTCCCACAAGACACGGCGAAACCGGATGTGACATTATCGCATGCCACGATATATCACAGACAACGAATTTACTTTAAACAAACTTAACTTTAACTAGAAAATGATAACAAACGAATTACTAAAGCAAAAATATAATAAACTAAACAAATGCCTTAACGGCAACACAATTACATCACATGACAACACACACAAACTGCTGGAGGAACTCAGCAGGCCAGACAGAATCTATAGTAAAGAGTAAGCAGTCGACATTTCAGGCCAAGACCCTTCGTCGGGTCTCTTTCTCTCTTTTCCTCTTTCTCCTGGCAATGTGGGGATTCACACTTTATTATGGAAATATTGGATCTCATTTTGCATTTTATATAATGCCATTGAACGGAATAATACTTTGTGCACTGTATTCAATTTTACATATGCAATACAAGAAGCACAACGAACAAGTTAGGAGACTGCAGGTAACTATATTGTTTTGACAATATCAGAAGTCTGGTCATAAGCAGGCCAAGAATTGTTCAAAGTGTTCCTGGATACAAATGTTCAGAAAAAAAGAAGGGGGAAATAAAGAATATTGCTGTAATTCCAAACAGAAAGGATGTCTTGGAATAATCCAGTGCAGTTTGTTTCTTCATTATGTGCCATGCTGTATGATGTAGACAACCATGATCTTTCCAAGACTGTTATTGTTCTTGGCAAATATTTTTACAGAAGTGGTTCACCAGTGCCTTCTTCTGGACATTACCTTTACAAGACAGGTGACCCTAACCATTATCAATACTCTTCAGAGATTGTCCTCCTGGTGTAAGTGGTCACAAAACCAGCACTTGTGACATGCACCAGCTGCTCTTACGACCATCCACCACTTGCTCCCATGGCTTCACGTGACTCTGATCAATTGAGAGGTGGTCTAAGCAGGTTCTGCACCTTCTCTGGGGGTAAGCTGCATGCTAATGGAGGGAAGAAACTTCTTGCACCTCCTTTGGTAGATTCATATAATCACCCTATCACCATAGTGCAGAGCAGGTTTCAAATAAAGATAAAATCGAATGTAACTGCACTGCTGTGACTTTTTATAAATTGCTTTTTATAAATTTTAGGATCAAATTTCCAAGAAAATTTAAGAGGTGTGCAGAGCAGGGAAGTGATATTGGTAACTTGACTTTTGAAAACATAGACTAAGACAAAAAGACCAAAAAAAGTCATTACCATAAAAAATTACCCTGGCAATAATGGTATAACCATAATGTAAGGAACAGAGGGAGGGAAGAGATTCTGAAATGTATTGAAGGCAACTTAATTGATGAGTTGACCTTTAGCTCAATGGTGGTGTTGCTAGGTTTGGCTCTGGAATATGGTCCATTCTAATGAGAACAAGTATCTGTGGAGGAATCATCCATGAAGCAGTGTTCATGATAACACTCATGTTGAAATGGGCGACTCCAAGGTAAAAATTACTGTTTCTAAAAGGGTTATTTTAAACAGGATGAAAACAGATCTAGCACGTGTAAACTGAAATCAAAGCTTCAGAGAGAAAACGGGAACAGAATAATCAGAGACCTTTACGGTGGAGGCATTTTAGTTGGTGTTTAGGTACATGAGAAACTAAAACCATTGCTTCCTGGGTCACCAAAAAGATAGAGAGCAGAGGAGAGCACATTACCAATGCAAGGCTGTGAACATAAAATGAGCATCAAGCTGATCATAGCATATTCAGAGGAGTTTAAAAAAACTAAGAAAGGTAAAGGGAAAGCATGTGAAACACCCAACAGCAAAGATAAAAAAGAAATTGAAAAAACATTCTATAGTTATGTAAACATGAAAAGGGGTGGCAAGAAAAGAAACAAAGCCAATCAAAGACTAAAAGTGAAACTTACGTACAGAGCAGAATAACACACAAAATGCTAAAGGAACTCAGCAAGTCAGGCAGCATTATAGAAACATAGAAAACCTACAACACAATACAGGAACTTCGGCCCACAAAGTTGTGCCGAACATGTCCCTACCTTAGAAATTACTAGGCTTACCCATAGCCCTCTATTTTTCTAAGCTCCATGTATGTACCTATCCAAAAATCTCTTAAAAGACCCTATCGTATCTGCCTCCACCACCACTGCCGGCAGCCCATTCCATGCACTCACCACTCTCTGAGAAAAAAACTTACCCCTGACATCTCCTCTGTACCTACTCCCCAGCACCTTAAATCTGTGCCCTCTTGTGGCAGCCATTTCAGCCCTGGGAAAAAGCCTCTGACTATCCACATGATGAATGCCTCTCATCATCTTATACACCTCTATCAGTTCACCTCTCATCCTCCGTCACTCCAAGGAGAAAAAGCCAAATTCACTCAACCTATTCTCATAGGCTTGCTCCCCAATCCAGGCAACATCATTGTAAATCTCCTCTGCACCCTTTCTGTGGCTGTCTGGAGGCGCAATGGCATCAGAACCAGACTCCGGAGCGAAGGCTCCTGAGTTTGAATCCAAGTCGGGCCACCCCCAACGACACTTTCCATTCGTGTCGGGTTGAGCATCGAGCTAGCCACTAGGCCTCGTAAAAAATACAAGGGTGGAGTCAGGAATGTTCAGATCATAACCCGGTTAATCCTGACACCACATGCCAACAAGAATGACTGACTGTCTGGTGCGACACACTTAAAAAAAAACCCTTTCTATGGCTTCCAGATCCTTCCTGTAGTGAGGTGACCAGAACTGAGCACAGTACTCCGAGTGGGGTCTGACCAGGGTCCTATACAGCTGCAACATTACCTCTCGGCTCCTAAATTCCATTACATGATTAATGAAGGCCAATACACCGTGCGCCTTCTTAACCACAGAGTCAACTTGCGCAGCAGCTTTGAGCGTCCTGTGGACACAGATCCCAAGGTCCCTCCAATATTCCACAATGCCTTACCACTAATACTATATTCTGCCATCATATTATGAAAAGGAATAAACAGTCAATGTTTCAGGCCAAAACCCTTCATCAGGATTGGAAAAGTAGGCGCAAGAAACCGGACTACTCTTCCTTTCCAGTCCTGATTCATAGCTGGTTGAGTGAAAATTTTAAAATGCATCTGAGGTGTTGGGCTTCATTTATACAGACAGAACATAAAAGCAAAAGAAATAGTACCTCATATGCCAGGATACTGTTCATTGATTTCAGCTTGGTGTTTAATATGGCCATCCCGCCAAGGATGGGGGTTAGATGTCTTTTTTTGGTTCTCAGCACCTCTCTCTGGATCCTGGGCTTCTTGACAGGATGACCCCATTCACAAAAACAACATGACGACATACAACGAGGAGGTAGAGTGGCTGGTAGTATGGTGCGAGCACAACTTGAGTCTCAATGTTAAGAGCACAAAGTTTCTGAGTGTGCACATAATAGATGATCACACCTGATCCCTCAACACCACTTCCTAGGTAAAGAAAGCACAGCAGTAACTTCACCTCCTGAGGAGATAAGCAAGTGAGGCTACCCCTTCCACCACACCCCCACCACCTCCCCCCCTCTAATTTTTACATAAGCACCATGAAGAGTATCCTGAACAGCTGCACCAACACCTGGTATGCGAAAGGCAGGGCCTCACAAGTGAGGACTGGTGAGAGGAAGATCAGGGTCTCTGTCCACCCATTAGAGATACATATCAGGAGCACTGCGCCCGCAGGACCCTTAGCATTGTCTATGATCCCTCCCATCTGCCCAACAATCCCTTTGACCTCACCCACCCACCATCAGGCAGGAGATACTGTAGCATTAGGACAAGAACTGTTAGAATGGGAAACAGCTTCTACCCCCAGGCTGTAAGAATAGTCAATTCCCTGCCGCCAACATGTCTCATCTCATATGTAGCACCAGTATCATTATACAGTCCAGTTTTTAACTTGTATTGTAAATGCAACTTATGATTTGTTTATATACTAATGGGAAGAAAACTTTGTGTGTTATACATACCGTGTTGTGCACCTTAGTCCACATTTGGTGGTATACATGTGTGCAGTTGAATGACAATAAACTGACCATGAACTCAAACTTGAGGGTCCCTTGTACAGCTCTATTCTGGCTAAATTATGCAGCTTGGGTTATTACATTTTTAAGAAAAAAAGTATGTAAAGGTTTGAAAGGACACAGAGAGATTTACTAAAATTATTCCTACTGAAGTTGAAGGATTATTGTCACGTGGAAAGGTTGCTTTCCTTGAAAAAAACTTAAAGCTCCTAAAGAGACTATCATCAAGTAACAACACTCAACTTCACTGGCCCCATCATTGAAATGTTTCCACAACCAATGGATTCACTTTCAAGAACTCTTCATCTCATGTGCTCAATATGTATTGCTTATTTATTTATTATTATTATTTCATTCTTTTTTTTATTTATGCAGTTTGTTCTCCTTTGCACACCAGGTGAACACCCAAGTAGTCTTTCATTGTGGGTTCTACTATTCTATTATGGGTTTATTGACTATATCCACAAGAAAATAAATCTCTGGGTTGTATACAGTGACAGATGTGTATTTTGATAATAAATTTACTTGAAATTCTGAACTTTGAAACAGCATATAGGGAATAGACCATAAGATATAGGAGTAGAATTAGGCCATTTGCCTCATCGAGTCTGCTCCACCATTTCATTTTGGCTGATCCATTTTTCCTGTCAGCCCCAATCCCCTCCCTTCTCCCCGTATCCCTTCATGTCCTGATCAATCAAGAATCTATCAACCTCTGCCTTAAATATACCCAATGGTTGGCCTCCACAGCTGTATGTGACAATGAATTCCACAGATTCACCACTCTCCGGCTGAAGAAATTCCTTCTCATCTCCATTATAAGTGTATGCCCCTCTATTCTGAGGATGTGTCCTCTGGTCTTAAACTCCCTGCCAAAGGAAACATCATCCCCACATCCACTCTAACGAGGCCTTTCAACATTCGATAGGTTTAAGATCATACCATATTTCAATTCACAAACACCTTTCACTTCAGGTCTTACTTTCTATCAAAAGTGTGATTGATATATGTCCCACTGGCTGTTTGAATGCAAGGTTGAAATCCTCAGCTCCATTCTTCCCCTTTTCCCTGTCCCCTCATATGAACAAAATGCTTCAAAGCTTACGTTTTTATCTTGTTAACCTTAAACAACGGAAATGAAATTATCTATTGCAAATGGAATAAAACCAGCAAAATAGTATTTTCCAAGTAGCAGGTCTATACTGATGGAGCCTTTACTGGCAGATTGAGTACAATGTTGGTAAAAGCAAATTCATCCACATTGGATGAAGGTTATTATTTAAATTGTAAAAAAATTACAGCATGCTGCTGTGCAGAGGGACTTGGGAGTGCTCGTGCATGAATCACAAAAGGTTTATTTGCAGGTGCAGCAGGCTATCAAGAAGGCAAATGGAATATTGGCCTTCATTGCTAGAGGGATTGAATTTAATCGAGGGTTTGATCGAGGCTCGACTGTGCTAGTGCATGGACGTCACTGAGTTAGGCCAGCAGGCAGGATTTAAAAGGAAGACAGCTTTATAGAGCGGGATTAAGGGTAGAGGGAGACAGAGTGGGAGGGCTTTGGCTTAACGGGGCTTATGCGATAATGGGTCGAGGCGAGGTAAGTTAATTGTGAAGAATGTCAGGAAGTATGTGTGTTCTGTACTGGGTGTCAGATGCAGGAGGTCCGGTTGACTCCCAGCCTCTCGGACGGCCACACTTGCACCAGGTGTGTTGAGCTGCAGCTCTTTAGGAACCGCCTTAGGGAACTGGAGTTGCAGCTCGATGACTCTCATCTGGTCAGGGAAAGTGAGGAGGTGATGAGCAGGTGGCCATACCAGGGCCTGGGGATACAGATAAGTGGGCAACAGTGAGTATAGGAATAGAGTGAGGTGGAGGGTAAATGCATGGCTGAGGGATTAGAGCAGGGGGCTAGGATTCATATTTCTGGATCATTGGGACTTCTTTAGGGACAGGCATGACCTGTACAAAAAGGACGGATTGCAATTGAATCCCAGGAGGACCAATATCCTGGCAGGGAGGTTTGCTAAGGCTATTGGGGAGAGTTTAAACTAGAATTTCTGGGGGGTGGGAACCAAACTGAAGAGATGGAGGAAGGGGCAGTTGGCTCACAAATAAAGAAAACTTGTAGATAGTGCAAGAGGGAGGATAGGCAGGCGATAGAGAAGGGATGCACTCAGACTGACGGTTTGAGATGTGTCTATTTTAATGCAAGGAGTATCATGAACAAAGCAGATGAGCGTAGAGCATGGATCAGTACTCGGAGTTATGATGTTGTGGCCATTCTAGAGACTTGAATGGCTCAGGGGCAGGAATGGTTTGAGTGCCAGGCTTTAGCAGTTTCAGGAAGGACAGGGAGGGAGGCTAAAGAGGTGGGGGCATGGCACTGCGGATCAGAGACAGTGTCACGTTTGCAGTAAAGGAGGAAGTCATGGAGGGATTGTCTACTGAGTCTCTGTGGGTGGAAGTTAGGAACAGGACGGGGTCAATAACTCTACTGGGTGTTTTTATAGACCATCTGATATTAACATGGATATTGGAGAACAGATAGGGAGACAGGTTCTGCAAAGTTGTAATAATAACAGGGTTATTGTGGTAGAAGATTTTAATTTCCCAAATGCTGATTGGCATCTCCCAAGAGCAAGGGTTTAGATGGGGTGGGGTTTGTTAAGTGTGTTCAGGAAGGTTTCTTGACACAATATGTAAATAAGCCTACAAGAGGAGAAGCTGTACTTGATCTGGTATTGGGAAATGAACCCGGTCAGGTGTCAGATCTCTCAGTGGGAGAGCATTTTGGAAATAGTGATCACAATTCTATCTCCTTTACCATAGTATTGGAGAGGGATAGGAACAGACAAGTTAGGAAAGTGATTAATTGGAGTAAGGGGAAATTTGAAGCTATCAGGCAGGAACTTGGAAGCATAAATTGGGAACAGATGTTCTCAGGGAAATGTATGGCAGAAATGTGGCAAGTGTTCAGGGAATATTTGCGTGGTGTTCTTCATAGGTATGTTCCAATCAGACAGGGAAAGGATTGTAGGGTAAAGGAACTGTGGTGTACAAAGGCTGCTGAAAATCTAGTCAAGAAGATCTCATGAAAGGTTCAAAAAATTAGGTAATTATAGAGATCTAGAGGATTATAAAGCTAGCAGGAAGGAATTTAAGAATGAAATTAGGAGAGCCAGAAGGGGCCATGAGAAGGCCTTTGCAGACAGGATTAAGGAAAACCCCAAGGCATTTTACAAGTATATGAAGAGCAAGAGGATAAGACGTGAGTGAATAAGACCAATCAAGTGTGACAGTGGAAAACTGTGTCTGGAACCAGAGGAGATAGCAGAGGTACTTAATGAATACTTTGCTTCACTATTCACATGGAAAAGGATCTTGAGCATCAAGTTGGATAAGTCACTGGGACCGGATGAGATGTATCCCAGCATAATGTTGGAGGTGAGGGAGGAGATTGCTGAGCCTCTGGCAATGATCTTTACATCATCAACGGGGATGGGAGAGGTTCTGGAGGATTGGAAGGCTGCAGATGTTGTTCCCTTATTCAAGAAAGGGAGAAGAGTTAGCTCAGAAAATTATAGACCTGTGAGTCTTACTTTAATGATTGGTAGGTTGATGGAAAAGATCCTGAGAGACAGGATTTATGAACATTTGGAGAGGCATAATATGAGTAGGAATAGTCAGCATGGCTTTGTCAAAGGCAGGTCATACCTTACGAGCCTGATTGAATTTTTTGAGGATGTGACTAAACACATTGATGAAGGAAGAGCTGTAGATGTAGTGTATATGGATTTCAGAAAGGCATTTGGTAAGGTACCCCATGCAAAGCTTATTGAGAAAGTAAGGAGGCATGGGATCCAAGAGGACCCTGTTTTGTGGATCCAGAATTGGCTTGCCTACAGAAGGCAAAGAGTGGTTGTAGACGGGTCATATTCTGCATGGAGGTCGATGATCAGTAGTGTGCCTCAGGGATCTGTCCTGGGACCCCTTATTTTCATGATTTTCATAAACGACCTGGATGAGGAAGTGAAGGGATGGGTTAGTAAACTTGCTGATGACACAATGGTTGGGGGTGTTGTGGATAGTGTAGAGGGCTGTCAAAGATTGATAGGGAGCAAAACCGGGCTGAGAAGTGGCAGATGGACTTCAGCCCAGGTAAGTGTGAGGTGTTTCATTTTGGTAGGTCAAATATGATAGCAGAATATAGTATTAATGGTAAGACTCTTAGCAGTGTGGGGGGTCAGAGGGATCTTGGAGTCCGTGTCTATAGGACACTCAAAGCTGCTGTGCAGGTTGACTCTGTGGTTAAAGAAACACACACAACAGGACTGACAAAGGGTCTCGGCCCAAAACGTTGACTGTTCGTTTCCACCGATGCTGCTTGACTTGCTGAGTTCCTCCAGCGTGTTGTGCGCGTTGCTTTGACAACAGCATCTGCAGAGTATTTGGTGTTTATGACTCTGTGGTTAAGAAGGCATATGGTGTATTGGCCTTCATCAACCGTGTTATTGTGTTTAAGAGCCGAGAGTTAATGTTGCAGCTATATAGGACCCTGGTCAGACCCCACTTGGAGTACTGTCTTCCAGAGTTATCATAGGACTCTTCGGGACCTCCCTCACTAGCCCACTGATGCACCATCAATAACTCACACTGAGACGTAAGGCGAGATATCGGCTTTTATTGACTGGAAGAAGGAACCAGGAGTGAGTGTCCATCATACTATGACCTGGAGACTGAGGCCGAGCGTCAGGCCTCAGATCGCCTTTATACAGGGGCCTGTGGGAGGAGCCACAGGAGCAGTCAGCAGGGGGCGTGTCCAGACAGGCACATAGTTCACCACATTCACCCCCCCTTTGTTTGAAAGAGTCCCCATGTGGCAAAGTTTCTTACAAGTCAAGTCTATCAGGTGGTCGAATCTGTCGCTGCGATCTACGTAGCACTGGCTGTGATCGCATGGATGCCGGCGACATTGGTGATTACACAGGGGACGGAGGTTGCACTTGTTCCTGCCCACTAGGCGCCGGTGATCCCTCACGCATGTGCGAGGCGCCTGGTATAAATGCGTACGAAACGCCCGGTATACAAGTGTCGTGAGGAGTCTGTGTAGGGCCTGGTGAGTACGGTGTCACCTCTGGTGCAGGGTTCATAGTTACCGGAGAGCCTTCAGGGTAGTGGTCTGCTGCACCCGCGGGTGCCAGGTCGCGGATGGAGACTGTGTCCTCCCGCCCATCAGGTAAGACCACGTAAGCATACTGGGGGTTCGCATGTAGAAGGTGAACCCTCTCCACCAGCGGGGAGTATTTATTGCTCCTCACATGTTTCCGGAGCAGCACTGGCCTCGGGGACGTCAGCCAAACTGGTAGGATGGTCCCAGTGACAGACTTCCTGGGAAAAGAGAATAGGCGTTCGTGAGGGGTGGCATTGGTGGACGTACATAACAGAGAGCGGATAGAGTGCAGTGCCTCAGGGAGGACCTCCTGCCATCAAGAGACCGGCAACCCTTTTGACTTAAGGGCTAAAAGTGTGGCCTTCCACACTGTGGCATTCTCCCGCTCCACCTGGCCATTACCCCGGGGATTATAACTCGTGGTCCGACTGGTAGCAATGCCCCTAGCTAGCAAGTACTGGCGCAGCTCCTCACTCATAAAGGAGGACCCTCTATCGCTGTGGATATAGCAGGGATACCCGAACAGAGTGAAGAGCTGGCGCAGGGCTTTTATGACGGACGTGGTAGTGGTGTCGGGGCAGGGGATGGCAAAGGGGAACCATGAGTACTCATCGATAACACTGAGAAAATAGACATTGCGGTCAGTGGAGGGAAGGGGGCCCTTAAAGTCGTTCAAAAGGGCGGGTGGCCTTGACAAGTTGTGCCGTGTCAGGACGGTAGAAGTGCGGTTTGCACTCAGCGCAAATTTGGCAGTCCCTGGTCATCGTCCTGATGTCCTCCAGGGAGTATGGCAGGTTCCGAGCTTTCACAAAATGGTAAAATCGGGTGACCCCCGGATGGCAAATTTGTGCATGAAGGGTGTACAGCTGGTCGAGCTGTGTGCTAGCACATGTTCCCCGGGATAGGGCATCAGGGGGCACATTGAGTCTGCCAGGCCGGTACAGGATGTCATAGGTGTAGGTGGAGAGTTCTATTCTCCACCGCAAAATCTTATCATTCTTGATTTTGCCCCGCTGTTGGTTGCTGAACAGGAATGCAACCGAGCGCTGGTCGGTCAGCAAGGTGAACCTTTTGCCAGCAAGATACTGCCTCCAGTGCCTAACAGCCTCCACTATGGCCTGGGCTTCTTTCTCCACCGCAGAGTGCCGAATTTCGGAGCCTTGGAGGGTGCGAGAAAAGAATGCTACTGGTCTGCCTTCCTGATTGAGGGTAGCAGCCAGAGCAAAATCGGAGGCATCACACTCCACTTGGAAGGGAGCGGTCTCGTCCACGGCATGCATCGTAGCTTTGGCAATGTCCGCTTTAATGCAGCTGAAGGCCGCGCGGGCCTCAGCAGAGAGGGGAAACGAGGTAGACGACCAGGGGGCGTGCCTTCTCTGCGTAATGGGGGACCCATTGAGCGTAATAGGAAAAAAAACCCAGGCACCGTCTGAGGGCCTTGAGAGTGGTGGGAAGAGGGAGTTCTAACAGGGGGCGCATACATTCGGGATCAGGGCCAATAACCCTGTTTTCCACGACGTACCCAAGTATAGCAAGGCGGGTGGTTCCAAACACACACTTGTCCCTGTTATAAGTAAGGTTCAGAGCTGCGGCCACTTGGAGAAATCGTTGGAGGTTGGCGTCGTGATCTGGCCTGTCGTGACCACAGATGGTGATGTTATCCAGATAGGGAAATGTGGCCTGCAGTTGGTACTGGTCCACCATCCGGTCCATTTCCCTCTGGAAGACAGAGACACCATTCGTGACACCGAAAGGGATGCACCATCAATAACTCACACTGAGACGTAAGGCGAGATATCGGCTTTTATTGACTGGAAGAAGGAACCAGGAGTGAGTGTCCATCATACTATGACCTGGAGACTGAGGCCGAGCGTCAGGCCTCAGATCGCCTTAATAGCGGGGTCTGTGGGAGGAGCCACAGGAGCAGTCAGCAGGGGGCGTGTCCAGACAGGCACATAGTTCACCACACCCACTCCTTGCACGGTCACTCAGTTTTTGAGGACAGCCTGCTCCAGGCAGATTTACAGTTGTGCCATATTCTTTCCATTGACTTATCTGTACTCCAAGGGTTATTCAGTGACTTGGAAATTTTCCTGTGTCCATTTCCTGACTTGTGCTTTTCAATAACCTTTTCGCAGAGTTGCTTGGAGTATTCTTTATGGTGTAGTTTTTGCCAGAATACTGATTCACCAGGAGATGAACCTTCCAGATGCAGGTGTTTTTTGCAACAATCAGTTGAAACACCTTGACTGCACACAGGTCTCCAAAAATAGTTCACCATTTAACTAATTATGTGACTTCTTAAACCAATGATGGATGTCACCTTTTTGAAGCATGTTTCTTGAAAATATCGTTGACGTTGGGGAAGCTGGTACCCATGATGTAACTTTGTGCAGATTTTTTTGTTCCTTAAAGCATACTTGTTTATTAAGCCATATGCTTATCGATGGAAGAAAGGAAACTCAGGACGCTATAGCAACACTGTGACATGATTACATCATTTGCTGCCTACCTGAAGATGCATATTGTACTTGCTTAATGTCTGCTGGTCTCACACTGAGGCTTAATAAAGTGTCTTGCAAATTTGCAAAAACATTCTGTGCTGCAACAAGAGCTCTCTCTATAACCTGACAGACTCAGGCACAATGTATCTTACAGATAGGAGTTGTTAATTATTGTAATTTTCGTCAACCAAAACAAAGATGTTCCAACCAACGCTCTGCAATCCTTTGACGTCATGAGTGGGTGATAGAATCCAATTATAGGCAAGTGTGTTGACTGGGGGTGGTTTATATCAATCATGGAAACCAGCTAATATATTAGCTGCAATTAAAGTAACCTTTCAGGGCTGGAAAGGAATTGTAACAACAGATAATATAAAGGAAATTCCAATTCATGCAAAAGTGTTCGCAGATTTTTGTGCTTCTATTTCATCTGTTTATCAGGCAGTCCCTTGGGATTAAGAGTGACTCACTTCCACTCTAATTGTGTGGGTGCTGAGGTGGTTACTATGGCGATTGTGGGGTCTTCAGACTTTTCTGAAAGTGGAACAGGAAGTGGCTGATTGACAGAAGTGTGGGTAATTTGTGAAACTGCTTCTACTGCTTAGGCAAGCCTTCCTGATGGTTTGGAAGTTCTCAAAACCATTCCAAATATTCCTTCTCCATTTTGAGCAGTCACAGGCCAGATATTCCCAGTGGGAACATTGCACTTCTACAAAGAGGCTTTAAAAATACTCAGTATCCACTTTATTAGGTACCTACTATACCTTAATAAAGTAACCAAGCGTATGTTTATGGTCTTCTGCTGTTCTAGCCCATCCACATCTAGGTTCAATGTACTGAGCATTCAGAGATGCTCTTCTGTGCACTATTGTTGTAAGGTGTGGTAGGTTGAGTTACTGTCACCTTCCTGTCAGTTTGAACCCATTTGACCATCCTCTTCTGAACTCTCTCATTAAATAGGTGTTTTTGCCTAGAGATCTGTCACTCACTAGATGTCTTTTTTTGTTCCTCACACCATTCTCTACGAACTTGAGTGACTGTTGTGTATGTAAATTCCAGGAAATCAGCAGTTTCTGAGATACTCAAACCACCCCGTCTGGCACCAACAATTATTCCCTGGTCAAAGTCACTTAGATCACATTTGTTGCCCATTGTGATGTTTGGTCTGAACAACTGAATCTTTTGACCATGGCTGCGAGACTTTATGCATCAAGTTGTTGCCACATGATTGGCTGATTAGAAATTTGCATTAATGAGTAGATATATTTTCCTTCTGTCCCTCTAGGAATCTCTTCCTATTACAAGGTGTGGAATCCTTGTTTCCTGGGGACTCTGGTTTCTGACTTGGAAGAGGCACAATCCACATAACATAGATAATATTTTGTAATCACAGCTTCAGCACTGGGGATGCCTGCCTAACATAGGAAGACACTGATATTGGTTCTAGTGAGTTCGGGGAATTTTGCAGAGGCACAATGGATATTTATTGAGATATGGCATTGAGCAGGCCCATCCGGCGTCTTGAGCCTCGTAGCCAGCAATCCCCAGATTTCAACCTAACCTAATCACCAGACAATTTACAATGACAAACTTGCCATCCAACAGGTATGAGTTTGGACTGTGGGAGGATACCAGAGCACGGCCATGGTGAGAACATACAAGCTCCTTACAGGCAGTGGCGGGAACTGAACCCAGATGGTTGGTGCTGTAAAGCATTGTGCTAAACACTGCGCTTTTAGCTACTTTCAGAGCTCTGAGACCCCTACTGCACATTGGAGCCAGCCAACACTGCTGCAAGGTTGAACACAAGTTTTGTGCTAGGACTGAGGTCTTAAATCTCGGCTACTCTTTCCCTCAAATTATCATTGGCAACTAGGGCGTACTAAAGATGATGGTGAATTTTATTGATTTTAGGGCTCACGTGGGAAGTGGCTCTTACTTTCCCGTGTCATGCCATGAACTTTCATCATCAAATGTCAATGAGGAGCAGCAGGAGTAGGTCAGAGTCAAAGAATCAAAGAGCATAGAATCAGGCCCTTCAGCCCATCTAGTCTGTACAAACTGTACAAACTGTCTAGTCCCATCGATGTGTACCTGAACCATGGGCCCTTTCACACTTCTCATCATGTTTCTCTTAAATGTTGTAACTGAACCAGTATCCACCATTTCTGCTGGCAGCTCACTCTTGCACCACACTCTGACAGATGAAGTCCTCCTTAAATATTTCACCTTTCACCTTTAACCTATGACCTCTAGTTCCAGTCTTGCTCAACCTCAACCGAAAAAGTCTGCTTGCATTTACTTTATCTCATCGTCATCATCTTCATCATTATGTACCGTGTTGTATGATGTAGGTGATAATGGCCTTATCCATGACCACGATTGCTCTTGGCAAATTTTTCTACAGAAGTGATTTGCCATTGCCTTCTTCTGGACAGTGCCTTTACTAGATGGGTGACCCCAGCCACTACCAATACTCTTCAGGGATTGTCTACCTAGTGTGTGTCGTTGCAAACCAGGACTTGATTATGCACCAACTGCTCATAGGACCATCCACCACCTGCTCCCATGGTTTCACGTGACCCTGATTGGGGCAGGACCAAGCAGATGCTGTGTCTTGCCCGAGGGTGACCTTCAGGCTAGCAGAGGCAAGGAGTGCCGTTCACCTTCCTGGATAGAGATGTATCCCCACCCTGTCACCCATTTACCTTCTCCACCATTCATTGTTTAGTATATCTCTATCAAATTTCCCCTCATTGTTGACAGAGGATCTCTGAAATGTGGTCTGAAATATATGCCTACAATCTCATATATTTCATCAGCTTAGCTTCTTAAGCATGTGTAAATGCATGCACTGTCTGCATACTACAACTTGAATACTGAGGTTTTGGTGTCCTTGTAGCATAGTCTTTGTAAAAACAAGTTGGTAAACACTTTAAGCAAGAATTAATTCTTCAAGTATTTCCACTCTACCACTGCTGCTAGTGTCACAGACAGAAGGCTTGATTCAGATCCATATGTGTTACACATATAACTCGACAGAATATGTTGTGGGTGCAAACAGCAATTCCATTCCAAGTTATAGCAGCATATCTGAACCAGTAAATTTTATCCTAGGAGGAAAGTGGAGAGGATTTCATAAATCACCTACTTGATAAGACCTTAACACCACAGCACATAGGAGCAGAATTAAGCCATTTGGCCTATCGAGTCTCCTCTGCCATTCGATCACATCTGGTTTAATTTTCCCCCTCAACTCATTCTCCTGCTTTCTCCCCATAACCTTAGCCACTCTTACTAATAAAGAACCTATGAATCTCTGCTTTATATGCAGCCAGTGACCTGGCCTCCACAGCCATCTGTAACAATGAACTCCACAGATTCACCACCCACTGGCTAAAGTAATGGTTCAATCATTCAATGGTTCCTTTTAATACCAGAGAATCCATACAGGATAAAACCTCCTCATTTCTGTTCTAAAGGGATGTCCTTCTATTCTGAGGCTAGACTCTGCCTCTGTTGAAAACATCCTCTCCATGTTCACGTTGTCCAGGCCTTTCAATATTCTGTAGGTTACGAGTGGAGGTGAAATGGATTTTCATGTGTTTTTTTAGGGAAAGACTGATATTGATTTGGGTGTTGAACTGATAAAATGGGAGGTGGAAGTGGCACACCAAGCAACGTGGGCAGCATGGATGAGTTGTGTCGAAGGGACCACGCCGTACGATTCTATGACTCTGAGTGAAAGCCTAGGCCAGGCCATGCTCTTTCCTTGCTGCCATGACGGGGAAGTTACAGGAGTCTCCAGACTCACGCCAGCAGGTTCAGAACCACTTGTTACCCCGCAACCATCAGGCTCTTGGGGATAACTTCACTTAAGTTTGCTTGCCCCATCACTGAACTGTTCCCTCAACCAAAGGGCTCACTTTCAAGGATCTTTGTCTCATATTCTTGATATTTATTGCATTATTATTGATTATTATTTTTTTTTCTGTCATACTTGTTGTCTTTCAATCATTGGTTGTTCATCCATCCTGTTGGGGGCAGTCTTACATTGTTTTAATTCTGCTTTTTGGATTTACCAAGAATGCCCTCAAGAAAACAAACCTCAGGGTTAAATATGGTTACATATATTTGAGAATCAATTTACTTTGAACATTGAGCTTTGGTTTAGATGGACCTTTAATCTAGAAGCTAGAAACTTTGCACTTTGGGAAGGATATGGAGACTTCAGAGTTGTCATAGCCCAGTTTATTAAATATTGCTTGGTATGATAACATTAGAAGTAAATCAAGTTCAAGTTCAAATTTGTTATCATCCAATTGTACCTATATATAAACAAATGAAACCACGTTCCTCCAGGCCACAGTGTGTATGCGTATCTCACACATATAATAGAATATTAAACCAAATATTACCACAAAAACATTAACAGGGCTCATATGTCTAAAACTAAGGGCTCACATGTCATGTCTAAAACTAAATTGTCACAGTTTTATCCTGACATAAGTCCTGTTTGTGACAAGTGCAAAGGTGGCGAGGCTTCTCTTATCAATATGTACTGGGCTGGTCCTAGTTTAAAGAAATTTTGGAGAGAAGTGTTTTTATCTTTATCCCATATTCTTAATTACCATTTAGAACCTAATCCTCTGATTGTCCTTTTTGGTACCTTGGGTGAGGCAGACATGCATTTGAGTCCGACTAAACGTCGAACACTATCTTTTGCCATTCTTTTGGCTAGACGCTTAGTTCTCTTTAGGTGGAGAGATGTTGCCCCACTTGCTCTTGCTCAATGGTTTAATTAATGATATTATGTCCTGTTTAGACCTTGAAAAAATTTATTATTCACTTCTCAGTTCAGACATAAAATTTCAAAAGGGGTGGGGACCTTTTCTTGAATATTTTCGTAACTCCTTTTTAGATGAAGCTTATTCTTTTTAATCCCTTACTTTCAGCTTTTCTCTCTGTAAGTCTTATGGTTTCTTTTTGATGGAAATTACATTACAATTTTGGTAGTAGGCATTATTATTCTTTTTTAATTTATATTTACCGTTTTGGGGGGCTGAATGCTCTGATTATTTTTTTTTACATATTGTAATGGTTGGCCTGGAGATTTTCAGTGGGAGGGGGGCAGGATACTAAACACAAAGAACACTGCAGATGCTGTGGTCAAATCAACACGTACAAACAAGTTGGATGAACTCAGCAGGTTGGGCAGCATCCGTTGAAATGAGCAGTCAATGTTTCAGGCCGAGACCCTTCATCAGGACTGAAGAAGGAGGGGGCAGGGGCCCCATAAAGAAGGTGGGGGGAGGGAGGAAGGTGCCTGGTGAAAAGCCAATCAGAGGAAAGATCAAGGGGTGGGGGAGGGGAAGCAGGGAGGGGATAGGCAGGAGAGGTGAAGAAGGAATGTAAGGGGAAAGCACTATGGGTAGTAGAAGAAGGCAGAATCATGAGTGAGGTGATAGGCAGCAGGAAGAGGAGGCAGAGTGAAAGTGGGATGGGGGAAGGGAGAGGGAGGGAATTACCGGAAGTTGGAGAATTCAATGTTCAAGCCAAGGGGCTGGAGACTACCCAGACAGTATATGAGGTGTTGGCCTCCAACCTGAGTTTGGCCTCATCATGGCAGTAGAGGAGGCCATGTAGGGACATACCCAAATGGGAATGTGAAGCAGAGTTGAAGTGGGTGGCAACCGGGAGATCCTGTCTGTTGTGATGGACGGAGCGGAGGTGCTTGGCAAAGCGATTCCCCAATCTGCGTTGAGTCTCGCCGATGTAGAGGAGGCCGCACTGGGAGCACCAGATGCAATAGATGACTCCAACAGACTCACAAGTGAAGTGTTGCCTCGCCTGGAAGGACTGTTTGGGGCATTGAATGGTGGTAAAAGGGGAGGTGTAGGGACAGGTGTAGCACTTACGCTTGCAGGGATAAGTACCAGGTGGGAGATCTGTGGGGAGGGATCTGTGGACCAGGCAGTCGCGGAGGGAACGATCCTTGTAAAAAGTGGAGAGGGGTAGAGAGGGAAAGGTGTGCTTAGTGGTGGGGTCCTGTTGAAGGTGGTGGACATTGCAGAGGATAATATGCTGGATCCAGAGGCTGGTGGGGTGGTAGGTGAGGACAAGGGGAACACGGTGCCTGTGACTGGAGGATGGGGTGAGGGCCAAAGTGTGGGAAATGGAGGAGATGCAGGTGAGGACATCATTGATGATGGCAGAAGGGAAACCTCGGTTCTTAAAGAAAGAGGACATTTGAGATGTCCTGGAGTGGAAAGTCTCATCCTGGGAGCAGATGTGGCTGAGATGGAGGAACTAGGAATAGGGAATAGCATTTTTACATTTGGCAGGTCATCAATGATGTCCTCACCTGCATTTCCTCCAATTCCCGCACTTTGGCCCTCACCCCATCCTCCCGTCACCACAACAGGGACTGTGTTCCCCTTGTCCTCACCTACCACCCCACCAGCCTCCAGATCCAGTATATTATCCTCCACAACTTCCGCCACCTTCATCAGGACCCCACCACCAAGCTCATCTTTCCCTCTCTACCCCCTCTGCTTTACACAGGGATTGTTCCCTCCATGACTGCCTGGTCCACATGTCCCTCCCCACAGATCTGCCACCTGGTACTTATCCCTGCAAGTGGAAGTGCTACACGTTTCCCTCTTACCACCATTCAGGGCGGCAAATAGTCCTTCCAGGTGAGGCAACACTTCACTTGTGAGTTTGTTGGGGTAATCTATTGCATCCAGTGCTCTCGGTGCGGCCTCCTCTACATCGGTGAGACTCAACGCAGATTGGGGGATCACTTCATCGAGCACCTCCGCTCGGTCCACCACAACAGACAGAATCTCCCGGTTGCCACCCACTTCAACTCTGCTTCACATTCCCATTCAGATATGTCCATACATGGCCTCCTCTACTAAACTCAGGTTGAAGGAGCAACACCTCATATACTGTCTGGGTAGTCTCCAGCCCCTTGGTTTGAACATTGAATTCTCCAACTTCCAGTAATTCCCTCTCTCTCCCTTCCCCCATCCCACTTTCACTCTGCCTTCTCTTCCAGCTGCCTATCACCTCTCTCATGATTCTGTCTTCTTCTACTACCCATAGTGCTTTCCCCTTACATTCCATCTTCACCTTTCCTGACTATCCCCTCCCTGCTTCCCCTCCCTAACCCCTTGATCTTTCCTCTGATTGGTTTTCCACCCTCTCCCCACCTTCTTTATAGGGCCCCTGCCCCTCCTTCTTCAGTCCTGACGAAGGGTCTGAGCCCAAAACGTTGACTGCTCATTTCAACGGATGCAGCCCGACCTGCTGAGTTCATCCAGCTTGTTTGTAAGGGGAAGATACTAACTGGATATGATTTTATTCTGGGTGCCGATTCCTTATTGTTATGAATTTTACAATTGATACATTTATTTTGCGCTGTATTAATCTTCATTTTGCTGTTGGTTTTTTTTTGTTTGTAGTTGGTTTGTAGAAATGCATAAAAAATTAATTAAAAAACATTAACAAAAGATTATTATTGAATGGAGTGTACAGCACAGTTAAACAGTAAATAGTAAACAGCTGGCTGTCCTAGTGATGAGACATCAGTGGTGGCAGGGTATTCATTAGTCTCAGCCTTAAGCTGTTACCCACTCTGGCAGTCCTAGTATCCTATTCCTATTCCTCCTTTTTCATGGCAGTGGGTCAAGGAGATCATGGGATGGTAGTAGGAATCACCAGCAATGCTTTGGGCCCTTTGTCTACGCTTCCAGTAAATGTCACGAATAGGGAGGATGGAGACCCTGATGATTTTAGTGAAAGCATTAAAGTGACGGGTTTAGGATTGTATTGATTTTGACAGAATTGCTAGATAGGAAGGCCCTGGGCAGATGGAAGCAAACATTAATGAGGGTTCTAAAATGAAATGGCAGGAACATACATGAATAATTCAGAGCAAAACCCGTGAGAAAGCATTTTAAACTATGAACTCCAGTTACCAGTTTATCTAAGTTTATTTAAGTTTAATGTGAATGTTAAATGTGAAGTTGGTTTGATGAAACTTGGGACGTCGCCAAAGACTCCAGCAAATTTCTACGAATGTGCCACGGAAAGCATGCTAGCTGGTTGTGTTGCCTAGTATGGAGGGGCCAGCGCACAGGATCAGAAAAAAAGCTGCAGAGGGGTGTAAACTCAGCTCTCATGGGCATAACCATCCCCACCGTCAAGGACACCATCAAATGGCGATGCTTCACAAAGCTGGTTTCATTTATTATGGACCCCCGCCATCCAGGACTTCTCATTGCTGCTATCAGGGGGAAGGTACAGGAGCCTGAAAGCACACACTCAGTGTTTTCAGAACAGTGTCCTCTCCTCTGCCGTCAGATTTCTGAATGAACAATGAACCCATGAGCACCACCTCAATACTTCTGCTCTCTTTTTGTGCTACTTAATTTTTTTTGGTTACTTATTGACTTTTATAGTCTGTTGTTTGTATTGAACTGTACTGGTGCCACAAGGCAACAGCTTCCACAACGTACACTCAGTGGCCAGAGTATAACTAACATAGTGCCACAGGAGTGGAACCCCAAGTGGAATTCTGTTGCTGTGGCCCATCTGCTTCAACTGATGCTCTTCTGCAAATCACTGTTGTCACTGGTGGTCATTTGAGTTACTGTTGCCTTCCTGTCAGCTTGAACCAGTCAGGCTAGTCTCCTCTGACCTCTCTCATTAACAAGGTGTATTTGCCCACAGAACTGCCACTCACTGGGTGTTTTTTTAAAATTTATTTTTCACGCCATTCTCTATAAACTCGAGACAGTTGTGTATGAAAATCCCCAGAGATCAGCAGTTTCTGAGTTAATCAAATCTCCCCGTCTAGCACCAACAATTATTCCCTGGTCAAAATTACTTAGATCGCATTTCTTTTCCATTCCAATGTTTAGTCTGAACACCAACGGAACCTCTTGACCATGTCTGCATGCTTTTATGCATTGAGTTGCTGCGACATAATTGGCTGATTAGATATTTGCATTAACAAGCAAGTGTACAGGCGTACCTAATACAGTGACCACTATGTGTATGTAAGTGATAATAAATCCATTTCTGATTCAGAAGCCCAGTGACTTCAGAGCTCACTCAGGACAAAACAACCTATCTGTCATGTACCTTGTCCACCATTTTAGATTTGCATTCCCTCCACAACCAATTAACCGTAGCTGCAGAATAACCCATATTCGCAATAAAATTGCAGCAACTGGCTTGACTTATTGGCAGAAACTTTTAAACACTCCACCAGGTTCAGGACCAATTATTATCCTTCAACTATCAGGCTTCTGAACCAGTGCAAATAACTTTACTCAACACAACACTGAACTAGTTGCACAATTAAGAGAAATTTAGATAGGTACATGGATAGGAGGGGTATGATGTGCTATGGTCTGGGTGCAAATTGATGGGACTAAGCAAATTAATAGTTCAACATAGACCAGATGGGCCAACATTCCTGTTTCTGTGCTGCAGTGTTCTATGACTTTATGTGTCTAACAGATGGACTCACTCTCAAGGGCTCTAACTCAAGTTCTCCATAGTATTTATTTACATACTTATTAGGTAGTTACTAATTTATTATTATATGATCTTTAGTATTTGCACAGTTTGTCATCTTTTGCACATTTGTTGTTGTCAGTCTTTCTGTGCAGTCTTTCATTGATTCTACTGTATTTCTTTGTTCTACAGTGAATGCCTGCAAGAAAATGAATCTCAGGGTAGTATTTGGTGACACATATGTACTTTTATAATAAATTTCTAAATCCCAAGTTCAAAGTAAACTCATTATCAAAGTACATATATGTCATATATACAACCATGAGATCCCTTTTCTTGCAACCATACTCAATAAAACTATAATAGAATAATAACCATAATAGAATCAATGGAAGACTGCATCAACCTAGGCAATTTACTTTGTTCTTTGAAACCTCTGATAATGATGAGGACAAATGGGAACATGGGAACACTGCAAGTTCCTCTTCAGTTACGCTAACTTCAAAAATAATCTTCTTGAGGCCCTCCATTGGTCAGGGTTGACCAGGGATGCTGCATCCTCACTGTCCATGTGATACACAAGCTAGTTTGCAAGCCAGGGCAACACAATATAAGAGCAAGTTTTTGCCCGTGCAGCAGGTTCTCCTCTCCATGCAGCAGAGACTGATGCAGTTTGATACCAACAGTATCGCAGGAGTTGCCAGTCAGCATTGAAATCTACGTAGGACTGCCTTAGATACACCAGCTCTGGATTTTCCACAAGGTTCACTCCTGAAGCCCTCCCCATGAGTGGGTATAGCCACAAGACAGCAAAGGTTTGAGATCAGAGTTTTCCCTCTCTTCGGTGAGCTGC
Organism: Hypanus sabinus; assembly: GCF_030144855.1. Classification (NCBI taxonomy): domain Eukaryota; kingdom Metazoa; phylum Chordata; class Chondrichthyes; order Myliobatiformes; family Dasyatidae; genus Hypanus; species Hypanus sabinus. Next base: position 16,590,218 of record NC_082715.1, read on the forward strand.
CGAAGAGGTCTGGCAAAGCTCCTCTGCCCGAAGTGACTGTTTTTAAGGTTTTTAACCTGACTTTGCCCTTTCTCTGGTCAGTAGAAACAGTGCCACTGCACTTGAAGGCTAGGTGCTGGGCTTGGTTATCAGTCCAGTAAATCTCCACTCTTTCACTTTCAGTGATACAAGTCCTAGAAATCCCTACCTAATGGCATTGTGGGAAAAGAACCACTACCACACAGTCTACTTAGCAGTTATGGCAGCACATCAAAGCTCGTCCAAACACCATGTGGCTTATTTAATTCGACTTGGATTATGTCTCTTATGAAATACAGTAATTCACACTCTGCACATTTTCTCATCTACCGAATTCCCCACCTGATGTCTATGTGTGCGGCTGCTTCCTCCCGGCATATGTTCCACATCAAGCAGCTTAGTGCGTCTCCGTAAACCATTCACAAGGTGCTAAACCGTTCCTGATCGTGAAAGATGAGCTTTTTCACAGCAGAAGGAAGATAGAAAGGAGCAAAGAGAACCACAGCTACGTGGCCAACTCTCACTCGAGTGAAGAATCATTTCATGTATATAGCCACCTTAGGCAAGGTGCCTTCGAAAAAGACAAGGCCACTTTGGCTCAATTCATTGCAAATGTTCACTGAAAACATCTTATTTATTTTCAGCTTTTTTTCAGGATTTCTCCCTAGTTGTAAAGCCTTTTTTTTTTATTTGTGAAATCCAGCAGTGCATTAGAGCATCTTTAATTTTTTAATGTTAAAGCTGCTGCAGAAATGTTCCTTGCTATTCATATGCAGTGACATGGTGAAGTCTGATTAGCCTACTGCAGCTACAAAGCATTGAACACATTATATCAAATTAATTTGAATGTATTAACACAATTCCTGATACTTTTGGGTAGGACCACTCTCCGCCAAAAATTTTGCATAGGAATTCCTTTCTTCTTCTTTGGCCATTAGCTCCCATGGAACATAAGCCTTTGAAGGTCTCTCCATCATCCAAAGTTGATAATATGGATGGAGTTCACCAATGTTCCTGTAAATGATTATATCCACTGTACAGGGAGTTGGCCTATACAATTTCACCAGAGCCTTGTTGACCAGCCTTGCCTGTTTCCACTTCTCATGACTGAGACGTAGGGCTGGATTTTGAGGAGCAAGGAATTCCTTTAACAATGTTATTAGTGTTCTGATTATCAATGTCCAATACGTGAACATTAATGCCACAGACGTATAACTGAAGCTTGGGAACTGACATATCCCAAAATCAGACACCACCACAGATTAGTGTCTGAACTATTTTGCAGACTCTATATGTCTAATCTATATGTAGAGTACTGTGCAAAATTTTTAGGCACATATATATAGCTAAGGTGCTTAAAACCTTTTCACAGTACTGTAGTAATTTTATGTATTGCTAGTACTGCTGCCACAAAAGTAAATAAATTTTTATGACATATGTGAGTAAAAATAAACCTGATTCTGATATGGGTATATTTTGTGGACTGAGAGCAGGAAGGGGACAAGGAGAAGGGAATCACGGTTGGGAAAAGCAAAGGGAGCAGGAAGCACCAGAGAGACATTCTATAATGACTAATAAACCAATTGTTTGGAATCAAATGACCTTGGCTCGTGTCTCAGGGCTGGGTGTGTCTGGACCTGCACCACCCTCTGCCCCCTCTCTGCCCCTGGTACTCCTTCTCTGCCACCTGTCCCACAACCCTCCCACAACTCTCCACCATTGCCATTCACAACATCCTTTGCTCCCACCAGATTTACAAAGCCACTCTCTTCTTCACATTTGCAAATCCAATACTGTGCAAAAGTCTTTGGCACCCTATATATGTGTCTAAGACTTTTGCAGAGTCCTGGATCATTAAGGAAAAATATGGACGGGGGAAAGCATAAGCCCAATAGATTCCACAGAGAATCATCTGTTGAAAATATTTAACATATTTTTAAAGATATATTTGAAGAGCATACAAAATTTGAAAGGGTACTAGGAAATACAATGCAGCTGTGATGCAGTTTATGGTCTCATAATAATTGCTCTTTCTGTAATATTAGTGAACAAATAATGTACAATTATAAACCTCTTCTGCATTTCTAGGAGAGTCTTGAATACATGACTTTAAAGAAGTTAATGCTTCCATTCACACTGCAGATAGGGCAATGTTATATTCTTTGTTTCATAATAGTATTGCACAGTCATTTCATTTATTTTATGAAATTCTTGCTTTTTGGAATTGTTGGCTAAATTTTCCAGTTAGTGACATGTTAGCAGCAGACCTGGCAAACCAAACACCCACAGAATTTAATCCCCTGCTATTTTGTCCTGACATCCTAATTTGCAATGCAGTGTAGGTTTGGAGCTGTGATCTTGCTTCTGGCAGTACTAGTGACACTGGAAGAGAGAAGAATTCTATACGACTGCAACCTTTAAAGGACTGCTGTCAATTTCAAGGTGTTGTATCTTTTGCCAGAAGCAGAGATTGCCAAAAGTATCGAAGGAAAACAGTGGAGAGTGCATATGGTTCAGTGATAGGAAGGGCTAGCAGGTGGTGTTCAGGATTAAAAGGGCATGATTTCAGGATTGAAGGATGTCCATTTAGAACTGAGATGCTTAGAGATTACCTTATTCAGAGGGTGGTAAATCTGTGGAATTTGTTGCCATGAGCAGCTGTGGTGGCCAAGTCACTGGGTGCATTTAAGGCAGAGATAGATAGGTTCTTGATTAGCCAGGGCATCAAAGGGTATGGGGAGAAGGAAGGGGAGTGGGGATGACTGGAAGAATTGGATCAGCCCATGATTGAATGGCCGAGTAGACTCGATGGGCTGAATGGTCTACTTCTGCTCCTATATCTTAAGGTCTTATGGTCTTATGGGAAGGGGCAAGCAGGAAATGTAACATTGGATATGATGGAAGAGGAGGGAGAGTTTGAGGCAAGCCAGCATATGCCACATCCTCCATGGAGGGTGAGTGAGAGTTTGAAAACATGTCAGAATAATGATTACCCCTTGTGGTTATGAAAGCTTTTGGAAAGGGTACAGACGAGATTGATAAGGATGCTGCCTGGATTGGAGGGTATGAGAGACTGGACAAATTTGGGTTACTTCCTCTGAGCAATAGATGCTGAGAGGAAACTACGTATTGTAGAAGGTTACAAAACTCTGAGAAGCAGAGATAGAGTAAACAACCAAAATCTGAAGAAGGGTCTTGTCCCGAAACATCGATTGTTTATTCATTTCCATAGATGCTGCCTGACCTGAGATTCTGATATAGAAACACCAAGACCCATGAGTTGAAAATCCTACATAAAGTTGTGGATACAGTCCAATCCATCACTGATAAAGCCCTCCCACATTGACCATAAGACCATAAGATATAGGAGCAGAATCAGGCCATTTGGTCCATTGAGTCTGCATCATAATTTCATCATGGCTGATTCAATTTTCCTCTCAGCCACAGTCTCCTGCCTTTTCCCTGGATCCCTTCATGCCCTGAACAATCAAGAATCTATATAGCTGTAACATTACCTCTCAGCTCTTAAACTCAATCCCACAGTTGATGAAGACCAATGCACTGTATGCTTTCTTAGCCACAGAGTTAACCTGCGCAGTAGCCTTGAGTGTGCTATGGATTCAGACCTGATCCTCCACACTGCCAAGAGTCTTGCCATTAATTCTATATTCTGCCATCATATTTGACCTACCAAAATGAACCACCTCACACTTATCTGCGTTGAACTCCATCTGACACTTCTCAGCCCAGTTTGGCATCCTATTGATGCCCCGCTATAACTTCTGACAGCCCTCCACACTATCCACAACACCTCCAACCTTTGTGTCCTCAGCAAATTTACTAACCTATTCCTCCACTTCCTCATCCAGGTCATTTATAAAAATAACGAAGAGTAGGGGTCCCAGAGCAGATCCCTGAGGCACATCACTGGTTACCAACCTCCAAGTAGAATATAACCCCTCTACAAACACTCTTTGCCTTCTGTGAGCAAGCTAATTCTGGATCCACAAAGCAATGTCCCCTTGGATCCCATGCCTCCTTACTTTCTCAATAAGCTTTGCATGGGGGACCTTATCAAATGCCTTGCTAAATTCCATATACACTACATCTACTACTCTTCCTTCATCAATCTGTTTAGTCACATCCTCAAAAAATTCAATCAGGAGCGTAAGGCACGACCCACCTTTGACAAAGCCATGCTGACTAGTCTTAATCATATAATGCCTCTCCAAATGTTCATAAATGCTGCCTCTCAGGATCTTCTACATCAACTTACCAACCACTGAAGTAAGATTCACTGGTCTATAATTTCCTGGGCTATCTGCACTCCCTTTTGTGAATAAGGGAACAACATCCGCAACCCTCCAATCCTCCAGAACCTCTCCCATCCTCAGCAATCTCTCCCTCACTTCCCACAGTAGCTTGGGGTACATCCCGTCAGATCATGGTGACTTATCCAACTTGATGCTTCCCAACAGCTCCAGCTCATCCTTTTCCTTAATATCTACATGCTCAAGTTTTTTACTCTGTTGCAAGTCATCCCTACAATTGCCAAGATCCTTTTCCGTAATAAATACTGAACCAGAGAATTCATTAAGTACCTTTGCTATCTCTGGTTCCATACACACTTTTAAACAGTCACTCTTGATTGGTCGTATTCTCTTACGTCTTATCCTCTTGCTCTACACGTACTTGTAGAATGCCTTGGGGTTTTCCTAAATCCTGTCTGCCAAGGCCTTCTCATGGTCCCTTTTGGCACTCCTAATTTCATTATTAAGCTCCTTCTGCTAGTCTTATAATCTTCGAGGTCTCTGTCATCACCTAGTTTTTTGAACCTTCCATAAGCTTTTCTTTTCTTCTTGACTAGATTTTCATCAGCCTTTGTACACCACGGTTCCTGTATCCTACCATCCTTTCCCTGTCTCATTGGAAAGTACCTATGCAGAACTCCACTCATATATCCCTTGAACTTTTGCCACATTTCTTCCATACATTTCCCTGAGAACATCTGTTTCCAATTTAAGCTTACAAGTTCCTGCCTGATAGCCTCATAGTTCCCCTTACTCCAATTAAATGTTTCCCTAATTTGTCTGTTCCTATCCCTTTCCAATGCTAAGTAAAGGAGATAGAATTGTGATCATTATCTCCAAGATGCTCTCCCACTGAGAGACCTGACATCTGACCAAGTTCATTTCGCAATACCAGATCAAGTATAGTCTCTCCTCTTGTAGGCTTATCTATATATCGTGTCAAGAAATCCTTCCTGAACTCACCTAACAAACTCCACCCTATCTAAACCGTTCACTCTAGAGAGATGCCAATCTATATTTGGGAAATTAAAATCTCCCACCACAACAACCCTGTTACTGTTACACCTTTGCAGAATCTGTCTCCCTATCTACTCCTCGATGTCCAGGTTACTATTGGGTGGTCTATAAAAAACAGCAGTAGAATAATTGACCCCTTCCTGTTCCTAACTTCCACCCAGAGACTCCGTAGTCAACCCCTCCATGACCTCCTGCTTTTCTACAACCATGACAGTATCCCTGATCAACCATGCCACGCCCCCACCTCTTTTGCCTCCCTCCCTGTCCTTTCTGAAACATCTAAAGCCTGGCACTTGAAGCAGCCATTCCTGCCCCTGCACCATCCAGGTCTCTGTAATGGCCACAACATCATAGCTCCAAGTGCTGATCCACACTCTGAGCTCATCCACTTTCTTCGTAATACTCCTTGCAAAAAAATAGACACATCTAAAACCATCGGTCTGAGTGTGTCACTTCTCTATCACCTGCCTATCCTCCCTTTCGCAGTATATCTGTAGCAAGGACGTGACTGAGGATGAACCCAAGTGCAGGACACAGGCACGGAGACAGGGTAGAGAGGCGCTAGCACAGTCACAAACGTGGAGCACATACCCAGGAGAGTCTTTACTCAGAGACAAGGTTCACTTCGAATATCCAGGGGATGGTGTGGAGCTAGGAACTAACAGTCCTAAGGGATCAGGAAACAAGGTTTACACACACTAGAATTGACCAACGAACTGGCACCTCATTGCTGTGATGCCAGGGTTCTTATCCTGCATTCAGTGATGGAAACCAGGTGTGCTGTAATTAATGGAACTGGGAACAATTGGAAATCAACCGAGGGGATTAAGGCCCAATCAAGGAGTTAATGGCAAGATGGGGATTGCCAGGCGGGACCATGATATTACCATCCCCTCCCTCCAGGCTTGACCGGATGGTTCTGATGGAAGTCCTGGATGAGGGAAGAGTCCAAGATGAAGGAGCGGGGAACCCAGGAATGCTCCTCTGGGCCGTATCCTTCCCAGTCTTGGAGGCCCCTTCCCCAGAGGCGCACATCCAGTAGCCGCCAGACGGTGTATGCCGGGTGGTTGTCGATGATTCGGATGGGTGGAGGGGTTTCGGTCAGAGGACAAAAGGGTCTGATGGAATCTGGTTTTAATTGGAAAATGTGAAAAGTAGGGTGGATGTACATAGACTTATGTAGTTTAAGTCGTACTGCTGTGGGGTTGATTATACTTCCAACTTTGAAAGGTCCCAGGGTGAGTTTCTTAGGCTTGTTTTTGAGAGGACTGTCTTCGGACGAGAGCCACACCTTCTGCCCAGGTCTATACTCAGGTGCAGGAGTCTGATGGTGATTGGCAATCCTCCTGTTATGATCAGCAGGTTGGAACAGGGCCGTGCGTGTGTCCTCCCAAACCTTGTGGCACCAATCGATATGGGCCTGAACCGACGACACCGCAATCTCCTCTTCTTGAGTGGGAAACAGCCAGGGTTGCTACCCAAGGGAGCATTGAAAAGGAGATCTTCTGGTGGTGGTACTAACCAGAGAGTTGTGGGCATACTCTACCCATGCGAGGTGGTCACTCCCGGTAAATAGGTGGTTGGTTGTTATGCAGTGTGGCGCCGCCTCCAAATCCTGGTTGACCCATTCCGTTTGCCTGTTTGTCTGTGGATGGAAGCTGGATGACAGGCTAACAGAGGCGCACAGGGCTTGACAGAAGGACTTCCATACCTGCGAGATGAACTGGGGATCCCGATTAGAGATGGTGTCCACAGGAATTCCGTGGAGGTGGACAATGTGGCGGACGAAAAGGTCTGCAGTCTCCTGAGCAGAAGGGAGTTTAGGGAGGACTACAAAGTGCACCATCTTGGAGAACCAGTCTACCACACTGAATATGTTACTGTTTCCGTGTGAAGGGGGTAGACTGGTGACAAAATCTAGGGCTATGTGCAACCAAGGACGACCAAGGACAGGTAGGGCACAAAGTCTGGTGGGAGGCAGACGGAACATGCAGAGACATAGGAATGTCTATCCACCTCCACGGAAGGCCACCAGAAGTGTCTTTTCAGGAGAGGCAGTGTCCAATCACTCCCGGGGTGGCAGGTGAACCGAGATGTGTGCCCCCACTGGAGAACCTGAGACCTGACGGAATCGGGCACAAAAAGGCAATCAGCGGGTCCGTTGCCGGGGTCAGGGTCATCCCATCTCTTTTACTATGAACTCAATTTTCCAAGTGAGAGTTGCCACCACACAGGATGGTGGGAGGATAGTCTCTGGGCTGGAAGTGTCCTCCTTGGAGTTGTATTGGCAGGAGAGCACGTCAGGTTTCCTGTTCTTGAACCCCCGGACAGTAAGTGAGAGAAAACTTGAATCGGCCAAAATATAATGCCCGACGGGCCTGGCGGGAGTTCAAAAGTTTGGCGGTCTGAATATATCCAAGGTCCTTATGATCAGTCCAAACAGTAAAGGGTTGTTCCATCCCCTCCAGCCAGTGCGTCCACTCCTCCAATGCTAGCCAATGCTTCTCCAACTAAGAAGGCCCGGCACTTCCCTAAGTTCCCAGCGTAGGGTTCCAGTTTGGGTACATACTGCTCTCGAGGTGATTGTGTTGCTGACCCAAAGGCGTAGCCATCCCAGGCTGTGCAGTTTGGTCAGACTGGATTCTTGGAACGGATGGAGTAATGGGAGCGGAAACCCCGTCAACCTGCTCACTGATCTTCTTTACGTTCTCGGAAGGGGTCCGAAGATTTTCTATGACTCCTCTGAGTAGTTGATCATGTAACCCTGACTGATGTGGGCCTGTTGCACGGGGTCTGTGTCCACTGGGCTCATTCTTGGCCAGCTCATTCTGTTGCAAGTATGTGACTGAGGACGAAACCAAGTGCAGGACACAGGCACGGAGACAGGTCAAGCGGCACTAGCATAGTCACAAACATGGAGCAGAAACCCAGGAGAGTCTTTACTCAGACAGAAGGTTCATGTTGAATATCCAGGGAATAGTGCAGAGCTAGGAACTAACAGTCCTAAGAGATTAGGAAACAAGGTTTACACACACTAGAATTGACGCACAAACTGGCAGCTCATTATTGTGACGCCAGGGTTCTTATCCTGCATTCCCTGATGGAAGCCAAGTGTGCTGTAATTAATGGAACTGGGATCAATTGGAAATCAGACAAGGGCATTAAGGCCCAATCAAGGAGATAATAGTAAGATGGGGGATTGCCATATGGGACCGTAACAGTCTCCATGCTTTCTCCATTTGTGAGCCAACCTCCCTTTCCTCCATCACATCAGTTCAGTTCCCATACCCCAGCAATTTTAAATTAAACTCTCCCAAATAGCCTTTGCAAACCTCCCTGCCAGGATATTGGTCCTGCTGGGATTCAAGTGTAACCCGTCCTTTTTGTACAGGTCACATCTGCCCCCTGATCCAGTCCTTCAGCCACACATTTATCCTCCACCTCATTCTATTCCTATACACACTGTCTCAATATTACTACTTTTGAGGTCCTGCTTCTCAACTTCCTTCCTAACTCCCTATAGTCTGTTTTCAGGACCTCTTCCCTTTTCCTACGTATGTCGTTGGTACCAATATGTACCACAACCTCTGGTTGTTCTCCTTTCCACTTCAAGATATCGTGGACGCGATCAGAAACATCCCGGACCCTGACACGTAGGAGGTAAACTACCATCTGCGTTTCTTTCCTGCATCCACAGAATCGCCTGTCTGACTCCCTAACTAAAGTCAGGGTCAGACTCTGTTGCTTCCCCCAGATAAGCTGTTCACCCCCAAACAGTACTCATACAGGAGTACTTATTGTTAAGGAGGACAGCCACTGGGGTTCCTGAACCAGTGTGGATAACTTCACTCACCCCAACACTAAAGGTGGGTTAGTAAGTTTGCTGAGGACATAAAGGTTGGGGGTGTTGTGGATAATGTGGAGGGTTGTCAGAGGTTACAGCAGGAAATCGATAGGATGCAGAGCTGGGCTGAGAAGTGGCAGATGGACTTCAATCCAGATAAGTGTGAATTGGTTCATTTTGGTAGGTCAAATTTGAAGGCAAAATATAATATTAATGGTATATATTAGTACACAGAATATATTAATAAACTCTTGGCAGTGTGAAGGATCTGAGAGACCTTAGGGTCCATGTCCATAGGACACTCAAAGCTGCTGTACAGGTTGACAGTGTTGTTAAGAAGGCGTATGGTGTGTTAGCCTTCATCAACCATGGGATTGAGTTCATGAGCCATGAGGTACAGCGACATAAGACCTTGGTCAGACCCACATGGAGTACTGTGTTCAGTTCTGGTCACCTCACTACAAGAAGGAGGTGGATATGATAGAGAGAATGCAGAGGAGATTTACAAGGATGTTGCCTGGATTGGAGGGTGTACCTTATGAGAATAGGTTGAGTGAACTCGGCCTTTTCCCCTTGGAGTGGAGGAGGAGGAGAGGTGACCTGATAGAGGTGTATAAGATGATAAGGGGTATTCATCATGTGGATAGCAAGAGGCTTTTTCTCAGGGTTGAAATAGGGGGCATCATTTTAAGGTACCGAGGAGATGTCAGTGGTAAGTTTTTCACGCAGTGTGTGGTGAGTGCATGGAATGCACTGCCAGCGGCAGTGGTGGAGGTGGATACAATAGGGTATTTCAAGAGCTTCTTAGATAGGTACATGGAGCTTAGAAACATAGAAGGCTATGCACTAAGGAAACTCTAGGCAATCTCTAGAGTAGGTTACATGTTTGGCATAACATTGTGGGCCAAAGGGCCTGTAATGTGCTGTAGATTTCTATGTTTTATGTTCTATGTTCTAACCTGATTGTACAACTTATTGACTCACTTTCAAGGTCTCGACAACTCATGTTCTCAATAATTATTGCTTATTTATTTACTATTATCATTATTATTATGTTTACTTCATGTCTTCACTTGCATGATTTGTTGTGTTTACATTTGTTTTTTTGACTATCTTTGTTGTGCGCAGATTTTTCATTGATTCTATTGGGTTTCTTTGTACTTACTGTGAATGCCTGCAATAAAATGAATCTCGGGGTAGTGTATGGTGATATATGTGTAATTTGATAATAAATTTACTTTGAACTTTGATCTGTACTTGTACCTCTGCTGTTTGTGATGTACATTATATAAACAACCTGGATGAAAATACAGAAGGGTGAGTTAGTAAGCTTAGAGGTCATATGAAGATTGGTGATTTTGTGGATAGTGTAGAAGGTATCCTCTTTCATATTATTGGCAAGCTTACTTTCATATTCCATCTTTACCTCCTTAATCACTTTTTCATTGCCTTCTGTTGGTTTTTAAAAGTTTCCCAATCTTCTAATTTCTACTAATCTTTGCTGTATACATGCCCTCTCTTTGGCTCTTATGTTCGTTTTGACTTCTCTTGTTAGCCACGCTTGTATCATCTTTCCTTTAGAATACTTATTCTTCTTCGGGATGTATATATGTATATATCCTGTGCCTTCCGAATTGCTTCCAGAAATTCCAGCCATTGCTGCTGTGCTGTCATCCCTGCCAGTGTCCTTTTCCAATCAATTCTGGTCAACTCCTCTCTCAATCCTCTATAATTCCTTTTATTCCACTGTAATACTGATACATCTGACTCTAGCTTCTCCTGAAATTTCAGGATGAATTTGATCATATGATCACTTTCCCTAAGGGTTCTTTTACCTTAAGCTCTCTAATCAATTCTGGTTCATTGCAAAACACCCAATCCCGAACAGCTGATCCCTAAGTGGGCTGAACCACGATCTGCTCTAAGAAGCCATCTCATATACACTCTAAAAATGCCCCCTCCTGTAATCCAGCACCAACCTGATTTTCCCAATCTACCTGCATATTGAAGTCCCCCCATGACTATTGTAACATTCCCCTTTTTCCACAGAGTATGTTAGGTGCCTGGTATAGGTCTGTTGTGGTTCACAGGAACCAGGGTCATGACGGAAATAGATACCACAGCGGCATTTTAGCGGATGTTAGATACAATCTTATGTGAAGAGTGGAGGAATGTGGATTATGTACAGGTAGAAGAAATTTAGTTTAATTTGCCATTGTGTGCCACGCTTCCAGTAGGATGGCAGAGCATTTGATTACAGTGGCTTTTACAGGGTCAACCAAATACTGTTGGTACAGTATTTTACACCTTGGCCCCAGAGTAATGCAATTTTGTTTGGCCGTATTCATGGGTATTCATGGATGGTTGATTGACAAACTTGAGCTATGAAAGGGCCTATTCCTGTGCTGTACTGTTCTATATTCTATGTTATATATCCTATGCCCTATGGGTTCTATGTCCGATGTTCTATGCCCTACATTCCATATTCTATGTTCTATACTCTATGCTTTATATTCTATGTTTACCTAGGCCCAGAACATTTGGATGAAGATCAATCACTACCCAGCTCTTGCAGAAATCACACCAGCATTGGCAAAGAACAACGTTATCAGCAAACTTGATGCTAGAAACAAGTCTGGAAAGTAAAACTGAATGCAGTCTTTACTTTCAACAACATTTAACACATCATATGGGCAATACAAGCTCCACTGCCTCTGTTTTGGCCTGAAAATAATCTTTTCTCTATGGAAGAATGTGGCAAAGCAGATGAAACTCTGACGTATAAAGTGGATGGCCATGATTATTACCTTCACAAAGTGATGAAAGGAATCAGAAACACTTGAACTAAGTGGTGACAATTGTATGCTTAAGGAGAAAGGATGGTGGTTCTTTAACATACCAGCTGGAGTTAAGCCCGGTCCTGGAAATTGAATGCACCAGAGTACTCAAGTCAAGTCACTTTTTATTGTCATTTCAACCATAACTGCTGGTACAGTACACAGTAAAAATGAGACAATGTTTTTCAGGACCATGGTGCTACATGAAACAATACAAAAACTACACTGAACTACATAAAACGACACAAAAAACTACACTAGACTACAGACCTATCCAGGACTGCATAAACTGCACAAAAGAGTGCAGGCAGTACAATAAATAATAGGCAGTACAATAAAGACAATCGGCACAGTAGAGGGCAGTAGGTTGGTGTCAGTCCAGACTCTGTGTGTTGAGGTGTCTGATGGCTTGGGGGAGAAACTGTTACATAGTCTGGTCATGAGAGCCCGAATGCTTCCGTGCCTCTTCCCAGATGGCAGAAGGGAGAAGAGTTTGTATGAGGGGTGCGTGGGGTCCTTCATAATGCTGTTTGCTTTGCGGATGCAGCATGTGGTGTAAATGCCTGTAATGGTGGGAAGAGAGACCCCGATGATCTTCTCAGCTGACCTCACTATCCGCTGCAGGATCTTGCGATCCAAGATGGTGCAATTTCCGAACCAGGCAGTGATACAGCTGCTCAGGATGCTCTCAATACAACCCCTGCAGAATGTGATGAGGATGGGGCTTTCCTCAGCCTTCTCAGAAAGTAGAGACGCTGCTGGGCTTTCTTTGCTATGGAGCTGGTGCTGAGGGACCAGGTGAGATTCTCCGCCAGGTGAACACCAAGAAATTTGGTGCTCTTAATGATCTCTACCAAGGAGCCGTTGATGCTCAGCAGAGATTGGTTGCTCTGTGCCCTGTTGAAGTCAACAACCATCTCTTTTGTTTTGCTCACATTCAGAGACAGGTTGTTGGCTCTGCACCAGTCCGTTAGCTGCTGCACCTCCTCTCTGTATGCAGACTCGTTGGTCTTGCTGATGAGACCCACCACGATCATGTCATCAGCAAACTTGATGATGTGGTTCGAGCTGTGTGTCACAGCACAGTCGTGGGTCAGCAGAGTGAACAGCAGTGGACTGAGCACACAGCACTGGGGGGACCCCGTGCTCAGTGTGATGGTGTTGGAGATGCTACTTCCGATCTGGACTGACTGAGGTCTCCCAGTCAGGAAGTCTAGGATCCAGTTGCAGAGGAAGGTGTTCAAGCCCAGTAGGCTCAGCTTTCCAATCAGTTTCTGAGGGATGATTGTGTTGAATGCTGAACTGAAGTCCATGAACAGCATTCAAATTTACGTATATTTTTTGTCCAGGTGGGTTAGGGTTTGGTGGAGGGTATTGGCAATGGTGTTGTCTGTTGAACAGTTAGGACGGTACGTGAACGGCAGGGAGTCCAGTGAAGGGGGCAGCAGGGTCTTGATGTGCCTCATGACAAGCCTCTTGAAACACTTCATGATGATGGATGTGAGTGCAACAGGATGGTAGTCATTGAGGCAAGACACTGAAGACTTCTTCGGGATGATGCTCATACAGAACTGAGCAGCTTTCCATGGCTGATGCCATTCATGGATTCCTTAATTACCCACATGTTGGAACATATGAAATTGAAAATTGGAATATCTTTATTGTCATTGCATAGTACAATTTGTCATGCACCAATACAGTGAAAATGAGTTTGCAACACTCATACTCAATGCTATAAAACAACAAAAAATAAATAAACAATAGATAAAATCAAGTAACCAGCCAGTACAAGCAATGTCCAGCAGTGCAAAAGCACAACTCAGATGCATGACAGCCATAAAACCAGTATTAAAAGAAGCAATATAACAAATTTATGGATGATGCTTGATTGATTGGTTCAGAGCAATTATAGCTCTGGGGAAAAAGCTATTTTTCAGTCTGGAAGTGTGGGATAGAAAACCTTATAATGTCTGCCAGATGGAAGAAGTTCAAACAGATGATTGCATGGGTGTGTATTGTCCTTACAGATTCTTGTAGCTTTGCTTAGGCAGTGTGAGCTGTAGGTGTCCTTCAGAACTGGGATCTGTGTCCCGATGATCTTCTCTGCACTAGAGACAACCCACTGAAGTGTTTTCCTATCAGCTGCTGTACAGCTGAGATACCATACAGACATGCAGTATGTCAAAATGCTCTCTATGGTGCAGCGGTAAAAGGTCACCAGCATCTGTTCAGGTAGACCAGCTTTCTTCAGCGTCCTGAGGAAAAACAAGAGTTGCTGTGCTTTCTTAACTATTGTTGTGGTGTTAGTGGACTATGTAAGGTGGGAAATGTGAGAGACAACTAACAAAAGCTGAACGTCAGAGGACACAATCCGACGCGAAGAGATTGAACAAGTGGCAGAATGGGGTGTGTGCATCAAAAAATCCAGTAGTCCAGCGGAAAGTATTTAGATGTTTTCCAGGATGGTTCCATGGAGCATCCCCATCTCTAAGATGCCAGGTATATTGCATTTACATCTATATCAGATGATAAGTCAATGAGAAAAGAGAGTAATTGGTAGTCATATATGAGCATTAGAAGCCCCATACTGATTCCTACTGAGTGAACTTGTTAGTCAAAAGCAAATGCATAAGGAAATTCTATGATGTGATGGGAAGATGTGGAAATTACTTGTCCACACAAGTAATAGGAAGCCCCTCCTGTCCTTAACTATCATGTCATCAGCCACTATATCCAACACATTATCCTCTGCAACTTCTGTCATCTCCAAAGGGATCCTGCTACTAATCCTGCCCTCTCTGCTTTCTGCTTGGATTACTCCTTCCGTGAATCCCTCGTTCACTCATCCATCCCACTAATCTCCCTCCAGGCCCTTACCCTTGCAAGCAGCCTAAGTAACATCTGCCCCTACACCTCCTTCCTCACCTCCATTCGGGGCCCAAAACAGTCCTTCCAGGTGAAGCAACACTTCACCTGTAAGACTGCTGGGGTCACCTATTGTGTCCGGTGCTCCTCATCTGGCCTCTTCTACATTGGTGAAAGCCGTTGTAAATTGGGGGGTGGTTCACTTCATTGAGACTTCCACACCATCCGCCACAAGTGGGACTTCCCAATGGCCAAACGTTTTAATTCCGATTCTCATTCCCATTCCAATATGTTGGTCTATGGCCTCCTCCTGTGACAAGATGAGGCTACCCTCAGGTTAGAGAAGCAACAACTTATATTCCATCTGGGGAGTCTCCAACCTGATGGCAAGAATATCAATTTCTTCTTCTGGTGAAAAATTTCCACCACCACCACCCCACTCCTCTATTCTCCACTCTGATCTTTCTCTTCTTCTCACTTGCCTATTTCTTACCCTCTTCCTTCCCTTTCTCCTATTTTCCACTCTGCCCTCCTATCAGTTCAACTTGGCTTCACCTATTAACATCCAGCTGGCCCTTATTCCCTGCCCCCCCACCTCACTTTTTTATTCAGGCATTTTCCCTCTTCTTTCTCAGTCCTGCAGAAGGTTTTTGGCCCAAAATGTCAACCGTTTACTCTTTTCCATAGATGCTACCTGACCTGCTGTATTCCTCCAGCATTTTGTGTATTTTGCTTTGGGTTTCCAGCATCTGCAGACTTTCTTGTATTTCAGGGTTATGAAAACCAGGAAAAGGAATAGATTCAACAGAGACATTTTAGAGGAAGGCAAATCCAAGCCATATACGGAAGGCAAATGCAATGATAGCATTCATTTTGAGAGGACCAGAATATTAAAGCAAAGATGTAATGCTGAGGCTTTATAAGGCTTTGGTCAGACCACACTTGGAGTATTGTGAGTGGTTTAGGGCCCCGTATCTAAGTCAGGATGGGCTGGCTTAGGAGAGAATTCAGAGGAATTTTCCACAAAGCATCCCCAGAATGAAAGGGGCATATGGGTGGTGAGGTGGAGATATAGTATGTCTCTACCGAAGGAGATGTAAGGCACTCCATCCCTCTGCTAGCCTGCAGGTCACCCTTGGGTAATGTGAATCACTTACTTAGCCCCCGATCAGGGCCATGTGAAGCCATGGGAGCAGGTGGTGGATGGTCGTACGAGCAGCCGGTGCATATCACAAGTCCTGGTTACACAACCACTGATGCCAGGCAGACAATCTCTGGAGTATTGATAATGGCTGGGGTCACCTGTCTTGTAAAGACACTGCCCAGAGGAAGGCAATGGCAAATGTCTTCTATTGAAAAAATTGCCAAGAGCAATTATGGTCATGGAAGACCATGATCACCCATGTCATTCAACATGGCATGTAATGATGATGCTGATGATATAAATGTACAACATGAGTGGGACATTTGAAAAACGATATGATTATGAGAGGAAACAGCAAGCTCACATTATACGAAATGGCACATAATGAATAAATGAAGAAAAATATAAAAGCAAGGATGTAATCGCTGAGGCTTTATAAGGCTTTGGTCAGGGCCCACTTGGAGTATTGTGAGTGGTTTAGGGCCCCATATCTAAGGAATGATGAGCTGGCTTTGAAGAGGATTGAGAGGAGTTTAACACAAGTGATCCCTAGAATATAATGGTTAATATATGAAGAGTGTTTGATGGCTCTGACTGCCTGCTGGAGTTTAGAAGAATAAGTGGGAGGGGCCAGTTGGAATTTCATTGAAACCTACCAAAGTTGAAAAGTCGGTATAGAGTTGATGTGGAGAGGGTGTTTCAAATAGAGGGAGAATCTGGAACCAGACAGCACATATAAGGATGTCCCTTTAGAATAGAGATGAGAGGGAATTTCTATAGCTAGGAGGGAGCTGAATGCGTGGAATTCATTGCCACAAATAGCTGTGGCAACTAAAGGTTGATTTATAGTTGTGCGTACAGGCTACACTGTAGCCCTGATGTTCACTTTTGTATCGCTCCACACCGTAGCGAGCATGCGTTGGTGTGCGCGAGAACGCTAGTTGGCGGTGGGGTTTCTATGCCACTGTGTTGAGTTTCTTCATGAGAGACATGGACGAGGAAATGCATTTCTAACATTTTCCCATGTTGGCAGGTAGATTTGATGATTTGGTTCATCTATATCGCATCGGTGTACAGACATGGCGGAGACGAATCAACCGGAAATGCGTAGGAGGAAATGAGATGCTACCATGCGGACCAATCACAGTTGTTGCAGTCTGAGTCGCAGCGACTTGTGAGCTACTTTTTTGTGGAGATGTGCGTCACCCTACAATGTAGGGTACACGGTACCTACGGCATCAATGCAATGTGCAGGGATAAATCAGCTTAAGTCATCAGTTCTATTTAAAGTAGATGTTGATAGGTTTTGATTGGTAAGGGTGTTAAATGTTACAAGGAACAGAAAAGAGAATGGGGTCGAGAGGGAAAATAAATCAGCCAGGATAGAATGGTGAAACAGACTTGATGGGCCAAATGGCCGAATTCTGTTCCTATGTCTTATGGTCTTTTTTTTCTATCATCATGGGAGAAGCATGAGGTGAGAGATGTGTGTGTGTGTGTGCGAAGATACACAACCTAGTAAATGTGATGACAGTAAGGCAGAGTAAGATCAAAGAAGAGATGAGTAAGGTCAAAGAGGTATGGAGTGGTCCAAAGATTGAAACAAAAGCAGGTGGACAGTCTCAGCCTGAAACATCGACAGTTCATTTTCCTCCATAGATGCTGCCTGACAGGTTTGGTTCCTCCAGAATTTTGTGTCTGTTGATCCAGTATTAAAACATTGTTCATTCAGAGGTAGGCTTGGTGTCACTCCATCCAGGAAGAGATAATAGGAATTATTCCAAAGAATGTATTATGGCCTCAGAGTTATGGAGAAATTCAGGCTGAGAAGTGGATGATGATAGTGGTGTCAACCTGAAGTTTGTGTTTGAAGTATAAAAGTCAAAAATAGAAAATAATGCTACTTTGGAAGTAGATAGAGCTAAATTGTTCACTCATAATCAAGTGTAGTGCCTCATAGTTGTGGATGACTGCTTAAAACTCCTATTCCTTCAGAAGGATCCAAAACACTTGCAGACTAAGGGATTTCTATAATACAGATATGTGTTTCAATTCACACTCAGAGAGTTTAATGTTTGCAGATTAATGTGACTCAACACCATGACTTCATTGGCACGCTATTTGAGTTGACATTGTTTCATAATGGAGATGTCTAGGAAGATAAAATAGCCTTTATCAAAAATCAGACAGACAAGGGAGGGCATAAATCTTGCCAGGAGACACAAGAGACTGCCGATACTGGAATATAGAGCAGCACACAAAAGGAAAAGTGAAGCAGCACAAACTGAGCTTTATTGACATTCCTAATGAATGACATAATAAAATCTCCAGCACTGACAGAAAACACAAGACAAATTTTCAAGCAAAATGCAGTATATCCTCCATAAAACAATGAGAAGTGACTGACTGATACACAGGTGAAAGAGAATCAGGACGAAAACAACCAGGCCTGCTCATCACCTGAGCTGTTGAGAAGGAAAGCGCCTGATCTATGGGATCCAACTGAGGATACCCGGAACTCAGCTGATCATTAATATACAAAGTTCAGTTTATTTATTATCAAAGTACATATATGTTACCATATCCAATGCTGAGCTTAATTTTCCTGTGGGCATACTCAACAAACTATGCAAATGTAAAAAAAAGAAGAAACAAATAAATAAATAAAAACAACTATAAATAAATAAACTATAAATATCGAGAACATGAGATAAGAATACTTGAAAATGTGTCAGTTGGTTGTGGGAACATTTCAATGATGCAGCAAGTGAGGCCGAGTGAATTTATCTCCTTTGTTCAGAAGCCTGATGGATGAGGGGTACTAACTGTTCCTAGACCTGGTGGTGCCAGTCTTAAGGCTCTTGTACCTTCTTCCAGGCACAGCAGCAAGAAAGGAGCATGTCCTGGGTGCTGAGGATCCCTGATGATGGATGCTGCTTTCCTGCAACACTGTTTCATGTAGATGTGCTCAGTGGTTGGGAGGAGAGGGCTTTGCCCATGATTTTCTAGGCCACGTCCACCACATTTTGTAGAATTTTCTGTTCAAGGGCACTGGCGTTCCCATACCAGTCTGTGATGTAGCAAGTCAATATACGAGGGGTGATTGATAAGTTCATGGCCTAAGGTAGGAGGAGTCCGTTTTAGAAAACCTAGCAAATTTTATTTTTCCTACACTTACGCACTTAGTCCAGCGGTTGTAGAGCATGCAGATCCCTTTTTTGTAGGTGTCTTGGACCTCCAGAAGTGGTCCACAACATGGGGTGATAGATAAATTTGTGGCCTGAGGTAGAAGGAGATGAGTTATTAATTTCAAACTTTCTGCATTTTCACTCAAAGAGTTGAACTGCATGTGCATGTAACGAGAGCTGTATAACTCATCTCTTTCTACCTTAAGCCACAAACTTATCCATCACCCCTCATACTCTCTACTACAGATCTATAGAATTTTTTCAACATTTTAGAAGTCATGCTGAATGTCCACAAAATCCTCAGTAATCCTCACTGCAATGCTTTTAGTTGAAACTCCAAGAGATTGGACTGCAGAAGAGATGGATAAAAGTGTAACTTTGGTCTATAGAAGAACTGATAAAACAGAAAACATCAGCAACAACACCAGCTATATTCAATTTAACTTCTACAACAGTAACAATGGGGTACCATGTTGTCAACACAATGCCCTCACTCACAGCTGAGAGGGGTGACTTATTTGAATTCCGCATATTGTTATACACAACAATTACTGGCTGGTTTTGTGAGTTGATCTTTTGTAGTTAAAATATGTCATCAAGTTAAATGGTTTAGGAATATGAAAAGAAAATCATAATTTAAAGAGAAAGGAATTTATATTATTACAATAATGAATAACACCTATATCATTCACATAAATATATTATTAGTAATTATTTTTCAAATCACTCGTTGGCACACTATATTCTGTCATTTCATATCCATTGAGACTACATGGCCTGTAACTTGAAAATAATTTTGCTAAACAAAGCAAGAGGGTGCCATCAACATGACTTGCCTTTTACATTTCTTTTAATAAATTGGCATATACAGGTAATCACCTTTGAGTATTTTGATATAACTTGCACCATGTATATCAATACAGAAATTATTAGTGTTTACTTCATGTCAAACCCAGTTAATTGATACTTAATTTTGTACTTGAGCATCACATAAGCATTTCATCTTGACCTTGAAGTGGGAATGCGGCCTTTAATCAGAAAAGCTACATTGTACAAAATTTGCCCCTCAATTATTTTACATACATTTTTTTCACAAATGTCTTTTTTTTAAAGATGAATTAACTGCACTAATAAAAGGAAACTGTGTTGTGACATGGAAGTATGTGAAACATGTGAAAAATATCAAACTGTTGGAAAAATGTTAACAGTTGAACGACAGTCAAAAGTTTAGAGGCACATTACCCTTTGCGGAACAGATAACAAGAGGCTCTCACAACAGCTCAGAAGGATGAGGTCATTCCCACATGGCAAAGCCATGACGTTTTCCAATATGTTGTTTCATGAAAGCAGAAGCTCTTCATTGTTTCAATGAGATAAATTGGCCCAAAAATTGAATCATGGAAAATGGTTCATTTCTCCAGCACCAAGCGAATAAATTTTAGGAGAAAAACACTTGCAAACTGAAAGTAGCAATTATAGGTGGAGTACTCATTCTTCACTTGGTCATTTCTACACTTGTGTTATTATGCCTATACATGGTGTGTAGAGAGTGCATTATGGATGGTATCAATCCCTGAGCCATGTGCTCACAGAAAGATTCCTCTTTGAAATTGAAGTATGGTATGTAAGCAACACTCAGGGCGATCTACAAGGAGAAAAGTAGATCTTAATAGTAGGTCATGCCTTACACCTGTGCTTTTTAAAAGTATCATCAATCACTGCTAGTTTATTGCAATGTCTGTTGCTTTTCAGGAAAGAGGCTGTTGATTGAACTTGAGTATTAATGGCAAGCTGAAGCTTGGGAACTTAGAAATCCCAAAATCTGGCACCACCACACACTATTTTGCCTATGCAAAAGTCTTAGGCACACACACACAGACACACACACATGTGTGTGTGTGTGTGTATATATGTATATCTATATATATATATTTATGTGTGTGTGTGTGTGTGTGTGTGTGTGTGTGTATATATATGTATATCTATATATATATATATATATATATATATATATATATATTTATGTGTGTGTGTGTATATATAGCTAAGGTGCCTAAGGCTTTGCACAGTACTGTAATAACTTTATGTATGACACTGTACTGTTGCCACACCAAAAAAAAACAAATTTCATGACAGATGTGAGTAATGATAAACCCGAATCTGATGTGGTTTATTGTGGACTGAAAGTGCGAAGGAGGCAAGGAAAGGGGAAATCATGGTTGGGAAATGGGGAAGGGAGATGGGGGGGGGGTACCAGAAATACCAGGGATATGTCGCCCCGGTAATCCTTCTCTGCTACATTTCCAATATCTTTTCAGCAGCACTCCACCATCCCAACATCCTTTGCTCCCACCAAATTTACAAACTCACTTTCCATTCCATGTTGACAAACACAATATTGTGAAAAAGTTAGATATAGCTAACCCTAGCTATATATGTGCCTAAGATTTTTGCACAGTACTGTACATTTGCACCTCCTTTTCTTTTGGTCATAACATGATGTAGCAGTGGGTATACTTGTTTGTGCATTCTTCCTTTTGCAGGCTACCATTGCATAAAGAGTGTCACAACTGCTTTCTGCTCTGGGAGACTGCAATTCACCTTTGTCATCTTGAGCAACGATCAGCAGGCAACATGAACATGAGATTTCTGGGTCCAGGAGATTCTCAAAAGGCAAATATTTTGAAGACAAATGGACAGAAAATCGGTGAGAGATTACATCAATCATTGAGACACAGCTGGTATAGGGGGGCTACTGCACAGGACCAGAAGAAGCTGCAGAGGGTTGTAAATTTAGTCGGCTCCATCTTGGGCACTAGCCTATAAAGTACCCAGGACATCTTCAGGGAGAGGTGTCTCAGAAAGGCAGTGTCCATTATTAAGGATGTCCAGCACCCAGGGCATGTCTTTTTCTAACTGTTACCACCCGTAGGAGGTACAGAAGTCTGAAGGCACACACTCAGTGATTCAGGAACAGCTTCTTCCCCTCTGCCATCCGATTCCTAAATGGACATTGAACCCTTGAACACTACCTCACTTTTTACATATATATTATTTTTGTTTTCTGCACAGTTTTTCATCTACTCAATATATGTAGACTGTAATTAATTAATTAATTTGTTTTCTCTTTCATCTATATTATGTATTGCATTGAATTACTGCTGCTAAGTTAAAAAATTTCATGTCACATGCCGGTGATAATAAACTAGATTCTGATTCTGATTCTTCAGTACCGCAGTTGGGATGTCACCTCGTCTCATAGCCTTTGCTGTATCCAGTGCCCTCAGCCATTTCATAATTACGCCACTATCTAGGCCATGCTTTCTTCTCACTGCTGCTATCAGGAAGGAGGTACAAGAACCTTGTGTCCCACACTATCAGGTTCAGAAAGAGTTATTACCCTTCAACTAACAGGGTCCTGAACAAACATGGATAACTTCACTCACCTCAACATTGAGCTGATTCCATACCCTCACTTTCAAAGACTCTACATGTCATGTTCTCAATGGTCCTTATTGTTTATTTATTTACTATTATTACAATTTTGGTTGTCTTTCTGTATTTGCAACCTAATGAGGCCAATCTTTTATTTGTTTTTAGCAGAAATAAAAGAAAAATTCTATTCACAAATGTGTTCTGATCCTCTTCCTCATGAAACAGTTTATACAATGGAACACTAAAAATTAAGCATGCTTACCCAGTATGATTTTTTCTGACAGCTCAACCAAATTGAGAAAGGACTGTACACATAGGTTGGGGTGAGAGATTTATAAAGAGCATTTGAGGGCTTTTGGCTTTTTCTGGATTAAATCACACTTCTTTAGCAAGGACAAATACAAATAAAGTAGGGACAGGCAGAGCAAGCACTGTTGGAGTGCACCAGTGTTAGAGTGGGGAGGCTTTGGCTCAATAGGCTTGAGCAAGTTAAGTTTCTGGTAAGTTTCTTTTTCTTCATCCTTCATCTGTTACTGCATAGTTATTGCAGTGAGAATACCTCCAGGGGCTCTGTTGTGTTTTCTGTGTGAGATGTGGGAATTCTGGGAGAACTCCAGCCTCCTGGATAGCCACATCTGCACCAGGTGCACCGAGCTGCAGCTCCTCAGAGAATGTGTTAAGGAGCCGAACTGCAGCTTGATGACCTTTTGCTAATACACTCACATGAGGAGGTGTTAGATAGGAGCTACAACAAGGTAGTCACCCCTAAATTCCAGGACGTAGGGTCTTGAGTGAATGTCAGGAGAAGGAAAGGAAATAGGCAGGAGAATCAGTGGATGTTGTGTACTTGGATTTTTAGAAAGCCTTTGATAAGCTGCAGCATGTGAGAATGGTTAACGAGATAAGAGCCAATGGTATTACAAGAATGATGCTAGCATGGGTAGTGAATTGGCTGTTTGGCAGGAGGCAGAGAGTGGGAATAAAGGGAGCCTTTTATGGTTGGCTGCCGGTAACTCGTGGTGACCCACAAGGATCTGTGTTGGGACTGCTTGTTTTTACATTATATATCACTGATTTAGATGACGGAATTGATGGCTTTGTGGACGTTTGCAGTTGACATGAAAATCCATTAGCCAGAACTCATCAGAGGATCAGAGGTGGAGTGGATTATCAACTTTAAATTTCTATGAGTTATTATTTCAGGGGACCTGTCCTGGACCTAGCAGCTATGAAAAAAGCCAGGCAGTTTGCAGAGATTTGGCATGACATCTAAAATTCTGACAAACTATTATAGGTGTGCAGTGGAGAGTATATTGACTGACTGCATCACAGCCTGGTATGGAAACACCAACGTCCTTGACAGGAAAATCCTACAAAAAGGGATGGATACAGCCCAGTCCATTACGGGTAAAGCACTGAGCACATCTACATGAAATGCTGTTGCAGGAAAGCAGCATCCATCAACAGAGATCCCCTGCACCAAGATCATCTCACTGCTGACATTAGGAAGAAGGTACAGAACCCTCAGGACTTGCACCATCAAGTTCAAGAACCATTATCACCCTTCAACCATCAGGCTCTTGAAAAAAAGGGGATACCTTCATTTGCGCATCCTTGAAATGATCCACAACCAATGGACGCACTTTCAAGGACTCTTTATCTCATGTTCACGCTATTCACTGTTTACTTAGCTGTTATTATTATTATTATTTTTTCTTCTTCTTGTGTTTGCACAGTTTGCTGTCTTCTGCTCTCTGGTTGAATGCCACAGTCGGGTAGTCTCTCATTGATTCTGTTATGGTTAATATTCTATAGATTAGTTGAGTGTGCCCACAAGAAAATGAATCTCAGGGTTGTATATGGTGACGTATATGTACTTTGATAATAAATTTACTTTGAACTTTGAACTTCCATAGGTAGAGGGGCAGATGGTGTTGAGGAAGCAGAGAGGTACAGACGGATAGAGAGATTAGGAGAATAGGCAAAGAAGTGTCAGATGTAAAATAGTGTCAGGATTTGTATGATCATGCACTTTGGTAAAAGAAACAAAAGCATGTTGAAGCTTCACAAGGCACTCATGAGGCCTCGCCTGGAGTATTATGATCAGTTTTGGACCCCTTGTTTAAGAAAGAATGTGCTGATATTGGAGAGGTTTCAAAGGAGGTTCAGGAGAATTTATTCCAGGAGCGAAAAGCTTATCATATGAGGAAAGTTTGATGGTTTTTGGCCTGCACCCACTGGAATTTGAGTACAATGAGTACAGTTGTCTGAGTACCTATCCTTTACCCCAAGCTTTTCTATAAGAAAGCAGTGCAACTGAAGAAGAAACTGCAAGCAGTGGTGCTCCTGTGCGCCGGTGGCTTTGTCTGTCTTGGAGGTAAACCTGCAGA
Organism: Hypanus sabinus; assembly: GCF_030144855.1. Classification (NCBI taxonomy): domain Eukaryota; kingdom Metazoa; phylum Chordata; class Chondrichthyes; order Myliobatiformes; family Dasyatidae; genus Hypanus; species Hypanus sabinus. The sequence continues at coordinate 16,615,266 of NC_082715.1, forward strand.
AACTAGAAAGTGCAGATACTAGAATCTGGAGTGAAGCAATTGAGGTCCTGGAGGAAATTAGCAGGTCTGGCCTCTTATCTTTTCTCACTTGCTTATCACCTCATCTTGGTGCCCCTTCCTCTTCCATTTTTTCTGTGATCCACTCTCCTCTCCTATCAGATTCCTTCCTCTCTGGTACTTTGCCTTGCCCACCCAGATGGCTTCACCTTCAAGCGATCCTCCTTCCCTCCCCCTCCACCTGTTTATTCTGGCATCTTCTCCCTTCCTTACCTATCCCGATGAAGGTTCTCGGCCTGAAAATTTGACTGTCAATTTATTTCTATAGATGCTGCCTGGCCTGCTGAGTTCTTTCAGCATTTTGTGTGTGTTGCTTTGGATTTCAAGCATCTTTTGACTTTCTCATGTTTGCCATTCAAGCCTTTTGCTTTGTCCGGGATGAGAATAAACTTCATGGAAGTCTAGAGTAGCAATCACCCACGCAAAGGACTCAATTGCTATTCCGTAGTAGGCATAGGCAGAAAGTGGAAAAACATAAGGTATAAAAAAATAATGCAAGCAAATGGCATCCTTCAAACTTCTTACAAATGTAAATTACATTTTGTTTGAGAAATGACAAGAACTGCTGCATAAACACTGAAGTCTGTGATAGATGCAGACTACAGCTCACAGTGGGAGGCTACTCAATAGGTAGGCTCTAGATGCTGACAAGGCAATCTCATAGAATTGCTAAACTCGTTTGCTATTCTCACATGCACTGCTGTGCAGTGGAAAGTTTTGTTTTGCTCACCAGCTTTACAAATCATTTCACTATATCAGTGCATTGAGGTAGTACATGGGTAAGGCAATAATAGAATTCAGTATAAAGGGTCACAGTTTTAGAGAGAGCGCAGTGCAGGCAGATAGTAAGTCTATAATGAGGTAGATCACAAGGTCAAGAATCCATCTTATTATATTGGAGGATCATTCGATTTATTTATTTACTTAGAGATACAATGCAGAGCACAGCCTTGCCATCCGACAACCTACTGATCTAACTGTAGCCTATTCACAAACCAATTAGCCTACTAACCAATATGTCCTTGGACTGTGGGAGGAAACTGGTGCACCCCAACAAAACCTACACACACACTGTAAGAACATACAAACTTCCTTACAGAGGATGCCAGAATTGAACGCCAAATTCTTCTGGCCAAGATGGTGCCAGTGAACAATCCCTCAGGCAACATCTTTTTTCAGATAGCAAATCCCTCCAATTATTTCACTTTTGCTATGCCTTCTGCTTGTGATTTTTGTTTTGTTTGTGTTACAGAACCTGTTAGAGCATGTGACGTAAAGTTTGAAACTCGACTGAAGGATCCAGAGCCGTGCTGTGTTCGGAAAGCCGCTCAGACCCGGGTCGGTGGTCACTCTTTATGGAAGGACTGAATTTGTGCTGCTGCTCTCCTCGTATGCAGTCAGCAAGTTATTTCCAATATTCTGAGATTTATGGGGTTATTGGACTGTATTTTATATTGGTTTCCTTCAGTTTTTCGGTGTTTTCTTTCTTGAGGGCGGGTTAGCGGGTGAGTGATCTGTTAGTTTTTTGTGTGTAAGTGGGGTTGGGGGTTTCTGTTGCTACCTTCGCTGTTCTTTTCTAGGAGTGAGGGGGTAGGGGATTGTTGCTGTTATAGCTTTGTTTCTGCAGGTGAGAGGGGTCAGGAATTATTATTGTTACTGTGTTTTTTAGCAGGTGAGTGGATTGGGGACCGTTATTGTCACTGCTTTTTTTCTGTGGTGGTGGGTGTATTTAGGGGTCTGCGAGTTTCGTTTCTTTTCTTTTTCATGCTGGGGGTGGGTAAAAATGAGATAGGAAAATAGAAAACTACAGCACAATACAGGCCCTTCGGCCCACAGAGCTGTGCCAAACATGTCCTTACCTTAGAACTACCTAGGCTTCCCCATAGCCTCTATTTTTCTAGGCTCCATATACCCATCTAAGAGTCTTTTAAAAGACCCTATTGTTTCTGCCTCCACTGCCGCCGCTGACAGCCCATTCCACACACTCTCCACTCTCTGCGTAAAGAACTTACCCCTGACATCTCCTCTGTACCTACTCCCAAGCACCCTAAAACTATGCCCTCGTGTGCTAGCCATTTCAACCCAGCTCCCATAGTCTTTCTATATTTCTTGGCTATCTGGAAAAGACAAATATCAGAGTTGTATTGTACATGCATATTTGACAACAAAATGAATCTTTGAACCTTTGAACTCTGACTCCCTAAGCTGTAATAACATCGCCCTAACTGTTACGCTACTGTAGTGCTCTGGTTACTTAACACCCAGAGGGAATGCACATGCACACTGGGGGAACATACAAATTTTCTTACAGAGGAAGCCAGAATTGAACTCTGAACTCCGAAGTCAGAGCTGTAATAATGTCACACGGATTGCTACGCTACCATGACACCGAAACAGCAGGGTAGAAGTGTTCTTGAAGCCGGTGGTACATATGTTCAGGCTTCTGTATCTTCCGTCAGATGGGAGGGGGAGGAAGAGACAACGTTCGAGGTGAGTATGCTGTCTCCTTTAACAAGGCAGCAAGAGGTGTAGACAGAGTCCTTCAAGGGGAGGCTGTTTCCTGTGATGAGCTGAGCTCTGGTCTCCAAATTTGAGGAAGGACATTCTTGCTATTGAAGGAGTGCAGTGTAGGTTCACAAGTTTAATTCCCTAAATGATGGGACTGTCATATGTTGAAAGATTGGAGCGACTGGGCTTGTATACACTGGAATTTAGAAGGATGAGAGGGGATCTGATTGAAACATATAAGATTATTAAGGGATTGGACACGCTGGAGGCAGGAAGCATGTTCCCGCTGATGGGTGAGTCCAGAACTAGAGGCCACAGTTTAAGAATAAGTGGTAGGCCATTTAGAACAGAGATCTGGAAAAACTTTTTCACCCAGAGAGTGGTGGATATGTGGAATGCTCTGCCCCAGAAGGCAGTGGAGGCCAAGTCTCTGGATGCTTTCAAGAGAGAGTTAGATAGAGCTCTTATAGATAGCGGGGTCAAGGGATATGCGGAGAGAGCAGGAATGGAGTACTGATTGTGTATGATCAGCCATGATCACAGCGAATGACGGTGCTGGCCAGAAGGGCCGAATGGCCTACTCCTGCACCTACTGTCTATTGTCTATTGAGCTGTGTCCGCAACTCTTTACAGTTTTTTGCAGTCTCAGGCATAGTAGCTGTCATTCCAACCTGTCATCCACCCAGTTAGGATGATTTTTATGGTGCATCAATGAAAATTGGTGAGAGTCAACGAAAATCTGACAAATTTCTGTAACCTCCCGAGGAAGTAGAGGTGCTGATGTAGCAATCTTAGTTGTGGCCTCTGTGTGTTTGGACTAGGACAGTCTGTCAGTGATGTTCATTCCTAAGAGCACAAAACTCTCAACCCCCTCGAATTCAGCACAGTTGATGTAGAAAGGAGAATGCATGTGCCCACCTTCCTGAACACAGTGATTGGCTGTCTTGTTTTGCCGACATTGAGAGAAAGGTTGTCAGGACACAATGCCACTGGGCTTCTTATCTCCTTTGAGTAACCTGACTCATTGTTAATTGAGATTTGGCCACTGTGGTGGTGTCTTCTACAAATGTTAGAGCAGAATGTGGCCAGACAATCACCAGAAGACTCTTGAACAAAGATATTCTGTTAAATGAAGTGGCATTCATTGATACTGTACAATTGATGAAGTTTAGAGTATCTGAGAAAAACAGGCTACCAGCCCACTGCGGGAGGCTAATTAAGAGCTGTGCCGTGGAAATTCATGTGAACAGGCATGGACTGCTTCACTTGTTGAGCTGCTGCAGTAGAATCAAACGTTGTTCATCAGCAAAGGTCCCCAATCTTTCCTCATAGTGAAGCAGCTGGGCTGAGTTCACTCTCTGTGGAACTCCCGCAGTGATGCCCCTGGGGCTTGGCTGATAAATCTCCAACAACACAACAACCTTTCTGTGGGTAAGTGATGATTCCAATGACTGGAGTATTTTCCCCTTGACACCCACTGACTTTGGTTTTACCAAGGCCCCTCATACCACACAAAGTCAAGAGGGTGTCAAAGCTGTGCTTCAAAATTCAAGATTGTTTGTCACCAGTCTGCTCTACAGGTGTGTGAAGGAGAATGAAATAATTGTTACTGCAAATTTAATGCAGCATAAAAAACACAACGAATATAAATAAAGAAGCAATCCAATATAAAACAATGTACAAGTATATGGTTGGTTTGAGTTGTCCTCTGATCTTGGCAATCCATTTGCAAACTATTTGATGTAAGGAGGGGAGTGTCTTATCACTGATTCACCAGGTGAACTCTATGCATTGTGGTCTGGAGTCTTGCCCACACTAGCTTGTAAACAGGATCGAGGTATACATGTCTGTTGACAGAATTGTTTGCAGAAAACCATGCCTCAAAGAATTCTCTTGCATGTTTGCTTACACCAAGGCTTTCACTGAAGGCCAGTTGAATTTGAGCCTCTCTTGATCTTCATGGGTAGAGACTAAGAAAAGTTGGTCAGGCCGCTTCACAGACAGTTGATGCTCATGGATCCTTGTGTGCGTTGCACTTGAATCCAAGGGGACCAATATTCTTGCAGGCAGGAGCTGTTGGGAGTGGTATAAACTAATGTGTCATGGGGATGGAAACCAGTGTGATTGAGTTGAGATTGAGTCAGCAGACTTACATGTAGACGATGGGTGTAACATGAATGTAAGGAAGGACAAGCCAATGATTGGGTACAAATGCAGACAGGACAAAGAGTTGAAATGTAATACAGAGGCAAAAGTTAAAAGGGTGAAGAATGCAGGACTGAAGGTTCTGTATTTAAATGTGCATAGCATTTGGAAAAGGGAGGACAGAATGCAATTTGAGAGGAAGAAGCATAAGTCACATATATCAGTATTGCAATGGAATAAAGGGATTTACAGAGTCATGAGAGGGGGGCCTGCCCAGGGGGATTGGAGGAGGATACTGGCGGGGATGACGACAGAGCAGAGATGGCTGAAGTTTCTGGAAATAGTTCACAAGGTACGGGATAGATATGTCCCACATAGGAAGTTGTTCTCAAATGGCAGGGGTAGGCAACTGTGGCTGACAAAGGAAGGTAAGGACTGCATAAAAGCCAAGGAAAGGGCATATAAGGTTACAAAAGTGAGTTGGGAAGCTTTTAAAATCCAACAAAAAGCAACTAAAAATGCTATAAGAAGGAAAAAGATGAAATGTGAAGGCAAAATAGCCAATAATGCAAAGCAGGAATCTAATAGTTTCTTTAGTTATATTAGGAGTAAAAGGGGATGAGAATTGATACTGGACCACTGGAAAATTGATACTAGTGAGGTAGTGATGGGGACAAAAAATAGCAGATGAACCTAATGGGTACTTTGCATCACTGTGAAAGACTCTAGCAGTGTGCCAGAGTATCAAAGTATTGTGCTGTGAATGTCAGGAAGCAGGTGTGAGTACCATTGCTATTTCAAAGAAAAATGTGCTAGGCAAGCTCAAATGTCGTAAGTTGGATAAGTCACCTGGGCCAGATGGATTACATCCCAGAGTCCTGAAAGAGGTTGCTGAAGAGATAATGGATGCTTTGGCCATGATCTTTCAAGAATCACTTGATTTGGCACAGTTCTAGAGGACTGAAAGATTGTAAACGTCACTCCACTCTTTAAGAAGGGAGGAAGGCAAAAGAAAGGAAATTATAGGCCAGTTAGCCCAACCTTAGTGGTTGGGAAAGTGTTGGAGTCTATTATTAAGGATGAGATTTCAGGGTACTTGGAGACAAATGATAAAATAAGTCAAAGTCAGCATGGTTTCTGTAAAAGGAAATCTTGCCTGACAAATCTGTTAGAGTTCTTCAAGGAAATAACAAGCAGGGTGGACAAAGGAGAGGTAGTGGATGTCATTTCCTTGGATTTTCAGAAGGCATTTGATAAGGTGGTACCATGAGGCACACTCAAGATAAAATCCTATGGTGCTACAGGAAAGATACTGGCGTGGATAGAGGAATGGCTGACAGACAGGAACCAGCAAGTGGGATTAAAAGGGACCTTTTCTGGTCGGCTGCCGGTGACTGGTGGTGTTCCTCAGGGTCAGTATTGGGACTGCTATTTTTCATGTTATTTGTCAATGATTTGGATTTCTGATAAAGTATGAAGATAGAGGGGAAGGTAGTGCTCAGGAAGCAATGTGATTGCAGCAAGATTTAAAGAAATTGGAAGAACGGGCAAAAAATTGACAGATGGAATACAGTGCTAGGAAATGTATCATAATGCAGTTTGGTAAAAGGAACAATAGTGCAGACTATTATCTAAGTGGGGAGAAGGTTCAAACATCAGAGGTGCAGAGGGACTTGGGAGTCCTCATGCAAGACTCCCAGAAGGTTAATTTACAGGTTGAGTATACAGTAAAGAATGCAAATGTAATGTTGGCATTTATTTCAAGGGGAATAGAATATAAAAGCAAGGAGATAATGCTGAGCCTTTATAAGACACTAGTCAGGCCGCACTTAGAGTATTGTCTGCAGTTTTGGGCCCCGCATCTCAGAAAGGATGTGCTTTCATTTGAGAAAGTCCAGAGGAGTTTCATTAGGATGACTCCAGGAATGAAAGGATTAAAGTATAAGAAGCATTTGGAAGCTTTGGGCCTGTACTCACTGGAAGTTAGAAGAATGTGGGGTGATCTCATTGAAATCTACCGAATATTGAAATGACTAGATAAAGTGGATGTCAAAAGGACGTTTTCTATGGTGGGAGCATTCAGAACTAAAGGGCATGGCCTCAAAATTGAAAAATGACCTTTCAGAACAGAGGTAAGGAGGAATTTTTTTAGCCAGAGAGTAGTATGTCTATGGAATGTTGTACCACAGTCTGCGGTGGAGGCCAAGTCCATGGGTTTATTTGAGGCAGAAGTTGAAAGCTTCCTGAAGGGTCAGAGCATCAAAGGATATGGTGAGAAGCAGGTATATGGGGTTGAGTGGGATCCAGGATCAGCCATGATGGAATGGCAGAATAGACTCGATGGGCTGACTGGCTTAATCCTGCTCCTATGTCTTTGCTGCAGTCTCCACATTGGATTTTGTAGTATCATAAACAAGAGAAAATCTGCAGATGCTGGAAATCCAACACAACACACACAAAATGCTGGAGGAACTCAGCAGGTCAGGCAGCACCTCTGGAAAAGAGTGAACAGTTGATGCTTCGGGCCAAGACTCTTTCTTGTAGACCATATTGGTCTTGTCCAATACCTTGGTTTGTTCTTTTGGTTTGCTCATGTATAAATAACTGTTTAATGTGGCCAGATAAAGTATTGTAGCGGTGTGGCTACACGCAGTGCTGAAATAACGACACGGAGTCAATGAGCTGCAGTTGCAAAAGAGGTTTATTCAAACTTCGCAGCCTCGCTTTAAAGCCTTCCTGATCCTGCCCTCCCTGGGCGGGAATGCTGTAGGGGGCGTGTATTCACAGTCCTGTCCCGCGCACGGGCTTCTCCTCTTGCTGGTGAAGCAGGCTTGGCGCCCTCTTTGGGACCGGCCTCAATGCCGGCTCGCGCCACTTCATGAGCCGGTTCGAGTGCGCTGGGAAGTGGGTCACCACAGTATGTTCTTGCTTGACTAAGAAGTATTTTAATGATATTTACATAAAAATCTCATTAAAATAGTTCCTCCACTCACAAAGGCATATTGATCTGCATTGATTCACTACTGTTTAGCTTCATGATTTAATCAATAATTTTCTCTTCACCAAAAAGCAGGTAAATCCAATTTAGTTGACCTTTACCAAATCAGCCCACTCTCAATCATTAATAAAGTGATGAAATCTATTGGTAATAATGCTAGCAATCAGTACTCAGTCAGCAATAACTTGTTGACCCATGCACCATTACTTCCAAGAGGACTACAATCTTGTCATAGGTTTTAGAGGCTTGAGTCCTACAATGACCTGGAGACCTATGCTGGTTAAAGTCAGGGCTTTATGCTTTGGCTCTTGGTAGAGCCACCCTTGCCAAACAGTATAGATCAGACTAAGAGTAGTCTACTCGTTCTGCTGGTTCAGGGGTTTATCTCAGGTCTATCAACTCCGACTGGTAAAACTAAATTGTTACGCAAACAGCGATGAAAAGACCTTCTGCAACTGAGAACGACCGTATTCCTAAGTCGGCAGCCAGGACCTGTATGAGTGACAGTAGTGAAAACTGAGCGGAGACAACTGATAAGATGAAGGGAGCCCTGAACACTGCCAGAGATCGAGGACCTTCAGTGCTGCCCTAATTCCCAGTGTTGTAATGGGCAGAAAGTAAGTAAGTAAGCCATGCACCATGTGGACCACTCTGCTTCAGACCTCATCGTCGCTTCACCATCCATTCAGATACCTAATCTATGTTCTACTGCATTCCAACATCACTTTATGTACGTACAGTCATTCTAAAAGATAACCTTATATACGCTCAGTGGCCACTTTATTAGGTACATCTGGATACCTACTTGTTAATGCAAATATCTAATCAGCCAATCATGCGGCAGTAACTAAATGCATAAAAGCATGCAGACAGTCAAGAGGTTTGGTCACAGTTTAGACTGAACATCAGAATGGAGAAGAAATATGATCAAAGAGACCTTCTCCGTGGAATGATTGTTGGTGTCAGACGGGGTGGTTTGAGTATCTCAGAAACCGCTGATCTCCTGGTGTAAGCAATCTCTAGAGTTTACAGAAAAACAAAACAAAAATCTAGTGAGGGGCAGGTCTGTGGATGAAACACCTTGATAATGTGAGAGGTCAGGGGTGAATGGTCAGACTGGTTCAAGCTGACAGGAAGGCAACACTAGCTCAAATAACAATATATTACAACAGTGGTGTGCAGAAGAGCATCTCTGAAGGCACAACATCTCAAACGTTTAAGCGGATGGGCTACAGCAGCAGAAGACTATACTGGGTCCTCTTCTGTGCCTTATAACTGATTCTTTTGTATTGATCCATTATTTTTTTGCTCAGAGATGTTAAGCATCATTTATACCAATATAAAAATTACTAACATGATAATAGATCTTTATCTAATTTGATATATAAAAATAAATAATATAGCGAGGAATACAATTTATTGTCATGTTAGTCCTCTGTTCATCAAACCAATTCACCTGTAAGCTGCAATTCCTATAAAGGTTAAAACCTGCCTAAGTTCCCATGGTAACAAGTGGATTTTTCTTAAATAAATTCTGGTTTGCAACAGGACTGACCCCTTAAGAGAATAACCGAGAAGAGGGAAATGAAGGTGACTATGTTGGCTATTGAGCTGCATGTGGAACAGAAATGGCAAGATTAGAGGATTTGTTATTATTAGGGAATATATTGAACTGCGACTCCCTCTGATAACAGTTTTTTTCCCTAATAAAATTGGACACAAGCACTTCACACTAAATTCTTTAAAATGCAACTGGATAATAATCCATAATTGAAAACTTGGTGTGAATACTGCTCTTCTCTCTGGGTGGACGCACTGTTGAACTTCAGACTGAACTCATGACCCTTGCTTTATGGTGACACAATAGGCTTTGATATTAGATGGTGGGAAACAGAGTCAGCGACTCATTTCACATTCAGCTACAATTCATCAGCTTGGCAAGGCCTTCCAGCAGTTATAATGGGTGCTGCAATTGATGTTTAAATCAATTTGTGACGGTGACAGCATGGCTGGCCTCTAGACTGTTACAATTGTGGATTACAACGAGGATATGGATCCGCTGTTTGGCCCTGCATGCCTGCAGTACCGTGCAGTTTGGGCCAACAATGGACGGAATTCTTTTGCAAAGTGGAAGTCCACATTCATCAGCACAGAGTGCATGGTTCCCATTTCTTCATTGTGAAATGCCGGAGCGAAGAATCGCTGCATTGTTGTGCTGTACAGTGTGGATCTGTGAAGCCCTAAATTGTGTTGTATGCCCAGATGCAAACATGCAGGAAAGAATTCCAGTGTTTTTAGGGCTCAGTAATTTTATTCCTCATGGTGAGAGTGTGTGAGTGCCGACGCAGTAGTTTGTCGGGGGGTGGGGGGGATGGTGTGTAAGCAAAGTGTAAAAAATGTCATTACAGTTCATTCTGCACGACGTATCAATTATCTGTCCTGCGGGGAATGTCCCTTCTGCACCTAAACATATAAAAAATAATGATTAAGCAGTATTAGGGCATAAAAATTTATATAAAAGACAGCTTTAACGTAAAAATATCTTTTGAGTCTCTTATGAATGATGCATGTTTTCTTCTGGGCTAAGATAGCTGAGTGGGTCATTAAATTTCCATGGCAACGATGTTGTCTGCAGCAGCCATGAATGTGAACATACTGACTGCAGAAAAAAGCAACCCCTGGAGGCCTAAGCTGAAATAGATTCAAGATGGCAGGATGCAAACACAATGAGGAAGCAAAACCTCAGAATACAGTCCCTGTGTTACAGATAGACCACCTGAAGCAGAGAGCTGGTATCTTGAAGGATTGCTCTGATGTTGTCCTTCAGGTTCCGGGAAATAAAGGCATGCCCTTTTAATCAAATTCCTTCAAAATGTTCACTATTTCGAAGTAATATTTATCAGTGTAAACAGCAAACACTTCCAGGTAGGTTATGAATACGCTTGTTTTTTTTTTCTTTCAGTTTGATCAACATCTTTTTATTTACATGCAATGTATGATTTTCTTTTCCCCCTGTGTTTGCTAAACGTGCTGCCTGCTTAGCAACGGATAACATCCTTGTGTTGGAGAAGGTGGGGACGTGCATTCTCACGCATATCCTTTCATCATCCAGGAGTAGGATTTTTTTAGATGCTTGTGCTTTAACTTGAAGTTAACTCGCAGTGTAGTGAAAATATGAGTCAATTTTTTTTTTACAAAGCTGACAGATTAAAGATTTTAATCTGCACTTCATATGTTTCATCTACATTTATCAGTCAACTTTTACACTGCGATTTTGGACAGATGTAGTGCAGCAATTGGAATGCCAAAAATTTTAAACAATTGTTAGCTTGAAAAACTGTAATGGCTGTCTGAAAAACACAGGTAGTTTTAATTCACCGAAAATCATGCAGGCTGTGAAATGGTCACAATGACTTTCCTACTGAATTCCAGTTATACATCTGCATGATGAGGGTTATTACAAAATTATAATAAACAATAATATAATAAATGAGTTTATTAAAGAAATGGAGTCATACAGCACAGAAACAGACCCTAACCCAACCTAGTCCATACCAAACCATTTAAATTGACTACTCCTATCTTCTTGCACTGGGACCATAGCCGCCAATACACCTGCCATCAATGTACCTACCTACACTTCTCTTAAACACTGAAACTGAGCCTGCATTCACCACTTGTGTGGGCAACTCATTCCACACTCTCACGTCCCTCTGACTGAAGAAGTTTCCCCTCATGTTCGCCTTAAACTCTTCACCTTTCACCCTTAACCCATGACCTCTAGTTGTAGTCACACCCAACCTCAGTAGACAAAGCCTGCTTCCATTTACCCTATCTATATACCCCCCCCATGATTTTGTATTCCTCTATCAAGTCTCCCCTCAATCTTTTATGCTCTAGGGAATAAACTCCTAATGTATTCAACCCTTCCTTATAATTCAGGTCCTCCAATCCTGGCAACTTCCTTGTATGTAATATAATAAATGATAATTATAAAATTCACTTTATTCTGCATGCAAAGAAAAGCCACAGGTTGTGCCTCTGGCAACAGTTTCTATGCTCATAAATCTGCATCCTCAGTGCAGACACTATCATAACTCTAACCAAGTTCAAGGCCGGCCGGCAGTTCCCTGAAAATTAAACCAAAAATTGCCATTTGTTTGGATAGTGTAGGAAATAATGTTCAGTTCTGTTTGTATATGAGCTTCTCGTGAATTGGACTCACCAGTAGTTATATGCCTTAAATGTCTAAAATCATGGATCTGATTCATGTTCATTTTCATGTTCATCTATAAACATTTTCAGTCATGATGAAAGATTGCTGTAAATTGAGCGAAGCACCTGGGCCACTGTGTCTTCAGATTTCTGTGAGTCGCAGAACAAGCTCACTCCTTGGCTCTCAACTGATGCTAAAAATATTGTCTGAGGTCATAAAATGATTCTCCCTACAAGCACTTAAATGCAGAAGCATGGAATCCTCTGCCCCCTTTTGTACAGAGCAGCAAATTGTCTGCTCACACTGCAAATGAAAATGCTCACTGAGCTGCACTACTGCACAATTAAGAGAGGAGTAAACTATCCTGACATCCAGTCACTGTTTTATCTATTTATCTGCAACTGTTACGCTAAATCACACTCAATAAAGCACCAATCAATATCCTTAGCAATGACATCATCATCAACTTGAACTTTTAATGGATCAATAATTTACTGAAACATTTAAGCTACTTTGCAACACACATATACAGCTAGAGGAACTCAGCAGGTTAAGCAGTGTCTAAGGAAATGAATAAAAATTCAGCACTTTGAGTGGAGACCCTTTTGGTAGTGTGTCACTCTGAATTTCCAGCTTCTGCAAAATTCCTTGTGTTTAAGATAAGACCATAAGGTGTAAAAGCAGAATCGGGCCATTTGAGTCTGCTCCACCATTTCATCATGGCTGATCCATTTTCCTTCTCAACCTCAATGTCCTGCCTTCTCCCCATATTCCTGTACACCGTATGGCCTGACCAATCAAGAACCTGTCAAACTCTGTCTTAAATATACTCAATGACTTGGGCTGCACAGCCACCTATGGCAATGACTTCCACAGATTCATCACTCTTTGGCTAAAGAAATTCCACTACATCTCCTTCTAAAAGGACACCCCTTTATTCTCAGGCTGTGTCCTCTGGTCTTTGTCTCACCCACCATAGGAAACATCCTCTCCACATCCACTCTACTGATGTGATAGGTTTCAATGAGGTCACCCCTTATTCTTCTGAATTCCAGTAAGTAGAGGCCTCTACACTCCTCATATGACAAACCTTTCAATCACAGAGTCATTTTTGTGAAATTCCTTTGAACTCTTTCCAATGTCGGCACACCCTTTCTTAGATAAGTGTTTTTCAATGGAATAAAAGAAATTACAATGGCATGAGAGGGGAACCGGCCAAAGTTGCCTGGAAAGGGACACAGGGACACCAGCAGGAGGGACAGCAGAGCAGCAATGGCTGGAGTTTCTGCGAAAAATGAGGGAAATGCAAGAAGGATATATTCCAAATAAGAAGAGATTTTTGAATGGAAGAAGGACATTACCGTGGCTGACAAGTGAAGTCAGAGCCAAAGTAAAAGCCAAAGAGAGAGCATACAAGGAAGCCAGAGCTAGTGGGAAGATAGAGGATTGGGAAGCTTATAAAAACTTGCAGAAGGAAAGTAAGAAGGTCATTAGGAAGGAAAAGATGAATTATGAAAGGAAGCTGGTGACTAATATCAAAGAAGATACTAAAAGCTTTTTTAAGCATATAAAAGGTAAAAGAAAGTTGATGGTAGATATAGGACTAATAGAAAATGATGCTGGAGATATTGTAACGAGAGACACAGAGATGGCAGAGGAACTGAATGCGTATTTTGCATCAGTCTTCACAGTGGAAGACATCTGCAGTATACTAGACATTCAAGAGCATTGGGGAAGTGAAGTTTGTGCAGTGAGAATTACAACTGAGAAGGTGCTCAGGAAGCTTAATGGTCTGAGAGTGAATAAATCTCCTGGACCTGTTGGAGTACACCCTCAGGTTCTGAAGGAAGTAGTTGGAGAGATTGTGGAGGCATTAACAAAGTTCTTTCAAGAATTGATAGATTCTGGCATTGTGTCGAATGACTGAAAAATTGCAAAGGTTACTCCGCTATTTCAGAAGGGTGGAACACAGAAGAAAGGAGACTATAGACCTATTAGCCTGACATCAGTGGTTGGGAAGTTGCTGGAATCTATTGTTAGGGATGAGATTATGGAGTACCTGGAGGCACATGACAAGATAGGCCAAAGCCAGCATGGTTTCCTGAAAGGAAAATCCTGCCTGAGAAACCTACTGCAATTTATTGAGGAAGTTACAAGCAGGGTAGACAAAGGTGATGCAGTAGATCTGGTGTACTTGGATTTTCAGAAGGCCTTTGACAAGGTGCCACATATGAGGCTGCTTAGCAAGATAAAAGCCCATGGAATTATAGGGGAGTACTAGCATGGGTAGAGAATTGGCTGGTTGGCAGAAAACAGGGAGTGGGAATAAAGGGATCCTATTCTGGCTGACTACTGGTTTTTACAATACATGTCAGTGATGTGGACTATGGGATTAATGGATTTGTGACTAAATATGGCGATGATACAAATATAGGTGGAGAAGCATTAGAGTTATGAGGTGTGTTGAGAAAACAGGTAGTCTGCTAGACTTAGACTTAGAAAGTTTAAGGGAATGGGCAAATAAGTGGCAAATGAAATACAATGTTGGAAAGTGTATGGTCATGCACTTTGGTGGAAGAAATAAACAGGCAGACTATTACTGAATTGAATTGACTTTATTTCTTACATCCTTCACATACATGAGGAGTACAGGTCTTTATGTTACATCTCCATCTAAATGTGCCATGTGCAATCATAGTAATTTAGAATAAATGGAACAGTCAATGTAATACAGAGTACACTCAAATCAGCGTGAGTTCATAAGTCTGATGTCCTTAATGGAAGAAGCTGTCCGAGCCTGTTGGTTCTGGCTTTTATGCTGCACTACCGCTTCCCAGATGGTAGCAGATGGAATAGATTGTGGTTGGGATATCTTGGGTCCCCAATGATCCTACGGGCCCTTTTCACTCACCTATTCTTGTAAATGTCCTGAATCATGGGAAGTTCACAACTACAGGTGCACTGGGCTGTCCGTCAGAAACAATTGAACTTGAAACCTCATTACTAACACCCCCACAATGCCTTCAGCCACTCTTTCAGAACCCTGGGGTGTATACTATCCGTTCCAGTCGATTTATCTACCTTCAGACTTTTCGGTCTCCCAAGAACCTTTTCCCTGGTAATGGCAACTTCACACACTTCTTGCCTGCCTACACTCTCAAATTTCTGGCATACTGCTAGTGTCTTCCACAGTGAAGACTGATTTAAAACACTTAGTCATTTCATCTGCCATTTCCTTGTCCCCCAGTAATACCTCCCCAGCATCATTTTCCAAGGGTCTGATGTCTACTCTCATTTCTCTTTTACACTTTATATATCTTAAGAAATTTTAGTATCCTCTTTAATGCTATTGGATAGCTTATCTTTGTATTCCATGTTTTCCTTCTTTTTTAGTTACCTTCTGTTGGTTTTTAAATGCTTTCCAATCTTTTTGACTTCTCTTGTTAGCATTGTTGTTTCATCCTGCTTTTAGGATACTTCTCCTCTTTGGGATGTAACGATCCTGCAGGAAAGATATATACAAAAGGTACTTTGCAGGAACTTAGTCAAGATAACAAATGACACCGAACTTCCCAAGAAGATAATTGAATAAAAGATATTTCAAGGAGCACCTGAAAGAGGTGAAAACATTCTGAAAACACATTGCAAGGCCTTTCAGTTCAAAATTTAGATCTGATAGCAGACCTCCTAATTGAAAAACGAGCAAGAGGTCAGACAAGGAAGAGCACAGGCATTTAGGAAGTTGAATGACAGGAGGAGTTAGAAAAAGGCACAGCTGTGGAGATGTCACAAAATAAGGAGAATTTCTGGATGAAGAATGAAAGGATGGAAGCAAACCTCAGGAAATGATGTGCAAATTAGGATATGAGTGCAATCTTTGGATGAAGTCTTTATGGTGATTTGGAATAGGACACTTAGCGAATTGAATTAAACACGTAGCATTGATATCCATTAAGCTTTTTGATCTTTCTCCAAAAACCATTAATGGTAGTGTGGGTAACAAATAGTTCAAAGTTCAACTTCAACAATAGAGGAGCTCATAACAAACAGACGTTCATACATGCAAGGAAATGATTTTTTGCATAATCATATGTTATTTATATCTTAAAACCGTAAGAACATAAGGCATAGGAGCAGAATTAGGCCAATAAGCTCATCAAATCTTCTCTGTCAATCTTTCATGTCTGCCTTATTATCCTATAATGTTAGACACCCCTACTGATCAAGTAGTAATCAACTTCTGCTTTAAATACACCCACTGACCTGGTCTCCGAATTCCACAGATTCACTACCCTCCAGCTAAAGAAATCCCTCCTCGTCTCTGGTCTAAAGAGTCATCCTTGTATTCTGAGGGTGTGCCCTCTAGTCCTAATCTCCCCCACTGTAGGAAACATCCTCTCATGTCCACTCTATCTGGACCTTTCAAAATTGGATAGATTTCATATACCTTACACAGTAATTTTATAATATTATAAGATAGGTAAATATAACTTGATTATTACATAACAGAAAGAAAAGTGATATTATGCATATTCAGGTAGTTCTCCCTTTTCCTTCCTGAGTGATGTTTAATGCACTGCAGAGATATCATACACAGCCATCTGCTTTTAATTTACTGTTCACGTTCAAAGTTCCCACCTGGTGTTTTCTCACTGTGCTTATATTTGACTAGTTCTGTTATCTTTTGAATAAATATTGTTCTTTTCCAAAATGTGAACACATATGTACTGTTTTAGGACTTCTGAAAGTTGAACATTAGTTATAACTGAGCCATGTGCTTGTAGTTAATACCTGCTATGCATTTGGCCTTTAAAACACACTGGAACACTCTTCATTTAATTAGTGATTTCAAAGGGGCAGTCAGTAACGTTATCATTGACCTTTCCTTAAAAATTCTGCTTTTTCAGGAAATTTACACTTTTCTACCATAAAACAATGATCTCCCCAATTTATTCAGGCTATAACCAAATTTATTCTAATAAAACATGCATTTTATTGGGCTTTTGACCACTGAATTTTTAGCTGTAAGTAAATAACCTATTTCATAACCTCTGGGAATTACAAAACACCTTAAGCAACTTGGATTGCAATCTCAGTTGTAATGTAGAAACATACAGTGACTATTCTTCACATAGCAAGATCCCATTTGAAACAGTAAGACAGATTGCTGGGTTTGTATTTTGAGTGAGAATACACGAGAATATGTGCAGATGCTGAAAATCCAAAAGAACACACACAAATGCTGGAGGAATTTAGCAGGCCAGGCAGCATCTCTGGAAAGAGGAAACAGTCAAAGTTTTGGGCTGATACCCTTCATCAGAACTTTTGTGTGAGGATTGTTTCTCACAAATTTCCGCCAGAATCAGAATCAGGTTTAATATCACCGGTACATGCTGTGACATTTGTTGTTTTTTTTTGCCTCAGCAGTGCATTGCAATCATGTACATAATAATAAAAGCAGAGAATTACAGTAAGTATATATATAAAATAGCTAAGTTAACTAAGCTGTGCAAAAAGAGTTGTGAGGTAGTGTTTATGGGTTCCATGTCCATCCAGAAATCAATGGCAAAGGGGAATCAATAATGTGGCTGCCTTAATGACTATTGCCCAGTAGCACTCACATCAACAGTGATGAAATGCTTTGAGAGGTTGTTCATGACTAGACTGAACTCCTGCCTTAGTAAGGACCTGGACTCATTGTAATCTGCCTATCGCCACAATAGGTCAATGGCGGACACAATTTCAATGGCTCTCCACACAGCTTTAGGCCACCTGGCAACACAAACACCTACGTCAGGATGCTGTTCACCAACTATAGCTCATCATTTAACACCATCATTCCCACAATCCTGGTTGAGAAGTTGCAGAACCTGGGCCTCTGTATGTCCCTCTGCAATTGAATCCTCAACTTCCTAACCAGAAGACCACAATCTGTGTGGATTGGTGATAACATATTCTCTTCACTGACGATCAACACTGGTGCACCTCAGGGGTGTCAGCATAGCCCACTGCTCTACTCTCTGTATACACATGACTGTGACGAGGCATAGCTCAAATACCATCTATAAATTTGTTGACGATACAACCATTTTTGGTAGGATCTTAGGTGATGATGAGATGCCGTACAGGACTGAGATATGCCAACTAGTGGAGAGGTGCCACAGCAACAACCTGGCACTCAACATCAGTAAGACGAAAGAATTGATTGTGGACTTCACAAAGGGTAAGATGAAGGAACACGTTCTCATCTTACCAATCCTCATAGAGGAGTCAGAAGTGCGTCAAGATCTCTGAGGATCTAACCTGGTCCCAACATATCGATGTAGTTATAAAGAAGGCAAGACAGCAGCTATAATTTATTAGGAGTTTGAAGAAATTTGGCATGCCAACAAATGCACTCAAAAACTTTTATAATTGTACTGTGGAGAGCATTCTAACAGGCTGCATCACTGTCTGGTATGGAGGGGCTACTGCACAGAACCGAAAGAGGCTGCAGAAGGTTGTAAATCTAGTCAGATCCATCTTGGGTACTAGCCTACAAAGTACCCAGGACATCTTCAGGGAGCGGTGTCTCAGAAAGGCAGCGTCTATTATTAAGGACCCAAGGCATGCCCTTTTCCAACTGTTACCATCGGGTAGGAGGTACAGAAGCCTGAAGGTACACACTCAGCGATTCAGGAACAGCTTCTTCCTCTCTGCCGTCCGATTTCTAAATGGACATTGAATCTTTGGACACTACCTCACTTTTTTTTTAATATTCAGTATTTCTGTTGTTGCACTTTTAAAAAACCTATTGTATATATGTAATTGATTTATTTGTTTATTTATTATTATTTTTCTTACATTACTTTTTTCTCTCTCTGCTAGATTATGTATTGCATTGAGCTGCTGATGCTAAGTTCACAAATTTCACGTCACATGCCAGTGATAGTAAGCCTGATTCTGAAAAAAAAGAAGCAGCTCATGTACACTGAGTGTGTACTTTCAGGTTCCTGTACCTCTTCCCTGATGGTAGAAATGAGAACAGGGCATGCCCTGCGTAAGGGGGGTCCTTAATGATGGATGCTACATTTTTGAGCCATCACTCTTTGAAGGTGTCCTGGATACTATGAAGGCTAGTGCCCATGATGCAGCTGACTGCAGCTTCTTTCCATCCTGTGCAGTGACCCTCCATTACCAGACGGTGACACAGGCAATTGGAATGCTCTCCACAGTGCATCTGTAGAAATTTGCCAGTGTCAGTGGTGACACACCAAATCTCTTCAAACGCCTAATGAAATATAGTCACTGTGGTGCCTTCTTTGTCACTGCACCAATAGGTAGGGCTTGTTTGTGAACAATGCAACAGCAATTTTTTTGAGATGGGGGACAGAGCCTCACTTTACAAAGCTGTCTGATGGGCAGTCTCTCTGAACATCATGACACTCAGTGTGCTCAAGTGTCAGACTAAGTTATGCGCTCAGTGAACGTCACAGCCTCTGACTCCGTGTGAAGGGGGTGGACGGTGTGATGAGGGTGCTGCCACTGAGACACAACTAACATCTAGAAACAATGTCTGCATCTTATTCACAAACACAAGAAAATCTGCAGATGCTGGAAATCCAAAGCAACACACACAAAATGCTGAGGGAACTCAGCAGGCCAGGCAGAATCTATGGAAATGAATAAACAGTCAAGATTTCAGGTCGAGACCCTTGATCAGAGTTTTATTCACTTGGTCTGCATCCTATTCAATTTTGCATCTGGCCTCCTAAGCTTTTGAAAGATAATTTCATCGTTGCCCACTGTGGTCACATTACTTAAACCGATCACATATTGAAATATGTTAATTTCTCCTAATGGAAATCAAACTGTATTAGTCTTATTTCAATTTCTTCTTTTTAGATATCCCTTGGGAAACATGCATTTGCTGTAAGGATAAATTGTTAATTAATCCACATAATGTTATTATAAAGTTTGATATTAGAAAGCATGTGAGCTTTCAGGCTGCCTTTCACCTCTGAAAGTAGATAAATCTGGCAGAGCCAATTGAAAAGAAAATACTTTCCCCTGTGTAAGTGCTTGTTTCATAAGCACTTTGTTCACTTTGTTATGTAACTTAAAAGCATTAAACTAATTGAAAGGGGAAACAGGGGAGTCCGAAAATATGGGTCTAACTTCGTCTTTACTTCTGGCGAGGTGGATACTTATTACATGGTAGCGTGATGATATATACAATTAACATATTTTTACATGTAACCCACAATTAATTAATTAATTAAACAAACAAGAATGCTTAATCAACCATTATAAATACAAGATTATTTAAATATTATTGAAATATTGAATACACAATGGTATTCTACTTAGAAAAGTTTGAATAATGTGAATAGATGGAAGTAGGTCTATTGTTCAAGATGATCTAAATTGGATCTGCAGTTCCTAAGTTGTCTCAATGTAACACACTGCATGGCTGATGCAGACAGTCCAAAGTGAATTTATTATCAAAGTATGCATATGTCACCACATACTAGCTCGAGATTTATTTTCTTGCAGGCATTCACATAAATCCAGTAAGAAATGCAATTGAATCAATTAAAAAGCACGCACCAAGGCTGACAAACAGCTAAAGTGCAAAAGAAGACAAACTGTGCGAATAAAAATGTATATAAAAGTAAATAAATAATATTCAGATCATGAGTTGTAGAGTCCTTGAAAGTGAGTCCAATAGGTTGTGGAATCAGTTCAGTGTTGAAGTGAGTGAAGTTATTCACACTGGTATAGGGGCCTGAAAGTTGAAGGGTAATAGCTGTTCCTGAATCTAGTGCTGAGGTACCTAAGGCTCTTGTACCTTCTTCCCAATGGTAACAGCCAGAAGAGAGAATGGCCTGAATGGTGGGTGTCCTTGAAGATGGATGCAGTATTCTTGAGGCAGCACTGCCTGTAGATGTGTGAGGAATATAAATGCAGGAGGTATTTTAGAGCAGGATAGTATAGGAATTGGCCATTTGGCCCATGATGTTGTGCTGAGATAAAAAAAAGCTAGAAACGCCTAACTAAGCAAAACCCTTCTGCCAAACTGTTTGTCAATTTTTATCAATGATTTAAATATTGATGGCTCCGTGGCAAAGTTTGCAGATGATACATAGATAGGTGGAATGCGAGGTAGTGCTGAGAAAGCGATGATATTGCAGCAGGACAGATAAATTGGAAGAATGAGCAAAAAAGTGGCAGATGGAATACAGTGTTGGGAAATGTGTGATAATGCATTTTGGTAAAAGGAACAATAGTGCGGACTATTACCTAAGTGGGGAGAAAATTCAAACATCAAATGTGCGGTGTGCCTTAGGGGTCCTCGTGCAAGATTCCCAGAAGGTTAATTTGCAGGTTGAGCCTGTGGTGAAGGAGGCAAATGCAATGTTGGCATTTATTTCATGGGGAATAGAATATAAAAGCAAGAAGATAATGCTGAGGCTTTATAAGACACTATTTAGGCTGCACTTGGAGTATTGTCAACAGTTTTGGGCCGCATATCTCAGAAAGGATGTGTTTTCATTTGAGAATGTCCGAGAAAGTCCAGAGGAGGTTCACAAGGATAATTCCGGGAATGAAGGGGTTAACATATGAGGAGCGTTCGGCAGCTTTGGGCCTGTACTCACTGGAACATAGAAGAATGCGGGGAGTGGGGGGGGGGGGAAATCCCATTGAAACCCACCGAATATTGAAAGGACTAGATAAGATGGCTGTGGAGAGGATGTTTCCTATGGTGGGGGTATCCAGAACAGAGAGCACAGCCTCAAAATTGAGGGGTGACCTTTTAGAGCAGAGCAATGGAGAAATTTTTTTAGTCAGAGAATTGTGAATCTGTAGAATGCTCTGCCACAGACAGCTGTAGAGGCCAAGATTGTGGGTATATTTACAGCGAAAATTGATAGATTCCTGTTTGGCGAGAATACAGATGCATGGAATTGAATGGAATCTGAGGTCAGCCGTGATGGAATGGCAGAGCAGACTCAATGGGCTGAATGTCCTAATTCTGCTCCTATGTCTTATGGTCTTATGGTCATACAGTCTTATGGTAATCTGGAACCTCTTGGAAAACCTCAACTAAATTAGCATGATAAAACCTGCTCTGCACAAAGCTATGATAACTCATCTTAAGTAGGTCTTAATTTTCTGAATGCTCTTCAATCCTATCCCTAAGAACTCTCTCCAATACCTTCGCTACCACTGATGTGAGATTCACCGGTCTATAAATTTGCTAGATTATCTCTATTTCCCTTCTTTAAAGAAGGATTAACATTAGCTATTTGCCAGTCCTCCAGGCCCTTGTCATGGCTAGAGAGGACAATAAGAACTTGGTCAATGTCTTATCAATAACACAAGCGGTTACTTAAATGATGGGGCATCTCACAACATAGAAACATAGAAAATAGGTGCTGGAGTAGGCCATTCGGCCCTTTGAGCCTGCACCGCCATTCAGTATGATCATGGCTGACCATCCAACTCAGAATGCTGTACCTGCTTTCTCTCCATACCCACTGATCCCTTTAGCCACAAGGGCCATATCTAACTTCCTCTTAAATATAGCCAATGAACCGGCCTCAACTGTTTCCTGTGGCAGAGAATTCCACAGATTCAACATTCTCTGTGTGAAGAAGTTTTTCCTCATCTCGGTCCTAAAAGGCTTCCCCTTTATCCTTAAACTGTGACCCATCGTTCTGGACTTCCCCAACATCAGAAACAATCTTCCTGCATCTAGCCTGTCCAATCCCTTTAGAATTTTATACATTTCAATAAGATCCCCCCTCAATCTTCTAAATTCCAGTGAGTATAAGCCTAGTCGATCCAGTCTTTCTTCATATGAAAGTCCTGCCATCCCAGGAATCAATCTGGTGAACCTTCTTTGTACTCCCTCAATGGCAAGAATGTCTTTCCTCAGATTAGGGGACCCTTTTGCTATGAACTCAGCAGGTCAGGCAGCATTTATGGAGGGGAATGAACAGTCGGCAATTTTAGAACCTTATCAACCTCTTCTCTTACATCTCTCAATAACCTTTTGGAAAATAATTATTTGCCAACAGTGATGTATTTCGTCTTGATGAGTAAAATTGATAAGATGGGTAATTCAGAAAATAAAAACATTTTGAAAAATAATCATTAGTAACTTCTATCAGAATCCTTAAAGCAGGGGTTGCTAACCTTTTCTGTGCCATAGACCAATATCATTTAGCAAGGGGTCCATGGACCCCAGGTTGGGAAACCCTGCCTTAAAGGTTAATTTTAAAAATGGCATCTTAACTGGTTAGAGCAACAAGTCTAGAATTTGTTTCCAGATGTACTCTTTATGTATTAATTTTCCAGGATGTGGACATACATATAGGTGATGATGTCAAGGTATATAGCCCTTGGGAAGATAGTGTCAAACTAGCCTCTAGAAACACTGCAGAATTTCTGGTGAATGGATGCGAAGACTGTTGTTCGATAGCAAGTTTAATGATACTCGTGGTATCACTTACTTCATGCAATCTAGGGCTGACAATGCATTGCCAATTAGGGAAAGATCATAAAGCCATATGACCATAAGACACAGGAGCAGAAGTAGGCCATTCGGCCCATAAAGTCTGTGCTGTCATTCCATCCTGGTTGATTTACTATCCCTTTCTACTCCTGCCTTCTCGCTGTAATCTTTGATTCCCTGACTAATCTGTAACCTATCAACCTACACTTTAAAAATACTCAAAGATTTGGCCTCCACTGCCATCTGTGGCAATGATGGCAATGATTCCATGGATTTGCCACCCTCTGGCTCAGGAAATTCCTCTTCATCTCTACTGTAAAGGCACATCCTTCTGAGGCTGTTCCCGCTGATCCTAAACTCTCCCACTTTTGCAACAACCCTCTCCATGCCTACTCAATCTAGGAAAGTGTGCAAACTGCGGGAGAGGGGGATCTGCAGGTTATGATCACGTTTTTAAATAGGAAGGCCAATTTCATGTGGGAAGGACATAGAATCTTGTTGCGGGTGAGTCTACATCTGCACTGCGGGAGGCATTAAATGGAGAAAAAGTCAGCATACTGATGCTAGGTGAAAAGCTGAGGTTAAAAAGTATCAGGAACCTCAGATGTCAAGGAATATTGATGGACAGACAAAGAGAAAAAAGGAAGAATGTGACAGGGATAGGGAACTATTGATTGGAAGATCCACCACGAATATAAAATGAATAAAAGGGCACTTATATCGAAAATTATGACAGATAAGTGGGATCATGAGAAATCACTGATTGACAGGATTGAGGTACAGTATGTATAAAGAAGTTCTCTCAGTATATTAAGGAAAGAAAATATTCAGGAAAAAGTAAGGTTCATTAGGAACAATAGCAACAATATGTATGTGCAGTCAGAGAGTCAGCGTGAGGTCGTAATATTAATACTTTACATTGTTATTCACAAAAGAAACAGATTTTATTGTTGGAGCCTTCAGTGAAGGGGTAGGTGCAAGACAAATGCAGGACTTCATAAATAAAAGAGGAGGTAACAAATGCCCAGCAGGCTTTCAAGGTAGGAAAATCCCCAGGATCTAATGGAATTTATCCCAGGCTGCTACAGGACGGCAAGGAAAATTTTTGTAAAATAACTCCATCTCAATTTGGAATTCAATATCTCAATCGCTTGAGTTATTTTAATAGAACTTTGAAGATAGTACAACAGTATCAACAGTAGTGTATATGGATTTCAGCAAGGCATTTGATAAGGTACCCCATGCAAGGCTTATTGAGAAAGGAAGGAGACATGGGATCCAAGGGGACATTGCTTTGTGGATCCAGAACTGGCTTGCCCACAGAAGGCAAAGAGTGAATGTAGACAGGGTCATAGTCTGCATGGAGATCAGTCACCAGTGGTGTACCTCAGAGATCTGTTCTGGGGCCCCTACTCTTCATGAATTTTATAAATGACCTGGATGAGGAAGTGGAGGAATGGGTTAGTAAGTTTGCTGATGACACAAAGGTTAAAGGTGTTGTGGATAGTGTGGAGGGCTGTCAGAGGTTACAGCGGGACACTGATAGGATGCAAAACTGGGCTGAGAAGTGGCAGATAGAGTTCACCCAGATAAGTGTGAGGAGGTTCATTTTGGTAGGTCAAATATGATGACAGAATATAGTATTAATGGTAAGACAACAGAAAGGGTGTAGGGAAGATGTTGCCTGGATTGGGGAGCATGACTTATGAAAACAGGTTGAGTGAACTCAGCATTTTTCCTTAGAGTGATGGAGGATGAGAGGTGACCTGATAGAGGTTTACAAAATGATGAGAGGCATTGATCGTGTGGATAGTCTGAGGCTTTTTCCCAGGGCTGAAATGGCTAACATGAGAGGACTCACTTTTACGGTGCTTAGAAGTAGGTACAGAGGAGATATTAGAGTTAAGTTTTTTTATGCACAGAGTGGTGAGTACATGGAATGGGCTGCTGGCGACAGTGGTGGAGGCAGATATGATAGGGTCAGGTATATGGAGCTCAGAAAAATAGAGGTCTATGGGTAACCCTAGGTAATTTCTCAGGTAAGGACATGTTCGGCACAGCTTTGTCAGCCGAAGGGCTTGTATTGTGTTTTCTATAGTTCTATGTTTCTATATTTCTAATATAAACACAAAAGTTCATCTCAGCTTAATTGAATTAAAGAGCACTATACTCTGTTACACTAAAGCACAGATGTGCGTCAGTTCAACCACAAACAAGAGAAAATCTGCAGATGCTGTAAACCTCAGCAGGCCAGGCAGCATCTCTGGAAAAGAGTAAGCAGTCAATGTTTCGGGCCAAGACTCTGCATCAGGACTGGAGGAAATGATGAGGAGTCAGAGTTAGAAAGTGGGGAGAGGGGAGGAGGAGCCGCAAGGTGATTGGTGAAACCAGAAGGTGAAAGAGATACAGGGCTGGAGAAAGGGGAATCTGATAGGAGAGGACCGAAGGCCATGGAAGAAAGAGAAGGAAGAGGAGCACCAGAGGGAGGTGATAGGCAGGGAAAGAGATAAGGTGAGAGAAGGAAAAGGAGATGGGGAATGGTGAAGGGGGGGGGGTCATTACCAGAACTTCAAACTTCATGCCATCAGGTTGGAAGTTACCCAGACAGAGTATAAAGTGTTGCTTCTCCAACCTGAGGGGGGCCTCATCATGAGAGTAGAGGAGGCCATTCTATCTGGGTAACCTACAACCTGATGTTTCCAGTAACGCCTCACCTTTCCTTCAACATTTCCCATTCCTATTTCCAAACAGCCTTCCCCATCTAGCCTTCATTGCTCCCAATTCACCAAAAGCTAAAATATTATCCATCTTGTCACTGAATAAACAAGGGAAATGTGCATTAACATCGATTTCTCTAATTTTGAATAATTTCTACTCCCTTCTTCTTTTCCCTTTATCCATTCCCCATTCTGTCTCCTCTTACCCCTTCTCTTCTCCTCACAGGCCCATCACAACCCAATGGTTCCTTTCCTCCTCCCCTTTCTCGCATGGTCCACTGTCCTTTCCTGTCAGATTCCTTCTTCAGCTTTTGGCTTTTCTACCTATTACTTCCCAGTTTCTTCTTCATCCTCCTCCAACTACCCGTCTCAACCCCACCCCCCCCATCTGTCTCACCCAATCAACTGCCAGCTTGCACACCTGCACCTCCCCCACCTACTTATTCTCTTCTTTTCCAGTCCTGATGAAGGGTCTCGGCCCAAACCATTAACTGTTTATTCCCCTCCAGAGATACTGCCTGACCTGCTGAGTTCCTCCAGCACTTTGTTTGTGTTGCTGCCTATGATTCACACCCCAGCCTGGGATGAATGTCCGGACATTCAGCTCTATGTATTCCAGCCAGCAGTTACTGCCTAGAGTTATTAATTGTCTTCCCTTCAGTGTGGAAAGGCTACAGACTCTTTTCTTCAGACTTCAATGCACAGCAAGCTCTATTCGTGAACTGCATGGAATGAAAGGTAATGCTCAGTTTTTCAAATATTCAAATCACAGTCAAATTCAATCTTAATTGTATATGAATATGCATGAATACAGCCAAACAAAACAACTTTACTCCAGGGCCGGGGTGCAAAACATATTTAGCACATATAAGATAGCTGTAAAATACAGTCAAACAAAAAATATACAGTTCAAGACCCGGAGTCTATGAATGTTGCAGCAGTCGACAGTCGAACACAATCAGCTTGTCTTCTGCTGAGCTTACACTGGGGGGCAGCATCAACTCCAATGTGGACGTTGCACCACACCACCTCTGTCACTCCAGTGGAGAGCACTGACTCTGACGCTGCCTCTGGGCAGTGCGAACAGGTAACATGACAGTTTGAGCCTAGTCCTTGCTACAACAGAAGCCACGTATTTCCCCCGCTGTTTGCCAATAAATCAGTGAACCAGATGGCAGTGTTCCACATTACCAATGTCCAACAGGGACTTGCGATTACAAGAAAAGCGACTCGCTGTTGGGCGTTGCTTTTCCACAACGACTGCAATGCCTGTCTACCACAGGCAGTGGCACAGTCCGCACAAAGTCCAGCTCCTTCAGTTTCTCGGCCAACGAGCAACACACAGTACTTTAAGTCCTTAATGTCAGATGGCGGCTTAAGATTGTAAAAACTACATTTAAAAATTTCAATAACAACTTTGGTTGGCCCTGTAGCTGTCAATTTAAAGTAATGTATCATTTTCTCTTGGTGAGCCACAATCATGGTGAAGTGAATGAAATGCAAAAATTTCTCTCCACGTAAAATTATTCAAGAATTGTTTCTGATATGGAAGGTAAGGAAATACTTGCATAGTTAGGCTCCTTATTTGAAACTGTTGATGGCTTGATCAAGTACTTTGTGATTGGCCAATATCTTACACGGCACAGTAGCTAGGGTGACACGGTACCATAGTGGTTGGTGCAATGCTTTACAGCTCCTGTGATTGGAATTCAATTCCTGCAACCCTCTGTAAGGAGTTTGTACATTCTCCCATGACTGCGTGGCATTCCTCTAGGTGCTCCACTTACCTCCCATGTTTCACATATGTACTTGTTACGGTGGGTAAGGTGTCGGCGCCATAACCATGGGGACACTTGCAGGCTGCCTCCAGCACATCCTCAGGCTCTGTTGTTTACTCACACAAATGATTCATTTCACTGTATGTTTCAGTTTTGATGTACATGTTATAAATAAAGATAATCTTATTTTGTTAGTTATCACAAATAATGAAAACTAATGAATTTTGCAACAGGAAAGAATAATGGATTCATATTTACACTCTGCAAATTTTGTCCCCAGCGTCTTCATGCTGCACTGAAACAAAGTCTGATTAGATGAATCATGTTGAAAATCCTAATGTGATTTCTTTTTCTACATTCTGAATATAATGACAATTGCATATTGAACTGTTAACCTGAACAAAATTAATCACTTTTATGTAAAATATTTATATGAAATGCACTACTGAAAACACAAACATATTTAAACTTCATATTCACATTTTTGTTTCCTATCAACATCATGTTAGTAGAACAAATATAATACTTGAAAAAGCCTTGTTTTCATGCAGGGTATTAATCAACATCATGCTTGGATTTCAGGTTTTGTGATACCTCACGGTCAGCAGCTTTTCAATCTTGTTTTCATTAGCTTGTGTCTGGGATGGAAATGAAGTAATTCTTTGCATTAATCAGTTCCCAGCATGTTTGAAATCCTGAAGTGATTCTTTGCCATGGATCAAAGATAACCCTTTGACTTATTTTGTTAAAATACCTGATACATAACATCTTAAAATCTACTTCCCCATTTCATCGTCTATAATGCTGGTTACCAGTACAAAGAGTTGGAGGAGAGGAATAGTTATGATGTCCATTTTTTCAAATAAAGAGAAATGAGGATTTCACAAATTCCATCTGCCTTGAAAGTTCTTTCAACTTGACATCACTGACATCTGGAAGCAAACCTGAGCCCCACAGAATCAGCTATGTCCTTTCCTTTCCAAATATTAAGTTGAATGGAAGCATTTTCCCAAGTTTCAAACATTAAAGTTGATTTGTGAATGATCAGGGTATTATGATCCTCCTATTTACATGTGTGGTAAAGTGAACAAAGTCACCAGAGAGATATAGCTAATAGATAAAGTAGTCTTTTATTCAACAAAATGTGAGACTCTCTAGAGGAAGAGAACTGTTTGACCCAATATTAAATGCCATTTCATATGCTAAAGATCAAAGGACAATTCAAAATTTATAACGTATCTACAATGCTTCCTTTGAATTACGTTTCATTTCATACTTCCTTCTTCGTACCCTCACTCCAAAATTAATGTTTATCAGCATTGTCCGGTTTTCCATTAACTGACATCCACAGTACAGCAGCTGATCGGAAAGCACTTTAGAGGGTTGTCTCTAGTGCACAGAAGATCATTGGGACACAGCTCCCAGGCCTGGGGAACACAAGCAAAGCTACAAGAATCTGTAAGGACAATACACACCCATGCAATCATCTGTTTGAACTTCTTCCATCTGGCAGACATTATAAGATTTTCTATCCCACACTTCCAGACTGAAAAATAGCTTTTTCCCCAGAGCTATAATTTCTCTGAACCAATCGATCAAGCATCATCCATAAATTTGTTATATTGCTTCTTTTAATACTGGTTTTATGGCTGTCATGCATCTGAGTTGTGCTTTTGCACTGCTGGACATTGCCTGTACTGGTTGGTTACTTGATTTTATTTATTGATTATTTATTTTATTTGGTGTTTTATAGCATTGAGTACGAGTGTTGCAAACTCATTTTCGCTGTATTGGTGCGTGACAAATTGTACTGTGCAATGACAATAAAGATATTTCAATTTCAATTCAGTCACAGGAAACTATTGTCCAGGGTTGCCCTTTAAACTTCATCTACGATCCATGTTCAGGTCTCAAGACTGGTTGCTGAAGATAATATTTACTATATACCCTAATTCCAGAATGTGCCCTGATAACATGCAAGGAACTTCTCAAGTCTGCTGGAAGAAATACTTGCTATCTAATAAAGGGTACAAGGCCAGATATACAGTAAACGTTTAAGCAACACACACAAAATGCTGGAGGAACTCATCAGGCCAGGCAGCATCAATGGAAAAGTGTGAACAGTTGACATTTTAGGCCGAGACCCTTCAGCAGGACTGCAGACAAAGAGATAAAATGTGAGCTGAGAGAAGGGAGAAACGCAAAGTGAAAGGTGAAACCAGGAGTGGGAGGGAAGAGCTGGGAAGTTGATTGGTGAAAGAGATACTGGCAGGAGAAGGGGGAATCTGATAGGACAGGACAGAAGGCCATGGAAGAAAGAAAGGTGGGGGAGGAGCACCAGAGGGAGGTGATGAGCAGGCAAGGAGATAAGGTGAGAGAGAGAAAAAGGGATGGGGAATGGTGAAGGGGGGCATTATTGGAAGATTGAGTAATCGATGCTCATGCCATGTTCTACCTAGACGGAATAAAGATGTTGCTCCTTCAACTTGAGTGCGGCCTAATCACGACAGTAGAGGAGGCCATGGATAGATATATAAGAATGGGAATGGGAAGTGGAATAAAAATGGGAGGTCATTGGGAGATCCCGCTTGTTCTGGCTGTCAGAGCGTAGTTGTTTGGCAAAGTGGTCTACCAATCTACAGTGGGTCTCATCGATATAGAGGAGGCCACACCGGGAGCACCAGACCCAGTATACGATCCCAATAGACCCTCAGGTGAAGTGTCACCTCACCTGGAAGAACTCTTTGGGCCCTGAATGGTAGTGAGCTCCAGCATTGAGGTCTTGGTTGGATCACTCCTTGACTGATCTTTACCACCACGGGTGACCCCAGCAGGAGCTAAGCTTCAGACAGCGTTGGTCTCGGGATCTCAGGAACTCACAAGCCCCTCCAACGTAACAAGATGATTATCCTCGGAGAAATATCATGTTATAAATTATGTCACACAGATACGTCGCTCGTTTATTATGTGTTGTGTCGGACGACATAGCATGACCATGACCATGAACACGATTGATCTTGACAAGCTTGCTACAGAAGTGATTTGCCATTGCCTTCTTCTGGGCAGTGTCTTTACAAGGCAAGTGACCACAGCCATTATCAATACTCTTCAGAGATTGTCTGCCTGGCGTCACCGGTCGCATAACTTCTGATTTGTACCGGCTGCTCATATGAACATCCCCAACCTGCTTCAATGGCTTCAAGTGACTCTAATTGGTGGGGGTGGGGGTGGGGGTGGTGGCACCTAAGCCAAAGGGTGAGCTGCAGGCTAGTGAGGGAAGGAGTGCTTTACACCTCCTTTGGTTGAGACACCTCTCCACCCTGCCACCTGTGCCACATATGTACTTTAATAATAAACTTGTTAGAACAGAGCTGGAGAAGCCATTTCCGACATCCATGCGCTGTTGTGCAAGATCTTTGACAGAGTTGATGATGCAGCCATACCTGACCGGAGTTGTTCAACTCTTCCTCAAGTCGCCCAGTCAAACCAAGTTTATTGTCATTTCTACCATAAACTGCTGGTACAGTACACAATAAAAATGAAATAACATTCCTCCAGTACCCTGGTGCTACATAATTTGATTGAAACATATAATACTATTAAGGGATTAGACACACTAGAGGCAGGAACCATGTTTCCGATGTTGGGGAAGTCCAGAACCAGAGGCCTTAGTTTAAGAATAATGGGTAGGCCATTTAACATAGAGTTGAGGAGAAAATTTTTCACACAGGGAGTGGTGGATCTGTGGAATGCTCTGCCTCAGAAGGCAGTGGAGGCCAATTCTCTGGATGCTTTCAAGAATGAGTTAGATAGAGCTCTTAAAGATAGTGGGGTCAAGGGATATGGGGAGAAGGCAGGAACGGGATACTGATTGTGGATAATCAACCATGATCACATTGAATGGTGGTGCTGGCTTGAAGGGCCGAGTGGCCTACTCCTGCACTTATTGTCTATGGTCTATAAAACAATGCACAGCCGTTACAGATGCCAGGGAATTTCATTCCTGACACCATGACTGCCTGGTCAGCCTCTCAACAGAGTTCCTCCCTCGATAAATTCAAAGGTTTCAAAGGTACATTTGATGTCAGAGAAACGTATACAATATACATCCCGGAATGATTTTTCTTCGCAAACATCCACGAAAACAGAGGAGTGCCCCCAAAGAGTGAATGACAGTTAAATGGTAGAACACCAAAGTCCCCCCCCCCAGCCCTCCACCCTCTTCTACAGAACATAATAGAGTCTTCGACAGAACCCTCTTCTAAGAAACCTGGCCTGACTGGGCGACTTGAGGCAGAGTTGAACAACTCCGGTCAGGTATGGCAGCATCATCAGCTCTGTCAAAGATCTTGCACAACAGCGCATTTATGTCGGAAATGGCTTCTCTAGCTCTGTTCTAACAAGTTTATTATTAAAGCACAAGACTTCTTACCCAAGAAAATTGGTAAGGGACAGCAAGCAATGATCACCCTTCCCCCACCAGCAAAAAAAGTTTCGGCACCCGCTACCGAGCACTCAAGCGTGAACAAAGCAATGGCAAAGACACAGGCTTGTCGTACTCCAAGGGCAGCTCATTCACCCAGTATACGACATACCACAGGTTCTCTCTCTCTCCCTGATAAGGGAGAAAGATGTGTCTTCGTTTCACAGTGAGAGAGGAACAACTCGCTAGTTTACAATGTTAAAAGTCCATTATGTCACTTTTTCTGAGCTCTGTGCCTGAAGATCTCGCGTTGTGCCTCAGTTAGGAGCCATTGTTGAATGCTTTCTTGTATGAATCATTAAGCCCATCACTGAAATGACAATGCACAGACAACTTCCTCAATTCAGCCATCTACGCCGAAATGGGCTCCGCTTCCTTTTGATTCCACTTATGAAACCTAAAATGTTCTACAATCAACGATGGTTTCAGTTTTTAATGTTCCTACATTACTTTCATTTATTGGAACAGGTCATTTTAGCTGGTTTGAGTGGAGCAGTCAAATTTCTGTGCAAACTGTATGCCTTAAAATCCAATGCACTCAAGAAAATTGGTACTTGTTTCTCATTGGCTATTCCATTTAATTTAAAATACTGTTCAATCTGCTCAGTATGTAATATCCAGATATTATATACTGCCATTTCTGCTCTTTTTTATGATTATTATCACCTGGTAATCTATTTATGAACCAAATTTTCTGCCTTTTTTTAGCGCAATTTTCCTTTTGCGAAGAAGACATGCTGCTCCAAAGAAAAATCGTGCCACGCTTATTTTAACTCAACCGTTTCTCCCCAGTGTTTTTTTTTTCAAAATTTGAACGTCTCGCTGTGCATCAACAGGTAGGAAGTCATTTCGAGTTCATTTTAAAAATAGCTCATCACCACTATTATGTTTTGTAACCCCAAAACATAAAAAGTAATTCAAAGGTAAGAAGGACCTGGGAATGCAAGTCTAACTTACGATGTGGTAGTGTCATGATGTATTCAAGTCACGTCATTTTACATCTAGAGTAACCCATAATGAATTATTTAAACCAACAAGAATGCTTAATCAAACAATATATTTACAATGTTACTGAACTTCTACTGAAACATTAAATACACACCAGTTTCTTCCCACATTCTAAAGACTACTGTTTACGGTTAGAGTTAGTGAGTTCACTTCATTCAGTTACATAGTGTCAAAATCCTGGAACCCATCATTGATCAGAAACTCAGAAAGACCAACCACTTAAATACCACGTCTACAAAAGAAGATCAGAAGCTGTGTAATCTGTGGTGAGCGTTTCACCTCTGAT
Source organism: Hypanus sabinus (assembly GCF_030144855.1). Taxonomy (NCBI): domain Eukaryota; kingdom Metazoa; phylum Chordata; class Chondrichthyes; order Myliobatiformes; family Dasyatidae; genus Hypanus; species Hypanus sabinus. The sequence continues at coordinate 16,648,962 of NC_082715.1, forward strand.
ACACAAGGGCTTCCTAAGATCTACAATAACTGCACATTGGTAGTACACTGAAATATTCTCCACTACAGTTAACACAAATAACACATTTCACTGTCTGTTACGATGCTTCAGTGCATGTGTGAATGACAAATAAATCTGATCTTTATCTTTATAATCTTTATGTTATTTGTTATTATGTTAGCCAGGTTGTTGAATCTAAATTAAAATAGGACATAGAAAAGGCATATAAAAAATGAAATGTTACAATAGTCATGGGGGATTTCAATATACCAGAAATTCAAGAATATCAGAAGGCTGAAGTGAATGTTGTTGCTGTACACAGGAGAAGTTGCCTGGGAAGCTGAAATGTTTGAATGTAGATAAGTCACCTGGGCCAGATGGACTGCACCCCAGGGTTCTGAAAGAGGTAGCCGAAGAGATTGTGGAGGTATTAGTAGTGATCTTTCAAGAATCACTAGATTCTGGAATGGTTTTGGAAGACTGGAAAATTTCTTTTTTTTGTAATTTTTTTAATGGAAGTTCATCATCAAAGAAACATTTCCATAAGATATATTTCAGACCTTGTATATATATATCATATAATCATATATACCACAAATCTCCACAAAGTATTTATCTGAGGTATACACTTATAGAAAAGAGTGGAAAGAAAAAACAAGCAAAAGGAAAGAACTATGTACAAGTAGGGAGTGATCTTATTTTTTACAATGTATTCATTGATTTGTGAGAATAAAATCAGGCCTATGAGGCATTATGTAGTTAAACCATTCTTCCCCAGTATGAATCAAATCGTTCCAGCTTATGATTAACAGATGCTGTTATCTTCTCCATTTTGTAAATGTCCATTGAAATTTCCATCCATGTATTTAAAGTTGGGCTCTCCTGTGATAACCATTTCCTAATAAGACTTTTTACCAGCCACCAACAGTATATTCATTAAAAATTTATCTCTTTTCAACCATTCTTGAGGTATATATCCAAAATATATGGTCTTACTCTCTAAGGGTATTTCACATTTAAAGATGTCTTGTAGGGCATTGTGTATCTCCCTCCAATAGTTTTTGATAACAGGGCAGTCCCAAAAAATATGATAATAATTTGCATTTTGATTTCCACAATTTCTCCAGCAAACAGGGAGGTTACTATCATAATGGGATTTCCGAGAGGGTGTAATACAATATCTTATAAGTTTTTCCATCCAAACTCATTTCTGTGAACTGGTACACTTCCATTGATACCTCCATATTGTTGTCCGTTCTTCCTCAGATATAATTATCCCTCCTTATTTTCTTAATGATATAGAAGGAGGTCCTTCTGTTCAATAATTCTCTGTCAATGTTATTTCCTGTTTATTGCTCTCTAGGTTATTCCCTCTCTCATTCCTATTTATTCTACTCTCCACCCACACTCACCATCTCCAGATTGTTCCACTCATCCAATGGCCAAATAAGTTACCAACCTACTCATTTTTAGGAGAGAGAGAAAACTACAGCTCCTCAAGAAACACACACCATCTACAGGAACAGGAAATTGGCATCCTCCAAGAGGACCACAAGTTTGTCATTGGGTTTGGAGACTTCCGTGCCTCAATGACCCGAAGAGCTATGTTGGCTCGAGTAAGGGGTTTATGCTTTGGCTCTTGGTAATATTCTTGTGACAGGAATGAAAATGGATCTACTGACATCTTGTGATCCCTAAACACCACAAGAGATGGAAGACCTTCATTGCTGCCCTAAACACTGGTGATGTAATGGGCAGTAAGTAAGTAAATATGTAATTGGCCTAGAAGAGGGTTTAAGGCCTAGGGCAGCCTTTGTTTCAGGGACAGGGAACCTGCTCCTAATCCTCTTTACTGAAATTCTTCCTTTACTGATTAAAGATGACTTCCCTAAAACCTGAAGCATTAGTTCTGTTTCTTTCAGTACAGATTCTGCCTGTTCTATTGTCGGACAGCATTTTCCGTTTTCAGTTTTGAAAGCAGCATGTATTTCAGGCAGAAGAGAGTTTGAATACAGCCTTGCAACAGAACAGTTTTGGTGAATGCAAAACATGACTTGGAGCACATCATACACTTTAATTAATTAAAATGCTTATTACATTTTGCATTAAATACATAACCTCGAGAATAATCATGTCAAAACCTGGATATACATTTATTGAAAATTATACTACAAATTGGTTAACCTGTAGTTATACAATTTAAAAGAAATTGTATAATTTCTTATTATAGAAATAAAACACAATCAACAAAAGCAATGTGGTGTACAGGATCACCTGTGGAGACTGTAACAAGAACTACATCGCCAGACAAGCGACAAACTCTCTACATGTTTATGGGAACACGAACTGGAGATATGGAGACATGATCCACTGTCGCTGATCTTGGTACACAAAAACGGAGAAGGACTCCACTTTAACTGGGAAACCACAGAGATTCTGACACAGACAAACATGAACCAGGCTCAAGAATTTTTATAGGTGTGGTTATTTTCTGATAACTCCATAAACAAACATATCAAAATAAACACCATCTACAAACCTCTAAAAGCCAAAGAAATGCGAGCCAATAGAATTCAAAGGTCAACTGGTGGGGGTAGCCAATCAGGACTGAGGCAAGTGAACGGGGCACCTATATAAATGCAAGTATTCCCAGAGAGAAACTCCAACAACTGTGCACTGAGGATGTCACCTCAACTGGTGACAACACATCTGCAAGCTAATTGTCCAACCTCAGTGAACATAACATCAGAAATTATATAAAGCTAAACAATATATTGCTTAAGAAGAGTCAATACTTTAAGATAGTCTACTGTATTTGACATCAAGAAAATGCACAATTATATGCCTCACAGGATTTCAATGACTGTAGCAACACAAAGTGATGGAGGAAATCAGCAAGTCAGGCAGCATCGATGGAAATGAATAAACAGTCGACATTTCAGTCCTGATGAAGGGGTTCGGCCCGAAACATTGATTGTTTATTAATTTCCATAGATGCTGTCGGACTTGCCAAGTTTCCCCAGCGTTTTGCATGTGTTACTCTGGATTTCTAGCATCTGCAGAATCTCTTGTGTTCAATGACTGTAGAATTTTCTTTTTGCATCCAGGACGGGGCCTGCCTCTCGTTTTTGTAAATTAATCTTCCATAAATAATACTTATTTCTCATTACTATTAAATTATAATAGAAATCAAATAAGATGTCAGATGTGAAATTTATCAAGCTCCTGAGCATTAGAAATGCATGTTTGTATTTAAAATTTTCAGTCCAGCTGTTAAAACAATCTTCTATACACTATATCCACCCTCATCATAGGCAAAGAAAAACCACAGCGTATTAGTGCAGAAGATTATTTCATTAAAACTCAGTTGGGGAAACGTTTATTTGGGGTCACTGACCACAAGACTTGGGAAGCACTGGGCCATTGAGGGCTAAAGTTTACAGAACACACACACTGATTTGAGAGAATATCTGAGGGAATTGTTGATGTTCAAGGTCTGGTTTTCATTAACATTCATTTATCTGCACCGTTCAGGCATTTCATCCAATTGGATTGTCCTGATTCACATCTTTTAAAAACATGAAAATCAACTAAACCAATTGGTTCAAACCAGGACTTCTTATCAGGCGATTATAGCTCAGTTTCAGGATGAGAAATAAAGTGGATCGAAATATGTAACACATACAAATGCTGGATGATTTCAACAGGCCAGGCAGCATCTATGGAAAAGTGTAAAGCTGATGAAGCGTCTCAGCCTGAAACATCAACTGTTCACTCTTTTCCATAGATGCTGCCTGGACTGCTGAATTCCTCCAGTATCTTGTGTGTGTGTTGCTTGGATTTCCAGCATCTGCATATTTTCTTTTGTCTGTAGATCGAAATAAGGTTGTTCTGTAAAGTTTTATGGGTGTTGGAAAGTAGTCCCTAAGTTCAGCAAAACTGAAATGGAAGTAGTTAGTTAGACCGGATCATATCCATGGTCTTGAAACCTAAACAGACCACTGAGGCAGTAAAACTCCATCTCCAATAACACTTGACATTTAGCACATGCTGAAAATGTCATTGAGTGATTAATGTATGAATGCAGTCTTGAAGATGAAATCCTGACTTCTGGTTGAATGGCAATTTCGTTGTGCCCCCCCCAAGCAGGTTTACAAAATTCATTTTATTGAAAGGCATTCAAATTTAAATTCAACCTTCATCAGGTTATCGACAAGCTATGAATTTTACAATCATTCACCTTTTCTTTACTTAATTACCAAGGGAAACACCGCCACTGTGATTAATTTAATTGTATGTTCATTCTAGCTGATCTGGTCTGGATGCTTCAGTTATATTCAATGCTGAATTACAACTTTCCTCTCCATCCTTTTCAAAAAATACATAACATTGGTATTCTTACTTACTTGCTGCCCATTATGCCACAGACATTTCCAGCAGCAAAGAAGGTCCTCTTTTTCTGGTATTTCAGTGCTTTCTTCAACATGTGAGTAACTTTCTCTCGGTTGTCATTTCTGTTAGTCGTGCAAGTCCCGAGTGGAGACTCAGGAACACTTTCACACTCATTGCTGTTTCCATACCAATTTTGTTTTGCCTGTCAGGATTGTTAGCTCTGAGCTGAACCCCCCCAAACCAGGAGGACTGGTGGACCTCTCTTAATCTGGCCTCTATCCTTTGACCTGTTTGGCATGGGTGACCCTACTATGAGTCAAAGCATAAAGCTCTGACTTCAGTTAGCATAGCTCCCTGGGTCATTGAAGCACCCAAGCTTCAATATTCAACAATATTGAATATTGATATTCAATATTGAATTCAATATTCACCCAAATTCAACAATAGGTTGCGGTCCTTTTGGAGGAACATTGGTATTCAGTACATGCATAATTTCATCATAATTTACTCAAATTTGTTTTGTTGCTTCAGAAAGAATGGTGACTTTTAACGATGTTAATTTGAACTCCTCCCATACTGAATCAATTTACCATGAAGCTTTGACAGGTGGCTCCTCAAGTAATACCTGATTAAGTTGTCTCTTACAGCAAAGAATAATGGTTTGTTTTATCCTAACGAATTTATATTAGATTATTACAAATTGGATTACAACTAGACTGGAACAGAACAAATGAACAATTGGTGAGGCTTTTGGATTTCACAGAAATTCTTTAATGCCTAACAGCTTGTATTAGAGTAGAAATTGTTCAAAATGTAAAGATGTATATTGCAATTTTGGTCATGGCTAGATGGGAGAAGTATTCAAACACTCAGATTCAGATTCATTTATTTATAATATGTACATCGAAACATACAATGAGATGTGTTGTTTACCTTAACAACCAGCACAACCTAAGGATGAGCTGGGGGCTGCCCGCAAGCATTGCCGCACATTCTGATGCCAGTGCTCACGCATTTAAAAAACACTCATGGAGTTTTTAAAATTTTGCATGTTAAGAGTTTTAATTCCAAGTGAAATTAAAGTGTGTTCAGATTAAAGATACCTCAGAAGCCCACACTTCAATTTGTGGCCCCCTGTCATACGGTGAGGCTACAAACTTGCATTCAGCGTCAGTAACACCAAGGATTTGATTGTGGACTTCAGGAAGGGGACGTCGAAGGAACACACACCAGTCCTCATCAAGGGATCAACATTAAAAAGCGTGAGAAACTTCAAGCTCCCGGGTGTCAACATCTCTGAGGTATTATCCATATTGATTCAGTTACAAAGAGGTCATGACAGCAGTTATATTCCATTAGGAGTTTGAGGAAAATTGGTATGCCGCCAAAGACTCCCATAAATTTCTATAGATGTACTGTGGAGAGCCTTCTGACTGGTTGCATGACCATCTGGTGTGGAAGGTTCACTGCACAGGATCAGAAAAAACTTCAGGAAGTTGTAAACTCTGCCATTTCCATCATGGGCACTAGCCTTCTCAGCATCCGGGACATGTTCATACGGCAATAACTCAGAAAGGCGGTACCCATCAGTAAGGACCCCCATCATTCAGGACATTCCCTCTTCTTATTGCTGCCATCAAGGAGGAGGCACAAGAGTCAAAAGACACACTCTCAACTTTTCAGGAACAGCTTCTTCCCCTCCACCATCAGACTTCTGAATGGACAATGAACACACGAACACTACCTCAGTATATTTTCTTTCTTTTTGCATTACTTAGAAACATAGAAAGCCTACAGCACAATACAGGCATTTAGGCCCACAAAGCTGTGCTAAACATGTCCTTACCTTAGAAATTACCTAGGGTTTCCCATAGCCCTCTATTTTTCTGAGCTCCATGTACCTGTCCAGGTGTTTCTTAAAAGACCCTATTGTATCCACCTCCACCACCATCGCCAGCAGCCCATTCCATGCACTCACCACTCTCTGCATAAAAAACTTATCCCTAACATCTCCTCTGTACCTACTTCCAAGCACCTTAAAACTATGCCTTCCCGTGCTAGCCATTTCAGCCCTGGGGAAAAGCCTCTGACTATCTACATGATTAATACTTCTCATCATCTTATATACCTCTATTAGATCACCCCTCATCCTCCGACACTCCAAGGAAAAATGGAGAGTCACTCAACCTATTCTTATAAGGCATGCTCACCAATTCAGGCAACATTCTTGTAAATCTCCTCTGTACCCTTTCTATGGCTTACACATCCTTCCTGTAGTGAGGCGACCAGAACTGAGCACAGTACTCCAAGTGGGGTCTGACCAGGGTCCTATATAGCTGCAATGTTACCTCTCAGCTCCTAAACTCAATCCTATGATGGATGAAGGCCAATGCACTGTATGCCTTCTTAACCACAGAGTCAACCTGCACAGCAGCTTTGAGTGTCCCATGGACTCGGATCCCAAGATCCCTTTGAATTATTGAATTTAATTTTCTTTTTTTATGTTGCAATACTTATTATAACTTTTAGCTTTTATTATTATGTACTGCACTGCACTGCAGCTGCAAAGCAACCTATAACATGACATATTCCGGTAACATTAAATCTGATGCTGAGTTTGATTTAGCACAGCTTTGCCCTCCAGAAGTGCAGTAGGTTCAGGCAGTGGTCGTTCTGATCTGGGCACTCTGGCCAGGGACCATGGTAGGATCAGAAATCAAAGAAGGATTTACCTTCCAGATGGACATCTTATTTATCATTTGCAATCTCCCAGGTAGGGACAGGCGTTTTACTCCTTTGGTCAAGACCTACACAATGTAACATTCCCAGCCTTGTGGCAGAGAATTGCAAGGTTATTGTACATTGCGTGTCAACTGATTTCACCATGCACTCCCTGTAAGCTCTAGACCTGCACAAAAAGCAGACTATTTTACAAGCTCTAGAATCATTGATATCCTAATTGTGGTTAAGCAAACAGACAGAGTCAGACTCATAGCTTAGAAACAGACCCTATGACCCATCATGTCTGTGCTGCCCCTTTACTGTTTCAGACTTCTTCCATTTACTTGCATTAGGTCCATAGCCTTCTAAGCCCTGGTGATTTAAATACTTGCCTAAATGTTCCATAAATGTTGTGATGGTATCTGCTTCCACTGTCCCTTCAAGCAACACATTCCAGGTTCTAAACACCCTCTTTATCAGAAGATCCTCCATATTCATGCTAAGCATAGTGGATCATTGTGTGAGGATGACTGAAAATTTAGAACAATAAGATGAGATTTCATTGAAACATACAAAATTCTTACAGTGCATTATGGGGGGAGATGCATGGGGGCTGCTCCCCATGCATCTCTCTTTTCTAAAGTTCAAAGTAAAATTATTATCAAAGTACATATATGTCACCTGAAATACATTTTCTTGTAGGCATTCTCAATAAATCCAAAACAGAATAAATGAAAGACCACACTAACTTGGGCATTCAACTGGCGTGCACAAGACAACAAACTGTGCAAATTCAAAAAGAAAAAAACTAATGATAATAAATAAGCAATAAATTTTGAGAACAGGAGAAGAAGAGTTCTTGAAAGTGAGTCCATAGATTGTGGGGATATTTCAATAATGTGGCATGTGAAGTTATTCCCTTTGGTTCAAGAGTCTGATGGTTGAGGTGTCATAAATGTTGCTGACTTGGTGGTGTGAGTTCTGAGGCTCCTGTACCTTCTTCCAGATGGCAGCAGCGAGAAGAGAGCATGAACTGGGTGGTGGGAGTCCCTGACGATGACTACTACTTTCCTATGGCAGTGGTCCATGTAGATGTGCTCAGTGGTGGGAAGGGCAATATGCGTGATTGTCTGAGCCGTATCCTCTACTTTTTGAGGGACCAGAAGTCAGTTTGGAATAAGACTGGCAATACACAAAAATATGGGAGGGACTCAGCACACCAGGCAGCATCTATGGAAAACAGTCAACATTTCACCAGGTATAAGAAGGCAAGGGGAGGGAAGAAAGAAGTACAAGGTGCTAGGTGATAGATGAAACTGAGAGAGGGGAGGGGTGAAGTAAAGAGTTGGGAAATTGATCGGTGAAAGAGATAAAGGCTGGAAAAGAGGGAATCTGATAGTAGAGGGTAGTGGGCCATGGAAGAATGGGTTGGTGGAGGAGCACCAGAGGGAAGTGATGGACAGGTGAGGAGATAAGATGAGAGAGGGAAATGGGAATGGAGAAAGGTGAGGTGGGTGGTGCAATTACTGTAAGTCTGAGAAATCAATGTTCATGCCATCAGATTGGAGACTACCCAGACAGAATACTGTATAAGGTGTTGCTCCTCCAACTTGCAGCAATAAAGGAGGCCTCGAACTGACATGTGGCATTTGTGCCACACAGGAATAAGGCTATATAGGACTGGACACAAGAAGGCATTTCCTCACTCACAGAATACTGACCCTTTGGATTTAATCTTAAACCTCAGCACCATTTTCCTCCAATTCTCCCTATCCCTTGGAAATATCAATGCTAGAGGGCCAATAGCATTGAATGCATTTCAACATGAAGGTTGATAATCTTTTGGATATTAAGGGAACCAAGTGAAATGATGATTGTGCAGGACAGGTATGAATAAGCTATGAAATAGATGATGACCTATTCTTCGTCCTATTTCCTGTGTTCTTTTTATCACTCTATCCCTTCACCATAAACCTATAACACACACAAAATGCTGGTGGAACACAGCAGGTCAGGCAGCATCTATAGGGAGAAGTGCTGTCGACGTTTCGGGCTGAAACCCTTCCTGATGAAGGGTCTCGCCCAGAAACGTCGACAGTGCTTCTCCCTATAGATGCTGCCTGGCCTGCTGTGTTCCACCAGCATTTTGTGTGTGTTGTTTGAATTTCCAGCATCTGCAGATTTTCTCGTGTTTGCACCATAAACCTATGTCATCTTTTATCTTTTTGATGCCCCTACCATGGAAAAAAAAGATTTTGACTATCTACTCTATCTCTGCTACTCACAATCTTATAATAACTCTTTGCATGAAAGGTCCAACTTAAACATCCTGACCACATCTAAACTGGAATCAGCCTTCTGTGAATTGCAGATGCAAACTTCAGTAAGTATCCTGCAATTCCTACAACATTCCCACTGTTTAATATAATGATAAATCCAGACAGGAGGAGATCCTCTGTCCCTGCTATGATACTTGATGATTTATTAATAATTGTTATTTTTATTTCCCTCTTCATTTGTTTCAGAATCTGTTTACATTATTTTTTTCTGCTAACCATGTTCCACGATTTAAAAAATAATTGCACTTTCTTGATTATTGTTCTCAATTTATAAACATGCCCTTTTCTAGATAAATCTGTAGCATCTTAATGTAGACAAAGAAATGGGACAATGATTCTGTACATAATCATTATACTTTTTATCATTCTGAGTTTTGACAACTGATATATGAGTAACCCAAAATAGTTGGTTTTCTGCCACATTGTGTTGGTGGACTTCCATTCAGTAAAGCTACTCATGAGATAATCATACACATCTTCACACTCACAAAACATGTGGCATCAATCACCTCTTTATAAAAGTTCAAAGTAAATTTAATATTGAAGTACATACAAGGGGTGATTGATAAGTTTGTGGCCTAAGGTAGAAGGAGTCAATCTTAGAAAACCTAGCACGTTTATTTTTGAACATACTCCCCTCCTACACTTGCACACTTAGTCCAGCGGTCGTGGAGCGTACCGATCCCTTCTTTGTAGAAGTTGGTGTCTTGGGCCTCCAGAAAGTGGTCCACAGCAGCGATGATGTCACCATCAGTGTCAAAATGGCGACCACTGAGCTCATTCTTCATCTTGGGGAACAGGTAGTAGTCCGAGGGTGCCAACTCAGGTGAATAGGGTGGGTGTTCGACGAGTTTGAATCCACAGTCCTGGATGGCAGCCATCGCCACTGTGAACTTGTGGGCTGGAACGTTGTCCTGGTGGACGAGCTCTCCTCTTGTCAGCTTCCCACGCTGAATCTTCTCGATTTCCTCTCATAGCTGTCTCAAGAGATCAGCATAGTAGACCCCTGTAATACTGTGACCCTTCTCCAGGTAGTCCACCAGCAGCACTCCCTTTGCATTCCAGAAAATGGAGGCCATCACCTTGCCTGCAGACATCACCAGCTTAGCTTTCTTGGGAGCTGTGGTGAACTACATATACCTGTCTGGACACGCCCCCTGCTGACTGCTTCTGTGGCTCCTCCCACAGACCCCTGTATAAAGGTGATTGAGGCCTGAGCCTGGCCTCTCAGTCTCCAGGATGTAGTATGGTGGTCAACTACTGCTTGTTCTTTCTTCCAGTCAATAAAAGGTGATATCTCGCCTCACGTCTCAGAGAGTTATTGATGGTGCATCTATTTTATTGACTGGAAGTTTTAAAACATGGAAAACTTTTTATGTCCGGAAAGATTGGATTTGGACCCCCAAGCCCCTGAAGCAGCTCTTGCCTTTGAACTCTGGCTTGCATGCTTCCAATCATACTTGGAGGAGGTTAGTGCAACTGAACCCGCTGTTATGCACCGAATTCTCCTCTCGAGGGTCACCCTGAAAGTTTCCTCACTTATCAGAGGCCTGCCGACCTAAAAAGGGGCACTGGACGCCCTCAAAAGACAGTACCTGTGGCCGGTGAACACCGTCTATGCAAGACATCATTTAGCTACGTGACGACAGCAGCCTGCAGAGTCGAGTGCTGAGTTTCTCTGGGCCCTACAGACACTCGTGCGGACTTGCGACTGCAAAACTCTCACGGTGGAACAGCATGCGGAGCTGCTAGTACGAGACGCCTTTGTTACAGGAATCAGGTCAGTGTATGTACGCCAGTGGCTGCTGGAAAATGCCGATCTTACCTTAAGCTCGGCGATCGAGACGGCCGACATGCTGGAGGCTGCTCTGCACAACGCTGACGCTGTCCAGCCGCGCGATTCCCCGCCAGTTCCGTGGACACCTCAGACCCTGCCGCCGCCGGTTCCTGCCAGTGAATTCGCCAACACTGCTGCCAGTCGCGATTCCACAAACTCCCCGAACCCAACCACAGCTGCTGCCTGTCACAAGCCCACGCAGTGTTACTTCTGCAGACTCAAAAAGCACCCCCAAAAATGCTGCCCGGCCCGAGAAGCGACCTGCTCCAGCTGCGGGAAGAAGGGCCATTTCGCCAAGGTCTGTAAGTCTAAACCACGAGCGGGATTGGGCAGCGCTGCATGTGAGGCATGGGGGCCGCCATCTTGCATGCCCGGATGGGGGCGGCCATCTTTGTCCGCGCCAACATGCCCCGCCCCCTACCCACCGGTGCTTACCGGGCACCAAGACGGCAGTTCAACTCTGGCCTCCGTAGCCCTCGACCAAAGCGCCCCACACCAGCTTGCAAGGTCAATGATGGACATCCTGGTGGAGGGGCACAGGACTAGCTGCCTGTTTGACACTGGCAGCACTGAGAGTTTTATTGACCCGGACACATTGCAACGCTGTGGACTCATGACACGGCTAGTAAGCCAGAGGGTCACCTTGGCTTCTGGGTCGTATTCCACAGACATCTGGGGGGAGGGTTGTGTAGCGACATTGGTGGTACAGGGCACAGAATACCGGAACTTTGCGCTACTGGTCATGCCTCAACTGTGTGCGCCTGTGCTATTGGGGCTGGACTTCCAGAGCCACCTCGAAAGTGTGACTATGGCATATGACGGGCTCCTCCCACCACTCACTGTCAGGAATCCTCAGTTTTGTGGGACTTCGCCATACCCCACTACTGACCACACACACAGACCGACCTACACATCCCACCCAGCACCATGCCGACAGCTGCGCTACTGACACCACTTGCAGCCTCTCCACCCTCAAGATCCCTCCCCCACCACTATTCACCAACCTGACCCCCAACTGTAAACCTGTAGCAACTAAAAGCAGGAGGTACAGCGCGGGGGACAGGGCCTTCATTCAGTCGGAGGTGCAGCGGCTGCTCAGGGAGGGGATCATTGAGCCAAGCACAAGCCCTTGGAGGGCCCAGGTGGTCGTTGTTCAGACCGAGCAGAAAAATAGGATGGTCGTGGACTATAGTCAAACCATCAATAGGTTCACACAGCTTGACGCGTACCCGCTACCCAGCATCGTGGATATGGTCAATCAGATAGCTCAGCACAAGGTGTACTCGACAATAGATCTGAAATCCGCTTATCACCAGCTCCCCATCCACCCAGAGGACTGCCCCTACACTGCCTTCGAGGCGGGCAGCAGGCTCTATCACTTCCTGTGCGTCCCATTCGGTGTCACAAATGGTGTCTCGGTCTTCCAGAGGGAAATGGACCGGATGGTGGACCAGTGCCAACTGAAGGCCTCATTTCCCTATCTGGATAACATCACCATCTGTGGTCACGACTGGCCGGATCATAATGCCAACCTCCAACGATTTTTCCAAGTGGCCAAAGCCCTGAACCTTACTTTTAATAGGGACAAGTGTGTGTTTGGAACCACCTGACTCACTATCCTTGGGTATGTCATGGAAAACGGGGTCATTGGCCCTGATCCCAACCATATGAGCCCCCTGTTAGAACTCCCTCTTCCCACCACTCTCAAAGCCCTCAGACGGTGCCTGGGCTTTTTTTCCTATTACGCCCAATGGGTTCCCCATTACACAGACAAGGTCCGCCCCCTAGTCAAGTCTACCACTTTTCCCCTCTCTGCCGAGGCCTGCGCGGCCTTCAGCTGCATTAAAGGGGACATTGCCAAAGCAACGATGCATGCTGTGAATTAGACCATTCCCTTCCAAGTAGAGAGTGACGCCTCTGATTTTGTGCTTGCTGCTACCCTCAATCAGGCAGGCAGGCCAGTAGCATTCTTTTCTCGTACCCTTCAAGGCTCTGAAATTCGGCACTCCGCGGTGGAGAAAGAAGCCCAGGCCATAGTGGAAGCTATTAGGCACTGGAGGCACTATCTCACCAGCAAAAGGTTCATCTTGCTGACCAACCAGCGCTCAGTTGTGTTCATGTTCAGCAACCAACAGCGGGGCAAAATCAAAAATGATAAAATTTTGCGGTGGAAAATAGAACTCTCCACCTACAACTATGATATCTTGTACCGGCCTGGAAGGCTCAATGAGCCCCCTGATGCCCTATCCCGGGGAGTGTGTGCCAGCGCACAGCTCGACCAGCTAAACACCCTTCATGCACATCTTTGCCATCCGGGGGTCACCCGAATTTACCATTTCGTGAAAGCCCAGAACCTGCCTTACTCCCTTGAGGACATCAGGATGATGACCAGGGACTGCCAAGTCTGCACTGAGTTCAAACCGCACTTATATCGTCCTGAAAAGGCGCAACTTATCAAGGCCACCCACCCCTTTGAGCCACTGAGTGTTGACTTTAAGGGCTCCCTTCCCTCCTCTAACCGCAATGTCTACTTTCTCAACATTATCGACAAGTACTCGCAGTTCCCCTTTGCCATCCCCTGCCCCGACACCACTACCACGTCCGTCATAAAAGCCCTGCGCCAGCTCTTCACTCTGTTCGGATATCCCTGCTATATCCACAGTGATAGAGGGTCCTCCTTTATGAGTGACGAGCTGCGCCAGTACCTGCTGGCTAGGGGCATTGCTACTAGTTGGACCACGAGCTATAATCCCCAGGGAAATGGACAGGTGGGGAGGGAGAATGCCACAGTGTGGAAGGCCACACTTTTAGCCCTTAAGTCAAAAGCGTTGCCGGTCTCTCGATGGCAGGACGTCCTCCCTGATGCACTCCACTCTATCCGCTCCCTGTTATGTACGTCCACCAATGCCACCCCTCATGAGCGCCTATTCTCTTTTCCCAGGAAGTCTGCCACTGGGACCACCCTACCAGCTTGGCTGACGTCCCCAGGGCCAGTGCAGCTCAGGAAACCTGTGAGGAGCAATAAATACTCCCCGCTGGTCGAGAGGGTTCACCTTCTATATACGAACCCCCAGTATGCCTACGTGATCTTACCTGATGGGCGGGAGGATACGGTCTCCGTCCATGACCTGGCGCCCGCAGGAGCAGCAGACCACTACCCCAAACACTCCACGGTAACTATGAACCCCGTACCTGAGGTAAGACCGTGCACACTGAGCCCTACACAGACTCCTCACGACACTTCTATACCGGGCATCTCGTACGCGCATATACCAGGCTCCTCGCACACGCATGAGGGATCACTGACGCCTAGTGGGCTGACACCTCCAGTTAGGCCAGAACCAGCACAACCACCATCTCTGGTGCAATCACAGCCGGTGCTACGTAGATCGCAGCGACAGATTCGACCACCTGATAGACTTGACCTGTAAATATACTGGTAAGAAACTTCGCCCTATGGGGACTCTCTTTTTAAAACAAAGTGGGGGTGAATGTGGTGAACTACATATACCTGTCTGGACACGCCCCCTGCTGACTGCTCCTGTGGCTCCTCCCACAGACCCCTGTATAAGGGTGATCAAGGCCTGAGCCCAGCCCTCAGTCTCCAGGATGTAGTATGGTGGTCAACTACTGCTTGTTTTTTCTTCCAGTCAATAAAAGCTGATATCTCGACTTCACGTCTCAGAGAGAGTTATTGATGGTGCATCAGGAGCTGGAGATCCTGAGTATTACCACTGTTGCAATTGTTCTTTCGTCTCCGGTTGGAAGTGGTGGATCTAAGTCTCACCCATAGTTACGAATTGCTGGAGAAATCTGTCAGGATCTGCTTCAAAAATGACTAGATTGTCCCTTGACATGTTGTGCCGAATCCACTTCTCATCAGGCCTAAGGAGTTTCGGGACCCAGCGAGCTGGCACCTTGGTCGTTTGGAGTTCGTTGTGGATAACAGCATGGAAACGTTCCTGAGAGATACCCAGCTCTGTGAAAATATACCGCTGTGTTATTTGTCGATCTGTCAAGATCATGTCATGGATCTTGTCAGTGGTCTCCTGTGTGGTGACGGTGACAGACCTTCCATGATGGGGGTCATCTTCCAGACTCTCTCTGCCATGTTTGTATTCAGCAGCCCACTTCTTCACCATGCTGTAAGAAGGGGCACCTTCCCCTAGTGTTGCCACCATGTCCTCATGGACCTCCTCGGGTAATAAGCCCTTGAGACCAAGGTAGCGGATGACTGCACCAAGGCTGATGTTGTCCATTTTCTCAGACAGTACTTGCTTGCAATTCTCAATTCTCTGAATGAGAAATACCATAAAAGTTATTAAATTCATACTTTCTGCTTAATCGCTCAAGGAGTTGAACTGCATGTGCATGCAACGAGAGCTGTATAACTCATCTCCTTCTACCTTAGGCCACGAACTTATCAATCACCCCTCGTATATGTAACCACATACAACCCTGAGATACATTTTCTTGTGGGCATATTCAATAAATCCATAATATAATAACTAATAAAAATCAATGAAAGACCACACCAATTTGGGTATTCGACCAGTGTACAAAAGATGACAAATTCTGCACATATGAAAAGAATGAAGCAAACAAATAAATAAATAAATATATTTTTTTAAAGTATATAATATATATATAAACAAACAGACAAATAAACAAACAAACAAGCAAGCAAGCAGAAAATATCAAGAACATGAGATGAATTGTCCTTGTAAGTGAACCCATAGGTTGTGGAAACATTTCAATGATGTGACAAGTAAAGTTGAGCTGAGTTATCCCCTTTGGTTCAAGAACCTGATGGTTGAGGGGTGATAACTGCTCCTGAACTTGGTGATGTGAGTCCTGAGTCTCCTGTAACTTCTTCCTGATAGCAGCAGCGAGAAGGGGACATGACCTGGGTAACACCCATTTTATGTGTGTTTCTTGGATTTCCAGCATCTGCAGATTTTCTCGGCTTATTGCACGACAGAGTTGGGGTCCCTGATGATGGATGCTGTTTTCCTGTGGCAGTGCTCTATGTAGATGTGCTCAGTTGTGGGGAGGGCTTGTGATGGACTGACAAGTTTCCTTGCAGAAGTTACAAAGAGTATGTCTACTTCAAATATATAGTAAAGCTCAAGTCAAACACGTTGTGCTCTCTAAGCTTGTTTAGGTTAGACTGTTTCTGTTAGATTAACTATATACTGATGTGCTGTTACATTATTAGTTTGGTAACTAGAATCTGCTTTCAGAAGAATCTTTTGGAATGTTATGATTGTTTTTTTTAAGAATGTTCCTTGGAATGCAGAAGACTGAGGGGAGATTCAAGAGAGGTACGCAAATTTATGAGGGGTGTAGATAAGCTAAGTACAAACAGACTTTTTCTACTGAGGTTGGGTGGGATTACAACTACAGGTCATAGGTTATAGGTGAAAGGCAAAAAGTTTAAGGAGAAACTTCACTCAGAGGGCTGTGAGGGTGTGGAACGAGCTGCCAATGGAAGTTGTGCATGTGAGCTCAATTTCAATGTTTATGAGAAGTTTGGATGATTACATGAATGGTAGGGGTATGGAGGGCTATGGTCCTGGTGCATTCGATGGGAGTAGGCAGGTTAAATTGTTCAGTGTGGAATAAATAGGCCAAAGAGCCTGTTTGTTTGTTGTACTTTTCTACGACTCCTTGACACTATGATATAACATATTAAAGCTGTTGTCTCTAGCACCAGAGACAGTGTTTCAATCCTGACCTCAGGCAGGCTGTGTCGAGTTTGCACATTATACCTGAGATTGCATGGGTTTTGTCTGTGTGATTTGTTGCTAATATTCTAAAGATATGTGGGTTGGCAGGTTAATTGGTTGCTGTAATTGGTGTCAATGCTTAAGTTAATGGTCTGGAAGAAGATGATGAGAAAGTGCACAGATTAATATGGAATGAGTGTAAATGGTTGGTTCACAGTCAGTGAAAAAAAAACATGGATACATTTGCCTGTATCCCTTTATTACGTTAAACAGTATCACTCTGTGACATCGATTATTGTCAGCAGTTTTGGGCCTCTTATCAAAAAAGGATGTGCTAGCATTGAAGAGAGTTCAAAGGAGGTTCACAAAAATGATTATGAGATTGAAAGGTTAATCACATGAGGAGCATTTGATGTCCCTAGGCCTGTACTCACTGGAATGCAGAAGAATGAAGGAGAATCTCACAGAAACCTATTGAATACTTACAGGTATCTATAGAGTGAATGTGGCGAGGATGTTTCCTATAGTGGGGGAGATGAGGAATTTCTTTAGCCAGAGCGTGGTGAATCTGTGGAATTCATTGCCAATGATGGCTTTAGAGGCCAGGGTATTAGATATATTTAAGGTAGAGGTTATTTGATTCTTAATTAGTCAGGGCATGAAAAGTTACAGGGAGAAGGCAGAAGGTTGGGGCTAAGAGGGAAATGGAGCAGCCATGATAAAATGACAGAACAGACATTATGGGCCAAAGACCGAATTCTGCTCCTATATCTTATGGTCTTACAGTCTAAAGAACAAGGCAGAAGGTTTGGACTCTTTTTACACCTCAGCAACCTGTGGTAAAAATAAATTGAAAATAATCCAGGGAAATATTCAGAAGACTGGTGGCCCATTGCTGATGACCAATAAGCTTACTCATACTGTATGTGTGCAATGAGGCTCATATTAGTTTCAGCGATAAGCAGAGAACACCAGTTAATTGACCTCAGCATACCATCAGCCACCATTATCTGGAAAACTGCAATCATATTTCAATGAGATGCATAGCTATAAAATGACAGCAGTAACATTTGTTAGCTAATAGTAATATGGTATAATAATTAGTGATGTCCTAATTTTCTTTTTTTCTGTTCTGATGATAACATTTTTATATTTCACTATATATTGTCCTTCATCTATTCCTTTCACCATTTGTCTGCTAATATAAGTTTGAAGGTGAAGAGTGGGCTGAAATGCCTCCGTAGCTGAGGGCTCAATTTCATGGCCTCTGTAGCTCAATTTCTACATGTTATTTATTTTTTTTTAACTATTTCCACAATTTGTCCTCTTTTGCATGTTTGAATATGTGGTATCGTTATTGTGCTGATTTTTGTGGATTCTATTGTGTTTCTTTATCTTAGAAACATGGAAAACCTACAGCACAATATCAGCTCTTCAGCCCACAAAGTTGTGCCGAACATGTACCTGCCTTAGAAATTACAAGGCTTACCCATAGCCCTCTATTTTTCCACGCTTCATGTACCTGTCCAAAAGACTCTCAAAAGACCCTGTCATATCCGCCTCCACCACCATTGCCGATAGCCCATTCCATGCACTCAACACTCTCTGAGTAAAAAATTTATCCCTCACTTCTCCTTTGTACCTACTCCCCAGCACCTTAAACCTGTGTCCTCTTGTGGTAACCATTTCAGCCCTGGGGAAAAGCCTCTGACTATCCACACGATCAATGACTCTCATCATCTTGTACATCTCTATCAGGTCACCTCTCATCCTCCGCCACTCCAAGGAGAAACAACCGTGTTCAGTCAACCTATTCTCATAAAGCATGCTCCCCAATCCAGGCAACATCCTTGAAAATCTCCTCTGCACCCTTTCTATGGTTTCCACATCCTTCCTGTAGTGAGGCGACCAGAACTGAGCACAGTACTCCAAGCGGGGTCTGACCAAGGTCCTATATAGCTGCAACGTTACCTCTCCTAAATTCAATTCCACAATTAATGAAGGCCGATACACTGTATGCCTTCTTAACCACTGAGTCAACCTGTGCAGGTGCTTTGAGCATCCTGTGGACTCGGACCCCAAGTTCCCTCTGATCCTCCATACTGCCAAGAGTCTTACCATTAATACTATATTCTACCATCATATTTGACCTACCAAAATGAACAACTTCACACTTATTTGGGGTTGATCTCCATCTGCCACTTCTCAGCCCAGTTTTGCAATCTATCAATGTCCCACTGTAACCTCTGACAGCCCTCCACACTATCCACCACACCCCCAATCTTTGTCATCAGCAAAATTACTAACCCATCCCTTCACTTATGACCTCATGACCTCATCCAGGTTATTTATAAAAATCAGGAAGAGTAAGGGTCCCAGAATAGATCCCTGAGGCACACCACTAGTCACTGACCTCCATGCAGAATACCCATCTGCAACCACTCTTTACCTTTTGTGGGCTAGCCAGTTCTGGATCCACAAAGCAATGTCCCCTTGGATCCCATGCCTCCTTACTTTCTCAATAAGCCTTGCATGGGGTACCTTATCAAATGCCTTGCTGAAATCCATATACACTACATCTACTGCTCTTCCTTCATCAATGAGTTTAGTGACATCCTCAAAAAAGTCAATCAGGCTCAAAAGGCACAACCTGCCTTTGACAAAGCCATGCTGACTATTCCTAATTATATTACACCTCTCCAAATGTTCATAAATCCTGCCTCTCAGGATCTTCTCCATCAACTTACCGACCACTGAAGTAAGACTCACTGGTCTATAATTTCCTGGGCTATCTCTACTCTTTCTTGTATAAAGGAACAACATCCGCAACCCTCCAATCCTCTGGAACCTCTCCCGTTTCATGAATGATTCAAAGATCATCGCCAGAGGCTCAGCAATCTCCTCCCTCACCTCCTACAGTAGCCTGAGGTATACCTCATCTGGTCCTGGTGACATCCAACTTGATGTTTTCCAAAAGCTCCAGCTCATCCTCTTTCTTAATATCTACATGCTCAAGCTTTTCAGTCTGCTGCAAGTCATCACTACAATCATCAAGATCCTTTTCCATAGTGAATACTGAAGTAAAGTATTCCTTAAGTACCTCTGCTATTTTCTCCGGTTCCATACACCCTTTCCCACTGTCACACTTGATAGGCCCTATTCTTTCACGTCTTATTCTCTTGCTCTTCACATACTTCTAGAATGCCTTGGGGTTTTCCTTAATCCTGCCTACCAAGGCTTTCTCATGGCACCTTCTGGCTCTCCTAATTTCCTTCTTAAGCTCCTTCCTGTCAGCCTTATAATCTTCTAGATTTCTAACACTACCTAGCTCTCTGAACCTTTTGTAAGCTTTTCTTTTCTTCTTGACTTGATTTACTAAAACCTTTGTACACCACGGTTCCTGTACCCTACCATCACTTCCCAGTCTCATTGGAACATACCTGTGCAGAACTCCACATAAATATCCCCTGAACATTTGCCACATTTCTTATGTACTTTTCCCTGAGAACATCTGCTCCCAATTTAAGCTTCCAGTTTCCTGCCTGATACTCTCATAATTCCCCTTACTCCAATTTAACACTTTTCTAACTTGTCTGTTCCTATCTCTCTCCAATGCTATTGTAAAAGATATAGAATTATGATCACTATCTCCAAAATGCTCTCCCACAGAGATCTGACACCTGACCAGGTTCATTTCCCAATACCAAATCAAGTACAGCCTCTCCTCTTGTAGGCTTATCTACACATTATGTCAAGAAACCTTCCTGAACACATCTAACAAACTCCACCCCATGCTCTAGGGAGATGCCAATTAATGTTTGGGAAACTTAAATCTCCCATCACAACAACTCTGTTATTTTTACACCTTTCCAGGATCTATTTCCCTATCTGCTCCTCAACATCCCTGTTACTGTTGAGCGGCCTATAAAAAACACCCAGTAAATTTATTGAACTTTTCTGTTCCTAACCTCCACTCACAGAGACTCCGTAGACAATCCCTTCATGACGTCCACCTTTTCTGCAGCCGTGACACTATCTCTGATGAACAGTGTCACGCCCCCATCTCTTTTGCCTCCCTCCCTGTCCTTTCTGAAACATCTAAAGCCTGGCACTCGAAGTAACCAATCCTGTCCCTGAGCCATCCAAGTCTCTGTAATGGCCACCACATCATATCTTCAAATATTGATCCATGCTCTCAGCTCATTCACTTTGTTCACAACACCCCTTGCGTTAAAATAGACACATCTCAAACCTTCCGTCTAAGTGTATCCCTTCTCTGTCACCTGTCTATCCTCCCTCTTGCACTGTCTACAAGCTTTCTCTATTTGTGAGCCAACCTCCTCTTCCTCAGTCTCTTCAGTTCTGTTCCAACCCCCCAACAATTCTAGCTTAAACTCTCCCCACCAGCCTTAGAAAACCTCCCCACGAGGATATTGGACCCCGTCGGATTCAAGTGCAACCCGTCCTTTTTGTACAGGTCACACCTGCCCCAGAAGAGGTCCCAATGATCCAGAAATCTGAATCCTGGCCCCCTGCTTCATTCCCTCAGCCACGCATTCTCACTGTCAGGTGGTACAGGCAGTAATCCTGAGATTACTACCTTTGTGGTCCTGCTTCTCCACTTCCTTCCTAACTCCCTGTAGTCTGTTTTCAGGACCTCTTCCCTTTTCCTACCTATGTCATTGGTACCAATATGTACCACGACCTCTGGCTGTTCTCCCTCCCACTGCAGGATTTCTTGGACGTGATCCAAAATATCCCAGACCCTGGCACCTGGGAGTCAAACCACCATCCGAGTTTCTTTCCTGCATCCACAGAATCACCTGTCTGACCCCCTGACTATAGAGTCCCCTATCACTACTGCCTTCCTTTTCCTTTCCTTGCCCTTCTGAGCCATGGGGCCCAACTCTGTGCCAGAGGCACGGCCACTGTTGCTTGCCCCAGGGAGGCTGTCCCTCCCCCACCATCAGTACTCAAACAGGAGTACTTATTGTCAAGGGGTACAGCCACTGGGGTACCCTCTTCTCCCTGACTCTTCTCCTTCCCTCTTCTAACTGTAAACCTATTTGTCTGTCTCCCATGGCCCCGGTGTGACCACCTGCCTATAACTCCTTTCTATCACCTCCTCGCTCTCCCTGACTCAGTCCCTCAGGAGCTGCAGGACCCCCCACACCTGACACCAAGCTCAGAAAACCGGCCTCACACACATACTTCTTTTCGGCAATCAACACGGGTAAAGCTACCTCACCTCACCCTGTTACGCAAAGCCCTATCACTCTGCCACCTCTCACTCCACTGCCCGCTGGATAAGGCGGTCTTCTTTTTAAACTTTTCCCGCTCTGCTGGCTGACGTCACGCGTCTGCGTGGTCTTGCTTCTCTTTTACCCTGAGTAGGAAAATGCCTTCGCTCCGGAAATCCTTAGCCATTCAACTCGCAGCCTTCTTGCTCCGAGTTAGACAATGTACAACCTTGAGATTCGTTTTCTTGCAAGAAGGTTAATCTTGAGGTTGTATATAGTATACATACTTTGATAATGAATGAACTTTGAACTTTGATCTTCTGAGTCATTGGTGTAGGTTGAAAGTTCTGGCCTGTTCTGCTGTATTTGGAGATGACATAAAAAGTGGGTAGCAAGTAAGTTGTGAAGAGGATATATGAAGGTGACAGAAGGATATTGGAAGTTTAAATGAGTGAAGTAATCTTTAACAAATGGAATATAACAATGGAGAATGTAAAAGTCAGAGAAACAGGAAAATCTGGGCATCTCAATGCATAATTCACACTATCAGGAGTCAGAATCAGTTTTAATATCACCAGCATATGTTTTGAAATTTGTTAACTTTCTGGCCGCAGTAAAATGCAATTCATGATAATATAGAAAAAAAAGCAGTGAATTACAGTAAGGATATATATGTACATTAAATAGTTAAATAAGTAGTGTAAAACAGGAATTTAAAAAAGAAGTGAGGTAGTGTTCATGTGTTCAGATGGCAGAGGAGAAGATGCTGTTCCTGAATTGTTGAGTGTGTGCCTTCATGCTCCTGTACCTCCTTCCTGCTGGTAGCAATGAGGAGAGGCAGGGTACAGCACATGGTCCAGCCATAGTACAGGTAGAGCAAGTAATCAGGAGAGCTAATGGAATGTTATTGTTTCTTGCTTGGGGAATTGAATACAAAAGCAGGAAGGTTATGATTCATCTAACTGCTGGGACCACATCTGGAGAACTTTGTGCATAATTAGTGTTCTTTATTTAATGATAAACCTAAATGCATTGGCAACAATTCTGAGAAAGTTCACCAGACTAATATCCGGACTGGATATGTTGTCCTATGAGGAAATATTGGACAAGCTAGACTTGTCGGAATCTAGAAGAGAGAAAGAATACTAGAGTATAACGTGTAAGACGTTAACAAATCCCAAAAGGGTGACTATGGAGAGGATGTTATCTCTTACATGAGAATTTAAAAATGTTTAAGAATGAGATGTTGTCCATTCAAGACAGAGATGACGTAAATCTTTATCTCTCAGAAAACTGTGAATCATTCTCTTCTTCAAAGGATAGTTGAAGCAAAATCTTTGAAGATTTTTAAACCAGGCAGACAGGTAGACAGAGCCCTGATAATTAAGGTAGGTGGAAATGGGAATGTGAAGGTGAAGGTGGGCTTATGACCAGATAAACTGTGATCTTATTAGTAGACCACACTTCAAAGGCTACCTGTTTCTAATGTATATGCTTATATATCCCCCTGTGTAATGCTAAGGCCAGTCCAACATGCTTCACTGATCAATGGCATTTCGAAGTCAAATCACAAAGCATCATAGGCCCCAATACTATTTACAGACAGACATACTTTATTGATCCCGAGGGAAATTGGGTTTCATTACAGCCGCACCAATCAAGAATAGTGAAGAAATATGGCAACATAAAACGATAAATAATTAAATAATAATAATTTAATCATGCCAAGTGGAAATAAGTCCAGGACCAGCCTATTGGCTCAGGGTGTCTGACAATCCGAGGGAGGGGTTGTAAAGTTTGATGGCCGCAGGTAGGAATTACTTCCTATGACGCTCAGTGTTACATCTCGGTGGAATGAGTCTCTGACTGAATGTACTCCTGTGCCTAACCAGTACATTATGGAGTGGATGGGAGTCATTGTCTAAGATGGCATGCAATTTGGACAGCATCCTCTTTTCAGACACCACCATCAGAGAGTCCAGTTCCACCCCCACAACATCACTGGCCTTAGGAATGAGTTTGTTGATTCTGTTAGTGTCTGCTACCCTCAGCCTGCTTCCCCAGCACACAACAGCAGACATGATAGCACTGGTCACCACAGTCTCGTAGAACATCCTCAGCATCGTCCGGCAGATGTTAAAGGACCTCAGTCTCCTCAGGAAATAGAGACGGCTCTGACCCTTCTTGTAGACAGCCTCAGTGTTCTTTGACCAGTCCAGTTTATTGTCAATTCGTATCCCCAGGTATTTGTAATCCTCCACTATGTCCACACTGACCTCTTGGATGGAAACAGGGGTCACCGGTGCCTTAGCCCTTCTCTGGTCCACCACCAGCTCCTTAGTCTTTTTCACATTAAGCTGCAGATGATTCTGCTTGCACCATGTGACAAAGGTTCCCACCGTAGCCCTGTATTCTGCCTCATCTCCCTTGCTGATGCATCCAACTATGGCAGAGTCATCAGAAAACTTCTGAAGATGGTAAGACTCTGTGTTGTAGTTGAAGTCCAAGGTGTAGATGATGAAGAGAAAGGGAGACAGGACAGTCCCCTGTGGAGCCCCAGTGCTGCTGACCACTCTGTCTGACACACAGTGTTGCAAGCACACATACTGTGGTCTGCCAGTCAGGTAATTGATAATCCATGACACCAGGGATGCATCCACCTGCATCACTGTCAGCTTCTCACCCAGCAGAGCAGGGTGGATGGTGTTGAACGCACTGGAGAAATCAAAAAACATGACCCTCACAGTGCTCGCTGGCTTGTCCAGGTGAGCGTAGACACGGTTCAGCAGGTAGATGATGGCATTCTCAACTCCTAGTTGGAGCTGATAGGTGAACTGGCGAGGGTCTAAATGTGGCCTAACCATAGGCCGGAGCTGCTCTAGAACAAGTCTCTCCAGGGTCTTCATGATGTGGGAGGTCAATACCACCGGTCTGTAGTCATTGGAGCCACTGGGGCACGATGTCTTTGGTACAGGAACGGGGCAGGACATCTTCCACAGCACAGGAACCCTCTGGAGACTCAGGCTCAGGTTGAAGACATGGTGAAGTACTCCACAGGGGGCACAGGGTTTGAGCACCCTGGGGCTGACACTATCCGGGCCTGCAGCCTTGCTTGGATGGAGACGTTTCAGCTGTCTTCTCACCTGTTCATCTGTGAATCCCACCGTGTTGGTTCCAGGTGGGGGAAGGGTGTAGTCACGAGAGCAGGGTGGGCGGCTGTGAGGAGGGGAGAGTGGAGTATGTGTTGGTTGGGGGCCGACAACAGATGAATCATGTGGAGGATGGACAGGGGTCACAGTGTCAAATCTATTGAAGAACAGGTTAATTTATGAGCTGATGTGGGCAAAACTCCAGATCACAACACACAAAATACGTCATACGGCCAATCAACGATGGGATTTCCCCTCAAGATCATAAATGAGCTTCCAAAATGATGTTCAATCAGCTGATTGAAAACTATATTAAGGCCAAGCAACAGCACATTTGCGTGGTGACAAAACATATGTAAGTAAATTACCAAGATCGGAGAACAACTCAACCCAACCATAGTTTATTCAGTCCATGTCATTATGGTAGTGCAGATACCAATCAGGCCCCAGCTATTTAGGACAAAGCAGTCTCCAATATCTTACAAATTTTCCCATTAACCTCTGCTAATAAGGCTACATATAATAGAATCACACATGAGAGTGTCAGAAAAATTGCAGATAAGGGACACAACCTTCTTGTATCATTATTTTCAATGTAGTTTTCATGAGGACATTTATCAAGTTCCATAAGATTGAAAAGAAAAGACATTTGAAAGACAGTAGCTCAAGAAGAAATAAGCATAGAAGTTGGGAGGTTCATCAAGGGTAAGACGAAGGAACACATACCAAACCTCATTGAGAGATCAAAAGTGGAGTGGGTGAGCTGTTTCAAATTCCTGGTTGTCAAGATCTCTGAGGATCTAACCTATTCCCAACATATCAATGTAGTTACAAAGAAGGCGAGAGAGCAGCTATACTTCATTAGGAGTTTGAAGAGATTTGGAATGTCAACAAATGCACTCAAAAACTTCTATGGATGTACCGTGGAGAGCATTCTGACAGGCTGCATCACTGTCTGGTATGGAGGGGCTACTGCACAGGACCAAAAGAAGCTGCAGAGGGTTGTAAATCTAGTCAGCTCCATCTTGGGTACTAGCCTACAGAGTACCCAGGACATCTTCAGGGAGCGGTGTCTCAGAAAGGCAGCGTCCATTATTAAAGACCTCCAGCACCCAGGGCATGTCCTTTTCTCACTGTTACCATCAGGCAGGAGGTACAGAAGCCTGAAGGCACACACTCAGCAATTCAGAAACAGCTTTTTCCCCTCTGTCACCTAATTCCTAAACGGATATTTGAACCTTGGACACTACCTCACTTGTTTAAATATACACTATTTCTGATTTTTGCACATCTTTAATCTATCCAATATAGGTATACTGTTATTGATTGATTGATTTATTTATTTATTATGTATTGCTTTGAACTGCTGCTGTTAAGTTAACAAATTTCACATCACATACCGGTCATAATAAACCTGAATCTGATTCTGATTCTGAATTATTCAAGGCATTGGTGAGGCCACACTTGAAGAATAGTGTCCAGTTTTGGTCACCCTGTACACCCTGATTTACAAGTATGTTACCAAGGATTCAAGATACCGAGTTATTAGCAGAGTTTAGATAGGCTTGGCCTTTACTCTTTGGAGACTCTTTACTCACTACAGACTGAGATCTCACAGAGCTATACCAAATTATGAGGGGCAAAGATAGGATGCGAATTTCTTTTTCCAGGGTTCTGAAATTGAAAGCTAGAGGACATAGATTTGATGGTTAGAGGTGAAAGGTTTAATAAGAACTTAAAGGGTACCTTTTTCACACAGTGGATGGTAATATATGAAATTAACTGACGGAGGAAATGGTTGAGGCAGGTAAACCAGATTCACTTACGAAGTATAAGAACAGGTATATGGATGATAACAGATTAGAGCAGGGGTTCCCAACCTTTATTATGCCTTGGACCAATATAATTAAACAAGTGGTCTGTGGACCTCAGGCTGGGCATGACTGGATTAGAGAGATATGGGCCAAGTACTGAGAAATGGGATTGGCTTGAATATGCATCTTAGTTAACATGAACAAGAATGGGCTGAGAGCCTTTTCCCATGCTGAACAACTCTATCAATTTTTCATTATTAAGTGGATTTGAAGGCTTTCTTGGAGACAAAACTGGTGACCTTAATTTTTTGCAGTAGGTAGTCCATGTCTAAGAAGGATTTGGGAAGGCATGGAACATTGCTCTGGTAGTACTGATGGCATAATTATACTCAGTCCGTTCTGTTTGGTGGGTCATGTTATTTGTAGTCCTGACACTTAATTTGCAAAACTGATTCACTTTTCCAAGCTTTGTCAAAGGGAGATGGCAATGCTGGTGAATCTGTGGAATTCATTGCCAGGAGTGGCTGTGGAGGCCAAGTCATAGAGATTTTTAAAGCAATTGACAGGTTCTTAGTTAGTCAGAGCATCAAAGTTTATGAGGAGAAGGCAGCAGAATGGGATTGAGAAGATAGTAAACCTGCTATAATGGAAAGGTGGAGCAGATTGGATTGGCTGAATGGTCTAATTCTGCTTCTATGTCTTATGGCCTTATAGTCTAAGATATAACCAGGTTAAAACAGGTAAAGTTTTAAGGATATTCTCATACCCTCCATCAAAAATGCAACATACCCATCGATTCCTGGGAATCCTGGACCAATGATCATTCACAGTGGAGAAGGAGCCTCAGGATAGCACTGATATCCTGGTCACCCTGCACACATCAGACTTCCAATATAACTCGGAGTCCTGCCATATACAGAAGTTCGCTGATGACACGGCCATAGTGGGGTGTGTCAGGAATGGTCAGGAGGAAGAGTATAGGAAATTGA
Organism: Hypanus sabinus; assembly: GCF_030144855.1. Taxonomy (NCBI): domain Eukaryota; kingdom Metazoa; phylum Chordata; class Chondrichthyes; order Myliobatiformes; family Dasyatidae; genus Hypanus; species Hypanus sabinus. Next base: position 16,677,172 of record NC_082715.1, read on the forward strand.
TACAGGACTTTGTGATATGGTGCAACTCAAACTACCTGCGTCTCAATATCACCAAGATCAAGGAGATGGTGGTGGACTTTAGGAGATCTAGGCCTCATATGGAGCCAGTGATCATTAATGGAGAATGTGTGGAGCAGGTTAAGACCTACAAGTATCTGGGAGTGCAGTTAGATGAGAAGCTAGACTGGACTGCCAACACAGATGCCCTGTGCAGGAAAGCACAGAGTCGACTGTACTTCCTCAGAAGGCTGGCGTCATTCAATGTTTGTAGTGAGATATAATATAACCATATAACAATCATAGCACGGAAACAGGCCATCTTGGCCCTCCTAGTCCATGCCGAACCCTTAATCTCACCTAGTCCCACCTATCCGCACTCAGCCCATAACCCTCCACTCCTTTCCTGTCCATATACCTATCCAATTTTACTTTAAATGACACAACTGAACTGGCCTCTACTACTTCTACAGGAAGCTCATTCCACACAGCTATCACTCTTTCAGTAAAGAAATACCCCCTCGTGTTTCCCTTAAACTTCTGCCCCCTAACTCTCAAATCATGTCCTCTAGTTTGAATCTCCGCTACTCTCAATGGAAACAGCCTGTTCACGTCAACTCTATCTATCCCTCTCAAAATTTTAAATACCTCGATCAAATCCCCCCTCAACCTTCTACGCTCCAATGAATAGAGACCTAACTTGTTCAACCTTTCTCTGTAACTTAAGTGCTGAAATCCAGGTAACATCCTAGTAAATCGTCTCTGCACTCTCTCGAATTTATTGATAACTTTCCTATAATTCGGTGACCAGAACTGCACACAATATTCCAAATTTGGCCTTACCAATGCCTTGTACAACTTTAGCATTACATCCCAATTTCTGTACTCAATGCTTTGATTTATAAAGGCCAGCGTTCCAAAAGCCCTCTTCACCACCCTATCTACATGAGACTCCACTTTCAGGGAACTATGCACAGTTATTCCTAGATCTCTCTGTTCCTCTGCATTCCTCAATGCCCTACCATTTACTCTGTATGTTCTATTTGGATTATTCCTGCCAAAATGTAGAACCTCACACTTCTCAGCATTAAACTCCATCTGCCAACGTTCAGCCCATTCTTCTAACCGGCATAAATCTCCCTGCAAGCTTTGAAAATCCACCTCATTATCCACAACACCTCCTACCTTAGTATCATCGGCATACTTACTAATCCAATTTACCACCCCATCATCCAGATCATTTATGTATATTACAAACAACATTGGGCCCAAAACAGATCCCTGAGGCACCCCGCTAGTCATCGGCCTCCATCCCGATAAACAATTATACACCACTACTTTCTGGCATCTCCCACCTAGCCACTGTTGAATCCATTTTATTATTCCAGCATTAATACCTAACGACTGAACCTTCTTAACCAACCTTCCATGTGGAACTTTGTCAAAGGCTTTGCTGAAGTCCATATAGACTACATCCACTGCCTTACCCTCGTCAACATTCCTCGTAACTTCTTCAAAAATTTCAATAAGGTTTGTCAAACATGACCTTCCACGCATAAATCCATGCTGGCTACTTCTAATCAGATCCCGTCTATCCAGATAATTATAAATACTATCTCTAAGAATACTTTCCATTAATTTACCCACCACTGATGTCAAACTGACAGGTCTATAATTGCTAGGCTTCCTTCTAGAACCCTTTTTAAACAATGGAACCACTTGAGCAATACGCCAATCCTCCGGCACAATCCCCGTTTCTAATGACATATTAAAGATCTCCGTCAGAGCTCCTACTATTTCTACACAAACTTCCCTCAAGGTCCTGGGGAATATCCTGTCAGGATCCGGAGATTTATCCACTTTTAAATTTCTTAAAAGCGCCAGTACCTCCACCTCTTTAATTGTCATAGGTTCCATAACTTCCTTACTTGTTTCCCACACCTTAGACAATTCAATATCCTTCTCCTTAGTGAATACCGAAGAGAAGAAATCATTCAAAATCTCTCCCATCTCCTTCGGTTCCACACATAGCTGACCACTCTGATTCTCTAAGGGGCCAATTTTATCCCTCACTATCCTCTTGCTTTTAATATAACTGTAGAAACCTTTCGGATTTACTTTCACCTTATTTGCCAAACCAACCTCGTATCTTCTTTTAGCTTTTCTAATCTCTTTCTTAAGATTCCTTTTACATTCTTTATATTCCTCGAGCAATTCCTTTACTCCATGCTGCCTATATCTATTGTAGACATCCCTCTTTTTCTGAACCAAATTTCTAATATCCCTTGAAAACCATGGTGCTCTCAAACCTTTAACCTTTCCTTTCACCCTAACAGGAACATAAAGATTCTGTACCCTCATAATTTCACCCTTAAATGACCTCCATTTCTCTATTACATCCTTCCCATAAAACAACTTGACCCAATCCACTCTCTCTAAATCCCTTTGCATCCCCTCAAAGTTAGCCTTTCTCCAATCAAAAATCTCAACTCTAGGTCCAGTTCTGTCCTTCTCCATAATTATATTGAAGCTAATGCTATTGTGATCACTGGACCCGAAGTGCTCCCCAACACATACATCTGTCAGCTGACCTATCGCATTCCCTAACAGGAGATCCAATACTGCCCCATCTCTAGTCAGTACTTCTATGTATTGTTGCAAAAAACTATCCTGCACACATTTCACAAACTCTAAACCATCCAGCCCTTTTACAGAATGAGCTTCCCAGTCTACGTGTGGAAAATTAAAATCTCCCACAATCACCACCTTGTGTTTACTACAAATATCTGCTATCTCCTTACACATTTGCACTTCCAACTCATGCGCCCCATTAGGTGGCCTATAATACACTCCTATCAGTGTTACTGCACCTTTCCCATTCTTCAATTCCACCCAAATGGCCTCCCTAGAGGAGCTCTCTAATCTATCCTTCCAAAGCACCGCCATAAGATTTTCTCGGACAAGCAATGCAACACCTCCTCCTCTGGCCCCTCCTACTCTATCACACCTGAAGCAACTAAATCCAGGAATATTTAGTTGCCAAACACACCCTTCCTGCAACCATGTTTCACTAATAGCTACAACATCATAATTCCAGGTATCAATCCACGCTTTAAGCTCATCCACCTTTCTTACAATGCTCCTAGCATTAAAATAGATACATTTAAGATACTCTCCATCTCCTCCTCTCTTTCCATCCCTAACAATGCATTCAAATTTATTATCCTTTTCTTTCTTCTCCCCTACATCTTCAGGCTGAGCGCATCCCTTCTCCATCACCTGCCTTTCCTCCCTCACACACTGTCTATTTACTTGCTCCACTGGTGAACTAACCTCCTCTCCCATAGTCTCCTCAAATAGTCTCCTGCCCCCCCATCTTACTAGTTTAAAGTCCGCCCTGTAGCCCTAGCAAACCTCCCCGCTAGGATATTGGTCCCCCCACGATTCAAGTGTAACCCGTCCTTCTTGAACAGGTCACTCCTGCCCCAGAAGAGGTCCCAATGATCCAGAAACTTGAATCCCTGCCCCCTGCTCCAATCCCACAGCCACGCATTCATCCTCCACCTAATTCTATTCCTACTCTCACTGTCGCGTGGCACAGGCAGTAATCCCGAGATTACTACCTTTGCGGACCTTCTTCTTAACTGCCTTCCTAACTCCCTATACTCTCATTTCAGGACCTCTTCCCCTTTCCTTCCTATGTCATTGGTACCTACATGTACCACGACCTCTGGCTCTTCACCCTCCCACTTCAGGATATCTTGGACTGAAGATGCTGAATGCTGATGCTGAAGATGTTTTATAGTTCAGTTGTGGAGAGCGCCCTCTTCTTTGTGGTGGTGTGCTGGGGAGGCAGCATTAAGAAGAGGGACGCCTCACATCTTAATAAGCTGGTAAGGAAGGCGGGCTCTGTCGTGGGCACAGAACTGGAGAGTATGACATCGGTAGCAGAGCGGAGGGCGCTGAGTAGGCTACGGTCAATCATGGTAAACCCTGAACATCCTCTGCACAGCACCATCCAGAGACAGAGAAGCAGCTTCAGCGGCAGGTTGCTGTCAATGCAATGCTCCTCAGACAGGATGAAGAGATCATTACTCCCCAACGCCATTCGGCTCTACAATTCAACCACCAGGGGCAAGACATGTTAAAGTGCCGGGGTTAGGACTAAGCTTAAGTTACCACTCAATGCACTTTAGTAAACTATTTAAGAACTTCTTAAAAGCTATTTATTAATGCTTTTTAGGAGGGTGATTTTAGATGCATATCATATTTATACTGAGTTAAATACCATATGTAATTAGTTTTGCTACAATAAGTGTATGGGACACTGGAAAAATGTTGAATTTCCCCTTGGGGATGAATAAAGTATCTATCTATCTATCTATCTATCTATCTATCTATCTATCTATCTATCTATCTATCTATCTATCTATCTATCTATCTATCTATCTATCTATCTATCTATCTATCTATCTATATTCTCAAGTCCAGGCCTGAGGAGATCACAGAAGCCCAATGTGAATACAGAAGGAGGCACCAGGTCAAAAACTCTCTATCAAGCTATTCTGACTCATTTAAGGAAGAGTGTTGTGCCCACCTTAGCCTCATTGACCATCTCAGAACTTAAAATATAGATCATAAGACCAAGAATTAGACTATTTGGCTCATCAAGCTTGCTCCACCATTAGGTCATGACTGATCTATTTTCCCTCTCAACCCCATACTCCTGCTTTATCCCCATAACCTTTGATGTCCTTACTAATCAGGAACCTATCAATCTTCATTTTAAATATATCTAGTGACAGTCCCCATGTCATCAGAGCCATCAGAGGAGTGGAAACAAGTCATTTACAGCCACAATATGCCTGTATTCTTTGAAGGAGGAGAACATTAGATCTACATTCTGGGAGACAAATTACCTTCACGTACCCTTCCTCTTCCTCTTCCTCATCATCAGCTTTGACCTCCACATTGCATTAGTGCCATTCCTTTTCACCTTGTGGCTTTTCCTTTAATTAATATTGTGAACCCCTTCATCTGCATATCCATCACATCCATTTCTATCTTTAGCGTGTAAGAAGCTAAAAAGTTCAAAGTAAACTTATTATCAAAATACGCACACGTGGCCTGAGATTCTTTTTCTTGCAGGCGTTAATAGTAGAATAAAATGTATAATAGAATCAATTAAAAAATAAATGCACACAAATAAAGACTGACAAAGAGCTAACGTGCAAAAGAAGACAATTTGTACAAATATTAAAAAATGAATACACAAATAAATACTATGAACATGAGTTGTAGAGTTCTTGAAAGTGAGTCCACAGGTTCGAGTTGAAGTGAGCGAAGTTATCCATGCTCGTTCAGAAACCAGATGGATTGAAAGGTAATAAATGCTTGCTGAACCTGGTGGTGAAAGACCTCCTTCCCGCTGGCAGCAGTGAGAAGAGAGCGTGGTCTGAGTGGTTGGTGTCCTTGGTGATGGATATTGCTTTCTTGTGGCAGTGCTCTTTATAGATGTGCTTATGGTGGGATGGACTTTTTCTGTGATGGACTGGGCTCTATCCACCATTTTCTGATGGCTTTTCCGTTCCTGGCATTGGGGTTTCCACACCAGGCCGAGATGCGATGTGTCAGGGTACTCTACATTGTGCATATACAGAAGCCTGTCACAGTTTTAGATGACAAAGGGTAAGAACTGACTGTCATTAAGGAGATTGAGTATGGATGGTGGCTCATGAATGGCTGTTGCTTCATCATAACATGTTTGTGTAAGCATTTGAGTACCTGGAACAAATGTAGTGCTCCCAAGTTTATAATATCCCATTGTACAAGCAGAGTGAGTCTGTGTCAGATTTTTGTCTTTATTCTTTAGAGAGATCGAAGCTTGTGCAGTTGGGAACACTGTTCCAGTACATTGGCACATTGAAGTTTTTTACTGAGAGACGAATTATTGTTTGCCAAGGGCCATCCGACAGTAAATGTAAGTCATAAACAGAAGAGGTAAGGCATACGCTGTAAATCCAGAACAATGTATACAAAATGTTGGAGGAACTCAGCAGATCAGACAACATCTCTGGAGGGAATAAACAGTCAAAATTTTCAACTGACACTCCTCTTCAGGACCGAACAGGTAGAGAGGAGAAGCCAGAGCAAGAAGGTGGGAGAGAGGGGAGTGAAAAGAGTACAGAATAACAGGTGGCAAGTGAGACTAGAGGATGGTGGGTTGGTGGGGGAGGGGAGCATGAAGTAAGAATATGGGAGCTGATAGGTGGAAGAAGTAAAGCACTGAAGAAGAAGCAATCTGATAGGAGAGAAGAGCGGACCATGGGAGAAAAGGAAGGAGAAGGAGCATCAGAGAGAGGTGATAGGCAGGTGAGGAGAATAAAAGGGGTAAAAAAGAAAACAGAATGGGGAATGGAGAAAGGATAAGTGACGAGAGGATACCTCTTGTAAAAATGGAAGAAGATGAGTTAGCATTTGTGTGTGTGTGTGTGTGTGTGTGTGAGTTGAACATGAATGATGATAGATTTCCCATTCTTTTTGCAGCACAGAGGATATGCCACCAATGACCACACTTGTCACTGAAAAATATTCAGTGCAAGGTCCTGAATTAGTGCCTTCAATAAAGAATAGACAAAACCTGGCTTGTTTGTAGCAGCATTCACATGTGTTGTCAATCATCCTGGAAACTTCTGCTTCTTAGACTATTGCTCTATTTTTCAAGAATACAAGTCTTGCTTGAAATAATGAGGCAGTGCTAAGTTTCTGTCCCCTGTGAATTAATAGTTTCTAAACACAAGAGAACATTCAGAATTGCTTAATATGATATCTCCAGGCAAACAAAAAGAATGTAAAGGAATTGGTAACTTCACTGACATCCTATTAATTCAAAGCATTGAAATAAGCATTTTGAAAATAATGCACCAAGCTGACAAGACAAATTTAACTTGTGTTTCGTTAAACCAAATCAGGTTTGGGTTTCCCAAGAAGACAAAGTTGTATGTCTATCAGCATCTGGACAATCTGCAAATATTTGATTAAAAAAAACATGCTTACACGACTTACTTCACGTTAGGCAACTATACTGAGTTTACTTTGCTCTTTTTCTTCTTTTATTTTCTATATTTTTCCTCCTCTACTAATATCTGTATTTTATTCTTAAAATTAAGTATATTTTAGAAATCCTAACTCCCAATGGACTGCTGGTAATTGTATGTGCCTTTATAATTTAATAGGTAGAATAGAATCAAAAACAGGTTTAATATCACTGACATATATTGTGAAATTTGTTGTCATGTGGCATATATAAATATAAAATAGTTACATTAAATAAGCAATGCAAAAAAAGTAGTGAGGTAGTGTTCATGGGTTCAATGTCCATTCAGAGATCAGACGGCAGAGGGGAAGAAGCTGTTCCTGAATCACTGAGTGTGTACGTTCAGGCTTCTGTACCTCCTTCCTGATGGCAGCAATGAGAACAGGGCTGCCCTGGGTGATGGGCATCCTTAATGATGGATGCTGCCTTTTGGAGGCATTGCTCCTTGAAGATGTCTTGGATGCTGGGGAGGGTAGTGCCCATGATGGAGCTGGTTGAGTTTACTATTTTCTGCAGTTTTCAATCCTGAGCAGTAGCCGCACCCCCCACCCCCATACCAGACGATGGTGCAGCCAGTTAGAATGCTCTCCATGGTACGTTGGTAGAAATTTGAATGGTTATAGAGTCATATATAAAACAGGTCTGCTATAATGTTACATGTGTATTTTTATACATTATAGTGGCAGTATATTTGGATAGTTTCACACATAAGGATGTTTTGGGACATGAAAAAAACAGGATAATGTAAGTTATTGTACTGAATGAAACAACGAAATCATGAAAATAAACCACTTTTACATAAAAATAATAAATAGATTTTCAGCCAACTTAGTCTCTTTCATTAATATCATTGATGCTAATACGTCAATTTCGTCCAAAAATGTGCACACATTGTCAGCATGACCGAGGAGTTGATTATAGACTTCAGGAAGCGGAAATTGTAGGAATATACTCTCATCCTCATTGAGGGAGTTAGTATTGGAAATGGTGACCAGTTTCAACATTTCAGAGGATTTATCTTGGGCTCAACACATTGATGCAATCATGAAAAAGGCACATCCGAAGCACTTTCTAATCCACCTTCAGTATTTCAAGTGGACTGCCTCCTTTGTGATTCGCTGGTCAGCTCAACTGTCGCCACCAACTGCTATCTGTCTTATTGTACTTCCCCATGTAACCACCAAGTTTTTGCCCCTTCCCTTCCTATCATACAGGAATCCAAACCGTCTTTCCAAACGATCCACTTCCCCTTCTTCCAGTCCCGATCTGCTGCATACACTCTTCACAATGTGGTCTCATTTGCAACAGGAAAAGCAGAGGCAGATTGAGTGACTACTTTAAAGAGCTCCTGCATTCGTTAAGTAGGGGTGAACCTGATCCTCCTATTGTCCCCCTCTCTAATTCTGCCACTCCAACCCTGTGGTCTTCATTACTATTATGAGGACTAGTGTAAATTAGGAGAATGGTTTTCATCTTTTACCAGGATTCATGGATTCAATATTGGATTAAACTTTCCGGGGACTCGTATAGTCCGATGAAAATGATTGGGGCTGGACATTCATCTGTGGTATTGGCTGTTTTCCTCTTTACAGTTCACACAGGTTGACCTTGTGGGTATGTCCTACAGATCTATGAAAGAAAGGAAGTGCTGACATTAGAGAGGGCTCAGAAGAGATTCTTGAGAATGATTCCAGGAATGAAAGGGGTTACTGTATGAGGACCGATTGATGGCTCTGGGCCTTCACTCAGTGGAATTAAGATGAATGTGGGGATCTCAATAAAACCTATTGAATATTGAAAGGCCTCATTAGAGTGGATATGGAGAGGAAGTTTCCTATGGAGCGGGGGAGTCTAAGGCCAGAGAACATAGCCTCAGAATAGAGGAATGTCCATCTAGAATGGAGATGAGGAGGTATTTCTTCAGCCAGAGAGTGGTGAATATGTGGAATTTGTTTCCACAGGCAGCTGTGGAGACCAGGTCATTGGGTATATTTAAGGCAGAGGATGATAGATTCGTGATTAGTCAGGACATTAAGGGTTATGGAGAGAAGGCAGGAGATGGGAGCTGAGGAGGCATGGATCAGTAGACTTGATGAGCTGAATGGTCTAATTCTGCTCCTATATTTTACCATGTTACATTCTCTCTGCTGGCTCTCTGTTTTATAATTTCTTTTAATGTGTTCTCACTCTCCAACTGCCTTCATTCCATCTTGAATGAACAAAGAACCATGTTCCCTCTCCTGAATAGCCCCTAGGCCAGATCACCAGAATAACACGGGCCTCAACAGATCAATAATATTGCCTTTGTCCTGTTCACCTCTCTCCCACCCTCCGGGTAACATAACACAAACATATTTTCTCTTTTTGCAAGCTTGGATGAAGGGTCTTTGACCTGAAACACTAACTCAGCTTCTCTTTTCGTAGGTTGGAATGTTATGTGTTTCCAGCAACTTTCAACTTTATTTTCACTTTTCAAGCATCTGCAGATTTTTTCTTTGATTTCCCCTTTCTATTTTGCCAATCTTTTCCAAAATTTATATCCTGGATTATTTACTTTGCAAACTTGGCTTCGTTTCCACTTTGCCTGCATTAACTGTGTTAGGGGCAATGCTATTACAGATCTGGGCATCAGAATTCAGATTTCAATTCCAGCATCCTCTGTAAGAAAGCTTGTACGCTTTTCTAGTGTATGTGTGGCTTTTCTCCAAGCGCTCTGATTTCCTCCCACAGTCGAAAGCTATATTGGTTAGTAGGTTAATTAGTCATTATAAATTGTCCCGCGATTCAGCTAGGGTTTGATCAGTAGGTTGCTGGGTGGTGCGTCTCAGTGGACCAAAAGTTCCATGCTATATCGCTAAATGAAAATAGAATTTGGAAATTCATTTTGTAGAACCTGGGCACCATTGGCAAGTATGCTATTTAAAGTTCATACCAATTGCCCATTCACAAGGTGGTGATGGTGGGCAGCCTTCTAAAACCAAGCATTACATTAATGACAAATACTGAAAAGATTTCATGTAAGATTCCCTTTCCTGATACTCTACTAAAGATGTTAGGTCAGAAAAATTAAACAGCTAAACTCCTTGTAATAGTATTGAACAAGCAATGCGTATAAATATTTTAATGTCTTGTTGCTTGTAGCTTGGCACAGAAGCAGTTTAGATCCAGACTGTGAAAGTGAGTTTCTTGGTTGAACCAGCACTTTAAAGTCTTTACAGACAGAACCAAGTCCTGGAGTGGCACAAGCTGCTCTAGTGTAGAGGTTAGCAAATGCTTTACAGTACTGATGACCTGGGTTCAATTCCCGCCACTGCCTGTAAGGAGTTTGTACATTCCTCCCGTGACTGTGTGGGTTTCCTCCAGGTGCTCTGGTTTCCTCCCACAGACCAAAGACACTGCTAGTTTAGTTGGTCCTTGTAATCGTCTTGAGGGTCTTGGCCAGAAACATCAATAGTACTCTTTTCCATAGATGCTGCCTGGTCTGCTTTGTGTGTGTTGCTTGGATTTCCAGCATCTACAGATTTTCTCTTGTTTGTCCCTTGATTCGATTAGGATTAAATTGGGGGATTGCTGGCTGGTGTGGCTCAAAGCGCCACAAGGGCCAACTCTCCGCTGTATATCAATAACTAAAAAAAATGCTTCCAAGAACGATAAAGGATGTGGTGGAAATTTTGGGATATAATGTTAAAATTGTACAAGGCATTGGCGAGGCCAAATTTGGAGTATTGTGTACAGTTCTGGTCACTGAATTATAGAAAAGATGTCAACAAAATAGAGAGTACAGAGGAGATTTACTGGAATGTTACCTGGGTTTCTGCACCTAAGTTACAGGGAAAGGTTGACCAAGTTAGGTCTTTATTCTTTGGAATGTAGAAGATTGAGGGGGGACTTGATAGAGGTATTTAAAATTATGAGGGGGATAGATAGAGTTGACGTGGATAGGCTTTTTCCATTGAGAGTAGGGGAGATTCAAACAAGAGGACATGAGTTGAGAGTTAGGGGGCAAAAGTTTAGGGATAACACGAGGGGGAACTTCTTTACTCAGAGAGTGGTAGCTGTGTGGAATGAACTTCCAGTAGAAGTGGTAGAGGCAGGTTCGATATTGTCATTTAAAAAAAAATTGGATAGGTATATGGACAGGAAAGGATTGGAGGGTTATGGGCTGAGTGCAGGTTGGTGGGACTAGGTGAGAGTAAGCTTTTGGCATGGACTAGAAGGGTCGAGATGGCCTGTTTCCATGCTGTAACTGTTATTTGGTAATATGGTTGTATGTCACCCCTCTCCCCCAATTTGGTGGAGGCCTACAGACAGCTCCTCAAAGCTACCCATTAGAAAGATAATGTCAGAGTGAGGTGGGGGATGAAGAAAGGAAAGAGGTTACTAGTTGATGCACCATCAATAACTCACTCTGATACGTAAAGGTGAGATATCGGCTTTTATTGACTGGAAGAAGGAACAAGCAGTGGTTGACCACCATACTACATCCTGGAGACAGAGAGGCCAGGCTCAGGCCTCAATCGTCTTTATACCGGGGTCTGTGGGAGAAGCCACAGGAACAGTCAGCAAGGGGCGTGTCCAGACAGGTATATGTAGTTCACCACATTAGTAAAGGACATGAGAGAGTCGGATTAACTCCAAGAGCCCGCTGCAGGATGGAGACCAAAGACGGCCAGTCCTGGGGTTGGAGAACCGTGCATGGGAACGAGGAACAGGGGCTTGTTTTGCTGTTGTTGTTTGATTGCTTGTTCTGTTCTGATGCTTTCTGTGCTATTCTATTGATCACTGCGGGCATGCTGTGCTGGCACCGGTGTGCGCGGTAACACTTGCGGGCAGCCCCCAGCACATCCTTGGGCATGTTGGCCGGTCAGGCAAACGATGCATTTCACTGTATGGTTTTGATGTACATCAGAATAAGAAGATAACAATAAGAGGATATGAAATCATGCTGCAGGCAGAAGTTTGCAAATGAGGCTGCCTATTAGGAATCAGACTTGCTGATCCTAAAGGATATTTTAAATTTAAATGAGTGGCTCAAACCATAAAGCTTGTTCATCCCTCTGCTTCTGCAGGGAACTAGACTGCAGAGAGAAACAATTTATAAAATTTACCTTCAGGACTCTTTTAAACCCAGCTCCTGGAATCATCCTCTTTCCTCTTATAGATTTAGTGCAGATAATTTTATCATCGTTTCACTCTGGCTGTGAATTTCCTCTGAAGTGCTACTTCTCAGCCACCAGAACTTCCTCGGATGTGTGGTAGAAACATTTTCTTTATATACATGCGAGCAGGAATGATTTGATATCTCTGTGGAACATATGACAATGGATCAGAAGCAACTGCAAGGAAATTCCCCTGCTTATTTCTTATTCTGAACTCTTTGCTCAGGGCACAATCCCCACTCCTGCCCGTAATACTGATATGAAAATAGCACAAGATGATGGCCACATGAGAGATGCCCATCCAGCATTTTATCAGCTGCATCTTAAATACTCTCCCCCAACCACAGTCTTCAATAGGAAAATGAAAGCAGTTTTCAAAAGCCTGGATTGAATGTGTGTTATCAACCTTTATTTTCCTGAGAAGAACATGCCTTCCTTCAGTAGTTGCTATTTTCCACACATCATTTTTTTCTAATATAAGTGCCAACAGGAGGAACATTTGATTTGACATTATTGCAAACTGGGTGCAATAATATTACGATCATCTCATGGCTTCATCACGAAAGAAAGAAGAAGATCCAGACAGTTATTAGGAGTAGAGTTCTCAGCTGTATAATAGACGTAACACTTCACAGCATCGCAGCTTCCGTCTCTGAATATCTCAGGCTCTGCTAACCTGATCCTGAAGCTGAGATAATATTCCAGAAATTCTCATCCCTGAATAGAGTCATGGCTTCTTAGAGCTCTATAGTACAGAAACAGACACCACCCCATCTCATCCTTGTCAAAAATTATTCTGCCTAGTCCCATCGACTTCCATCAAGATCTTCCAAAACAATCTGTTCCATGGAGATAGATAAATAAATAAATAACACTGAGAACATGAACTGAGGACTTGAAAGAGAGTCCGTGGGTTGTGGAATTATTTCAGCAATCGTTGAGGTGTGTGAAGTTATCCATGCTGGTTCAGAAGTCTGATGGTTGAAGGGTGTTAGTTGTTCCTGAACCTGGTGGTGTGGGACCTAAGGCTCCTGCGCCTCCTGCCCAAGAGCAGAACTTGGCCCTGATGCCTGGTTAGTGGGCATCCTTGATGACGGATGTTGCTTTGACAGTGCTCTTCGTAGATGTGCCCAATGGTGGGGATGGCTTTTCCTGTGATGGGCTGGGCTGTGTCCATTACTTTTCATAGGCTTTTTCCACACTTGGGCATTGGGATTTCTTTACCAGGCTGGCATGCTGTCCGCTCTGCATCTACAGAAATTTGTTGAAATGACATGCTAAACTTGTGCAGACTTCTGAGAAAATGGAGGTGCTGCTCTGGCTTCTTTGTAATGGTACTTAGGTGCTGGTCCCAGGACAGATCAAGGAAAGATTGATGGAAAACATTGGGTATGAATTGAATCGAGGCAACAGGATTTGGGCCTGAGACGTATCGAAGTGACAGGGCCAGGGTTGGAGACTGAGGAATGACTGAAGGGTTTGGCCAATTTAAGCGCTGGGCCAGATTGAAAAGTCAGGGTATTGGAGCCGGGGGAGGGGGGACAGTGTTCAGCTCACTACTCTGTGAGGTTTACTCATCTCTGCACTGAACTGAGGCTGTGGCCTGCAACTAATGGGCTCCTGAATCACTTGCTCTGATGACTGGCTTCATAGTTGTGGGTTCACTTTTGTGAACTTCTGAATGTTATTTGCTTACTTTTGTTATCTGCGCAATCTGTTTTTTTTATCCTGCATTCCTGCACACTGGGTGTTTGTTGGGTTCTATTGGGCTTCCTTGTTTTGCGGCTGCCTGTAAGGAGGTGAATGTCAGGTTTATATAAAAGTCAGTGCAAAGGTCTTAGGCACATATATGTATACTTAGGGTGCCTCAGACTTTTGCACAGTACTGCATTTGTCAATGTGGAGTGGAGAGTGAGTTTGTAGATCTGGCAGGAGCAGGGGTGGGGGTGGTGAGGGAGTGGTGGCACAGATGCAAATGACACACCCAGCCCTGAAAGAACAGGCAAGGTCATTTGATTGAAAAAAAAAATGGTTTATTGATCATTACAGAATGTCTCTCTGGTGCTTCCTGCTCCCACCCTTCTCCCTTCCCCTTTTTCCCAACCATCATTCCCCTCTCTCTGCCTCCTTCCCACTCTCAGTCCACAATAGAGGCCCAAATCAGAATCAGGTTTATCCTCACTCACATATTTCATGAAATGTGGTTTTTTTACAGCAGCAGTAGTGTGATGCATAGAATTATGGTGCATCCTAGCTATATGAGCCTAGAACCTTTGCACAGTACTGTATAATATATATATATTTTGATAATAAATGTACTTTCACAAACATAAGAAATTCTGCAGATGCTGGAAATCCAAAGCAACACATACAAAATGCTGGTGGAACTCAGCAGGTTGGGCAGCTTCTATGGAAAAGAGCAAATATTCGATATTTCAGGCCAAGACCCTTCTTCATCATGGAGAGGGAAGGGGAGATATATTTGAATTAAATGGTGGGGGAGGGGAAAGAAGCTAGCCGGAAGACGATATGTGAAGCCAGGTGGGAGGAAAGGTAAAAGGTCGGAGAAGAAAGAATCTGATAGGAGATGAGAGTGGACAATAGGAGAGAGTGAATGAGGAGGGGACCTAGGATGAAGTAATAGGCAGGTGAGAAGAAATAAAAGGTCAGAGTAGAGAATAGAGGTAAGGGGTGGGAATTTTGTTCACCAGAAGGAGAAATCGATATACATGCCATCAGGCTGGAGGGTATCCAAATGGAGGTGTTATTCCTCCATCCTGAAGGTTGCCTCCTCTTGGCACAAGGGGAGGCCATGGAGTGACACATCGGAACAGGAATGGGAATTGGAATTAAAAAGTTTGGCCATCAGGAAGTTGCAGAGGTGCTTGACGAAGCAGTCCTCTAATTTACAACAGGTCTCACCAGTGTAGAAGAGTTTGCATCAGGAGCAGGCACCACAATTAATAACCCCAGCAGATTCACAGAAGAAGTATTGCCTCACCTGGAAGGACTGTTTGGGGCTTTGAACTTTGAACTTTGAGTTTGAAGAGACTGACCCTTTCCAGCTCTGATCCCCTAATGAGGACTGGCTAATGGACCTCTGTTTTCTTCCTCTTGTAGTATATAATCAGTTCTTTGGATTTGCTAATATTGAATATTCACTGTAAATTGTGAGGACCTTGTTCAATCTCTCTAGATGTGCCAAAGGTAGACTATGTGAAAGACACTGAAGCTGTATATATTTGCTCCGTGCATTCCAGGAGAGCTTCTAACCCGCAAATCACTTACTCCAATTCCTGCCCTCCCAATAACCCAGAGAAGGCAAAGCTGAGCTGTATATCACTTTGCTCACTAAGCTCAGAAGCCAAAAGGAGAACTTGGGGATTTACAAAACAACTGTTTTCCCCATGACCTCATATTCATTGGTAATACAGATGTTACCATCATTGCATCATGAATCAACGCCTCACAAGAGCTTGATCGCAGAAAAAGTAAGATGCAGTTTTGTGCAGGGGCAACGTGCAGATGTCTTGGTGAGACCTCCTTCCTCCAATACTTAAGTCTAGCTATCATATAATGGCAAGATACTTACTGAATGGCAACTGAATTAGAAAGGTTTGATCATCAAAAGATACACAGGAGGGAACAGTCTGTTGTTGAAACTGCACTCTTCCAGGCAGGTAAAGAGTATTTCTTTCCATCCTGGCTTAAGCCTTGTAGATATTGCCACAGGATTGTAGATATTGCCACAGGACCTGCTCTTGCAGCCATTTTGTGTATATGGTGAAACAAACACAAAATGCTAGAGGAACCCAGCAGGTCTGGCAGGAAAAGAGTACAGTTGATGTCTTGACCTGAAACATGTTGAATGTACTCTTTTCCTAGATGCTGCCTGGCCTGCTGAGTTCCTCCAGAATTTTGTGTGTGTTGCTGGGATTTCTGGCATCTGCAGATTTTCTCTTGTTTGTGTATATAGAAGCATGGAAAACTTACAGCACAGTACAGGCCCTTTGGCCCACAAAGTTGTGCTGAACATGTCCCTGCCTTAGAAATTACTAGGCTTACCCATAGCCCTCTATTTTACTAAGCTCCTTGTACCTATCCAAAAGTCTCTTAAAAGACCCTTTCATATCCACCTCCACCACCGTTGCCAACAGCCCATTCCATGCACTCACCACTCTCTGAGTAAAAAACTTACCCCTGAGATATCTTCTGTACCTACTCCCCAGTACCTTAAACCTGTGTCCTCTTGTAGCAACCATTTCAACTCTGGGAAAAAGCCTCTGATATGGTGTCCCTAATTCACTTTCTGGCCAATGTTAACACTTAGGATGTTAATAGTGGGGGATTCAGTGATGGTAAAGCCATTAAATGTTGGCAGTGTGATACCTGGATTTCCTCTTGTGGTTATCATCTTTGCTTGGCCAGTGTGTGGTGTGAATGTTACTTACCACCTAGTCCTGGCTTTGTCTAGATCTTACTGCGCTTTGATGGAGACTGTTTCATTCTCAGAGGAGTTACAGATGGCACTGAACATTGTGTCATCCTTCAGCAATCATTGCTAATAATGACCTTATGATTGATGGAGTTCGTTGATGATCCAGCTGAAGATGGTAGGGCTGAGGACAGGAACCTCCTGCAGAGGCATCCTTGTAGCTGAGACGACTGACCTGCTGCAAATCCAGTTCACTGATTCATTGGCGGACAGCAGTGCCGGATGGCAGGGGAGCTGCATGGCCTCGGTCATAGTATGGACTAGGCCTCAAGCGGCAATGTCACCTGTTTACAACCGCCAAGAGAGAGACAACAAAGCTGGTGTGGCACAGCACCCAGGCTGCAGTTGGTGCTGTCCCCCATCCTCCATGTTTGCTCAGCAGAAGACAAGCTGTATTGTGGTTCACTGCGGATTTCTGCGGCATTCAGGGACACATGACCTCAAGCCACAGTGATGCCAGTTTACAGCTGCCCGGAGAGAGGTGGCGGAGCCAGTGCACTCCACCGGGGTGGGCCAGGCTGGACTCGGTGCTTCCAACTCCTCCCCCACCCCAACACCAAGTGCTCACACACAAGCTGTATTGTGATCTATTACAGATTTCTGTGGCATTCATGGACTCGGTGTCTGGCCTATTTTTTGTGCAGCTGTATTTTACTGATATCTTCTGACATGTGCTTGTCATCTTATAAGTGCTATATATCTGCCTTGACTCCAGAGTAACGCTGTCTCCTTTGTCTTGGTATTTGTGGGTATTCATGTATGGTTGAATGGCAATTAAACTTGAATTGAATTGAATTGAATTGAACCCTCACCACTATCTTCCTTTCTGCTAGTGATATAGGTGCCCAGAAATATAGTCATCTATGCCTCAATTTCCAGATACCTAAATGGTACTGTGCTGCACAACAACAAAAGTTTCTTTTTTCATTAACACCAGAATGTTTTGCAGATGCCAGAAGTCCAGAATAACAAAGACAAAATGCTGGAGGAACTCAGGCGGCATCTACGGATAGGAATATTAAGACCCTTCATCGGGATTGGAAAGAAATGGGGAAGAGTCCAGAATAAGCAGGTGAGAGGAACAGGAAGAGTACAAGCTGGCAGGTGATAGGTGAAGCCAGGTGAGGAGGAAGGTAGGTGGATGGGGGAGAGGGGGTGAAATGAGAAGCCCGGAGGGGATAGGTGACAAAGATAAAGGACTAAAGGAAAAGGAATCTGATATGAGACGACAGTGGACCATGGGAGACATGGAATGAGGAGAGGTACCAAAGAGAGGTGATAGGCAGGTGAGCAGAAGAGAAGGGGTGAGAGGGGAATGGAATGGAAAAGGAGAGAAGGAGGAGTAGGAAAAATTACTGTAAGTTAGAGAAAGTAATTTTCATGTCTTCAGATTGGAGGCTACACAGCCAGAAATTACCATTTTCTTTCTCATCTTCCCATTAAGGAAGTTAGTGTTTACTGCCTTTTTAGAATAGGAATCACAAAATGGAGAAAATGTATCCATTTTCAGTTAATAAAACCAATGCCTTCAAGATTACCTCAGACATAAAAAAGTTGAGATATTATATAACTACTTTATTTCTAGCCCGTTCTATTGGAATGGTAATGCCCTTCCGGTGCATGATACAAGCTGGGTGGTTTCTGCTGAGCTAAAGGATGTAACCAAAACAATATGTCCGAGCTTGAATGAAAAGCAGTGTTTCTTGAATTCTGGTAATCATATATCCCGTGCTTTCAGTCTAATTGTAACCAGGTTAAGGTCTTTGAAGGACTGACCTGTAGGAATTTCCTGAAGAGAGCCGGGTTTGCATAATGTGAAGTGCCCATTGTTGCAGGTCACATAATGATATGCAGATGGCTGACCACAGCACACTCAGAACATGCTTAACTTAACAGATTGTTACAATCATTTAAAGATAAGATCTGTCAAATTTTATGCAACTGTGCACTTCAGATGAATGGAAGAGCAAACATTATCCAATGTCTCACCAGTGCGGATTTTTTATTCCAGTATAAATTTTAACAACCCCAAACCGATCAGACTGGATATGCTTTTCATAAAAGCTCATCTTGCAAAAGTGAGGCCCATTTGAAGTTATCTGCAGAAGTTTGTTGAAGTTTAGCCATTAAGTAACAATAGCAGATGTTGCTTTTATCAGATATAATTCAATGGTTCAGTTTAATATCAAAGAATGTATACACTGTACAACCTGAAATCCTTACCCTTCACAGACATCCATGAAACAGAGAAAAACCCCAAAATGAATGACAGAAAAATGTCATTTTCTGCCTTCCCCCTCCCTCACACAAGCAGCAGCAAAGCATCAACCCCACCCCTCCACAACCCACCACGCAAGGAATAGCAAGCATCCCCCCCCCCCAGAGACAATGATCTAGAGTCCATCAAAAATTACTGTCCACCCCAAAACTCAGACATCGCAAACAGACTCACTCTCTGTTACTAACCATGGAGGGAGAGATATCGCTCCTGCTGCAGCAAAAAACAAAGCACAAATCTGAATCTTCACTGCAAATAAAACATCATAAGTTAAAGTCACGGAACAAAGACAAGTAACAGAAGTCAGCCTTTCAGCATTCTTCATTGTTCATAAAACTCATTCATAGGTTCATGTTGGTATTGCTTAACCCTTAACGTGCAAAAAGCTAACAGTCATTGTGTTTAACTATTTTCACTGACCTAACTTCAAAGTTATGAAGGACCATAAAGAGTTCTATGTTTCCCCTGAACTTTGTTCACAGAAATGATTCTGGGATTGGAAGATTTATCATATGAAGAACATTTGATTGCTCTGGGCCTGTACTCACCGGAATTCAACAGAATGTGGGGGGGATCAAATTGGCCTAATTCTGCTCCTTTGTCTCATGGCTTTATGGTCTTATCTCATTGAAACCTTTCAAATGCTGAAAGGTCTCCATTGTGTGGATGTGGAGAGGATGTTTCCTATGGTGGGCAAGTCTAAGACCAGAGGACACTGCCTCAGAATAGAGTGACATCCATTTAGAATGGAAGTGAGGAGGGGTTTCTTTAGCCGGAGAGTGGTGAATCTGTGGAATTCGTTGCCACGGGCAGCTGTGGAGGCCGAGTCATTAGGTATATTTAAGGCAGAGGATGATAGATTCTTGATTGCTTGGGACATGAGGGGATATGGGGAGAAGGCAGGAGATTTGGCCTGAGAGGAAAAAAGGCTCAGCCATGATGGAGCAGGCTCGATGGACGGAATGGAATCAGTATCAGAATCATCGGCATATGTTGTGAAACTTGTTAACTTTTCAGCAGCAGTACAACTCAATACATAATAAATGTAGAAATAAATGAATTCCAGTAAGTATATACATACTGTGGCGAGTTTTTGATCCATGATGACAGACGAGAAAAGCTTGTTCAACCCAACAGCCATTTTTATTGCAACAAGCACAAAGACAAACTGGGTGCTATGACCTAGGGAGAGAACCCACTCCGATACATACAGACGGGGAGGTGATTATAACACAGCCGCTGCAGTCAGGTGACCCACAAACACACATGCGAATAACTGGGGGCCAAGGGCCGACACGGTGCCAGCCAGTCCCAGTGCAACATGGCTGCCTTCCACCGCTCAGCCAACCACACCCGATACACCACATCGGAGATGTGGTTGAGCACCTGTCGCGATCCCTTCCAGTGGCTTCCAGAGAAAGTCCATTATTCTGGAAGGGAAGGTAAAGCCATACTGGAGCCCCCACCATGCATTGCTGAATTGGCACCCTAGACTGGCGGCCTGGCCCCTTCCGGAATATGCCAAGGTCATAGCAGTACACACCAGCTCCACGTTCTGCCTGTACCCAGGCCAATAGAAGCGTTTGTACAGTAAGCAACTCCGAAATGGCCAGCCTTCACCACAATCCACGTCTCGGCCTTGCTCTTCACCCCAACGGCCCAGGCAGAGGGACAACAGTCGTGGGGTTCTGCTAGAGGTCTCGGACGGCATCGCTCGCTTGGCGTTTCCCGATGACTGCGCTGGGCTGTGACGCAGTCCCCAGCCAAGTGGCCTGCCTTGCCACACGTGTTGCAGAGATCGCTCTGTGGCATGTGGTAGGGTCGGCACACCGCTGGTCAGATCTGTCCTCGCCAGTTTCCTCCTCTGCCTCGGTGACTCAAGCCCGGGCTTGCAGCATGCAGGGCAAAGCTGGAACGTCCTTGGGGGGGAGGGGGCTCTCCACCTCCGCCAGTGCCTCGGCTAGCAATAATGTCAGGCAAACTTGCAGCCAAAGGTACTCTGGCGTCAGTGCTTTTACAAAGGTGTGGAGGGCAAGCTCTTCCTGGGCCACGGGAGGGAACTGCGGGTAGCCGTGCCGAGCACAGAGGCGGAGATCCCCTGCAAATGCCCCCAAGCATTCTCCCATATGGCATCTCCTGCTGCTTAATTCTTCCCTCAATGCTTCCTCCAATGGTTTCTGCTCGAAGTGCCACCCCAAAGCCACTACAGGAGCCTGTAGTCATGTGTTCAGCCAGCGTTATGTTGAGGAGGGCCCACCAGTGCCAGGGCAAGATAGACCGTTGTCTCGGCGGAGCTTCACTCATTGTGCTATGCAACAAGCTTGACTTGAGGCAGGCGGGGCTCCAGGCAGCTGGTACCATTGTATCTGGGGAGTTTCAGGGTGGAACGTGTGGCCCGAATTGCTGAGGCCCATTGTTCTTCCTCATGCTGTGGTAGCATTGGCGGTACCTGACATATTGCCCATTATCCCATGGCTGGAGTGTCTTGGAGTCCGTATAACTACATAACCCTAGCTAAAACGTAACAATGAATAAACTTGAACCATAATCCCATGAAAACATTTTAACACAAGAACCATAAATAGCACTAGTCATTAGCAATGCTGGGTCAGGCTGTCGACCATGCCCCCCCACTCTGGAGCACCACTGTGCATTAAATAGTGAAGTTAAAATAAATAGTACTAAACAGAAATAAAATAGTACTGAGGTAGTGTTCATGGGTTCAATGTCCATTAAGGATCAGATGGCAAAGGGGAAGAAGCTGTTCCTGAATTACTGAGTGTGTGTCTTCAGGCTTCTGTATCTCCTTCCTGATGGTGACAATGAGAAGAGGGCATGTCCTGGGTGGTGGGGGTCCTTAATGATGGATGCCGCCTTTCTGAGACACTGTTCCTTGAAGATGTCTTGGATACTGAGGAGGCTAGTGCCCATGATGGAGCTGACTTTTATAACTCTCCGTGGCTTCTTTTGATCTTGTGCAGTAGCCCCCTACCCCCATACCGGACAGTGATGCAGCCTGTCAGGATGCTCTCCATGGTACATCTGTAGAAGTTTTCGAGGGTTTTAGATGACAAACCACAGCTCCTCAAACTCCTAATGAAATATGGCTGCTACCTTGCTTTCTTTATATCTGCATTGACATGTCGTGGCCAGGTTAGATCCTCAGAGACAGTAGAATACAGGAAATTGAAATTGCTCACTTTTTCCACTTCTGATCCCTCTATGAGGATTGGTTCATGTTCCCTCGTCTTACCTTTTCTGAAGTCCACAATCAGCTCTTTGGTCTTACTGACCAAATGGTCTAATTCTTCTCCTATATCATATTTGACCGAAGATTTGCTTTCTGACAACACCCCCTGAGCTACACAAACTTTAGGCAAACAAGTTTCTTCTTAAGTTTCTTATTGTGTGTTTTGGTGACTACTATATAATGGCGGCCTGCAGTTATGTCCTTCATCATAGCAGAAAACAATTTCTTTGTACTCACTCTGTCAAAACCTATCACAATTTTAAAACCTCTGTTTGGTCAAGAGTAGAACAATTCAGCCTGTCATTTTTCCTGAGCGGTCAACCTTCCCATTGAGGGATGAGTGCATGTGCAGATAGTACAGATCCTCAGATCTGGGCAGTAAAGATAACTTTGTATTTTACTGTGAGCTGTACTCTTTGAATTTAATGTGCTCCAAGATGATATTATCTGTTCTGCCTGAATGTAATTTCTTTATTCACATTACTGTGAATCTTTGAAATTCTTCACTCAGGCCCAGTAACTGAGTATATTCAAGTAATCAATAGACGGAGTTAGAGAGAATGGTTGAATAGCTCAGATCTTTACTTCCTGGAGTGCAGGAAAATGAGGGAGATCTTACAGAAGCATACAAAATTATGAGAAGTATAGAAAACCAGCATGCTTTCTTTCACATCAAATTGGGCGAGTCTTGAAATAGAGGTTAAGGGTGAATGGTGAAATATTTAAGATGAATCTGAAGGGAAACTTCGTTCTTCGGCCAGTACGAGTGTCGACTGAACTGCCAGAGGAAGTGGCGGATGTAGGTACAATTGACAGAAGTTTAGGTAGGTACATATTTTGGAGGAGGTTGAAGGACTATGGTCTGGGTGAAGGTAGGTGGGACTAGGCAGATGGTTGAGTTGACATGGGACAAATGGGCCGAAGGGCCTACTTCAATGCCATATTACTCTATGATTATGACTCTACAGAATTTTGGATATTAAGTGAATTAAGGGATATGGCATTAGTATAGAAAATCAGTGTTGAGGTAAAAGCAACATACACACAATTCTGGATGAACTCAGCAGGTCAGGCAGCATCTATAGAAATGAATTAACAGTTGATTTTTCGGAGATGATACCTTTCTTCAGGACTGGCAAATAAGGGGGAAGATGTCAGAATAAAAAGGTAGGGGGGAGGCGAAGGAGGCTACCTGGAAGGTAGTAGGTGAAGCCAGGTGGGTGGGAAAGGACAAGGGATGGGAAGGAAGGAACCTGATAGGCTGTATTGTATGTGGAGCAGCTTCGAGGGGCAAACAGCCCTCCTGCTTCTATTTCTTTTGCTCTAAATATGTGAAATGTTTATCCTGAACTTTTTAGAGAATAGACGCTCAGGCCAGTGACCTGGAGGGAGATTTTGTATTCTGTAGTGTCTCTATTCCACACTGTCACACCTTCGTGATACCTATTACTCCTCTGACAATG
This sequence comes from Hypanus sabinus, assembly GCF_030144855.1. Taxonomy (NCBI): domain Eukaryota; kingdom Metazoa; phylum Chordata; class Chondrichthyes; order Myliobatiformes; family Dasyatidae; genus Hypanus; species Hypanus sabinus. The sequence continues at coordinate 16,700,910 of NC_082715.1, forward strand.
TAGGTTAATGAATGAAGAAATCTGATGCCAAAATTAACAATGTAGAAGAACAAAGAGAAAGGCAAAGCTGGATGTTGATGGAACAGCTAACAATATTAAAAGTTTTTATTCATAGATCCATAGAGCTATGCAGCACAAAAATAGATCATTCAGTCCAATTCATTCAGGCTGACCCAGATGCTAAGCTCATCCCATTTGCCCAAATTCCTCTAAATTCAAAAGCTCAATGTTCAAAGTGAATTTATTATGAAGTACATATATGTCAGCGTATACAATGCTGAGATTCATTTGCTTGTGGACATATGAGGGGTGATTGATAAGTTCGTGGCCTAAGGTAGAAGGAGTCAATTTTTAAAAACCTAGCACATTTATTTTTCAACGTAGTCCCCTCTTACATTTACACACTTAGTCCAGCGGTCGTGGAGCAAACAGATCTTGGACCTTCAGAAAGTGTCCACAGCAGGGGTGATTGATAAGTTTGTGACCTGAGGTAGAAGGAGATGAGTTATACAGCTCTCATTACATGCACTTGCAGTTCAACTCTTTGAATGATTACACAGAAAGTTTGAAGTTAATAACTCAACTCCTTCATTGCCAACATTTATGGATAATCCCCCCCAGCAAAATCCTCGGATTGTGTTGGTCATTGATGCAAAACAATGCATTTCACTGCATGTTTCAATGTACAGGGGAACATGAGGGGAAACTTGTTCCCTCAGAGGGCCGTGAGAGTGTGGAATGAGCTGCCAGCAGAAATGGTGCCTGCAAGCTCAATTTCAACATTCAAGAGAAGTTTGTGTAGGTACATGAATGATAGGGGTATGGGGGGGCGATGGTCCCAGTGCAGGTAGATGGGAGTAGGCAGGTTAAATGGTTTGGTATGGTCTAGATGGGCCGAAGCGCCTGTTTGTGTGCGGTGCTCTTGTATGGTTCTATGATCCTACATGCGGCAAATAAACCTCTTCTTTATCTTTAATTATTCGGACTAGAAGTTACAGCCAGGTTGCTGCCTTTAGTAAAGGCAGACAGAAACCCTTTCAGTGCCTTTGACTTTCAGTGGCATTATCAAAATTTCAGATCAAAATATGTTGCAAACATTCTCCTTCCAATTTTTTTTGGATAATCAAAAGTACCGATGCTCACCTGTCAAAAACATAAATTTTAGAAATTATCAGCACATTATCCAGAATTCGCTGTCCATTAACCAGCTGAAAACCAGGTAAAATGTTCTGGTTTTAGCTAAAAATAGTGACCTTGAAAAACAACTGTTGGCTCTCAGTGGGAAACAATGTGGTCATCAGCTAATTTAATATGTATGACATGCTGCACAGCTAGTTTGTAAAGAGTGAGACTGGAGATCGATTTGTTGAATAAGTTATCTATTGTGGATGCTTCTAAGTAAAGAGACAGTTCTCAGCCTGAAGTGACACTTAGCCAGAAACATTCCACTGAACACAGAACACACAACTGTCACACTCAACATAAAAGAAGAATCTTTCTTTTTGCCTTTTCAGAAGAAGCTGCTTTTTTAAAAAAAGACAACTCTGTGAAGGTTCCAGTGATTTGACCACAGGCAGTTCTTTTCTGAATGGTAAATACAGATTGAATTAATGTTCAATAAAATGTACAAACATACATTATTTTTTTAAAATCCTTATATTACATTGAGAGAGTGTGAGATAATATCTTTGCAGATTAATTTTCTGAAACTGGAGAGGCATTCCACAATAAACCCTAAAGATCTGGGATATATTTTGTCAACACTTTGTAGACTCTTCGTACTGTTCCTCAGTTGCTCGTCTTTACAGAGAATAGGATCTGTTTTCACCCTTGTTGTTTGTCCTGATTCAAGATTCAAAGTACATTCATTATCAAAGTATGTGTGCAGTATACAACTCTGAGATTTGATTTCCCATGGGCAGCCCAAAAAACAAATAAAACCGTGGAACCCGACCAAAGAAAAATATGAAATGCACTCCTCCACAAAAGAAACAAATTGTGCAAGCAGCAAGAATCAACAAAAAGTACAGAATATAAAACACAAAATTAAAAGAATTGGACATATTCCGTTCAGCTCAGTTGTGGTTCCATTTAACAATTTGTCTTTCATTATCTGTAGACTGTCCCAATTGCAACAATAAAAGGAGCGACCAGAAAGCTAGAACATATCATAGCATGAACTACAGAGTTCAATCCACAAATGGTGTTGATTAAATCTTACCCACGACCCAGGACTCTGGCACCATCCTCCACAGCATCGAGGGGGAGACCAAGGCCGTTTGAACCCAGGGACTTTCCTCTGTGAGTAACAAGTGAGAGGGAGACTAAAGCTGTCACATGCAGACACTTACTTCCCGAAACAGCAATCAAGAAGATAGTAAACAGCACTCAACACCTGCTCACCTTCCACTCTCACCTTGATGATTTCAATCTTCCTCGACACTTTAATCCTTGAAAAATGGAGTCAATCAGGATTTGATATTACAAAACTATTTGCAATAATCACGTGATCTCATAGTAACAGGATCTGCATAGACCAAGTCAAGCAAAAGGTTTTTGCAGCACAGTATTGCTGCCTTGTACCTAAATAATCTGGCTCAATCCAAAATCATGATAGTTGGCTTTATTAATTAGTTTGAATTCACTTTGGATTACAGAAACGACTGTGGGGGAAATTATTACTATGCACATTTCTATCTTGATTTCTTCATCTCAGGGAGCTCTGCAGTACTGTTCTTTAGATTCATTGAGTTATGGAGCACGACAGTGCAGAAACAGGTCTTCGGTCCACTGGGTACATTGCTCCCTGCAAGCGGTGACACAGATAGATAGAGTGGTGAAGAACGAGTATGTCCTCATCATCTGTGACAGTGAGTACAGGAATTGGGAAGTCATGTTACAGTGGTATAGTACGTTGGTTAGAGTCATAGAGCACAAGAGCACAAAAACAGTACTGACCTGTTACTTTGCCTCATTATCAGCCTGCACCTTCTCCACAGCCCTCGATACCCTTCCTCTTCGTGTAATTATCCCAACTTTTCTTAAATATTGAAATTAAAACTGCTTCCATCATATCTGCTGGCATCTCATTCCACACTCTCACCACCCACTGAGTGAAGAAGCTCCTCCTCATGTTTCCCCTTTACTTTTCCCTCTTAGCCCATGGCCTCCAGTTGTAGTCCCACCCAACCTCAATGAAACAAGCCTGCTTGTATTCACCCTATCCATACACCTCACAATTCTGTACACCTCTATCAAATCTTCCCTCATTCTCCTCTATTCCAGAGAATGAAGTCCTAACCTAATCAACCTTTCCCTATAACTCAGGTCCTCAATTCATGATCTGTATTCCAATGCCAATTCTGCTCTGCATTTTGAGGTGGATGGTGAGGCCAATGTGGGAACTGCATACTTGTCCAATCATGTGCTTGGTAGTCATTGGAGTGTTCCACTACTTACACAATGCACCTGATACTATTCCAATTGCTCCATAAGACCATAAGATCATAAGATATAGGAGCAGAGGTAGGCCATTCGGCCCATCAGGTCTGCTCCGCTATTCAATCATGGGCTGATCCAATTCTTCCAGTCATCCCCACTCCCCTGCTCTCACCCCATATCCTTTGATGCCCTGGCTAATCAAGAGCATATCTATCTCTGCCTTAAATACACCCAATGACTTGGCCTTCACAGCTGCTCTTGGCAATATATTCCACAAATTTATCACCCTCTGACTAAAGTATTTTCTTCACAACTCAGTTCTAAATGGACGTCCTTCAATCCTGAAGTTGCGCCCTCTTGTCCTTGAATCCCCTACCATGGGAAATAACTTTGCTATATCTAATCTGTTCAGGACTTTTAACATTTGGAGTGTTTCTATGAGATCCCCCCTCATTCTCTCTGCAGGCTCTCTGTTTCCTCAAAATTACATGTTCCTCCACCTATCTTTGTATCATCGGCTAATTTAGCCACAAATCCATTAATACTGTAGTCCAAATTATTGACATACATCACAAAAAGCAGCGGTCCCAACACCGACCCCTGCGGAACTCCACTGGTAACCGGCAGCCAGCCAGAATAGGACCCCTTTATCCCATCCTCTGTTTTCTGCCAATCAGCCAATGTTCCACCCATGTTAGTAACTTCCCTGTAATTCCATGGGCTCTTATCTTGCTAAACAGCCTGATGTGCGGCATCTTGACAAAGGCCTTCTGAAAATCCAAGTTCACAACGTCTACTGCATCTCCTTTGTCTACCCTGCTTGTAATTTCTTCAAAGAACTGCAGTAGATTAGTCAGGCAAGATTTTCCTTTCAGGAAACTATGCTGTCTTTGGCCTATCTTGTCATGTGCCTCCAGGTACTCCATAATCTCATCCCTAGCAATCGATTCCAACAACTTCCCAACAACTGATATCAGGCTAACAGGTCTATTGTTTCCATTCTGCTGCCCCCCCCCCCCCAACTCTTCTTAAAGAGCGGAGTAACATTTGCAAATTTCCAGTCATCCGGTCCAATGACAGAACCTATCAATTCTTGAAAGATCATCATTAACGTCCCCACAATCTCTCCAGCTACTTCCTTCAGAACCCAAGGGTGCATTCCATCAGGTCCAGGAGATTTATTCACTCTCAGACCATTAAGCTTCCTGAGCACCTTCTCAGTCGTAATTTTCACTGCACAAACTTCACTTCCCTGACACTCTTGAATGTCTGGTACACTGCAGATGTCTTCCACTGTGAAGACTGATGCAAAATACACATTAAATTCCTCTGCCATCTCTGCGTCTCTCATTACAATATCTCCAGCATCATTTTGGATTGATCCTATATCTACTATATCTACTCTTTTACCCTTTATATACTTAAAAAAAGCTTTAAGTATCTCCTTTGATATTAATCGCCAGCTTCTTTCACAATTTTGAGAAATCAGAGGCCAGAGCTTCCCTCGAGTCAGTAAGGATTGGCATTTGTGTACATCTGTCTGCCTGGTTATCCCTTTCCATGACGGAGTGCAGAAGAGAAAACCTATACACTCAGACCCCACATAATGCCAAATTGTTACAACACAATTCTATTCTTTATTAAAATGTTTGAAAATGACAAAAATTAATTCTAAACAACACAAAACTTCTCAAGACCAGCTGCCAATACAGTAAACATTCAGTTAAATTGAATTGAATTTATTACTTACATTCTTCATATACATGAGTAAAATATTTACGTTCCATCTCCATTTAAATGTACAACGTGCAATTTATAGTAATTTATAATAAATATTATGTACAACAGAATAAGCAGTATAACATAGAAATTCAGTTGTGTCAGCATGTATTAATCAGTCTGATGGCCTGGTGGAAGAAGCTGTTCCGGAGCCTGTTGGTCCTGGATTTTATGTTGCAGTACCGTTTCCTGGGTGGTAGCAGGTGGAACAGTTTGTGGTTGGGTGACTCGGGTCCCCAATGATCCTCCAGGCACTTTTTACACACCTGACTTTCTACATGTCCTGAATAGTGTGCCCTACTCTCTGCAGAGTCCTGTGATTGAGGGAGGTACGGTTCCCATACCAGGCAGTGATGCTGCCAGTCAGGATGCTCTCCGTTGTGCCCCTGTAGAAAGTTCTGAGGATTTGGGGACCCATACCAAACTTCTTCAACTGTCTGAGGTGAAAGAGCCGCCTCAGAATCAGCCAACGAGAGTACTTACATTTGCTCCCAGGTACTCACAGCCAATCACATATTAGTACAGACAACAAGGCAGCCCAGGACTTTCTTGCAAAACTGAAAGCCATAATCGAGCTTTCTTCAATGTGAATGAAACATGCCTATTTTGGAAAAGAATGCCTTCTTGTAGTTACATCTCCCAAGAAGAGAAACATGCATCTGGGCTCAAGGCTGCAAAGGACTGGTTAACTGTTGCTAGGAGACAATGCTAAAGGTGACTTTAAGTTAAAGCCTATGATTATGTACCACTCTGAAACACCATAAGCAATGAAAGGCATTTTAAAGTCAAGTCTACCAGTGATTTGGAAATCAAACAAGGAAGTCTGGGTGATAGAACCATAGAACCATAGAACACTACTGCACAGTACAGGCCCTTCAGCCCTCCATGTTGTGCTGACCCATATAATCCTTATGAAAAGTACTAAACCCACACTATCCCATAACCCTCCATTTTTCTTTCATCCATGTGCCTATCCAAGAGGCCCTTAAATACCCCTGATATTTTAGCCTCCACCACCATCCCTGGCAAGTCATTCCAGGCACTCACAACCCTCTGTGTAAAAAACTTACCCCTGTCTCCCCTAAACTTCCCTCCCTTAACTTTGTACATATGCCCTCTGGTGTTTGCTATTTGTGCCCTGGGAAACAGATACTGGCTATGCCTCTCATAATCTTGTAGACTTCTATCAAGTCCCCTGTCATCCTTCTACACTCCAAAGAGAAAAGTCCCAGCTCTGCTAACCTTGCTTCATATGACTTGTTCTCCAAACCAGGCAACATCCTGGTAAATCTCCTCTGCACCCTCTCCATAGCTTCCACATCCTTCCTATAATGAGGTGACCAGAATTGAACACAATACTCTTAAGTGCGGTCTCACCAGAGATTTGCATATTTTTCAAAATTGGTTTGTTTCACATTTTTGTCCAGCAGTGAAGCAGTATTGTGAGGCAACTGGCTTGAACCTAAATCATTGTTAGTGCTTGTTAATGCCCCAGGCCATCTTGAGAAGTTTGACATTCTCTGGGCCTGCCTTCCTACAGAAGTGCTTTACCTTCCATGCAACACCACTTCGTTACTCCGTCCAATGGATCAAGGGGTAATATCAAATTTTAAAGCCTACTACATTCATCACACATTCAAGCAACTTGTAGAGAAAACAACAGATCAAGACAAACAATCCAACGGGCAATTTTGGAAAAACTACAATGTTGTGAAAGTTGTAGACAACATCAGAGTAGCTTTGGATGAAGTAACTTCAAACTGCATGAAGAAGCTGTGGCCAGAGGCACGCAATGACATCTTAGGATTTCAGGCAGAACTAGTCATCCAAAACACCATTGGACTGGCCAATGAAGCAAGATTAGAGGATGTTAATGATGGTGATGTTGAAGAGTTACTGCATTCTCATGGCGAGAGCCTTTATAATGAAGAGCTTCGACTATTGGCAAAGCAACACATCCAGAATCTGAGGGCATGGATGGAGAAGAGGAAACACCAGCAAGAAATCTTACCACAATATTCCTCAGCACTGGCATCACGATGATCACACAAATCATGAACCAGTTCATTGATAATGACCCTGACTGGGAGTGAAGCAATAAGGCAAAGAGAGTTGTTCTCAGCATGATTTCCTGCTACTGAGAAATGTTTCATGAGAGGAAACGTAAGAGAAGGCAGTCAAATCTCGATGCCTACTTGAAGAAGAAGCCAAAGTGAGAGGCGGACCCACAGCCTGGTCCCTCCGCTAAGATGTAACCCTCCACTCACTTCCCTCCGCTGCTGCAGTGATGTGTTGCTGCTCCACTGACTTACAGGTTAGGCCTAGTTGTGTGTTTGCTACTCCACGAATTACTGAATATACATAAAATATTATAATGTATATCTCAGGATTGATTTTTTAAAATCAGGCACACTTCAATTTACGTAATGTTACAATGACCCCGCAGAGCGCTGATTTACATCGTGGTCCGCCTCTGAGGATCCTATCCTCAGCGTTAAGCAGACTCTGAGATATTGGAATTCTTACATCAGGCATATGAACAATGAGACCTGTCATCCCTCAATACTGGGGTCCGAGCCTGGGAGAGGACATGGACCTTCATTCACTTGTCCTTCCAGCGAATTCGAACAATTTTGGAAGCATAGCATTGGTGTTACCTTTCCTTTGCATGAAATGTTAACTGTTTGCAATCCAGATCTACTCCAAATCCACAGGAAGAATTAGTAAACCAACATTTTTTTTCCCAGGCCAGCATCCTAATTGTACTCAATCAGCTGATATGGATAATTTACACCATGTGCTAGACCCGTGAAGCAGGCTCTCTATTCCAAGTGTTGTCATCAGAAGAAATTCCTAGATGGCCAGATATTATCAAAGCTGGATATGCTAAAGCTTCCTTGAAGAAATGCCTTGACTGCTTTTCAAACATTTCTCATGGTTTCATCCAAGTGATTAATATAAAAGCATTTTCTTATAACAATGAGATACTGATTTAAATAGCTCCTTTTCCCATGGGCTTTAGGAGATAATTGTCATTTCAACAACAATGATCACATTGCTAGAAGGGTAATTATGCCTTTACATACAAGTTCTAAATATAATGTCCAAATCCAGCAAATACTGAGGAGATAGAAGGGAAGTTGCCATTTCTTTTAGTGGATAAATCTCAAATTATCCATCAGCTTGCAATAATTTGTAACTGATGGGCCATTGCTTCATTACTTGAAATTGCTGTATTTTATATTAACAATGAGTGCTATCAAGCTTCCAGTTATATCGGTATCAAATTCTGTACTAGTATTGCACCAAATAGAAACACAAATCTTCAAAGTCATCTCATCACTGTAGAGCAGGGTTTCCCAATCTTCTTTATGCCATGGACCATTAAGCAAATAGTTCATGAACCCCAGGATGGGAACACCTGATTTATAGACAGAAAGGTATACAGACAGTTGCCACTTTCATAGGTACACCTGTTTGCTCCCTAATGCAAACATCTAATCAGCCAATCATGTGACGACAACTCAATGTGTAAGTTTGAAGACATGGTCATGAGGTTCAGTTTTTGTTCAATAACAGAATGGGGCAGAAATGTGATCTAAGTGACTTTGACCATGGAATGATGAACCAGGTGGCTGGGTTGAGTATCTCAGGAACTGCTGATCTCCTGGGATTTTCATGCACAACGGTCTCTAGAGTTTACCAGAGAAAGGTACAAAACAAACAAATAACACAAAAAAACATCCAGTGAGCAGCAGTTCTGTGGGCAAAAATGCCTTGTGACTGAGAGAGGTCAGAGGAGAATAGCCAACCCAAAGTACACTGCAAATGCTGGGGTCAAAGCAACACGCACAGCACGCTGGAGGAATTCAGCAGGTCGGGCAGCATCCATGGAAATGAGCAGTCAACGTTTCGGGCCGAGACCCTTCGTCAGGACTGAAGAGGGAGGGGGCAGGGGCCCTATAATGAAGGTGGGGGGGGAGGTGGGAAGGAGAAGGTTGGTAGGTGCCAGGTGAAAAACCAATTAGAGGAAAGATCAAGGGGTGGGGGAGGGACAGGGAGGGGATAGGCAGGAGAGGTGAAGAAGGAATGTAAGGGGAAAGCACTATGGGTAGTAGAAGAAAGCAGAATCATGAGAGAGGTGATAGGCAGCTGGAGGAGGAGGCAGAGTGAAACTGGGATGGGGGAAGGGAGGGGGAGGGAGTTGGAGAATTTGATGTCAGTCAATGGACAATAGCCAGACTGGTTCAAGCTGATAGGAAGGTGACAGTAACTCAAGTAACCACACGTTACAACAGTGGTGTGCAGAATAATATTCCTGAAAGCACAACTCATTGAATCTTAAAGTCGATGGGGTACAGCTGCAGAAGACCATGAACATACAATCACTGTACAGACGGTATCTAATACTGCAGCCAAAGAGTGGCTGTTCACTTATTATACTTGGCTTTGAAATAAAGCTGATAAAGGATTGCTTCCCTCAGATTTGAAATCTAGATCTATAAGCAAGTGTTATCATCAATACGTAGCATAAACCTGTATATTGAAGAATGGATGGTACTCAATACCTTGTGCAACAGGATTCTGGTTGTCCTCACTTGTGGACCCTGGTCATTTCAGGTTTGCAAAAACTTCTCCTCCATGATCTCCATCAGTACCTATGCAACACAGGGGTGTGTGGTTTGCCCCCGCTCTACTCACTTTACACTTACGACTGTGTAGCTAAGCACATCTCCAATATCATTTTCAAGTTTGCTGGTAACACCCCTATTGTGGGCTGTATCAAAGGTGGTGATGAATCAGCATACAGGGGGGAGATTGATAACTGGGCTGAGTGGCGTCATAACAACCTCTCACTCAATGTCAGTGAGACCAAGGAGCTGATTATAGATTTCAGGAGAGGGAAACCAGAGGTCTATGAGCCAGTCCTCATCAGAGGATCAGAGGTGGAGAGGGTCAGCAACTTTAAATTCCTGAGTGTTACTATTTCAGAGGATCTGTCCTGGACCCAGCATGTAAATGCAATTGTGAAGAAACCGTGGCAGCATTTCTACTTCCATTGTAGTCTACAGAAATCTGGCATGACATTTAAAACGTTGATAGATGTTTAGAGATGTGTAGTGGAGATTGTTTTGATTAGCTGTATCATAGCCTGGTATGGAAACACCAATGCCTTTGAATAGAAAACCCTACAAAAAGTAATGGATTCGGTGCAGTCCATCATGAGTAAAGCCCTCCCAACCATTGAGCATATCAACATGAAACGCTGTCGCAGGAAAGCAGCATCCATCACCAGAGATTCCCAGTCCCCAGGCCATGCTCTTCTGTCGCTGCTGCCATCAGGTAGAAGGTACAGGAGCCTCAGGACTCCACCAGGTTCAAGAACAGCTACTACCCCACAGCCATCGGGGTCTTGAACAAAACTACACTCACTTGCCCATCCATTGAGAAGTTCCCACAACCAATGATCTCACTTTAAGGATTCTTAATCTCATTATTTTATGTTCTCATTATTTATTGCTATTTACTTATATTTGTGTTTGCACGGTATGTTGGCTTTGGCACTCTGGTTAGTCTTTCATTGTTATTGTTATAATTGCTATCTATAGATTTGCTGAGTATGCCCGTAGAAAATGAATCTCAGGGTTGTATATGGTGACATGTATGTACTCTGATAATAAACGTACTTTTTATTGTTGGACAAATGAGGAGCTGTGGTGTACTTAGCAGTGGCTGAAGGCAGTTATGAAGGACATGTTAAAATAAAGCTAATCTTTATCTTTATATAAAATATGGCATTTAAAGATGTGTTAACTGCTTTCGATCATGTGTGATGCCATTGAATGTCATGCCCCTTCCTGACAAAGCCCTTGGTGAGTCGATGTGTTCCTTTCTAAACTGTCCTTACCCAGAATCAGTTGACTTGTGGGTTATATGGTGGCTTCCAACAGCAGTGTCTCAAGGAGGTGACATCATCATTAAGGGCCCTCATCATCCAGGACATTTGCACTTCACTTTGCTACCATGAGGGAGGAGGTACAGAAGGCTGAGGGCACACACTCAACATTTTTGAAGCAGCTTCTTCCCTTCAGCTGTCAGACTTATGAATGATCCATAAACCATGAACACTGCCTCACTATTTTTTCCTGTTTGCATTATGGTTTTCTTTACTTTTTATATAAAGCATTTCTTATTGTAACTTGTAAAGTTTTTTTTCATCTATTGCACTGCACAGCTATCATAAAACAACGAATTTCACAAAATATCTCAAAAGATAAAGGTGATTCTGATTATAAGCTAGATCTTAGCGACAGAAACCAATCACACATGCTGGCCAAAGGAAGACTTGGACAATTTCATTATTGTTCCTTTCTCCTTGGTTTCCTTGTTCTCTTTATTCTTTGCTGCTTACAGAGTGCCAAACCTCCTCCATATCGGAGTATGCCTGATACAGACATTGGCACTGAATTAGATTTTTCATCACATGGACTTCCAAATTTTATTATTTAGGTTTCCTTTGAAATCCTTTGAAGGATTTTTTTTTGGCCTCAGCACATTCCTTCACTGAGCCAGGAATCAAAATCTCATTTCCCATCCAATGTGCACACCCAGTAGCCGCCCCGTTGCAGCTGGCAATGGTTTCAGGCAGGACAGTAACAACTGTGAAATAAGAGTAGAAGATGTTGGAAGCACTTAGCAGTAAGGCAGCATTTTTCAAGGAGAAATCATTAACATTTAATGCCCATGACGTTTGTCGTAATGGCCATGATGATCATAAATTGATCATAATCATTTGATTCTAAGTTCAATTGTCATGCACCCATACACAAATACAGCCAAATGAAGCAGTGTTATTCCACAGTGAAAACACAGCACCGCAGTCCTACGCAGCACAAGGCAGATCATATAAGATATCAGTATAGTCACACAGAAAGTATAGTTTAAGACTCTGTGTCCTTGAATATTGCAGAAATCTGTAGTCAACCACAATGCTGTACAGCTTGTTTTCTGCCCAGCAAACACTGGGTGGCAGCACCGAGTCCAGCATGTATGTCATGTCACACCGCCTCCAGTGGAGGGCAGCAACTCCAATAATTAAATTTGAGCTTGAATCAAGCGGCAATCTCCTGGTCACTGTAAACAGGCAACGACGCAGCTCGAGGCCAAGTGCTCACTACGACCGAGGCCAGGCAGCTTCCACACCATCTACCAATAAATCAGTGAATTGGACCTTCTTCTCTTCTTCTTTGTTGTCCATCAGAATCAGATGATGATGTCCACTCCTTTAACGGTGAGATCTTCGATGATTATACAGTCCTTTCCTGGACCCACAAGCTCTATTGCAGGTGGGACGTGTATATGTGGTGGTGGTGGTAGTGATGGCAACCATGGCTGCATTTCTCCTGGCTCTCTTCTGCTGTCTTCTGGTTGTTCTTTCCATTTCCAGAATACGAACACCATCCCTGCACAGCTGTCGCCAAGTGTTACGGTCAGCAGCAACATCCTCCAGGTCCTCGGGTCTGATCTTGCACTTCCATAAAGCATTCTTCATCGGATCCTTACAGAACTTCTTCGACCCTCCAGCTGAGCATCAACCATGACGACCAAGGACCTGGCAGCCGCCTGCAGCCAAGATGTGGGAACGGTTGTCCTGGATTCACCCTTGCCACCGGGATTTACCTCATCACAGTGAAGATAGTGCTACTGGGGATGGCACACCCCTGTGGCATTTTAATATCTTCCTTGCGCAGGTCTCCACCTCTGACCATGGTGTTGCACTCCATATTAACAATGTCCGGCAGGGTCTTTTGATCACAAGAAAAGTAACTAGGATGATCTCTTGCTCCTTCACACATTGCCTCTCTGAATCAGGCAGCCGCATGACCACAGCAAATCCAGCTCCTTCAGTTTCTTTGACAACGAGCAACTTGCTGATAGGGTATACCTGCACTATATTAAGTTCTTGATATCCAGCAAGGTCTTGCGAATGTAAAAAAAAATACGTTTAAAAAGGACAATATTTGATTGTACCTGTAGAAGCCACTGTAATTGAACACACCACCATCTTGTTGGAAATAGCAACAGTGGAATTGGACATGAATCTCTTAATATTTTCAAGTTTCACAGCTGTAAGGGATGGTTAGCATGACAATTCATTATCGACACTAATCTTCAAAGGGATCAGGAGATTATGACTGTTAGCAGAGCTTGCATACTTGGTGTTTCTCAAGGTAACTTTGGTAATAACTGCTCCCAGGTAAAGAAACAGTAGCTGGGTAATCAAGTTTGCTCAGTGCTTTCTAGTACTTGTGCATTAATCTCAAAATATAGTGGTGGTGTAAGTTAACCCAAGCCTAATGATGTAGCCTCTCTGTGTTCTCCATTTATTGTTGGAGATACAGTACAGAGTAGGCCTTCTGGCTCCTTAAGTCATGTTGCCCAGCAATCCATCAATTTTACCCTAGCCTAATCACAGGACAAGTTACAATGATCAATTAGCCTACCAGCCAGTATGTCTTTGGACTGGGGAAGGAAACTGGAGCACTGGGAGGAAATCCTCTCTGTCATGGGGAGAACGTACAAACTGCTTACAGACAGCAGAGGGAATTGAACCCGGATTGCCTGTACTGTGGAATATTGTTCTAACCACTGTAATACCATGCCGCCTGAAAGGTGTGTTGCAGTAGGGAATGTAAACAAGTTTAGAGTGTCTTCCAAGTTGTATGTTACCATGAAACAGTCATCAATTTACTTGGGTTTAATGATTGACGTCTTGCAGTACCGAATTCAGGAACTCAGGGCTTGACTCCTTTCATTGACCTGAGGGCTATCTGCACCACTGTTGTCCAAGCATGTACCTGGAGTTCCTCACTGGAGCAAAAGCATCTCTCCTCCTTTCCAATTCTTTCCTCAAGATCAACACCAAAAACTGCATATCTCACTCTCAAGTAAATTGTTGGATTTATTACTTTGTCAGATCACTATTTGTTGTAGAACCAGGGCAACATCTTTTCCAGTCCCAGTGTACCTTCCACTTAAATGCAGCTGGACAGCTCTAACTGGTGCTCACCATTCATACTTCTGGAACTTGGTTCAAATAATCAGTCAAAGAACAGCAGTGGACAGTTAGTACTTGCCAGATGGTGCAATCATCAAGCATTTGTGGACATATCAGCAAGGCAAAGGACACATCCATGTTCCCTATATCAGTTTCTGGAACCAGGAAGTCTAAGCTCCCTTGCAAAAAGAGTCTTTGCAGACGCATCCAAATCATCACCATCATTCCATGTCATACTGTGTGATATATACAACATGGTATATACATCCCAAAGAGTAAGAAGTATTCTAAAGGAAAGATGATAGAACCATGGCTAACAAGAGAGGTCAAAGCCAACATAAAAACCCAAGAGAGGGCATATAATATAGCAAAATTTAGTGGGAAGTTAGAGGATTGGGAAGATTTTAAAAACCAACAGAAGGCAACTTAAAGAGTAATTAGAAGATAAAGATGGAATACAAAAGTAAGCTAGCCAATAATATTAAAGAGGGAACAAAAAGGTTCTTCAGATACATTAAGTGTAAAGGAGAGGTGAGAGTGGAAAATCATGTTGGAGATGTTGTAATGGGGTAAAAAAAATGGCAGATGAACTGAATAAGTATTTTGCATCAGTCTTCACTGTGGAAGACACTAGCAGTATGGTGGAAGTTCCAGGTGTCAGGGCATGAAGTATGTGAAGTTACCCTAACTATACAGAAGGATCTTGGGAAACTGAAAGTTCTGAAGACAGCTAAGTCACCTGGACCAGGTGGTGTACGTCCTAGAGTTCTGAAAGAGATGGCTGAAGAGATCATGGAGGCATTAGTAATGATCTTTCAAGAATCACTAGATTTTGGAATGGTTCTGGAAGACTGGAAAATTGCAAATGTCACTCCACTCTTCAAGAAGGGAGCGAGGCAGAAGAAAGCCAGTTAGTCTGACCTCAGTGGTTGGAAAGATGCTGGAGTCGATTATTAAGTATGAGATCTCAGGGTAGTTGGAGGCACATGATAAAATAGGCCAAAGTTATCATGGTTTCCTCAAGGGAAAATCTTGCTTGACAAATCTGTTGAAATTCTTGAAGAAATAACAAGCAGGATAGCAAGACATGCTGAAACTTGAGAGAGTTCAAAGGAGGTTCACAAAAATGTTTCCAGGATTGAATGGCTTGTCATACAAAGAGCATTTGATGGCTCTGGGCCTGTATTCACTGGAATTCCGAAGACTGAGCAGTGACCTTATTGAAACCTATCAAAAAGTGGAAGGCCTTGACAGATTGGATGTGGAGAGGATGGGAGAGGCATCACTTGCAGTATTGTGAGCAGTTTTGGACCGCTTATCTTAGAAAGGACGTGTTGACGTTGGAGAGAGTTCAAGAAAGTTCACAAAAATGATTCCAGGATTGAACTGCTTGTGATATGGAGAGCATTTGATGTCTCTGTATTCACTAGAATTCAGAAGAATAAGGGGTGACCGAAGTAAAATCTATCGAATGGTGAAAAGCATTGATAGAGTGGGTATGAAGAGGATGCTTTCTATGCTGAGGGAATCTAGGACCAGAGGACGCAACTTCAGAACAGAGGGGTGTCGTTTTAGAACGGAGATGAGGAGGAATTTCTTTAGCCCGAGGGTGGTGAATCTGTGGAATTTTTTGCCACAGGTAGCTGTGGAAGCCAAGTCTTTATGTATATCTAAGGCAGAGGTAGATAGATTTTTGATTGGTCAGGGCATGAAGGGATACGGGGAGAAGGCAGGAGACTGGGGCTGAGAGGAAAATTTGATCGACCATGATAAAAATGGCAGAGCAGATTCATTGTGCCAAAAGGCCTAATTCAGCTCCTATATCTTAAGGTCTTATGTGCTTTTGACAATAGACAATAGACAATAGGTGCAGAAGTAGACCATTCGGCCCTTCGAGCCTGCACCGCCATTCTGAGATCGTGGCTGATCATCTACTATCAATTCCCGGTTCCTGCCTTGTCCCCATATCCCTTGATTCCCCTATCCATAAGATATCTATCTAGCTCCTTCTTGAAAGCATCCAGAGAATTGGCCTCCACTGCCTTCCGAGGCAGTGCATTCCAGACCCCCACAACTCTCTGGGAGAAGAAGTTTTTCCTTAACTCTGTCCCAAATGACCTACCCCTTATTCTCAAACCATGCCCTCTGGTACTGGACTCTCCCAGCATCTGGAACATATTTCCTGCCTCTCCAATCCCTTAATAATCCTATAAGTTGCAATCAGATCCCCTCTCAATCTCCTTAATTCCAGCATTTACAAGCCCAGTCTCTCTAACCTCTCTGCGTAAGACAGTCCGGACATCCCAGGAATTAACCTCGTGAAACTTGACCATGATACTTCTTGGTAAATTTTTCTACAAAAGTGGATTGCCATTGCCTTCTTCTGGGCAGTGTGTTTACGAGATTGATGGTCCCAGCCATTATCAATACTCCTAGTGATAGTGATATGCACCAGCTGTTCATGTGACCATCCACCGCTTGTTCCCATGGCTTCACGTGACCCTGGTCTGCGGGTCTAAGCAGGTGCTACACCTTGCCCAAGGGTGACCTGCAGGTTAGTGGAGGCAAGGAGCACCTTACATCTCCTTTGGCAGAGAGATCTCTCCAACCTGCCACCCAATCTCATCCAAATATTCATTAATATTGAGCATGGACTTCATACCATAGCAATACATCAGACTGAAAAAAAATTCATTTAATGGTTACATCATTTTACTTTATCTCTGGCATTTCCTTTGTTACATCCATTCACCTGCGACAAAGGTCAAGCACCCTTCATTGATTCAAGTTTAGTCCAGATTTGCCACTTCACCTATGAGGTGGCTGTCCAGAGATCATACCTAGACCTCTTGCCACTTTCTTGGCCACCAGACTTGAATGCCTCTGAGCTGCCTCATTGCATATGGTTCATCTGGGGCTTCTTTTTGGGGAAGACTGTGAATGATTTTCTGGGGACACACTCATCTACAACTGTTTCAGTGAAGTCCATGACAACCATAGTGTACACATTCAAATCCAAATTCAAGTCTTTGAACAGGGCCCAGACCACCACCTCGAAGCAATCCCATAGTCTCTACCTCCCGTGACAACTTCTTTGTTGTCCTAATCCCTGGAGCTTTTCTCTTTAGCCTCTGCCTGTGTGCAGGTTGGAAAAAGACAGCCAAGTGACCAGATTTACGGAAGTGCATCTGGGTACTGAACAATAGGCATTCCTAATCACAGTATAACAGTAGTCTAGTATGTTGGGACCTTTGGTGCTACAGGTTATACATATGCTGGTTGTAATTGGGAGGATTTTCTTCAAACAAGCCGTGCTGAAGCCCCTAACTATGATTTTAAATGCATGGGGATTGACTTTTTGGTGTTTGCAGATGGCATCGTGCTGTATCTCAAACACGGTTATAGTTGGCCGCAGATGCTGTGCAAACTGCAGTCAGGATTATGGAGAACTCCCTAGGTAAATAGGATGGACGGCATTTGACCATTGGGTGCTCAAAGTCAGAGGAACACAAGTTTGACAAAACCGCCACATCAGAGCACCAACAAGAGTTTATTATGAAACACAGACCTTGACCTTTTGCCTGTTCCGAATCAGTAGTTCAGTACACACTGTGAATCTAGAAGCCTTCAAGTCAGCTGGAAGCAAGCCAAACCTTGGTCAAACATCGAATGCAACAATCTCTCATTTCTCTCCAGCACAGCAATCTTGCCCTCAGGTCCTGTTCTCCAGCGACCGCACATTTGCTAACAAGATGCTGGTTAGAGGGGGTCTCATTCCTCTGTGGGTCAGCCTCCCCTCCCCACTTCCTGCCTCACTTCCAGCTATGGCGAAGAACCTTCATCTGCTTAAAGGTGCCATACCTGCTTACTTGAGAGTTAAGTCCACAGAGTCCTTCATAAAATCATGAAATCTGTGGGTTATTAAGTCGATTTAGAAGTACATTACTTATAGGAAACATTCCTTCTCCATTGACGTTAATAATGGGCAAAGAGCCACACGGTCCCCAAATTCACTTATGTGAGGATCTTCTAGCTGAAACGAAATGCGACAGGCTCCTCCAGAGTGCTCAGAGCCAGGCACTTGAAAAAATTGGAAAGTGAACCAAAAAAATAAATGAGAGAGTATTCGGTCAGAATGTCAGGACTAATTAAACAGCAAACTCTGCTTTCTGAATGAGAAAGCAAATAAATAAAATAAACACTGAGGAGACTTAAGGTACAGAGTAGATCACGTATCTTGTGAAACGAAAGCATTAGTTCACATGTTAGCTACATAACCTCCCAGGGAGGAAATAAATTAGGTTGTTTTTAATATACAAGATGTGCCAGTGCATTGTGGGTATTCCAAATCTAAATTGAGAGATAAATTTTTAAAACAGTAAGGAATTGGGGCTATTAACTCATGACCATATTTGGGTCTGCGATTAGCTTATTTCAGATGTCTTGTGAATTTGTTCCACTTTCTTAGATTTAAGTGAATTCTCTCCTACTGACTTATTGAGAAATTAGCTGCTGAAGAGGAAGTACCAAAGGCCCATGTTATCCAAATACCTACCCAATATGTACTGTATTTGAATATCAGTCAAGCTTTCTTCCATTAGCTTACCTTACGCATCTCATCATCAGTTCAAGAATCTTTGTGCCATACAGTATGAAATGGGCCCTTTCATAACATCATCTCAGTGATCATCTTTACGAAACCCATCTTTACCTGTGATGAGAGACCTAAGCAACAATGGTTAGGAGCCAAGCGCTGGAGTTTCCAAGACTAGAATCAAGATACAATGTGAGACAGAAGGAAGAACAGGGTTCTGAACGAGATGAGAATCCAAAGTAGAGCTGAGCCACAAACCTCAGTTCAGGTGCTATTTAAATATTTAAATCCTGGTGCCAAAACATGGCCACCAATTAACGGGTCAGACCTGAATCTTTAAAGGGGACTGCACTAGCTATCCATATTCCAGAGAGTCAGAGTGTCTAAACCCCGGAAGGTGGCGCGGTTAGGTGCTTATCATAACAGGACCCATTCCTCTACAGCTAACTCCTGACGGCCCTGGGAGCTCGGAGAAATGATGCTAGTCAAGGATGAGAGCCGAATCCAAGGTGTCCCTTTCAGGAACCCAGCACCGTTCCTTGGGATCCAAATCCCTTCCAGTCCATGAGGAATTGCCGGACCCCCTGAACAGTTTGCGATCCCAGAATTCATTTTATGGTGAAAACCCGTTCCCCATTGGCAAAACTGGGTGGTGGCAAGGCTGGTGGTGGTGGGGCCAAAGGACTGGTGCTTGCAGGTTTTAATTTGGAAATGTGGAAAGTGGGATTAATCCTGAGGGTCTTGGGAGCTGCAAACCATAAGCCACTGTGCTCACTTTCTTGAGGAATTTGAATGGTCCAATGAGCTTGGGCGTCAATTCCCTAAACTCCTACTGAAGAGGCAAATCCTGAATAGGCAGCCAGACCTCTTGCCCAGGCTTCAAGCTAGTCCCTGTTTTCTCTTGCAGTTAGCCTTCATTTCAGCCTTCCAGGTAGACACCAATAAAATCTCCTTTGCCCTTGCAGCATTGGACAAGGTCTTCGGCCGCAGGAATCTCAACCTACGCATCCTGCTCAGGGAAGAGTGGCAGAGAATACCCAATCTGCCATTCGAACGGGGGCATCCTGTGCTACGGGCAACTTCTGGCCACACCAAATGGTTGCACTGCTCGTCAGGTTTTTCTGTGGCAGGCATCTCAGGGTTCATTCCATAGCCTCACTCAAAGTAAACACAAAGTTAGACTCACATACTAGATCTAGTATGGCATTCCCCCTAGTCAACATACTGTGACAGGAATCTGTCCTGGACGCCCTTAACAAACTCTGCCCCATCTAAACCATTGGAACTAATCAGGTGCCAATCAATATTAGGGAAGTTAAAGTCACCCATGATAACAACCCTATTACTTTTGCACCTTTCCAAAATCTGCCTCCCAATCTGCTCTCCGGCATCTCTGCTGCTACTGGAGGCCTCTAGAATACTCCCAGTAGAGTAACTGCTCCCATCATGTTCTTGACTTCCACCCATACTGACTCAAAAGAGGATCCTGCTACATTACCCACCCTTTCTGCAGCTGTAATAGTATCCCTGACCAGTAATGCCACCTGTCCTCCCCTTTTCCCCCCTCTCTATTCCTTTCAAAGCACTGAAATCCAGGAATATTGAGAATCCATTCCTGCCCTGGTGCCAGCCAAGTCTCCGTAATGGCCACTACATCATAATTCCATGTATGTATCCAAGCTCTCAGTTCATCAACTTTGTTCCTGATGCTTCTTGCATTGAAGTACACGCACTTTAGCCCTTCTACCTTACTACTTTTACATCCTTTATTTTGTTTGTCTTTCCTCAAAGCCTCTCTATATGTTAGATCTGGCTTTACTCCATGTACTACACTTGCAGCTAAAGATGACAAACTTTAGAGAAGATCCACGTGTGAAGTTACCTGACATTATACTTACCAAGTAAATCTCACAAACATTTGTGTCACAAACTATCGCCAGTTTATTTGGTTCCATGTATACTGATGGCAAGAAGAGCAAAGCAAGATATTGACAAAAGTAAAGGCACTGTAAGCCAATAAACCATAAAGCCTCACAATCTGGAATGGCTCCTGCAGATTAAAGGTTAGCAAATTTAACCCCATTCTTTAATACAAGTTATTGCAATAAAATAGGAAGCTGTAGACTCATTAATCTAACATCAGTCGTAGAGAAACTGCTAGAGTAAAAGATATGACATCATGACACTTAGAAAATACTAACATGATTAGACAAAGTCAACATGAATTTATGAAGGAGAAATTCAATTCGGCAATCCTGTGGGTGTTTTGAAGGATGTAATTTGTGGATTGGTTAAGGAATAATTGGTTTATTTGCTGATTTAGCATTTTATTTATTTAGTGGTGGTGCCCGGTAACAGACACTTCCAGCTCAACAAGCCCCCGCAGTCTAATTACACACAATAAACCATCTAATGGGTGCGTCATTGGAATAAGGGAGGAACCTGACAGTACCCGGAGTAAACCCACAGGGTCACAGAGAGAACGTAGAAGCTCCTTATGGACTCTGGCAGGAATTGGACCCAGGTTACTGGCACTGTAACAGCATTACACGAACCACAATGCTACCCTCCTGTTCCTTTTTCAAAGGGCTTTGCTAAATTCACACATTCATTTTCAAAATTTAAAACTAAACATGAAATTAAGGCTAATATACTGCCATATTCTGGAATTTAGTTGACAGACCAGAAATAGAAATAAATAGATATTTTTCTGATTGTCAAGGAGTGACTAGCACTGGGATCAAATTGTATCACCTAAGCCATTCAGAATATATATATATAGAATGAGAGAACTGAAAGTATTTGAATGACATAGTAGATTCATAGAATCATACAGCCATTCGGCCCAACTGGTCTACGCTGAACAAGATTCCCACTTGCCACAGTTTGGCCTGTATCCTTCTAAATGTTTCCTATCTATCTACCTCCTCAAGTACTGGTGGCATCAGGAGGCATGAGGAGAATGCAAAGGGGTTTCAAGTTGTTTTGTTGCAAATTGTGAGAGTGAGAAAGAACAAGGCAAAATCAGTATAAAATGAAACCATGCGAAGTTCCCCACTCCAGTGGGAAAAGCAGAAAGGCAGAGTATTACTTAATTAATATGAAACTAAAACCTATAGGTTTTAGTTTTTACCTCTCTTTTAGCAAGAAGAGCAATCTTGCTTAAATGGAAGGAGTCTACCCCTCCTACACATCTTCAATGGCTACGTGATATAATGTTTTATTTAAATTTGGAAAAGATCCGTGGCTCAGTCTTAAATTCGAAACAATCTTTTTTTGATATCTGGGGACCTTTCCTAAATTACTTTTCCAATTTATAAAGTTTAACAGTGCACAGACTTCTATGTATATTTTTATCTTCTCTTCTTAAGCGAATATGTTTTTTTTTCTAATTATCCATTATCATCCATCAGCTTTTTTCTTTGGTAGTTGGTGGGGGTTGATGTTTTTTATATAAATAATTTCTTTTATGATGTATGACCTATCTTTACATTTTTGATTACAGAGTGGTATACCTTTATGTGTTATGCTATAACATTTTGATCAATTTTATTACAATGTATGAAGATACACAAGTTATGTTGAGGTGTATCTATGTGTTGTACTCTGTAAATCTTGTTTTTTTCTGAATTAAAATATAGAAAAAAATGAAATGCTGATATACAAAGCAATCTGAGTGTTCTTGTATAGCAGTCACTGATGGTAGTTCTTGCAACTACACACTTATGAACTCTTTTAGTTTGTTATTTCATGCTTGTTACTTATTGCTATTTATTTATATCTGCATTTGCACAGTTTGATTACAGTTTACAGTTACTGTTGTATAGATTTGCTAAGTATGCCCACAGAAAAAGAATCTCAGGGTTGTATGTGATGACAATAATAAATTCTACTTTGAACTTTGAGAGCAAACATGCGGGTGAAGCAAGTAGACGAGAAGGCAAGTGACACGTTGATCTTGTCTACAAGAGTTTTAGAGTGCATAGAAAATAGTGCCGCACAGTACAGGCCCTTCGGCCTACAATGTTTCATCTATCTTTCATCCTACTCTAGGATCAATCCTACCCTTCCCTACTCCATAGTCCTTCATTTTTAATTTCATCCATATACCCATGTAGGAATACCTAAAATGTCCCTAATGTATCTGCCTCAATCACCACCCCTAGCAGTACGATCTACGTTCCCACCATTCTGTGTAAAAATAAAACTATCCTTGACAATAGAGGAACAATGACGTCCAATTCCAATTACAAAGAACTTGGTAAGACCATATTTACAGTATTATGCAAAAAGTTTGTTCCCCTTACTTTGGAAACCATGTACTTGGAACAGAGGTGGGCACCTTGTAACAGAGATCCATCAACCAACATCGCATTCTCTACAGTTTAGGAAAGGGATTTCAAGCTCTTTTATGCCATGGACCAATACCATTAAACAAAGGATCTGTAGACCCCAGACTGGGAAACCCAAGTTTAGAAGAAAGAGAAGAGACATAATTGAAATGTCCAAAACTTTGTCAAGGATTGCCAGGATAGATGCAGAGAGAACATTTTATATGTCTGGGGGTGGGATGGGAGGTGGTGCTGTGAAGATCAGGCCACAGTCTCAGGATATAGGTACAGCATCTCTGGGACTGAATTGAGGAGAAATTTCGACATGTAGAGGATCGGAAACCTGAGGAATTCTCTTTCACAGAACATTGTGGAGGGAAAGCCACTGAATATACCATGTTTAAGAAGAAAGTGGCTGGATTTCTTGACATGGGAGAGAGTGGGGATACGTTATCGGGTAGGAGGAGCAGCTGCAATCATCATATTGAATGGTGGAGCAGACTCAAATGAACTTCTACTGTTCCAATGTTTCTATATTTTTACCAATAATTATTCTTTTTCTGTTACAGTTATTTTTTAATATTTCTTTCAGTTTGCCAGATCATCAGGTATTTTTTTTTGCTTTTAAAAGTACCCCAGCGAAGCTATCTTTTATATCTAAACAATTATGAAGCCATCTGCTGCCATGATCATTTATCGCCATCACGTAGATGGACATTAGGATAGCAGCCATTAATGTCATTCTACTTTGCAGGTGATTTACATCGCAAAGTTGATGGCAATTTCACAGTTCTGTCTCGTATCTTCAAGGAAGTATATGAAAACGTGAGCTTTGCTGGCTTGCAGCACTACATCCCAGAAGCAAACTCTTTGCCCCATGTAGTCTATACTGAACAGTTATTCTGCCTTGTCCCATCAACTCATACGTGGACCATAGCTTCCATACCTCTTTCATCTATATACCTATCCAGACCGCTCTTAAAAGTTGCATGCACCACTTCCGCTGGCACCTTGTTCCACACTCGCTCCTCCCTCTGAGTGAAGACGTTCCCCTTAAACATTTCACCTTTCAGCCTTAACCTATGACCTCTAGTTCCAGTCTCTTCCAACCTCATTGGAAAAATCCTCCTTGCAATTGCCCTATCTATACCCCTCACAAATTTGTAAGCCTCTATTGAACCTCCTCTCATTCTCGTACGCTGCAGAGCATAAAAACCTAACTTATTTGGCTTTTTCTTATAACTTGGGTCCTGAAGTTGCCACAACATGCTTGTAAATTTTCTCTGTACTCGTTCAAACTGATTGATATCTCCTCTGTAGGTATTTGACCAGAACTGCACATGAGATTCCAAATTTGACCTCACCAACTTTCTATACAATTTCAACATTAAATCCCAATTCCTGTCCCCAGTCCCCTGATTTATGAAAACCAATGTTCCAAAAGCTATGTTTACACTACCTGTGACATCGCTTACTCGGAATTAAGCATTGTATTCGCAGATCTCTTTTTCTGCCACACTCATCAGTGCCCTTCCATTCACTGTTTAAGTCCTAGCCTGTCTTTTCCCCTCCTAAAATGCAGCACCTCACTCTTGTCTGCATATGGTGAACTACATATACCTGTCTGGACACCCCCCCCCCCTACCCCCGCTGACTTTTCCTGTGGCTCCTCCCACAGACCCCGGTATAAAGGTGATTGAGGCCTGAGCCCGGCCCTCAGTCTCCAGGATGTAGTATGGTGGTCAACTATTGCTTGTTCTTTCTTCCAGTCAATGAAAGCCAATATCTCGACTTCACGTCTCAGAGAGAGTTATTGATGGTGCATCACTGCATAAGTTCCATTTGCCACTTTTTCAGCCCATCTTTCCAATTGAACCAGGTCCTGCTGCAAGCTTCACGTGTCACAGATGGGGGAAGGAGGAAGTAAGATGAAGATCAAAAACAAAAGTTGAGGAAAAGGTGGCAATAGCCTTTTGGTGCAAATTAGTTTCAGCTGGTCCTGCAGCTCAGAAATAATAAACTGCTGCCAAGAACTCAGTGAAGCCAGGTCCCTAAAAAGTATCTCAAGGCCAGAGGTTCACACTGGGTATGGTTTCAGGCAGTAACCGTAGGATGCAAAATGATTTTCTGTTCATTTTGTCCTGAACCAACCAAGACTGAGAGATTTGCACATGGACCAGATACAGCATGTGCTAGTGTCCATATCTACTTTAAGCAAGTGTGCAGACCTCGATTATCTATTTAGCAGTAAGTCAAATTGTTGTACATTGAGAACCATAAAATCATATAGAACATGTAGAGATAATTTGGCCCATTGTACCAGTGCTGAAAGCATCGTGCATAATGCCACAGCTAGTAAATGCGTATGCTGGAGGTATTTTCAAGATCGAAATAATTCAAATCAATGAACATTAACAGCAGCCCTTGGATAAATGTCTGTGGGAATATAATTCAGTCATCTTATTTAAATAACATGTTTACTGAATTGCAAATTATATTATTACAGACTTCAAATTACAATAAAATTCTATATAGAATGTACAACAGGGTAAAATGCTCCAGTTGGGCCTCACATGAACAATAGAAAATAAAACATGGTCCCATGTTTTAATGGAAATAACAGCAGGAATAGGTAATATTGAAGTTGAAAGAAGGAAGGTAGAAATACAAAAGGATTTAGAGATAAATTTCCAGATATTAGGGCCTCGGTGTTTGAACACAACGAAAGGGGAGGCAACGCTTACAATGCAGGCAACTGCGGTTCAATTCCCGCAGCTGCCTTTAAGAAGTTTGTGAGTTCTCCCTGTGACCGCATGGGTTTCCTCCAGGGGCTCCGGTTTCCTCCCACAGTCCAAGGATGTACTGGTTGGTAGGATAATTGGTCATGGTAAATTGTCCCGTGATTAGACTCAGATTAAATTGGGGGGTTGCTGGGCAGCACGGTGCAAAGCTCCGGAAGGACATATTCTGTGCTGTATCACAATAAATAAATACAGAGTAATTAGACAGTATGAAACTGCCCATTCTGAAAGAGTGTCGATCTGGCAGATTGCGCTGTGGCAATGATTTATAAAAAAAAGGGGCAGATATAAAGGCAGAGATTGAAATTTTATTATTTTATGAACATTACTTAATCAGAAATCAGTACATCAACACGTTCTATAATGAGGTTAGCCACATGTTAGAACTAAAATGGCAAAATTTTGAATGAACTCAATTATTTTTGTACTTTTTTTTCTAAAGCGTCATTTATTTTAGGAAAGTTTAAAGTTTTGGATTTGATTTACTTTCAGATTTCAATTGACAAAACGGCTTTCATATTTCATCAGACTACTGATCCCTGCTGATCTACTGACACTGTGTCCCTAACCCCTACTGGTCTCTTGACCTGGCTTCCAACTTTACTGCTGCCTTGGCCCAGACAAACCTCCTGCAGAAATGTCTGCTGGTAACTGACTGTCTGGATAACAAGTGCAGATAATTAAGATCATACTGCAGCTACTATATTAAGACTGCTTGTATTGTACATGGACCAGATACAGCAGTAAAAAACAACGGCATGTGCCAGTTTCCATGTCTACTTTAAGCAAGTAAAAGAGTGCACTTAAAGAATGGGTCTTTTCATTTTTTTCCCCCTATGGTCAAAGATCAAAAGCCTTTCTGATTTTACTAACTTTGAAAGCAGTTTAGCGTTGTGGGTGTCATTAAGACTCAGTAGGACTCTGTCATTTCTCCTCCTCGGATGAGGCCAAACTGATCGGCCAAGTCCACATACATTTTCTGAAAGCAGCAAGTATTAATTATAACAAAAAGAGGTTGTTAGATTTTGCAAAAACTTATCACAAAATATAGATGTGGGAAAAAATTGAACTCTTATACTGTAATAATTACATGTTGGTAAATAAAATTGTGAGTCATTTTATTTCAGTCATTATGTTTCTATATGGTTGATGGGGCGTCATTTTAATATATGTTTAGTGGCCACTTTATTAGGTACACCTGTACAAATGCTCATTAATGCAAATATCTAATTAGCCAATCATGTGGCAGCAGCTCCATACATAACAGCATGCAGACATGGTCAAGAGGATCAGCTGTTCAGACCAAGTGCTGAATGGAGAAGAAATCTGATCTAATTGACTTTGACTGTAAATGATTGTTGGTGACAGATGGGGTAGTTTGAGTATCTCAGAAACTGCTGATCTCTCTGGGATTTTTATGCACAACAGACTCTAGAGATGAAAGGGAATGGTGCGAAAAACAAGAAAAAAGATCCAGGTGAGAGGCCGTTCTGTGGGTGAAATTGCCTTGTTACTGAGAGAGGCCAGAAGTGAGTGACCGGACTGGTTCAAGCAGACGAGAACTCCAATAACCACATGTTACAATGGTGCTGTGCAGAGGAGAATTTCTGAGTGCACAATGCTTCAAACCTTGAAGTGGACAATGTGTTATCATGTGTGCACAAAATAAAGGATTCAGGTCCCAGTGGACAATGCGGAAGATACACCCTGGAACCCCAAATGATGCTGATGAGCTGGTCGCACATGCTCAATGTGGAGTAGAAGCTGTGATCTGTAAATAAAAATGTTTTCCAGCATTTACCCTGATGAAGAGTCTCTGCCCGAAACGTCAACTGATTACTCTTTTCCATAGATGTTTCCTGACCTGCTGAGTTCCTCCAGCATATTGTGCGTGTTGCCCTAGTGTTTACCCGTGCTGTTTGTCTTAACTAAGAACAAACATAACAGATGGGCTACAGCAGCAGAAGACCATGAACATACAATCAGTGGCCACTTTATTAGGTACCGGAGGTATTCTTAAATTAACTTCATTAACCAAATCAGGTTTCCACGAACTATCACTTCGAATTATTTTTCTGACGTCTCAAAAAGTCAATGGAGGAGTTGGGGGTTGGGTGTGAGAGAATAGAGCAGTGGATGTCTGGAATCCTTATGTGTAAGTTATGTAATTTGCTACAGCAATGGTCAACCATAAGTTTTGTGATATCTTTTTGAGTTTACAAAATAATGGCCTCTTGTTTATTTTGAGTGATATTTAATTTTGCTTGATGCAAATCTATCAGGACCATCAGGCAACTTAGCAGGGCTCCCTTTAGCCTAGCAGCAAAGTGCTGGTAGAAAACTGTGTTATCAATCCTGAGCAGATAATTAATTTTAAACTTTCAATACTATTTCAGTCTGACATTTTGCCTTATTGAATTGATTTCATTTGAAGGTAAATTCCAGCCAAACTGAATAGTAGTATTCAATGTTATTTTACGTTATATTGCCCTGCCTCACAAAAAGAAATTGCTTGTGTGAGCAGGAAATTAATGCTTTTAGTTGAAAAGAGACCTCCTTATGAGGCAATTGTGTAAATAGGGAAGGAGGTGAAAAGTTTATGGTTAGAACAGGATTATCCGAGGGGATTCGGGAAATTAAGGGGAGATTTTCAGTTACTTAATGATACAAAGCTAGCTGGTGTTGTGGGTTGTGAGGAAGATGCTAAAGCATCAAGGGGCTTTAGAGGGTTATGCCAAATGTCAGGGAGATGGCAGATCAGAATCAGGTTTATTATCACTGGGATGTGATGTGAACTTTGTTAACTTAGCAGCAGCAGTTCAATGCAATAAACAATACGGAAGAAAATAAAAATAAAAATTATAATATTAGTAAATAACTAAGTAAATCAATTACAATATACATATATTGAATAGATTAAAGATCGTGCAAAAAGCAGAAATACTGTATATTAAAAAAAGTGAGCTAGTGTCCAAGGGTTCAATGTCCATTTTGGAATTGGACGACAGTGGGGAAGAAGCTGTTCCTGAATCACTGAGTGTGTGCCTTCAGGCTTCTGTACCTCCTACCTAATGGTAACAGTGAGAAAAAGGCATGATCTGGGTGCTGGAGGTCCTTAATAATGGAGGCTGCCTTTCTGAGACAACTATTCTTGAAGATGTCCTGGGTACTTTGTAGGCTAGTACCCAAGATGGAGCTGACTAGATTTACAACCCTCTGCAGCTTCTTTCAGTCCTGTGCAGTAGCTCTCCCAGACCAGACAGTGATGCATCCTGTCAGAATGCTCTCCATGGTACATTTACAGATGTTTTTGAGTGTATTTGTTGATATGCCATATCTCTTCAAACTCCTAATAAAGTATAGCCGCTGTCTTGCCTTCTTTATAACTGCATCGATATGTTGGGACCAGGTTAAATCCTCAAAGATCTTCACACCCAATAACTTGAAAATGCTCACTCTCTCCAGTTCAGATCCCTCTATGAGGATTGGTATGTGTTCTTTTGTCTTAGCCTTCCAGAAGTCTACAATCAGCTCTTTCATCTTACTGATTTTGAATGCCAGGTTGTTACTGTGGCACCACTCCACTAGTTGGCATATCTCACTCCTGTACACCCTCCCATCACCACCTGAGATTCTACCAACATGGTTGTATCATCAGCAAATTTATAGATTGTATTTGAGCTATGCTTAGCCACACAGTCATGTGTATATAGAGAATAGAACAGTGGGCTAAGCTTACACCCCTGAGGTGCACCAGTGAGGTGCGAGGAGGAGATGTTATCATCAATCCACACAGATTCAGATTGTGGTTTTCCAGTTAGGAAGTCAAGGATCCAATTATGGAAGGAGGTACAGAGGCCCAGGTTCTACAACTTCTCAATTAGGATTGTGGGAATTATGGTATTAAATGCGGAGCTATAGTTGATGAACAGCTTCCTGACATAGGTATTTGTGTCATCCAGGTGTTTTAAAGCTGCGTGGAGAACCATTGAGACTGTGTCTGCCATTGACCTATTGTGGCGATAGACAAATTGCAGTGGGTCCAGGTCCTTGCTGAGGCAGAAGTTCAGCCTAGTCATGAGCAACCTCTTAAAACATTTCTTCACTACCGATGTGAGTGCTACCAGGCGATAGTCATTAAGGCAGCCCACATTATTCTTCTTAGGCACTGGTATAATTGTTGCCTTTTTGAAGCAAGTGGGAACTTCCGCCTGTAGCAGTGAGAGGTTGAAAATGTCCTTGAATAATCCCACCAGTTGGTTGGCAGAGGTTTTCAGAGCCTTACTGGGTACTCCATCGGGACCTTCCGCCTTGCGAGGGTTCACTCTCTTTAAAGACAGCCTAACATCGGCCTCTGAGACAGAGATCACAGGGTCATCAGGTGCAGCAGGAATCTTCACAGCTGTAGATGTGTTCTCCCTTTCAAAGCAGGCATAGAAGGCATTGAGTTCATCTGGTAGTGAAACATCACTATCATTCATGCTATTGGGTTTTACTTTGTAGGAAGTAATGTCTTGCAAGCCCTGCCAGAGTTGTCATGCATCCAATGTCACCTCCAACTTCGTTCAAAATTCTCTCTTCACCCTTAAAATAGTCTTCTGCAGATCATACCTGGTTTTCTGGTACAGGACTGGGTTGCCAGATTTGAATGCCACAGATCTAGCCTTCCTTCAGCAGATGATGTACCTCCTGGTTCATCCACGACTTTTGGTTTGGTAACGTGCAGTAAGTCTTTGTGCATCAGTAAAAATTGTTAAGTGTCAATGGGGACGTGCCAAATTTCTTTAGCCTCCTGAGGAAGTAGAGGTGCTGTTAAGCTTTCTTGTCTATGTGGTTGGACCAGGACAGGCTATTGGTGATGTTCACTCATAGGAACTTGAAGTAGACATAGATCAAGAATTTTGGATATTAAGGGCGTCAAGGATTAGAAGGTTAGTATAGAGAAGTGGTGCAGAGATAAAAGATCAGTTATAATCTCATTGAGTTGTGGAGAAGGTACAAGGGCTAAATGGCCTTTTCTGTCTTCTAGCTCATAACTTTAATGTATTTGCACTTTTGCAGTACATTTCACTCATTTTACTCCAACAACTTAGTAAGCTCATTAGGCTAAATAAAGACAAGTGCCAAGACTACCAGGTAAACTATAAGAATGATTATACATTTTCATGGTAATTAGACACCAGGGAATAGAAATTTTGTTCCAAAGTGTATTTTTAACATTATAATGGATCCTCAGCTGTGCACAATTTCAATTGGCACGTTAATATACATCTCAGACAATATATCAGATTGAATTGCATGCCTCGCTACATGCCACTCAAAGCATGCTTGAAGCAAGCCAAGTTTGCATCATTATTGTGAACCAGCATATTTCTTTAATGCCTAATTGTGTTGGGATATTGATACTAAATCGATATATAGTGTGGGTTGTGCACATGACATTCAGCTTGAACAGGCAGGTGACATTCACCTGTGCTACTTAAAGCATTTCTTTTGGAAACTGTTACGTCTACACTTCTATCAGACCACATACTCCACTCAATTGCCCTTTGAAGCTATCCGGTCGGGAATATATTTTTCCACAGTGATAGGAAAGTTGTTGCAGTTTCCATGTAGCTATTCCATGGGAATCCAAAATAATATATAGAGCCAACCAGTGCCCTCATAATCAAAAGTCTTCCCTAAAAGTTAGTTGATTTGGTCATTTATCACATTGGTATTTAAATGAATATTTTTCTGTTTAAAACCTGGTCATGTACAATAGCTGTGCCTCTGTTCATTTTGTTGAATATTAAACACTTCAGAACATTGCGAGGAATCCTGATAGAGTCCTATTTAAATACAGGCTCCTTCTTTAACTTTGGTGTATCAGCTGTTTAGAACTTTATGGTGAACTACATATACCGTCTGGACATGCCCCCCCCCCGCTGACTGCTCCTGTGGCTCCTCCCACGGACCCCGGTATAAAGGCAATTGGAGGCACAGCCCCTTCCTCAGTCTCCAGGATGTTGTGTGGTGGTCACTTGCTGCTTGTTCTTTCTTCCAGCCAATAAAAACCTATATCTCGCCTCACATCTCCGAGAGTTATTGATGGTGCATCAATTATATTGGCTGGAAGTTTTAAAACATGGAGAGTATTTTACGTCCAGAAAAATTAGACTTGGACCCCCAAACTCCAGAAGCAGCTCTTGCCTTTGAACTCTGGCTTGCATGCTTCCAATCATACTTGGAAGTGATTCCCATGACTGAGCCTGCCACAATGCACAAAATCCTCCTTTCCAGGGTCAGCCCGAAAGTACTTTCCCTTATCAGGGACCTGCCGACTTACCAAGGGGCATTGAATACCCTCAAAAGACAATACTTGTGGCCGGTGAACACAATCTATGCAAGATATCGCTTAGTGATGCAGTGGCAGCGGACGGACGAGTCGAGCTGGGAGTTTGACCGAGCCCTACAGACACTCGTACGTGCCTGCGACTGCAAGGGACTGACGGCGGAACAACATGCGGAGTTCCTGGTACAAGACATCTTCGTTATGGGGATCAGGTCAGTGCACGTGCGCCAGCGGCTGCTGGAAAGTGCCAAGCTTACCTTATACTCGGTGAACGAGATGGCCGACATGCTGGAGGCTGCTCTCCACAACATTGACGCTGTCCAGCCGCATGATCCCCCGCCGGTTCTGTGGACGCTGCAGACCCCGCCACCCGTGAGCGAATCGACCTCGGCCGCTGCCAGTTGCGAGTCCACAAACTCCCCGAAACTGACCACAGCTGCTGCCAGTCGAAAGTCCGCACAGTGTTACTTCTGCGGACTCCAAAAGCACCCCCAAAAATGCTGCCCAGCCCGAGAAGCTACCTGCTCCAGCTGTGGCAAGAAGGGCTATTTTGCCAAGGTCTGTAAGTCTGAACCACGAGCGGGATCAGGCAGCACCACGTGTGTGGCATGGGGGCCGCCATCTTGCCTGCCCGCCTCGTGCGAGACATGGGGGCGGCCATCTTTGTCGGTGCCACCTTGCCCCGCTCCCGACCCGCCGGTGTTTACCGGGCACCAAGACGGTTCAACTCTGGCCACCGTAACCCTTGACCAAAGCGCCCCACACCAGCTTACAAGGTCAATGATGGACATCCTGGTGGAGGGGCACAGGACTAGCTGCCTGTTTGACACTGGCAGCACTGAGAGTTTTATTCACCTGGACACGGTGCAACGCTGTGGACTCATGACACGGCCAGTAAGCCAGAGGATCACCATGGCTTCTGGGTCGCATTCCACAGACATCCGGGGGGGTTGTGTAGCGACATTGGTGGTGCAGGGCATAGAATATCGGGACTTTGCGCTACTGGTCATGCCTTAACTGTGTGCCCCTGTGCTACTGGGGCTGGACTTCCAGAGCCACCTCAAAGGTGTGACTATGGCATATGACGGGCCCCTCCCACCACTCACTGTCAGGAACCCTCAGTTTTGTGGGACTTTGTCATATACCCTGCTACTGACCACACACACACACCGACCCACACATCCCACCCAACACCATGCCAACAGCCGCGCTACTGACACCACTTGCAGCCTCTCCACCCTCAAGATCCCTCCCCCACCGCTGTTCGCCAACCTGACCCCCGACTGTAAACCTGTGGCAACTAAAAGCAGGAGGTACAGCGCGGGGGACAGGGCCTTCATTCAGTCAGAGGTGCAGTGACTGCTCAGGGAGGGGATCATTGAGCCAAGCACAAGTCCTTGGAGGTCCCAGGTGGTTGTTGTTCAGACCGAGCAGAAAAATAGGATGGTCATGGACTATAGCCAGACCATCAATAAGTTCATGCAGCTTGACGCGTATCCCCTACCCCGCATCACGGATATGGTCAACCAGATAGTTCAGTACAAGGTGTACTCGACCATAGATCTGAAATCCGCTTACCACCAGCTCCCCATCCGCCCAGAGGACTGCCCCTACACCGAGGCGGGCGGCAGGCTCTATCACTTCCTGCACGTCCCCTTCGGTGTCACGAATGGTGTCTCTGTCTTTCAGAGGGAAATGGACCGGATGGTGGACCAGTGCCAACTGAAGGCCACATTTCCCTATCTGGATAACATCACCATCTGTGGTCACGACTGGCCGGATCACAACACCAGCCTCCAACGATTTTTCCAAGCGACCAAAGCCCAAACCTTACCTTACATCCGACTCGCTATCCTTAGGTATGTCCTGGAGAACGGGGTCATTGGCCCTGATCCCGACCGTATGCGCCCCCTGTTAGAACTCCCTCTTCCCACCACCCTCAGAGCCCTCAGACGGTGCCTGGGCTTCTTTTCCTATTACGCCCAATGGGTCTCTCATTACGCAGAAAAGGCCCACCCCCTGATCAAGTCTACCACATTTCCCCTCTCTGCCGAGGCCCGTGCAACGTTCAGCCACATTAAAGGGGACATTGCCAAAGCAACGATGATCATTCCCTTCCAAGTAGAGAGTGACGCCTCCGACTTCGCGCTGGCTGCTACCCTCAATCAGGCAGGAAGGCCGGTAGCATTCTTCTCTCGTACCCTTCAAGGCCCTGAAATTTGGCACTCCGTGGTGGAGAAAGAAGCCCAGGCCATAGTGGAAGCTATTAGGAACTGGAGGCACTATCCCACCAGCAAAAGGTTCACCTTGCTGACCGACCAGCGCTCAGTTGCGTTCATGTTCAGCAACCAACAGCGGGGCAAAATCAAAAATGATAAAATTTTGCGGTGGAGAATAGAACTCTCCACCTACAACTATGATATCCTGTACCGGCCTGGCAGACTCAATGAGCCCCCTGATGCCCTATCCCGGGGAGCGTGTGTCAGCGTGCAGCTCGTCCAGCTATACACCCTTCATGCACATCTTTGCCATCCGGGGGTCACCCGATTTTACCATTTTGTGAAAGCCCGAAACCTGCCTTACTCCCTTGAGGACATCAGGACGATGACCAGGGACTGCCAAGTCTGCGCTGAGTGCAAACTGCACTTCTACCGTCCTGACAAGGCGCAACTTATCAAGGCCACCCACCCCTTTGAGTGACTGAGTGTTGATTTTAAGGGCCCCCTTCCCTCCACCGACCGCAATGTCTACTTTCTCAACATTATCAACAAGTAGTCGCAGTTGCCCTTTGCCATCCCCTGCTCCAACACCACTGCCATGTCCGTCATAAAAGCCCTGCGCCAACTCTTCACTCTGTTCGGATATCCCTGCTATATCCACAGTGATAGAGGGTCCTCCTTTATGAGTGACGAGCTGTGCCAGTACCTGCTGGCTAGGGGCATTGTTACTAGTAGGACCACGAGCTATAATCCCTGGGGAAATGGACAGGTGGAGCGGGAGAATGCCACAGTGTGGAAGGCTATACTTTTAGCCCTTAAGTCGAAAGGGTTGCCGGTCTCTCGATGGCAGGAGGTCCTCCCTGAGGCACTCCACTCTATCCGCTTCCTGTTATGTACGTCCACCAATGCCACCCCTCATGAGCGCCTATTCTTTTCCCAGGAAGTCTGCCACTGGGACCACCCTACCAGCTTGGCTGACGTCCCCAGGGCCAGTGCTGCTCCGGAAATATGCGCGGAGCAATAAATACCCCCCTATGGTCGAGAGGGTTCACCTACTACATGCAAACCCCCCAGTATGCCTACGTGGTCTTACCTGATGGGCGGGAGGACACAGTTTCCATCCGCAACCTGGCGCCCGCAGGAGCAGCAGAC
The DNA here is from genome assembly GCF_030144855.1 of Hypanus sabinus. NCBI lineage: Eukaryota > Metazoa > Chordata > Chondrichthyes > Myliobatiformes > Dasyatidae > Hypanus > Hypanus sabinus. Next base: position 16,736,619 of record NC_082715.1, read on the forward strand.
CACTACCCCGAACACTCCACGGTAACTATGAACCCTGGACCCGAGGTGACACCGCGCACACCGAGCCCTACACAGACTCCTCACGACACTCCCATACCGGGCGCCTCGCACACGCATGAGGGATCACTGACACCTAGTGGGCTGACACCTCCAGTCAGGCCGGAACCAGCACAACCACCGTCTCCGGTGCAATCACCGGAGCAATCACAGCCGGTGCTACGTAGATCACAGCGACAGGTTCGACCACCTGATAGACTTAACCTGTAAATATACTTGTCAGAAACTTCGCCCCATGGGGACTCTCTTTTAAAACAAAGGGGGGGGGGTGAATGTGGTGAACTACATATACCTGTCTGGACATGCCCCCTGCTGACTGCTCCTGTGGCTCCTCCCACAGACCGTGGCTCCTCCCACAGACCCCAGTATAAAGGTGATTGGAGGCACAGCCCTTTCCTCAGTCTCCAGGATGTAGTGTGGTGGTCACTTGCTGCTTGTTCTTTCTTCCAGCCAATAAAAGCCTATATCTCACCTCACGTCTCCGAGAGTTATTGATGGTGCATCAAACTTAGAACATAGTGCAGCATAGGAACAGGCCCTTCAGTCTGCAAAGTCTGTGCCAACATGTTGAGGTTTTAAAGATTAGCTTTAATTGGCATATGTACATTAAAACACAAAGTGAAATATGCCATTTGTGTCAACGACCAACACAATCCAAGAATGTGCTGGGGGCACATTTTGCTCTGGTTCCATTGTGAACATAGCATGCCCACAGTTTACTTACCTGAACGCTAATCTGTTCATCTTGGGACATAGGAGGAAACTGGAGCACCTGGCAGAAACTCACTCGGTCAAAGGGAGAATGCACAAACTTTTTAGAAATAGCAGGAGAAATTGAACTCTGTTTACAATTGTTGGCTGCTGTGAAGTGTTACAATCCCAAATCAAACTAATCTCAAGCACCACACAAAAAGTGCTGGAGGAACTCAACTGGTCAGGCAGCATCTGTGGAAATGAATAAGCAAACGACATTTTGGGTCAAGAAACTAATCCCATCTGCTTGCTAGTGATCCTTATCCTTCCATTCTCTGCTTGTTTGTGTACCTCTCTAAATTACTCTTAAATGTCACTATTTTGCCTAATAATACCACCCCCACCCCACCGCCCACCTTCCCATCAGTGAATTTTGTCCACCTCCCACTCTTAGTGAAAAAAAAACAAGGTGTCTTGCAACTATCCTCACATACATATCACATTCAAAAAATACCTTTATAGTTTTCCTTGTCCCTTCTTAAACCTTTACCCTCTCGTACTCAATTTTCCTACTCATAAAAAAATTCTGTCTATCCTATCTTCTATATGCCTCTCAAAATTTTATAACCTTAGATCAGGTCTCCTTTCAGCCTTCAGCCTTGCTCTGGAGAAAAAAAAAAGATTACTAATGTTTTGGGACCAACCAAAGCACTGATTGGAGAAGTGAAAAACTACACTTCAAGTAAAATGTCTAAAGCGCAAAATCCTATTAATTTCTCTTTACAAACTTTCCTCTTCCTTTTCTGCACAGATTTAGTCATTTTATTTTGGTATCAAACTAATCACAGTAGTTTGAAGTTGTGGTATTCACTGAGCTTGGCAATTAGTGTGCAGACGTTTCATCACCCAGTCGAGATGATATCCTCAGTGCACAGTTGTTGGTATTTCTCTCTGGGAGTGTTTGTGTTTATATAGCTCCCCCCACCCCGTTTACTTGCCACAGTACTGATTGACTATCCCTTCAGTTGACCTTCGAATTCTATTTGCTCATGTTTCTTTGGTTCTTAGGGGGTAGAAGTAGGTGCCCAGTAGTATATATCCAGTAGTTGATTATAACAATAGAAAGTGCAGTAAAGATGTAATTACTTCAAGAAAATATCTAAAATGAAATTCAGTAATTGTTTCAATGTTTTTCTTTCCCATTTTCTATTTTCCTGATTTTTCTACTCTGTTTGTACAATGTTGCCAGTATTAATTTAAATGTCCCTTTTCCTATTTCCAAATGTTTTTATTTCCAGTTTCCAGTTATTGTGTTAGCCTATCCTCAGATACATCAAAGCATATTTTGAAGAAAGCAGTGGTTTATATTTTAAGTTAAAATATTAGAAATATTCCTGTGGATTTCTTTTCCATCTCAAATCTATCATCCAAGGTAAAAGGTGAATTAAAATAATATTTTTATTTTTTATTTAATTGAGCCCTTATGATCTTGCCCAAAATATCAACAGTCTATTCTTTTCCATAGTCGTTGGCTGACCTGCATACTTCCTCCAACATTTTGTATGTGTTTTTCTGGATTTTACAGTAGCTGCAGGATCTCTTGCGAATAAAAGGAAAATTGTCTTTCGTTAAGCCACCCCTTGGAAGGCGTGTGCATGTGCATGAGTGTATGTGTGCGTGCGTGTGTATGCGTGCATTTGTTTGACCCTGATTCAGCTGACAGTAATGCAGTCATATAGATTTAAAGCTGTTTCAAGCTAAACGATAGTATTGATTTTCAAAAGTGGATAATGATACAAATGCTAATGCATCAGGCCTGAAGTGGTCTGGTGTATACTCAGACCTTCAATGACTGTTGAAGACATTGAATCTGTCAGAGCTCACACTTTTCTGGTCAATCAAATCACAGGGAAGGTCACAGCCTGTTATATAACCCAATTAGTTTCTACATTATTCCAGACTATGGAATCAAAATTGAATTGGCTTCATTACAGCCAGTTAGTTAGTTCCACAAGCAATGACCAAGTTGAAAGTTCAACGTTCATAGTAAATATAGTATCAATGTATGTATATGTCAGCAAATGTTACCCTGAGATTCAGCTTCTTGCTGGCATACACAGTAGAACAATGAAATATAATAGAATCAATAAAAAAAAAATAGCCGGCCAATGGCGTAGTGGCATCTGCACTGGATTTCAAGGCGAGTGGTCCCAGGTTCAAATACACGCTTTTCATCTGTGCTGTGCTGACAGTCGAGCTAGCAACTTGGTCTCGCAAAAACAGAAAAAAATGCAAAAGAAATGCCAAAGTTGCTGCCTAATGCACCACAAGGCATGGAAAGGAACAATAACAACAATGAAAATCTACACAAAAACAAAGATTGACAAGCAACCTGTGTGCAAAAGAAGACAAACTGTGCAAATACAAAAAACTAATAATAATAACTATGGGAGTGGATTAAACTGACATGGCAGGGGGATGGGAACCAGTACGACAGAGCTGAGGATGAGCCAGCACTTTTTCAAGTAAATGATAGGTGTAATATGAATGTAAGGAACAACAAGCCAATGACTGGGTACAAATGCAGACAGAGCAAAGAGTTAATTTTTACCATAGAGGCAAAATTCAAAAGGGCAAAGAATGCAGGACCAAAGCTGCTGTATTTAAATATGTTTAGTATTCCAAATGTGATGGATGAACTCGTGGCACAGTTAGACATTGCTCAGTATGATATTTTGAGCATCCTGAGTCATGGGGGAAAAATGGCCACAGTTGGGATCAAAGGATATACTTTGTATTGAAAGGGCAATCAGGAAGGCACAGGCGGTGGTGTGGCTCTGTTAGTAGGAAATGGAATTACATCTTTAGAAAGAGGTGACATTGGGTCAGAGAATGATGAATCTTTGCGGGTGGAGTTAAGAAACTGCAAAGGTAAAAAAAACACATTATGGGAATCATATACAGGCCACCAAATAGTAGTCAAGATGTGATTATTTTTTTTAATTGATTCAAGGGGTTGACATTGCAAAGGGATCTAGAAAGGGCGTGTAATAAGGGTAATGACACAATTGTAATGGGGGACTTCAATATGCAAGGGGATTGGGAAAATCAGGTTGGTGTCAGATTGCAAGAAAGGGAATTTGTTGAATGCCTACAGGCTTTTTAGAGCAGTTTGTGCTTGAGCCTATTTGGGGAAAGGTTATCTTAGATTACGTGTTGTTTAATACCCAGATCTTATTAGGAAGCTGTAAAAGAACCCTTAGGGTGCAGTGATCATAATATGATTGAATTCACACTGCAATTTGAAAGGGAGAAGCACAAGTCACATGTATCAGTATCACAATGGAATAACGGGAATTACAGAGGCATGAGAGAGGAGCTTGCCCAGGTGGATTGGAGGAGGATACTGGTGAGGATGACTGCAGAGCAGAGATGGCTGACGTTTCTGGAAATAGTTCACAAGGCGCGGGATAGATACACCCCGCAGAGGAAGAAGTTCTCAGATGGCAGGGGTAGGCAACCGTGACTGACAAAGGAAGTTAAGGACTGCATAAATGCCAAAGAAAGGCCATATAAGTAACAAAAGTGAGTGAGAAGTTAGATGATTGGAAGTTTTTAAACTCCAACAAAAGGCATCTAGAAAAGCTATAAGAGGGGAAAAGATGAAATATGAGGGCAGACTAGACAATAATATAAAGCAGGGTACCCAAAGTTTTATTTCCAGTGATATATGGAGCACAATGGAGGGGAGAGTTGGCATTGGATCATTGGAAAATAATGCTGGTGAGGCAGTAATGGGGGACAAAGAAATGACAGGTAAACTTAATGGGTACTTCACATTAGATTTCACTGTGGGAGACACTAGCAGTGTGCCAGGGGTCCGTGAGTGTCAGGGAGCAGAATAAGTGCCATTGCAATTGCAAAAGAAAAAATGCTGGGCAAACTCAAAAGTCTTAAGGGGATAACTCACATGGGCCAGATGGACTACATCCCAGAGTCCTGAACGAGGTTGCTAAAGGGAAAATGGATGCATTGATCATGATCTTTCAAGAATCACTTGATTCTGGCATGGTCCCTGAGGACTGGAAAATTTCAAATGTCACTCCTTTCTTTAAGAAGGGAGGAAGGCAAAAGAAAGGAAATAATAGGCCAGTTAGTCTGACCTTGGTGGTTGGGAAAGTGTTGGAGTCTATTACTAAGGATGGGGTTTCGAGGTACTTGGAAGTCAAAGTCAGCATGGTTTCTGTGAAGGGAAACATTGCCTGATAAATCTGTTGGAGCTCTTTGAGGAAGTAACAAGTTGAGATGACAAAGGAGAGGCAGAGGATGTCATTTATTTGGATATTCAGAAGTTGCCTGATAAGTGGGCACACATGAGGCTGCTTAACAAGATAAAATTCTATGATGTTACAGGAAACATACTAGCATAGATAGCAGAGTGGTTGACAGGCAGGAGGTAGTGAGTGGGGATAAAAGGGGCCTTTCCTGTTTGGCTTCTGGTGACTAGTGGTGTTCCTCAAGGATCAGTGTTGGGTCCACTGTTTATCACATTGTTTGTCAATGACTTAGGTCAAAGTTTGCAGATGATACAAAGATAGATGGAGGGATAGGTAGTACTCAGGACGCAATGTGATTACAGCAGGACTTAGACAAATTGGAAGAATGGGCAAAAAAGTGGCAGATAAAAGTGTTGGGAAATCTATGATAATGCATTTTGGTAAAAGAAACAATAGTGTGGATTATTATCTAAATAGGGAAAAATCTCAAACATCAGAGGTGCAGAGGGACTTGGGAGTCCTCATGCAAGACTCGCAGAAGGTGAATTTACAGGTTGAACCTGTGGTAAAGAAGGCAAATGCAATGTTGGCATTTATTTCAAGGGAATAAAGTATAAAAATAATGCTGAGGCTTTATAAGGCACTAGTCAGGTCGCTTCCCAGAAGTAGAGGGTTCCTTGTGGCCATACAGATGGGTCACCCAGAAAAAAAGATCAAAAATACATAAAGAAGACCAACAAATTCAAGAGGATAAATGCAGGGGATGCCAAGAGAAACCAGAAACATCCAGCACATTACAGGATCCTGCAGCAGTTTAACTCAATCTGATTACTTACACAGGCACAGTCAAGTGGAAAACATCATGCACAAAAATCTCGCTTTAAAATGCAAACTCATTAAAGACACCACACCTCACTGATCCAGTTTTAGAGTCTGTCCCACAAGTTATATTGCAATTGATGCATTAATACAAATAGGACAATGCATAATAAATATCCAGATATAATAATACAGGATAAACAAGCAAGACTAACTTATTTAATAGATATATCCAATCCAAACATACAGAAATCAGTAAGTGAAAAACACCAGAAATATGCTGAATTCAAAGGTGAAATTGAAAGACTATGGAACATGAACAGGGCATACATTGTCTCAATAGTAATATGTACAAATGGTATCATCCCAAAGTCACTACACAATACTATTAAACAATTAGGCCTACACAGCAATATTTATGCAAATCTCCAGATAGCCGCAAAACTGAACACCTCTAGAGTAATCCAAAAGTTCCTAACAATTGAGAAGTCAATTTGATTGGCTTTGCCTCTACCTCAGGTTTTGCCAGCTTGAGCTGAGAAAAAAAAACATTGGTAATAATTATTATTATATTATAAAGTTATATAATAACAATTAATACAATATAATCTGCAAAAAGTGAATAAATAAATAATGCTGAGAATGTGAGTTGTAGAGTCCTTGAAAGTGAGTCCGTTGGTTGTTCCTGATCAGTGATCAGGTCAGTGTTGTGTTGAGTGAAGTTGTCCATGCTGGTTCAGGAACCTGATGGTTCTGGAGTAACAACACACACAAAATACTGGTGGAACACAGCAGGCCAGGCAACATCTATAAGGAGAAGCGCTGTCGACGTTTCGGGCCGAGACCCTTTGGTTGTGGAGTAATAAAGGTTCCTAAACATGGTATTGGACCTAAGGTCCCTGTAACTCTGTCTTCCAACCATTTTTAGCCCCAAGCCTCCCTTATGCACTTTCATATTTGTCACCCCCCCCCCCCCAAATGCATCTTTATACTTGTCAATGCCCCTCTTAGGTACAATATACTTTCTGATGCCCCCAAAGTGTAATAACATGTCTACCATATGTTAACTTGAGAAAAATGATACTGCTCTAAATTTTTATTTGTTTTTCAACCTAGTTTACACAGTACCTGTGTGCTGTACAGCAGCTTCAATCTCAATGTGATCCTTGAGCTTGACGGTTTTTAGCAGGAGTTGAAATACCAAGTTCAAGTTGTGACTGCAAAAGCCTTAAGTCCCTACATGTAATAGCATCCAAGTGGCTTCTGTGCTTCTTGAGCATGTGGTTCACTACACTGGAGCCTCTTTCAACAAGGTGAAGGATAAAACTGCTACAGATAGCAGTTTGGCTCTTCTTCGAAGATCGGAAAACTTTTTATGACAGCATAGCCACGTACCACAAAAGCCGACATTCCTGAAGAGCATTTTTGCTTCTTTGTCACTCTGAATTTTTAAAATTTGTTCTTGCAAGCTCTCTTCCTGTTCTTCAACCTTGCAGAGAAATGGGTAGGCTACCCAGTCTGCAATTTCCAGATTGTCCAAATCCTTGAATTGATCCTGAAAAACTGCAGGTGCAAGAGAGTGCCATGCTTTCCGTTCAGGGAAGCTGTGAAAACAGCCGTCTCTCAATGTTTTGTTTATGTATTTCCAATTTTACCATAAAAGGGCCACTGCATTTTTTGCCTTGATTAAATTGAATTTTTCACCCTGCTGTTTCCATGTTCATTTTGTCATACAGATCGGCTAGGTATGCCACATCTCCACACAGAAGTCTAATCTTGTTTCCCAGGCTCTTGCCGACTTTGAACAAAAATTCAGTCACAGTGTCAAAAAGATCAAAGAAACATTTTAAGCAGCAGCCTTTTGACAGCCAGTGCACTTCAGTATGAAAAAGCATGTGTTCAAACTCTGCATTGTTATCGTGGCATAACTGTTGAATTCACTTTAATATACTGGTATCCATTTTGGGAACAGTGTTGAGCACTTCTGATACAGCAGGCATTATTAATCTTTCACTAAATGTATGAGATTTTCTACACTTTGCTATCACTTTGGAAAAGTTATAAGAAGCAATAAGACCACTATTAAGGTCATGTTTAGCTGTCTTAGAAAATGACTTGAGTGTGCAAACACTTATCAAATTCTTCTTTTGTCTTGTAGAACTGATGAATACAATAAGTAGCCTTTTCAGGGTGTCTTTTATGGAACTGCATAAAACCATACTCCAGGTATGTAACGTTGTATTGACTCTCTTTCTGTAGTTTCTGTTTCTCTTAGCAGGATTAGAATTCAAGTCTTCACTGCCTTCTGACCCACAGAGATCACACTATATGTATTTATCCATCATTAAGAGAGCTAAATTAAAATAAAAAACATAACACAAACTGGGAATGCTTATTAGATGTTGATGATGGCAACAAGTTAACATGGTCAGTCGGGTTTCATGACTCAAGTTAGGGTGCCGCATACCACCCCTTACCTGCCAAAACTCTTGAACACCTCTCCTCAACTTCTATTTCCCCTAATGACCCCTAGGGTGATGGTAATGCCCCCACCCCTTGCGAATCACTGCTGTAACTCCTTCTTGATGGCAGCAGCAAGAAGAGAGCACGGCCTGGATGGTAGTGGTCCTTACTAACAGTGTTGGATCTAAATTAGTTGGGGGATATCAAAACTTAATTAAAAAATGCTGTAGCACTGTTTTGTTTTAGGTTCCATGGTTTGGACTAGATGTAGTTGTCGCCAAAGAACACTACTGTAAAGACATCTTTGATGATTTATGTTTAAAAATTGCCAGCTTGGATTTTGTCATATTTCATTATTCATGTCGTGCAATTAATATTTCAGTAATATTTGAGTAATATATTATTTCATTAAGCATTCTTTGTTTGTTGACATAATTTATTATGAGTTATATTTAAAAGTGCATGAATGGCAAACATCATCCTGCCACTGCATCATACACAAGCACCTTGCGAGTGTAAAAATGAAGTACACATGTTTATCCCTGGTTTTCTTTCGATTACATTTGGGTTACAAAAACATAACAATATACATCAAGTTTTGATCTTAATAGCAAAAGCTGCAATAAGAATGACAAGGCATTCTCCTTAATATTTTCCAAGTGTTAGGATTCAGAAAAATAACATTCTCTGGTGAATCAGCCAAGAATGGATAAGCAGCATACCTTTAGGATGAACTGAAGAATATACGTCTATAGGATGCATTACAGAGACAGAAAAGTATTGGTGTAGCAGCTCACTCAGCAAGCTGTCCTTGACATTTTAATCTTCCAAACCAATATATTGGACCCTTGCAGTAAACTTCAATGGTGAGAAAAAAAAACATAAAACAAAAGAACAGCATGACTTCAGGATATCCAAAAATGCTTTGTAGACCAATGTAGTATTATTGTTAAGTGGGCACTGCGTAGAAATACGTGAACACACTGATACAATAGGAATATAAGCACCAGTAAGCTGGATGATCAACTAATTTGCTTTTAGGTGTTGGTTAGGGGTTGATATTGATTGGGGCAATGAACTAAGCAATTGTCTACAGACACTGGAAAAACCAGTAGAGCCCTGCCTAGATGTCTCATTTAAATGATGCCTTCCTTCAGCAGAGTATTTCTTTCAGTATTTCACTAGATTATGTATGCAAACAATTTCACAACCCTTATAACATGTCTCATTGTTCTGGAAAATCTCACATACAATTTTATTTGCTTAAGACAAATTTCTCAAGCTTGAATATTGATAAAACACAATTATTCACATTTTAAGATAAAGTAGGGCAAGCCAGATCAACTCAGTCTGATATATCACTAAATTATTTCCGATGGATTGAAAGGAATGAAAAGCCCCTCAGGTTATCATCACCCTCAGTTTATGCCCTCTAATTATAACCCACAATAACCTTTCACTCCCCTTTACTTAACCAGTTTCCATTCACCTGTTTTGGTGCATGGCCAAGTGGATAAGGCATTGGTCTAGTGATCTGAAGGTTGCTAGTTTGAGCCTCAGCTGAGACAGCGTGTTGTATCCTTGAGCAAGGCACTTAACCACACATTGCTCTGTGACGACACCAGTGCCAAGCTGTATCAGCCCATGCCCTTCCCTTGGACAATATCGGTGGCGTGGAGAGGGGAGACTTGTAGCATGGGCAACTGTCGGTCTCCCATATAGCCCTGCCCAGGTCTGCTCCCTGGAAACCTTCCAAGGCGCAAATCCATGGCCTCATGAGACTAACGGGTGCTTATATTCCATTCACCTCCATCTTAAAAACTATGACTACTTACAGTATCCTTCAATGAAGAGTTCTATAGCCCGATGACTCTTTGTAAGCAAAAGAACCATTTCATTTGTGTCTTAAATATCCAACCATTTATTTTTAAACAATGACCCTTAATCCTAGATTCTCCCAGAAGAGGAAACATACACTCTAGGTCTACTCTATGAGGATTACTCAGGTTCTCATATGTTCTTATATCACTATACAAGAAGTTTGGAATGGCAAGGTTGGAGTGCTATGAGAGGGGTGTTGGATAGGAGGCAAGTAAGGAGTGCCGGGGTAGGAATGGGGGGTGGTGCATGTGCAGACACATCCAGCCTTGAGGCATCAGGCAACATCATTTGATCTCAATCAATTGGTTTTTTGCTCAATACAGAATGTCTCTCTGGTGCTGCCCACTCCATACCCTCTCCCTTCTCCTTTTGCCAACCATGATTCTCTTTTCCCTGCTCCCTTCCCACTGTCAGTCCACAATGGAGACAGATATCAGAATCAGGTCTATCATTACTTACATATGTCATAATTTTTTTTTGTGGCAGCAGTACAGTGCAATACATACAATTATGTAGCACAGTACAAAAGCCTTAGGTACCCTACCAATATATATATTAGAATCAGAATCATTATATATATATATATATATATATATATATATATACAGAGAGAGAGAGAGAGAGAGAGGGAGAGAGAGAGTGAGTGAGTGAGTGTGTGTGTTTGTGTGTGTGTGTGTGTGTGTGTGTGTGTGTGAGATGTACAATACAGAGTCATAGCATACTCTAGAATAGAAACAGGCTTTTCAGCTCATCTAGTCCATGCCAAACTATTAATCTACCAGGTCCCATCCTCCATACTCCTCCCTCCATGTATCTATACAAATTTCTCTTAAATGTTGAAACCGATTCCGCAACCATTACTTCCGCTGGCAGCTCGTTCCACACTCCCATCATCCTCTGAGCGAAGAAGAATATAAAATATATTTTATAAAATAGTAATAATTTGTGAGTTCTTTATATCTTTGGAATTTTGAAATCTTGCTCCTTTGTCTTCAATGGAGCCAAAATTTACAAGGCTGGTAAATCACCTTGGCATTCATATTTTACGCTTGAAACATGAAACCAGGAGATATTTCTACCTTGGGTTCAGAACCTGGCAACACTTTACAACCAAGCCCACAAAACCTCTTGTGATAGCTGTAAGTCAGTTGCTGGAAAGTGTGCCCTTGTCTCAGAACGTTCAGGTTTCAACTTCTACCACAGGAACTTAAATATACAGGTCCTTCCAGTACTGATTGAGTGCTGTTGTGGTGGTATTGCTGTCTTTTGGAGGAAGTGTTGAAATTTACCTCCTGCTCTCTCAACAGGACATTTCAAGAAAATCATTTCAGAAGAGAACAAGGAAAGTGTCTCTATTGTCCTGGGAAATATTCATCCTCTTAATCAACATCACTGGAAAATCATCAACCATTCATTATAATTGGTCATTCTCCATATTGTGCTTGTCATTGAGTCACAGAGTACGGCACAGAAACTGGCTCTTCAGCCCATCTAGTCCATGCTGAAACCATTTAAACCACCTACTATCATCAACCTGCATCGTGACCATAGCCCTCCAAACATCTACCAGTCATGTATGTATCCAAACTTCTCTTAAGTGTTGAAATCCAGCTCACATGCACCACTTGCGCTGGCAGCTCACTCCACACTCTCATGACCCTTTGAACAAAGAAGTTTCCCCTCGTGTTCCTTTTAAATGTTTCACCTTTCACCTATGACCTCTAGTTGTAGCACCACCCAGCCTCAGTGAAAAAGGGCACTAAGGACCTTGTTGTGAATTCACAGGCTGACGCGCTCCCTTTGGAACACTGTAGAAGGATGGGACAGCTGCCATATAAATCCAGTTCTTCCCAACATACGAGGGGTGATTGATAAGTTTGTGGCCTACGGCGGAAGGAGTCACTTTCAGAAAACCTAGCACATTTATTTTTCAACATAGTCCCCTCCTACATTTACACATTTAGTCCAGCGGTCATGGAGCATACAGATCTTGGACCTCCAGAAAGTGTCCACAACAGGGGTGATTGATAAGTTCGTGGCCGAAGGTAGAAGGAGAGGAGTTATTAACTTCAAACTTTCTGCATAATCACTCAAAGAGTTGACCTGCGTGTGCATGTGATGAGAGCTGTATAACTCATCTCCTTCTACCTTAGGCCACGAACATCAATCAACCATCTGTGGACACTTTCTGGAGGTCCAAGATCCGTATGCTCCACGACTGCTGGACTAAGTGTGTAAATGTAGGAAGGGACTGTGGTGAAAATTCAATTTTTTTCCTCACTTTTCTTGCTTAGTAGGGTTTTTTATTTATTCACAAAAATTTTCAATCCTTAAGATAATTTCTTTTTTTGAGGCATTGTAAGTGTTATTACTTTGATGTACTTGTGCTATTTTTGAATAATAATAATAATAATAATAATAATAATAATAATAATAATAATAATAATAATAATAATTTTAAAAAAGATTTGAAAAGAAAGAAAGAATTTAATGTGCTAGGTTTCCTAAAATTGACTCCTTCTACCTTAGGTAACGAACTTATCAATCGCTGCTCGTACTTATCTAGAGATCTTTCTTTATTGTTACACTCTTATGTCTCTTAACGGCAAGAATACTCAGTCTTTGGTAAAGTTCTGCAGGTTCTGAGGTAGCTGACAGGGTTAAGATACGACCCATATACTCCCAAAATCAGAATCAGAATCAGGTTAATATCACTGACATACGTCATGAAGTTTGTTCTTTTGCAGCAGCAGAGAATGCATAAAAATCTATAAATTGTGATATGAAATATATTTAAAGGTTTATATTAAATAACTAGTGTGAAAAGGGAGTAGTGTTCATTGGTTGGTTCACTGTCTGGTCAGAAATCTGACAGTGGAGGAGAAGAAGCTGTTTCTAAAACTTTGAATATGTGTTTTCAGGCTTCGGTATGCCCTCTCTGATAGCAGTATTAAGAGAAGGGCATGTCCTGGGTGATGGGGTCCTTAATGATGACGCCGCCTTTTTGAGGGATCACTCCCTGAAGATGCTGTCAGTGCTGGGGAGGCTGGTGCCCAGTGCCTGTAATGACCTAGCTGAGTTTGCAAATCTCTGCAGTTCATTTTCTGATCCAGTACAGTAGCCCCTCCACACCAGATGGTGATGCAAACAGTTAGAATGCTCTCCACAGTACATCTTTAGAAATATGCTTACCAAATCTCTTCCACTGTCGGGGCAGGAAATACTTAAAGATACAAGTCGGTGTGTCAGTTAGTAGACAAAGTGGTCGTTAGTCATTTATAGTAGTCTGACTTCAGTGGTGGGGAAAATGCTAGAGTCGGTTATCAAAGATGTGATAATAGCACATTTGGAAAGCAGTGAAATCATCAGAGAAAGTCAGCATGGATTTGTGAAAGGAAAATCATGTCTGACAAATCTTATAGAATTTTTCGAAGATGTAACTAGGAGAGTGGATAGGGGAGAGCCAGTGGATGTGGTATATTTAGATTTTCAAAAGGCTTTTGACAAGGTCCCACACAGGAGATTAGTGTGCAAACTTAAAGCACACAGTATTGGGGGTATGGTATTGATGTGGATAGAGAATTGGTTGGCAGACAGGAAGCAAAGAGTGGGAGTAAACGGGACCTTTTCAGAATGGCAGGCAGTGACTAGTGGGATACCACAAGGCTCAGTGCTGGGACCCCAGTTGTTTACAATATATATTAATGATTTAGACGAGGGAATTAAATGCAGCATCTCCAAGTTTGCAGATGACACGAAGCTGGGCGGCGGTGTTAGCTGTGAGGAGGATGCTAAGAGGATGCAGGGTGACGTATAGGTTAGGTGAGTGGGCAAATTCATGGCAAATGCAATTTAATGTGGATAGATGTGAGGATATCCACTTTGGTTGCAAGAACAGGAAAACAGATTATTATCTGAACGGTGGCCGATTAGGAAAAGGGGAGATGCAACGAGACCTGGGTGTCATTGTACACCAGTCATTGAAGGTGGGCATGCAGGTACAGCAGGCAGTGAAAAAGGCAAATGGTATGTTGGCATTCATAGCAAAAGGATTTGAGTACAGGAACATGGAGGTTCTACTGCAGTTGTACAAGGCCTTGGTGAGACCGCACGTAGAATATTGTGTGCAGTTTTGGTCCCCTAATCTGAGGAAAGACATTCTTGCCATAAAGGGAGTATAGAGAAGGTTCACCAGATTGATTCCTGGGATGGCAGGACTTTCATATGAAGAAAGACTTGATCGACTAGGCTTATACTCACTGGAATTTAGAAGATTGAGGGGGGATCTTATTGAAGCGTATAAAATTCTAAAGGGATTGGACAGGCTAGATGCAGGAAGATTGTTTCCAATGTTGGGGAAGTCCAGAATGAGGGGTCACAGTTTAAGGATAAAGGGGAAGCCTTTTAGGACCGAGATGAGGAAAAACTTCTTCACACAGAGAGTGGTGAATCTGTGGAATTCTCTGCCACAGGAAACAGTTGAGGCTGGTTCATTGGCTATATTTAAGAGGAAGTTAGATATAGCCCTTGTGGCTAAAGGGATCAGTGGGTATGGAGAGAAAGCAGGTACAGGGTTCTGAGTTGGATGATCAGCCATGATCATACTGAATGGCGGTGCAGGCTCGAAGGGCCGAATGGCCTACTCCTGCACCTATTTTCTATGTTTCTACGTTTCTATAATAAAACTCTGCATGCTCTTCATAAATAGATTCTGTGTTCTGATTGCCATCTTAAGTGCTTGTTCTCCATTTTGAGTTGTCCTCCGCCAGGTGGGAATGCGACACATTTTCAAGGAGGCTTTGAAAGTATCTTCCACTTGGCAATTTCTTATTTCTTGCCATGACAGACTTCAGAATAGGGAGTCTATTTCCAAAGTTTAGAGTCAGATCATAAGCTTTGCCAAAAAGATTTAAGCGAGAGTACTTGGGTCTCAGTGATGGGATGTTAACCTGGGGGAGGAGGTTGGTTCACTAATGAATAAAGTATCTATCTATCTATCTATCTATCTATCTATCTATCTAATCTTTTTTTGGATTTGGGAGGTTTACATAAAGAGCATTGGTGGCATTTCTCTAAAGTTTCAAAGTGTCTGCTGTGGGTAGCTTGTACTTCAACCTATAGAGTAAGGCAAAAAGATCACGACCATAGTCTGTGCTGAGAAACTGAATTTTATCATTAATATCTGTCTTTACTGAGAGGTAGCTCCCGAAGTGCAGGAAGTTGAAGGTATTTCTGGATGTGGATGAAGGTTGGGGGACAGTGGGTGGGTGGAAACACCATTATGTAGAAAGGTGCTGTACTTTTAGAGCCTTTGTTTTCTAGTTGCAAAATGTGAGGTTCCTTCACGTGTGTTACAGTGAATGTGTTGTTGTTGTCTACTCCTGAGAACTTGTTTCTAGCTGACATATGACATTCTTCATCTTTTGTCTGTCAGGACTAGGTCAGGCTATTTGTTGTGGAGTGGATTTTTGGATGCTCATGTTAAGAGGTGATTGCAGTTGAGTTGCTTTTGAAGAACAAAGAACAAAGTAAATTTATTATTGAAGTGCATATACGTCACTGTATACAGCCCTGAGGTTCATTTTCCATGTGCGCCTACACAGTAAATCCAAGAACCGTAATAGAATCAATGACAACGACCAATGTGCAAAAGACAACAAACTGTGCAAATTCAAATAATAATAATGATAATAATAATAAATAAATGAGCAATAAATATCATTCTAGATAGAAAGACTTCTCAAAAGTGAGAACAGAGTTGTGGGAACAGTTCAGCAATGGGACAAATGAAGTTGAGAGAAGTTTCCCTATTGGTTCAAGAGCTGATGGTTGAGGGTTAATAATCGAGCCTGGTAGTGTGAGTACTGAGGTTTCTGTATGTTCTGGGTGGTGGGAGTTCCTGAGGATAGATGCTGTTTTCTTGCAACAGCACTCCTTGTAAATGTGCTCAGTGGCGGGGAGGGCTTCACCTGTGATCTTCTGGGCCATATCCACTATTTTTTTAGGATTTTCCATTCAAAGGCATTGAGTTTTCCATACCAGGTCTTCTTCTAGTGGGCAGTGATTGCCTCCCTGTCAAAAATAAACTCTAATCTATTCTTAGCTAGTCACTCCAAGTTGATGGCAATAACACAGTGGAATAAAAAGTGGCCAGTCAAATGATTAATTTTTCCACCTGCCTCCTTTCCAAACATAACTTACCAGTCTCTGACTCTGAAATCACCATCGGAGGGTTTGTCTCTGCAATATGACTTGGTTTCCTCAGGTTTAACGGAAGAGGTCACCTTGATACTGATACCTGCAGCATTTAAGTTCTTTGTAGAGTGAGCTAAAGTGCCAAGAGGTAATCACTTATCTAACCATAGGTGAAGCTCACAGTGAATCCCACCACATTTCTTTTCCATGCATCATATTCATCTCAAACATCAGGACAGCCCTAAGTACCAAATCTTTTATACAAATTTTTCCTTTTAATCTGCGTGATTCTTTGCAGCTGAAACCTTTATTATGGCTTTCTGCTTTTCCCTCTCTATAACCTAGCCTTACCTACTGTGGTAAACCATGTGTATACCTGTCTGGACATGCCCCTCTGCTGACTGCTCCTGTGGCTCCTCCCTCAGACCCCTGTATAAAGGCGATTGGAGGCACTGCTCCTCCCTCAGTCTCCAAGATGTTGTGGTCACGTTTGCAGCTAATAAAAGCCTATCTTTTGCCTCCCGTCTCCGAGAGTTATTGATGGTACATCACCTACATCATCCCTTGACATAGCTGCACCTTCATTGTCTCGGTTTCTCTGCCTATATTCTGAAAATCATAAACAAAATAAGTCTATTCGGATGCATGTCCATTACCCAGTCATGGATGAGCAGAAACTTTCTCCGACTTCACAAGATATCTGATTCTTTCTCATGACCCATGATTCATCCACTGAATTGTTTTCATAATTATCAGATTGCATCTGCTGAAGGGTGTCTTCAGTTTCCTGGTTGGTACTAATTTGAACTACTTATCAAATTTTCTCAATATCACCAAGACCACCTAGCTCTCACTTCATGAGGGTAATTTCTATCACTCCCCGCTGCTTCAAGTTGTCTTTGTGGATTCAATTTTAGCATCCTTTCTCAATGTGGATGATAGGAGTACAAGAAAGTCATTAATTTACCACTTTGCTGAGATTTCCCAGAAAACAATTCTGTTTCAAAGATTCAAAGTACAGTTATCGTCAAAGTATGTATGCAGTATACAACCCTGAGATCTCCCATCCTGCAGACAGCTTCGAGACAAAGAAACACCAAGGGTTGCATTCAAAGAAACCAATGTGGAAAAAAAGAACAATTCACGCTAAGGGTAAAACGCAGAAGACAAAACATCAAACCACAGAGTCATTGAAACTGTCTAGGAAGGTTCAGTTTAGCTCAGTTCAGTTTAGCGATGTATGATTTATTGACTTTAGGGTGTAGAACCAGTCTAGTCCAATCAAAATACAAATAAAAAAGGAGGAGCTAGAAAGCAGAAACACATTATAACATGAATCACAGAGCCCAGTCCACAAATCGCATTGATTAAACCTTGCCCTGGACCCAGGACTCCAGAAAGATCATGAGAGAATGGTCAAACACAGGCAGCTTCCTCCAGGAGCAGCAAGCAAGAGCGCAAGAGAGAGCGCGTGGGGCGGGGGGAGAAAGAAAGAGAGAGAGAGAGAAGGGGAAGAGTGGGGGGAGAGTAGTGGGAGAGAGAGAGAATGAGAGAGGAAGAGAGGGGAGCGAGAGGGGGTGTGAGGGGGTGCAAGGGGGAGACTGAGACTGATCACACGCAGGCAGATGGCACTAAACACCTGCTCACCTTCTGCTCTCATCCTCATTGATTTCAATCTTCCTTTATTGGTGAGTTTGGCAAGAAATGGCGCTGATCATGGGCTCGTGTTCCATCTCCAAGCCTTCAAGCTGGACACTTCGCTCGAAACATCACAAACTTCCCTTGCCACCAGCAAAGCGTCAGATCGCACTATCAGCCCAAAACACACTGTAGATCACAGGTTCCAATTGTAGCAGAAACACGTTTGAAAGAAGAAGAAGAAGGAAATGGAAGTACAAGATGTAGTTCTGTGAACTGTCTGAAGGATATCACCTTGGGTCTTGTTGTTCACTGACGCCATCTTCGTGTCTCAGTAATGTGACACATCAATAAAAACTCAAACATTTTTTACCTCAAACTCAAATACTCCAATAGTTCATAACAGCCATTCAGTAAACTAATTTTCTGCTTGCATTCCACTTCTCACCAACTCTTCCCCCACCCCCACCATATCATCGACACAGTGTACCCTAATTCTACATAGCCTCTGTTTCACCCTGCTTTTTCTACTCAACAACACCATGAGAGATTCTACTGGAGAAAGTGCAGAAATCCTTGGCCAGCAGCTTGAGAGAGAAAATTAGTGATGGAGGATTAAATGCTGGCATTGCTGGAAACAATTTCATACAGTGTGCTAAACTGAACACAAGTCACTTTCACTCACACAAGCATCAACTTTATTAGCTCCACAATCTGGAGCAGTTATTGTCAACCTCTCCCAACCTCCCATACCTCCCCTGAAAGGCTCCTCTTTGGGTAAACTTTTAAGAAACACTTATTAAATTATTGCACCATCAATTAAAGTTCAGTTTGGCTTCTGGAATGTTAATTTATATTAAGATACTAAGTTAAATGCAGACTTCCTCTTCTGTTATCAGATTAAAAGCAATTTTGATCATACTTTTAGTTTTATTTCACTCTTTCAGCATAAAGGCCTAGGTAGAGTGGAATGGCGAGGAAGTTTCCTGTAGTGGGAGAGTAGGACCAGAAGGCACAGCCTATTAACAGAAGGACCCCTCTTTGGAACGGAGATGAGGAGGAATTTCTTTAGCCAGCAGGTGGTGAATCTGTGAAATTCTTTGCCACAGACGGCTGTGGAAGCGAAATCATTGGGTATATTCAAAGAGGAGATTGATAGGATATTGATTAGTAAGGGTGTCAAAGGTAATGGGTGAAGGCATGAGAATAGCGTTGAGAGAGATAATAAAATGCGCCATAATGGAACCACAGAGCAGACTCGATGGGCAAATAGCCTAATTCTGCTCCTTTGTCTAATGGTCCTATGCTCTAAAGCAGAGGTTCCTGACCTGGGCTCTACAGACCCCTTGCTAAATGGTTTTGGTGCGTGGCATATTTAAAGGGAGAGGTAACATAAAGATTTTAACTCCTCATGTCTGTGAAGGATGTCCGAAATAAAGTCAATTCATTCAAATTCATAAAAAAGGTCAGGTCTCCTGCTCCAAAGATTATCTTGTGGTAAGTCCAATCACAAACAAGAGAAAATCTGCTGATGCTGGAAATCCAAGCAATACACACACAGAATGCTGGAGGAACTCAGCAGGCCAGGCAGCATCCATGGAAAAGAGTGAACATTCAATGTTTTGGATTGCCTATGGTAAGGAAAAGGTTTAGCACCAGTTTCTCAATAAAAATCCCAGAGGGCTTCCACGTGAGATGATATTCCTTCAGCTATTTCTAAACAATAAACTTCTAAAAAGAAAAAGACAACATTTTAGAAATTATATATACCTGAAAAAAAATCAAATCAATTGGTATCATAACAAAAATCACAGGGTTTTTGTGAGCATCATAACAGACATGTGCAGTGATATATTGTGCATGGTTAATCTGTCTGAATTTTTTACATTAAAAATCAGTTCAGCTATCATCTTCTCATCTTCAGTACTAAGCATCAATTTGAACATTAGGAGTGAAAAGAATAAAGCTCTTGAGGGCTTACTTCAGGGTAATTTACCACTGAATGATGAACATTAAGTTCTTTTCTGTGTTTTTCTTCAATGTCATGTAATTTTGTGCCATTTTGAGTCATTCATCCACAAAACTATTCCTCGGGAAATTCATCAATAGAGAGAGAAATTAAATTTATGGTGACTGCAGAATTACGGTCCTCATGAAGCAATGTAACATTTAAATGCAATAACATTCAAAAACCTTTTTTTAAACAATTTAACATTCAACAATATTTTTTGTAATATTTCTAACAATTTAACATTCAGGAATCATTTATTTTTGTCAGAGCTACAAATCCTGTTTCAATCATTGTGGAAATATCAGTTGCCTAGCCCAGCTGAATGAACAAGCACTTCATTTATAAGGATTTATTCCACGCACTATCACTGTGTTTTTGCCATGTTTAAACCATGCTATAGGTTTCTTCCATTCCACTGAGACATGCAGGAATATATTCTGATCCTGTACACTACCCTTGGAGCAGCGGCAGTCGACATCTAATGATGAAGATCGCCATCTACAGGTCTCAGTGCAAAGCTTCAGGGCAGGAGCTTCCAAGTGAATTTAATTATTGAAAACCACAGATATCAACTAACATCTTTCACTTGTAGCCTTGCACATATTAATTTATTCAATAATTGACACTTAAACTGGACTCCTAGAACCTAAAGTGCAGTATTTAAGAAAAGCTTCTTTTTTTCTTGTTGCCGTGCCAGAAACGAGGCGTTGATGGCAGATCTCACAGAGACACCAGAAGCATAGCAACCTGCATGACAACAATATCCATCAGACCATATTCCTAGCCTTGGCGCAGGCAATTCACAGGCATTGCGGGGTTCCACACAGGGAAACGGATGACAGTTCTCAGGGGTATTATATAATTAGTATAAATATTAGGTAATACATTGGCCAGAAATATTACATAAAATCATCTCACATCCCCCCATCTCACCCACTTCTGTCACCCATGCCCAAATCAGACGTAATTATGCTTCCCTACTTGCTGATGTGTATGCTGTTTAGCTACATCACCAATGAGGAGGACAGATGAGTCACCCACTCAATATTGTCCATTTAAACCACAACTGGTTGTTGCCTGACTGATGTCACAGCATACATAGTTTTAATCCATTTTGCTCATTAGAAGCAACTGGCAGGGTGGAGATACGTCTCTACCAAAAGAGGTGTAAGGTACTCCTTCCCTCCGCTGGACTGTAGGCCACCCTTGGGCAAGGTGTGGCACCTGCTTGGTCCCCCGATCGGGGTCACGCGAAGTCACAACATGATGGCAGAGGGTTGTATGAGCAGCTGGCACATATCGCAAGTCCTTTTATGTGACCACTGATGCCATGAAGACAATCTCTGAGGAGTATGGATAACATCTGGAGTCACCTGACACTACCCAGAAGAAGGCACATCTGTAGAAATATTTGCCAAGAACAATCATGGTCGTGGATAGAGAAAGGAGTAAGAACTGAAGGAGGTCTTCTTACAGGCAGATTAAAGATAGATGGAAGACCTTGACCACCCACATGATATGACAAGGCACACAATGATGATAATGACTCATTTGAAATCAAAATTAAATATTTTAGATTATAATACGCACCTTGTTTAGAAATAAGAATCTATAAAATGCTCAATAAATTCAGTAGCTTAAGTTTTGATAAAAAATGTCAGAGGTAACATCTTCACACAGAGCATGGTAGGGGTGTGGAACTTGCTACCAGGAGTGGTAGGAGAGACAGGTATCTTTAAGATACCCGTAGAGAGACATATAGATGAGAGGAAAATGGAAGATAATGAGGATGGGGACGAAGATTGATCTTAGAATAGGTTATAAGGTCGTCACAACCTGAAGGCTGAGGACCTGTGCTCTGTTGTAATGTTCTATGTTCTTGAATATTTTTCAAGTTAAATTATCAAATTACTATCAAATGCAACAAGCAATGTGGGGGAGGAACTCAGCAGCACAGATGGGAGTAAAGGAATTGTTGGCATTTTGGGTTGAAACCCTGCTGTTTTATCACACGTCAATGAGTGCTGATGCAGGCTTTTGGCCCAAAACTTTGACCAGTTCCGATGAGGGGCTTGACACGAGATGGTGATAATTGTTTTCCTCCCACAGGTGCTGGTTGAGCTGTTGAGTTGCATCAGCACAATTGTTGGTGCTGCTGATTCCAACGTCCTCTCTCTTGTGCCTGCATATTGCTATCAAGTCAATCATAGGATAACTTACTCTTTCACTTTAATCTTGTTATCATCTGTTGTGTCATGGCCTCAAGATAGCAGACTGCAATGAACTGACAATGATTTACACACAGATGGTAAAAATGACCACACAAATTCTTTGCAGTCTCTGTGGCATGAGGTTCCTTTTTCCTGACTCCTGTTGATGTCAGTGATTTCTGGTGTTCAGCAACAGTGAGGTCATCGAGCTTGTAAACCAGCTAATCAATCATCAAATTCTCTATCTGGAAATTAGAAACATCTGTTTTGAGTCTACATGAAGGATCTCAGCCCAAAATTTCTCTCCATAGATATTTCCTGACCTGCTGAGATCCCCCAGCATTTTGTCTGTGTCGACTCTTTGTTTTAATTGATGTATTGTTGGGGTGGCCCGGTAACGTAGCAGTTTCTGCTATGTTACTTACAGCACCAGAGACCAGGGCTCAATTCCCTCCACTGTCTGGAAGGAATTTGTATGTTATCTCGAAGACTGCATAGATTTCCTCCGGAGACTCTGGTTTCCTCCCACATTCCAAAGACGTACGGGTTAGCAGGCTCCTTGGTCAGATGGGTGTATCTAGGCAGGTGAACTGGTTGGATTGGAAGGCCCTGTTACCATATTGTATCTCAGGAAAAGATTTCATTAAAGCTTGGAGCGTAAATACTATATATATAGTATATAATGTTGAATGATAATTAACAAAAATGAATCACTTAAATAAATTTAATTCTAAAATCCCAAAGATTTTTTTAGGAAAATTGCAAATCAGCTACTATCTTTCAGTGTAATTTGGTTTGCTAAGCAGTAATGATGGCTTGGTTGGCCTTTAGAACATTTACTTTTTATGGTATTAAGTGTAAAATTTTCATAATATTTGAGAACAGGAATAGTTTACAAAAAGCTGAACTTACCATTAGTTCCATTGACCTGAGCTCGATTGTGCTAAGAATGGGTACAAATTAAACAGCTGCCGAAGGAACACTTGTCATAAGCTTCAAGGCTCCTAAGCTTCAAGATTCAAGTTTATTTATCACATTGACATTGAAATGTACCACGAAATGCATCATTTGCGTTAACAACCAACACAACCAATGGTGTGCTGGGAGCAGACCACAAGTGTTGCCACACATTTTGGCACAAACACAGCACGCCCACAACGTTTAGCAGAACAACACAGAACATAACAAGCAACAAATTAGCAAAAGCAAAACAAACTCAGTTCCTCCATCAACCCACACCCGTACACAATCCACTATCCCCCAAGACAGTTCATATTATTCAGCCTCCACCCTCTAGAAGACTCAGATTCGGATTTTGGGCTTAGGTCATTTACATTTAGCAAATGGCTTTGGCTACCAGTCTTCTGTTCCTTAAACAATGTATTGTGGATTCAGTTTGGAATAATGGATGCTAAAAGCCCAGTACAGACGCTGCTGGTGCCCGTGGGATGGATGTAATCAGAAGGTGTGAAGTTTGCGTGTAGTTTCAAAAGAAAGCATTGTCTATACTTTGTAAATATGGATTGCCCTTTGTGTTTAGCAAATAAATATCGAGCCCCACACTGAGCCAGCAGACCTTTCCACCGAAAGCGTCTCAGTATGATATGATTCCTGCTGTTCCTTGTTTTGTTGAATAAAGAAGCTGCTTTGTATCTACCAGTAACTCTCCGGTAATTTCATTCACGCAGCAACATTCTCCAGAAGACTCAGATTTGGACATAGACACACAGGCAATGGATCTTCAACTACCCCAGTGGGTTTGCAGAGATATTCAGCACTGGATCTCTGGCCAATGAGCCTCGACTTCCAATACAATCCTTGGGCTCCAATTCTTGGCATTGACTGCCGATCACCAAACACCAAGCAAACTCTGGACTCACCGATGATGTGTCCAACAAACCCAAAAAAAACACAAAAAATCGTCTAAAACTGAGCCTCGACCTCAACGGAGGTTGCAGCTCAGTGCCATCTTAAGTACATGCATGGAATGCTGAAGATACTATTATTTGGTTTGCCATTGTGCAATGGCATTAATACTGCCATGTCTAGGACCATTAATTATCTATATATTTCAAATATAGTACTGTGCAAGTCTTAGACGCATATGTATAGGTAGAGTACCTTAGTACTACATATTGATTAAAATAGGAATGTGGTTGGGATACAGAAATAAGAATACTTCAGTAGTGTAAAGTGTTATTTGGTAACTGGTAAGACATAATTACAGTACTGTGCAAAAGATAACTTATGACACAGCGTTAGATTGAACTGAACTGAATATACCTGGACTTTCTAGTTTTATATTCTGTGTCTTTCACTCTTTTTTGCACCCTTTTTTTCTTTGCATATTGGGGCGGGAAGGTTGATAATTTGTCTCTGAATGAGTTTCGTGACTTCATTTGTTTCATGACTGTCTGTGAGAGGATGAATCTTAGGTTTGTATACTACATAGATATTTTGGTAGTAAACGTACTTTGAATTCTTTGAATCTTTGAAGTCCTGGGCAGCCTAGCGAAACTTATGTACCTAAAACTTTTGCACAGTATTGTAAAACAGTTCAACTACCAGGAAAGGCTGAAGAAAATGAGATTCTTTTCTGAACAAAAGAGAAGGTCATGTAACAATCTGATTTCACTCTTTGAAAACTATGGAGATACCTAGTGGGATTGATAAATATATAAGGAAGTGACAAAGTATCAGAGTTATAAGATTAAGAGACAGTAATAATAACAATTAGGAATTCTGGAGAAGCTTCTATATCCAGAGAATAGTTGGGATCTAGAGCCTGTTACCCATGTGAGCTGAAACATAAATTCTATTTCATTTTCCACAGATGCTGCTCACCCTGCTGAGTTTTCTAGCATTTTCTGTTTCTCTTTCAGATTATTGTGTCTATGTTTTGCTTCCCATTTTCATTTACCACAAGCTGTAGTTGAGGCAAATAATGCAGATGTATGTAAAGTGAAACTTGGTGTGTATTTAATATTTCAGTAATATTTGAGTGATCCTGTATATATGTAGTTTCATTAAGCATTCTTGTTTGTTTAAATAACTTATTATGGGTTATATGTAAAAATACATAAATATGTCATCAAGCTACAATGTGACACATCCACACCTTGCTGAAAGTAAGCACAAAGTTAGACTCACATTTCAGACTCCTATGTCTTCCTTTGAATTAGTTTAATGTTTTGAAGTCACAAAATTAAACTAAAACATAATACATGCATTAAAAGCACAAACACCAGTTGAGGCAAATGACTATATCTATGCTGTGAAGTCTAAATAAATGTATCAACTTATTAGCCGAAGGAGCTGAGTCAGAGACATAGAGCACTATCACAAAAAAACAGGTCCTCCAGCCCATCTAGTCCTTGCCAAAATGTTATTCTGCCCAGTTCCATCGACCTATAAGACCATAAGCTATAGGAGAAAAAATTAGGTTATTTGGCCCATCAAGTCTGTTCCACCATGGCGGATCTACTTTTCCTCTCAGCCCCAGTCTTCTGCCTTCTCCCCACATCCTTTCATGCCCTGACCAATCAAGAATCTATCAACCTCTGTCTTAAATGTACATAAAGAATTGGCCTCCACAACTGCCTGTGGTAAAAAAAATTCACAGATTCACCACTCTCTGGCTAAATAAATCCCTCTGGATCTCTGTTCTAAAAGGATGCCCCTCTATTCTGAGACTGTATCCTCTGGTTTTAGATTCTCGCACCATTGGAAGCATCCTCTCTATGTCCACTCATCAAGACCTTTCACCATTCAATAGGTTTCAATTAGGTCACCACTCTTTCTTCTGAAATCTAGTGAATATAGGCCTAGAGCCATCAAACATTCTTCATATGACATGCTGTTCAATCCTGGAATCATTTTCGTGAATCTCCTTTGAACTCTCTTCAGCTTCAGCACATCCTTTCTAAGATAAGGAGCCCAAAACTGCTCACAATACTCCAAGTGAGGCCTCACCAGTGCTTTGTAAAGCCTCAGCATTCTTGCTTTTATATTCTAGTCCTCACCAAAGGCTAACATCACATTTGCCTCCCTCACCATAGACTCAACTTACAAATTAACCTTTAGGGAATCCTGCACAAGGACCCCATAGCCCTCCACACCCCTCCTATCTATGTACTTGGACAAACTTCTCTTAAACATTACAAGCATGATTGCATCCATCGCTTCTGCTGGCAGTGCATTCTGCACTCATACCATCCTCGGAATGAAGAAGTCCACACTCAGCTTCCCCTAAAATTAATCAGCTATCTTCAATTGGGTTGTCTCCTGCTTCCTGCATATGTATTATGAGACCCAGAGGAAAGCTTGATGTGAAATTTAACTGAACCTCAAGGTACTATGCATCATTGCACAGGTAACTGCCCATCACATTGCAAAACGACTGAATGGATTACAGTGAAATAATTTAACATTATTACAAAACTATTAAACTGAATTTAGCTCACAAGGATCTAAATTCATGGAAGGGGGACAAACGTGAGTTTAAAGAGGAATTAGATAATGAGCTTTCTTGAAATGTAATTAACCACCAATTACAACATTCCCAAAAGGCATTCATGTTGCATAGGTTTTGAATCCATACATATATGTCATGAGGTGTTTAAGATGAACCCCATTTTCCGAGTTCGCCAAGGGCAGGGTGTGGAGGCAGGGGTGTTGGACTGTAACAGTCAAATCAGAGGATTATGATCCAACCCATTAGTGGCAAGAGATCAGATCTAACACTGATAACAGCCTGTAAGGAGCTTGTACGTTTTCCCCATGACTGTGCTGGTTTTCCTCTGGGCACTCCCGTTTCCACTAACATTCCAGAGATGTACGTATAGGTTAGTAGGTTAATTGGTCATATGGGAAAGGCTGTTACTCTTCCATATCTCTAAAATAAACCATTTTTATTTGAACAGTAAAAAGCATTAGTATTGAAGGATCAAAAATATTAATCCCCTTATTTTGGAAGTAGCAGAGAATTTTGTGTTTTTTAGATTGAATATATCTGAATTGATAGCAAAGTGACTTAATAATTAATGGTTGTAAACGAAAGTGTCATCTAACATTACCTGAAAAGTGAACTGGGGATAGATGGCTGTACAAAACTTTGGTTAGACTGCATTTAGTGTATTGTGTATAGTTCTGGTTGCCACACTATTTAATCCACCTGCTCCCATCGACCTGCACCGTGACCATAGCCCTTCATACCCTTACCATCCACGTACCTATTCAAACTTATCTTAAACATTGAATTCAAGCTCCCGTGCACCAAGTGATAAAGGGAGGATAGGCAGTCACATGGGTGTAATTGGGCAGCAAAAGCCATTTGGACCAGAAGGGCCTGTTATGTTGTTACAAATTCTGCGTGTCTAGAGATAAAACACTTCTGACAATAAAAGCACCATGTTGTGAGGTCCAGTTTGCAGTATTTTGAAGATCTTGTCAGCTTTCCTACTAAACATTCTACCAGTAAAGCCTGTAATTACCAAGCTTCCGTACTCTTTTATCTGAGTTTTTAAACCTTGTGATCATATCAGGTGTATAAGGCACTATACTTGCCATTTTAAAAGGCTTAGAATATTTTAGATAGCCACACTGAGTTCTAGGTGGTGGAGTGGAGATGTAAGGAGGCGTAAGGTGTTCCTTCCTGCCGCTAGCTTGCACCTCACCCTTGGGCAAGTACAGCAGCAGCTTAACACCACCCCCTGCACCTCCCTCACGATCAGAGTCACATGAAGCCATGGGAGCAGGTGGTGGACAGTCACATGAGCTGCTGCTGCATATCACAAGTCCTGGTTATGCGACCACTGACGCCAAGCAGACAATCCCTGAAGAGTATTGATAATGTCTGGGCCACCCCTCTTGTCAAGACACTGCTCAGAAGAAGTCAATGGCAAACTACTTCTGTATAAAAATCTGCCAAGAACAATCATGGCCATGGAAAGACCATGATCATGCACGTCATACTTAATGAAGATGATGACTCTGCATTTCCATCATCAGCAGGATCTCTTGTGTTAATGAAAGTACACTTCCAGCTCAGCGAGGGACAAGGGACAAGGAGCACATCGAACAGGGTGTCAGAATCAGTGCTGAGGGGAGGGCAATGAGAAAATCCAGGGGTCAGATTCTTTCCCTGCAGACTGAGTTAGGCAGATACAAAGAAAGGATTGATCAGAATGCATGAGAGTCGAGCCTGCTGACGGAATGAGGAGTAACGCATTTGCATCCGCATCATGCCCCCTGTGAAGATCCTGTTAAATGCGCTCAGGCATTGCTCATTACTTGCATGGGAAACCAACTGGGAATGGTAAGTGTAGCAGGGTCTCTGCCTGACAGCAGGCTCAATTCATGCCCCATCAGGAATCCCTGTGAATAATGCATTCACTAAATAAACTAATAGGGAATGCCTGGAGTGATTTATTGTATTATGATTAGAAATTATCAAAGAATAATGAGATTAGCTATAAATAAATCTCTGTTCACTTTATAATTGCAAAATAATTTGTTGATTTGATTTAAGCTCCCTTTTAATGAAATGCGAATATTCTGAACATGATTACATCTGGTCCAGTTATTTATATTTCAATTGGTGAATATGGTGCAGAAAAATTGCATCTAATTGTTAAAAATACAAATGGGCGTCACAGTTAGTGCCATCAATTTGCTGCACCAGCAATCACCAATCAGGGTTCGATTCCCGTCACTCTCAATAAAGAGCCTATAAGTTCTCCCTGTGATCGTGTGAGTCTACTCCAGGCTTCCGCTCACATGTAGGGTTAGGGTTAGTAGGGTGTGGGCATGCTATGTTGGTGCTGGAAACAAGGCGTCAACCAGAATCCTCGCTGACTCGATTTGACGCAAATGGTGCAATTCACTGTATGTCTTGATATTTGATAAATGTGATAAATAGAGCTAATCTTTCTTTTTTTATAACATTGTAATCCGCTCAGAAGAGGGATAGCAAACACAGGAACAGAATCAAAATATGTCAAGTGCAATACATTACGCTACAACAATACTTGATAAAAAGCCTTGAGTTTTACCAGGAACCGGGAGGTTCACAGATTCTTCAGTTTCTGCGTCACTTTCTGTTTGAGATTCTTTTAAAAACAGCATTATAAAGTTATTTTATAATTTAAAGGTTGAAGATTTGCTTTATTTGTCACATTTAAATATGTGCCTAAGGCGTTTGCACAATGAAATGGATGGTTTACCTCAACAAACAACACAGTCCAAGAATGTGCTGGGCACAAGTGTGGCCATGCTCCTGGCACCAGAAGTCTGTAGCAAGCCCACAACTTATTAACCTGCACATCTTTGGAATGAGGGAGGAAATCAGAGCACCCGGAGGATAACCACATGATCATGGGGGAGAACATACAAATTCCTCACAGACAACGATGGGAATTGAACACAAATTGCTGGCACAGAAAATCATTATCCTAACCCCTATGCTGCCCTAATTAGACAGAGCACCCCAAGGTTAATTTGCAGGTGGTGAAGAAGGTTAAAGCGCTGTTTGCATTCATTTTAGGAGGATTAGAATATAAATGTAAGGATGTAATGCTGAGGCTGTATAAGGCTCTGATGATGTTTCACTAGGAGTATTGTGATCAGCTTTTAGGCCCCTTTGTGCTGACGTTGGAGAGGGTTCAGAGGAGGTCCATGAGAATGATTCTGGGAACGAAAAGGTTAACATATGAGCAGCAATTGAAGGCTCTGGGCCTGTACTTGATGGAATTTTGAAGAACAAAGGGGATTTCTTTGAAAACTATCGAATGTGAAAAGGCCTAGATAGAATGGATATAAAGAGGATGTTTCCTTTAGAAGGGAAGTCTGGGACCAGAGGGCACAGCCTCAAAAGAGAGGGATGACCATTTAGAACATTTCTTGAGCCAGAAGTTGGTGGAACTAATTGCCACAGGTGGCTGTGGAGGTCAGGTCAATGAGTGCCTTTAAGGTGGACGTTGATAGGTTCTTGATAAGTCAGGGCATGGAATTTTATGGGGTGAAGTTTCGAGAATGGGGTTAAGAGGGAAATGGATCAGCCATGATGAAATGGCGGAGCATACTCAATGGGTTGAATGGCCTAATTCAGCTCCTATGACTTATGGTCTAAGATGTTCTAATTCATAGAATGTAGAAAAGAATAGTATATAAAAAAACAGCAACTACAGAATATTAAACATGAGAAATTCTGCAGATGCTGGAAATCCAAAGCAACATGCAGAAAATGCTGGAGGAACTCAGCAGGTCATTTATGGAAATGAATAAGCAGTCGACATTTCAGGCCGTGACCCTTCCGCAGGAATTATTTTTTAAATTTGAGGATAACGTTTATTGTTGCTACCATCTTTAAAAGAATTTCAAAATCTTCATTTTGGACTATATGCACTGCCTGGTCTAGGATGGAATAAGCAGACTTGCACTAATTTGGATTTCACAGCCAATCTTACTTGTTAAAGATGCATATCCAATCGCTAGCACCTGCCCAGTGTCTGGAGCAGAGCATATCATTATCGAACAGCTGCTACACAGCCAACCCGTCCACAGTAGGTCTTGAATTTTCCACATTACATGTCAGGGCTGTGTCATGTACTGTCATGATGTCAGCGGCAGCTTCTGCTGTAATTGTGTCCATTGACCAGCTGGGGGGGGGGGGAGGGGGTTACAAAGTTTACGATTAAGTCTATTCCAATAAGATGAGTACGTTTTGGTTGGTCACTGCGTCACATGATATGGCGGACACCCTCCCCCTCCCCTCACCCCCACGTATCCCTTCCTTCAAGTCAACGGCTAAGCAATCTGCATTTGAAGTGTGTCCTTGTGAAGTCAGGCTATTATTAAGTCAGAATCAGCCAGTAATTTGCAGGAAATCTTTGGATTAAAAAAAATGAAATCATTATGGATTCATTTTATGAAGTCAGGAAAAGAAGCTGATGGAACAGGCAGTAGTGCATACAGGCTTGTGATAGGTGAAAGCAGGTGAGGGAACCATATCGTCTTCCCCTTCCTTTCCAGTCCCAATAAAGGGTCTCAGCTTGAAACATCAACTGTTTATCCCTCTCTATGGATTCTGCCTAACCTGCTAAGTTCCTCCAGCATTTTGTGTGGGTGCTGCTCCAGTTATCCAGTGCTGCTCCACGGTGGCGTAGTGATTTACACAATGTTTCAGAACACAGGAGAAATGGGTTCAATTCCTGCCGCTGCCTTTAAGGAGTTTACACATTGTCCCCTTGACTGCATGGGTTTCTTCTGGATGCTCTGGTTTCCTCCCACAGCCCAAAGACATACTGGTTGGTAGGTTAATTGGTCATTGTAAATTGTCCCATAATTAGGCTAGGATTAAATTGAGGAATTGCAAGGCAGCACAGCTCAAAGGGCCAGAAGGGCCTATTCTGCTTTGTATCTCTGTAAACAGTAAATAAATTATTTGCCATGCCTCATTCCTAAAGAGGTCTGAAACTGTACACTCCTGAATAATGCCCTCAGGAAATTTTCCTGGTCTCATTTCACCTTGTCCAACGCTTTGGATAATCCCAGTGCAAAGAAAGGAAATTAAATCCCCCATGAATACAGCCTTATTATTCCTGCAACTATCAGCTGTTTGCCTACACACCCCTCATCAAGTTGGTGCTGACTTCCTAGGGTAAGAGGAGGTCTATAATACAGCCCACTTAGAGTGGTCCTCCCCTTCAAAAAATCAACCAAATGTGGCAAGAAAGATGGGACAGGGAGGGGAAAGGGAGGCATTTATATCAAATACAAAAAAGTGTTGCAGGTACTAGGGTAGGTAGTAGATACAGAAGAGAGGAAATTGTGTGGACTAGATTAAGGCTGGGGCACTGTGCACTAAACCAAACATTGAAATTGATAAGGAAACACCAGACAGGACTGTGTGAGGAATGTCAGGAAGAGGAGTCAGTAGAACATGTAGTTTTGAGTTGCAGGAAGTATGGGATGCAGAGAGAGATGATGAGAATTAATCTAAGGGAATTGGGGGTGCAGGAATTCACATTAAAAGGGTTGCTGAGCATGGGTGAGAGAGCACAGGTCAGGGTATTTTTAGCTTTCTTAAGGGGTACAGGGTTTTTTTTATAGGATATGATGGATAAACAGGAATAAGGTACTAGGATGGCCAAAGATGGGAGGATAAAGTGTAGGTTAGGGTATGTGTATGTGTGTGTGCGATTGGGCAAAGGGATTTAGAAAGTGAGTCTATCACACACTCCGGAGCAGAAGGTGGTGGTAATGCACCATTAGGCTGGGTGCCAACCGCCGTAAAACAAGACACAGAGAGAGAGAGATCCTCCCCTTCTTGTTTCTAACTTCTCCATGTACTTGGATAAATGTCTTTTAAATGCCTCAATCACTTCCTCTGGCAGCTCATTCTTTCTGTCTGCTCAGCTAGGATACTATAGACGTCAGGCAGGATAGTGAAATGCTCCTCTTGCGGGATGTGGGAAGGAAGGGAGACCTCCAGTGTCCCCGATGTCTACAACTGCGAGAAGTGCATCCAGCTGCAGCTTCTAACAAACCACATTAAGGAGTTGGAGCTGGAACTGGATGAATTCCAGATAATTCAGGAAGCTGATAGATAGGACGTATAGGGAGGTAGGCACACCCAAGGTGTAGGACACAGGAAACTGGTTGACAGTCTAGAAGCAGAAAGGGGTAAAGGAGCCAGTGCAGAGTACCTATGTGGCCATCCCCTTCAAAGACAGGTGCATTACTTTGGATACTGTCAAGGGGATGACCTGAAAGAGGAAAGTCACAGTGGTTGGGTCTCTGACACTGAGTCTGCCTTTGTGACTCAGAAGGGAAGGGGAGGGTGGAAAAGGCATGCTGTGGTGAAGGGGATTCATTAGTTAGAGGAATGGACAGCCGGTTCTGTGGGTGACAATGAGATTCCCAGTTGCCTCCCGAGTGCCAGGGTCTGGGAAATCTTGGATCGAGTCTCAGCATTCTCAAATGGGAGGGAGGACTGCCTGATGTCATAGTTCACGTAGGTACCAATGACATGGATAAGAAGAGAGATGTGGTTCTGCAGAGGGAGTTCAGGGAGTTGGCTGCAAAGTTAAAGGACAGAACCTCCAAAATTACGGTCTCAGGATTGCTAACCGAACCACATGCTAGTGAATCCGGAACTAGGAAGATTATATAGTTTAATACGTTGCTAAGGAGTTGGTGTAGGAGGGATGGGATAAAATTTTTGGATCATTGGGCTCTCTTCCTAGCATGATGGCACTTGTACAGATGGACAAGTTACATGAGATCTGGAGGGAGACTAACATCCTCGTGGGAAGGTTTGTTAATGCTGCGTGGTGGGATTTAAACTGGAGTTGCCAGGGGGATGGGAACCCAAATGCAGGAACAGTTAGTGCAGAGGTTGTGGAGATAGATGTTAGTAAGGCCTCAGACAAAGTTATCAATCAGAAGTTTGAGCATAATGCGATTAGTATCCTGAGCTGTGAACATATCAATAAAAGTATTGTAGGAAAGACGGATGATAGTGCTGAATATGAGGTAGATGATTTGCAAACAGAGGCCATGTGTAATGAGGAGAGGCTGTTGATAGGGCAAAATTGCAGTCAACAGGATGAGTAGCAATGCAAAAGGCGGCCAAAATTGAAAAAGGTGAATAAGGACTGAAGGTGTTGTATTTGCATGTTTAAGAAATAAGGTAGGTGAACTTGCAGCACAGTCGCACATTGGCAGGTATGATGTTGTAGGTTCTGTATGACTGAATCATGGCTAAGAGAAGATTATATCTGGGAACTTAATATCCACAGATACACATTGCATTAAAAAGACAGACAGGAAGGCAGAATGGCAATATTGCTCTGTTGGTAAAAAATGAAATCAAATCAGTAGAAAGAGGTGACATAGAGTTGGAAGGTACATTGTGGATAGAGCTACGGAACTACAAGGGTAAAAAGAACCTGATGGGAGATGCATAAACTGTAGTAAGGATATGGCTTGCAAATTCCAATGGGAGATAGGAAGTGCATGCCAAAAGGGCAACTTTATAATTGCCATGGGGAACTTCAGTATGTGGATAGATCGGGAAGATCTGGTTGGTATGGGATCCAGGAGGGAAAATCCTAGAAAGCCTAAGAGATTACTTTTTAGAGCCCACTAGGGGACCAGCTATTTTAGATTGAGTTTTGTGTAATGAACCAGAATTGATAAATGAGTTGAAGGTAAAAGAACCCATAGGTGAGAGTGAACATAACACGATTGGATTCACCCTAAAATTTGAGAAGGAAAAGCTAAATTCAGATGTATCAGTGTTTCAGTGGAGTAAAGGAAATTACAGGAGCATGAGAGAGGAGTAGGTTGGAGTTAATTGAAAAAGAACACTGGCAGGGATGATGGCAGTGATGGCTGGAATTTCTGGAAGTAATTCAGAAGGCACAAGATATATAAATCACAAAAAGGAAGGATTATTCTTAAGGAAGGATGACGTAACTGTGGCTAACAAGAGAAGTCAAAGCCAACATAAAAGCTAAATAGAGGACATATAATAGAGCAAAAATTAGAGGAAGTTAGAGGATTGGGAAGCTTTTAACAACCAAGAGAAGGCAACTAAAACAGTCATTAAGAAGGTAAAGATGGGTTACGAAAGAAAGCTAGCCAATAATATTAAAGTGGATACTAAACGTTTCTTCAGATACACAAAGTGTAAAAGAGAGGAAATACTGGATATCAGATAGCTAGAAAACAATGCTGGAGAGGTAGTAATGGGGGCAAGGAAATGGTGGACTAGCTAAATAAGTATTTTGTGTCAGTCTTCACTGTGGAAGACATAAGCAGTATGGTGGAAGTTCTAGCGTCATGAAGTGTGTGAAGTTTCCATAATTAGAGATAACTTTCTTAGGAAACTGAAAGATTTGAAGCTAAATAAGTCACCTATACCAGATGGTTCACACACCAGGGTGCTGAAAGCAGTGACTAAAGAAATTGAGGAGGCATTAGTAATGATCTTTCAAGACTCACTCAATTCTGGAATGGTTCCAGAAGATTAGAAAATTGCAAATGTTACTCCACTTCATGAAGGGAGAGAGGCAGAAGGAAGTAAATAATAGGCCAGTTAGTTGGACCTCAGTGGTTGGGAAGATGTTGGAGACGATTGTTAAGGATGTGATTTCAAAGTATTTGATGGCACATAATAAAATAGGCCATGGTCAGCATGGTTTCCTCAAGGGAAAATCTTACTTGACAAATCTGTTGGAATTCTTTGTAGTAACAAGCAGGGTAGCAGAGAATCGCTTGATGCTGTGTACTTAATTTTCAGAAGGCCTTTGTCGAGGTTCCACACATGAGGCTGCTTAACAAGCTACAAGGTCCTGATAATACAGGAAGGATTCTAGCATGGATAGAGCAGTGGCTGATTGGCAGGAGGCAAACAGTGGAATATAGGGAGCCTTTTCTGGATGGCTGCAAGTGGCTAGTGGTATTCTATAGGGATTTGTGTTGGGACAGATACCTTTACATTATATGTCAATGATTTGGATCATGGAATTGATGGCCACGTTGCAAAGTTTGCAAGACAAAATGAAGATAGGTGGAGGGGCAGGTAGTTTTGAGGAAGTAGAGAGGCTGCAGAAGGATTAAGACAGATGAGGAGAATGGGCATAGAAATGGCAGATGATATGTAGTGTTGGGAAGTGTGTGGTCATGCACTTCAGAAGAAGAAATGAAAGGTTTGTCTATTTCGTAAATGGAGAAAAAATTTGCTCT
The DNA here is from genome assembly GCF_030144855.1 of Hypanus sabinus. Lineage (NCBI taxonomy): Eukaryota > Metazoa > Chordata > Chondrichthyes > Myliobatiformes > Dasyatidae > Hypanus > Hypanus sabinus. Next base: position 16,772,615 of record NC_082715.1, read on the forward strand.
GAGGTGCAAAGCAACTTGTGAGTCCTTGTGCAAGATTCCCTAAAGTTTAAGTTACTGATTAAATCTGTGGTGAGGAAGGCAAATGTGGTGTCAGCATTCGTTTCAAGAGGACTAGAATATAAAAGCAAGGATGTAATGGTGAGACTTTATAACAGACTAGTGAGGCTTCACTTGGAGTACTGTGAGCAGTTTTGGGCCCCTTATTTGAGAAAGGATGTAGTGAAACTGGAGAGGGTTCAAAGAAGGTTTATGAAAATTATCTGGGATTGATTGCATGTGAAAAGCATTTGGTAGCTCTGGGCCTGTATTCACTGGAATTCAGAAGAATGAGGGGTGATCTCATTGAATCCTATCAAATGGTGAAAGACCTTAACATAGTGGATGTGGAAAGGATGTTTCCTATGGTGGGACAGCCTTTAAGAGAAGTTTGGATAGGTAAGTGGGAGTGAGCAGTTTAAATGGTCCGGCGCACACTAGATGGGCTGAATGGCCCCTTTCTGTGCTGTGCTTTTCTATGACTTGATGAAACAAGGTCAGTGAACCTGCGGCACAAGCAGTACAAAGGGGCGTAATTTAATGTTATTACAGAAATGTGGTTGCAGGGTAGAGAAGACTGGGAAGCAGTATCCAAGGGCAACGGGTATGGATAGGCACGAAGATATTGGAGGTGGGGTAGTGCTCTTAATTATGGATGAGATCAGAGTGATAGTGAGAGATGATATAAGATCTAAAGAGCAGAAATTTGAGTCCATCTTGGTTGATTATGGAATAATAAAAGGAAAATGTCACTGGCGGGAGTTGATCACCTTACAGTGGCACGAGCAATAAACCACTGTATGCAGATAGGTACATAGAGCTTAGAAGAATAAAGGGCTATGTGTAACCCTAGGTCATTGCTTGGAGTGTTGGAGTTCAATGCTGGTGCAGTCTGTAAGGAGTTTGTATTTTCTCCCCATGACTGCACTGATTTTCGCTGGGTGCTCTGGATCCTACCCACAGTCCAAAACTGCACCAGACAGCAGGTTAATTGGTCATTGCAAATTGTCCTGTGAATAGACCAGTGTTAAATAGGTGGGTTGATGAGAGGTGTGGCTTGTTGGACTAGATTTAGGATGGAGATGAGGAGAATCTGCTTTTCACAGACAGTGGTGAATCTGTGGAATTTTCTGCCCAAGAAACAATACAGGCTACCTCATAAAGACACCTTTAGGTAGTTTTTTCCATAGTAAGGGCATTGATGGCTATGGGAACAGGCAGGTAGGTGGAGCTAAGTCCATGACCAGATTAGCCATGATCTTATTGTTTGGCTCTATGGCCAAATGGACGACTACTGCTCCTATTTCTTATGTTCTTACGACTTCGCAAAATGCAATCCTTCACAATGATCTAAATGAACACTATTCCCCAGCCCTTGGCCCACTTACCTAGCTGATAAAGGTCCCATAAGACCATAAGACAGAGGAATAGAATCAGGCCATTCAGCCCATCGAGTCTACTCCGGTGTTTCATCATGGCTGATCCATTTTCCCTCTCAACCCCATTCTCCAGCCTTCTCCCCATAATCTGAGTAAACAAGAGTCTATTAATCTCCACCTTAAATATTCCCAATGACCTGTGCCCACAGCCACCTGTGACAACAAATTCCAGAGATACACTACCCTCAAATTTCTCCTCATCTCAATTCTAAATGAATGTCCCTCTATTCAAGGGGTTCATAATCTTTTTTACACCATGGACAATACCATTAAAGAAGGGGTCTGTGAACCCCAGCTTGGGAACCCCTGCTCTACTCTATCCCACTATGTTTTACAACTGCAGAGCAACTACAAATTACAATTGGTTCATCAATTGTATTAAGCACATGAGGGACTTTCTGCAGATCCTCATGCCTTGGGGATAACTGATTTTATAACTGATGACCCAATCATTTTAAGCAATAGCAATAAATGAATGTACCTTGTGGATGATGAAGAGTTTCTAGCCTGTAATACATAGGCGGTTGTATACTTCTGAGATAAACAAGTATTCTTTCATGCACAACAATTGATTGCATCACTTTCAAAACTCACACCACTTTCACACCCCTTAACATTTCAGGAGAATTCAAAGAAATAGCAGCCCACTTTACATCCGGCTCATAGCAGTGTAAACTGCAGGTAGTTTCAAACTCCTGGGAGAGTACATCATACCCAACCTGTCACAGTCCCAGAGAACATCCTACAAAGTCAAGAAAGCTCACCAACATTTCTACTTTCTGAGGAGGTCAAAGACTTTGCACACATCATTCTATGGATGGGCGGAAGGGAGCATCCTAACACGCTACATCACTGCTTGCTGCAGAAACTGGACTGCGGCAGCCAGGAAGACTCTACAACGGCTAGTCAAAGCTGCCCAGTGCATCACTGGCACCAACATTAAGGACATACATCAGAAAGGTGCTGGAAAAGGGCCAGTGACATCACGAAAGATCCCACGCATCCTGCTCATGGACTGTTTGTCTCACTCTCATCAGGAAGGAGGCTACATTACATCTATGTCATGATCATCAGACTCAAAAACAGTTACTTTCCCCAAGCAGTAAGACTGATCAACCCCTCCACCCACTAATTCCATGACTACTTTATTATTTTCCATCAGTCACTTTATGAGCCTAGCATCACTTTATGGACATACAATCAATCTATGCACATACATTTATGTATTCATACTTGCTGTGCATTTTTAATTACTAATATTGTGTTGTTTATCTTTTGTAGAGGTTTTTTGTACTTCATTGGATTCAGAGTAACAATTGTATTGTTCTCCTTAAACTTGTGTACAGAAATGACATTAAACAATCTTGAATCAATGTTGCCTATAAATTGAACATTATAAAAAATCTTTAAAATAATCACTGTAATATAATAAGAATATACATTATATCACCAGAACTTAAACATGTATTTGATCCATTACAAATTGAAAGGGTTTTTAATCACAATGAGGCATTTTTGTGTTAAATAGCTGTGTGATGGAAAGTCATTGTATGAAATTATATCCCAATTTCAGTCTAACCCACCAATTTTACACACTTTTGTTATCTATGCTTGTTATCTTGTTATCACTTTTTGTTATTTATGCTTGTTACCTGGTTATCACAGCTGATAAAATTTAAGATGAGTTAAGATGTACAACCTAGTACATTATTTACTTTGTGGTTGCCAATGCTGGGTTTATTAAAGTGTTCAATATTCACCTTGATGAAATAATGAATAAAGAATATAGGGCAAGTCCTCTTTACAACAGATCAACCATTCTTCATGCCACTTATCAGAAAAAGCTGCGTGACATTGGATTCTTGCTGACAGCGTTTCTAAAAATGTCCAAGGCAAATCACCATCTTGGCTGTAGCTAACTTTGAAATGTGGAAAGGAGTTTGTCCAATCAAGCAGCCTGTCCAGCTATCACTGTGCTATGCAAGGATAAATTGTACACGACTTTATGCCACAGCTGTGTCTAATGTTCCCATGTGTGCTGGTTTCATGTAAGTTCCTGCCAACAACATTATAATTGCCTCTGTATCAAATTAAAAACAAAGTATCAATGGATCTGTAGGATAGAATTTACATATGTACTGATTGAGATTCAGTAGTCAGGGCCACAAACCGTTGAACCAAGCACTTTGGTGTGTTGTGTCCAAAATGGCCATCAAACACCCATCTAGATGAATTTCATATTATTTCTGGTCTTTTTTTTTTTGCTTTCACCTCCCCATCTAGGTCTGCCACCTATCCAAGCTGTAAAAAATAGTGTATATTCTGTTTAATTTATGACCTTGTGAATGCCGCTTCCACTTTTTGGTGCTCCCAATTTATGGTGAAACCTGCCGTAAGTTAAGGAATCATTTTGTCAAGCACTTCCATTCTATCCGCCAATAGCAGTATTCCCTGTGGCCAAACATTTTAATTCCCATTCCCATTCCGACATGTTGGTCCATGGCCTTCTCTGGTGCCATTAGGCCACCCTCAAGTGGGGAAGCAACACCTTATATTCTGTCTGGGACCCTCTAATCTGATGGCATGAATTTCAATTACTCCTTCAAGTAAAAAAAATCCCTCCCTCTCCCCTCTTCTATTCCCCACTCTAGCATCTTGACCCTTTTCACCTGCCTCCCTGCCTACCCTTTGGATCCTCTCCTTCCCGTTCTCCTATTGTCCACTCTCCTCTCTTATCAGATTCCTTCTTCTCTGACCCTTTCCCTTTCCCACCCATCTGGTTTCATTTGTCACATTCTAGCTAGCCTCTATCCCCTTCCTACATCTTTTTATTCTGCTGAAGAAGGTTCTTGCCCCGAAAGGCTGACTATTAATTCCTTTTCATAGATGCTGCCTGACCTGCTGAGTTCCTCCAGCATTTTGAGTACATGTACTTGTGCAAATGACAATAAACCACTTTGACTGATTACTCTGTCATTCTCTTACAGTAGGGGAAATTTACATTTGTATAATATGTGCAAATTAGATACCCATCGGAGAGGAAGGGAGGAGGAATACCATTCTTACTCAGTCTGATTTACCTGTGATTCTAGACTGATATGGCTGGCCCTTAATTTCCCCCTGGATTAGTCTGGCAGGCCACTCAGCTATACCACCAATGGTTACAGAGGAAGACACATCTTCTGTCACTAGATCAGATGCAGCAAAATCACTGCTAACCCAGTCTCCCTTTCAACATCCTCCTCACAAGCATCAAAGGACTGGTGTCAACATTTTGATAGTGGACTCATTGACTAATCAATGGCGAGAGAGAGTGCTGTGTGAACTGAGGACGCAGATTGTACTTCAAAGTCCGTCACAAGCAGCGGCTCAGCAGCATCACCATTGTTTTAGCTTGGCCAAGCCACGTTTTGTTTTGCTGGCTATCTAAGTCTATGAGAAGTAATGAGCGAACCAACAGAAGAGGTGAATCGAATAGACTAGTCCTTGCCTATCTATACAATGCAGATGTATTCCATCTTTGCCATGGCACCACTGTGTAGTCTTTGTGGAGACCATGTCCCATCTTCTTCTGTCTGTTACACAAGAGATTCTGCAGATGCTGGAAATCTAGAGCAACAGACACAAAATGCTGAAGGAACTCAATGAGTCAAATAGCATCTATGGGGGAGAATAAGCAGTCAAAGACCTTACAGCAGAATGTGAAAGGAAAGGGGAAGAAGGCAAAATAAAAAGATGATGGGGTGCCTATGATCTCTTCTGCTGCCATGATGAGCTAAGCTTCGTTTGGAGAAGCAACTCACACAAAATGCTAGAGGAATTCAGTAGGCAAGACAGCATTAATGGAGAAGAATACAGAGTTGATGTTTCAGGCCAAGACCCTTCATCAAGACTAGAAAAGAAAGGGGAAGAAGCCAGGGAGAAGACTTCTGAATGCATTCCAAAATCTAATGACAGAGAAGAAGAAGCTGTTCATAAAGCATTGAATGTTTTCTTCAAGCTTCTGTACCTTCTCTTTGATGATTGCAATGAGAAGAGAGCATGTGCCAGTTGATGGGGATCCCTAATTATGAATGCCACCTTCCTGAGGCATTGTTCATTGAAGGTGTGTTTGATGGTGTGAAGGCCCATGATGGAGCTGGCTGAATTTACAATCCTTTACAGAGCTATGTTTGTCCTATCTTGTCCTGTATCACCAAGTACTCCATAACCTCATCCTTAACAATTGACTCCAGCATCTTCCCAACCACTGAAGTCAGGCTAATTGGTCTCGAATTTACTTTCTGTTGTCTTCCTCCTTTCTTAAAGAGTGGAACAACATTTTCAATTTTCCAGTCTTCTGCACCATGATTTTTGAAAGACCATTTCTAATGCCATTACATTCTCTAATGCTACCTCTTTCAGAACTTGAGTGTGCAGCTGGTCCAGGGGACTTAGGTACCCTTAGATTCTTCAGCTTTTTGAGCACCTTCTCCCTTGCAATAGTAACTGCACCCACTTTGCTTCCCTCACACCCTTCAACATCTAGCACACTGTTAGTGTCTTCCACAGTAAAGATTGATACAAAATACTCATTTAGTTCTCCTTGTCCCTGGTTATTATTTCTCCAACCTCATTTTCAAACGGTTCTATGTTCACTCTCTTCTCTCTTTTATTTTTCACATACTTGAAAAATGTTTTACTATCCACTTTCATATTGTTTGCTAGCTTGTTTTCGTACTTCATCTCTTCCATCCTAATGATTCTTTCAGTTGCTCTCTGTAGGGTTTTAAAAGCTTCCTAATCCTCTAATTTTTGCTTTGTTGTATGCCCTCTCTTTTGTTTTTACATTAGCTTTGATTTCCCTCGTCAAATAGTACAGTTGTAATATTTTACCATCTGAGTATTTTATTTTTGTAATGCATCTATCCTGTACCTTCCATATATTTTTCCCAAAAACTCACACCATTGGTGCTCTTAGACAATAGATAATAGGTGCAGAAGTAGACCATTCAGCCCTTCGAGCCTGCACCATTTTGAGATCATGGCTGATCTTCTACTATCAATACCCAGTTCCTGCCTTGTCCCCATGATTCCCCTATCCATAAGATACCTATCTAGCTCCTTCTTGAAAGCATCCAGAGAATTGGCCTCCACTGCCTTCTGAGGCAGTGCATTACAGACCCCCACAACTCTCTGGGAGAAGAAGTTTTTCCTTAACTCTGTCCTAAATGACCTACCCCTTATTCTCAAACCATGCCCTCTGGTACTGGACTCTTCCAGCATCTGGAACATATTTCCTGCCTCTATATTGTCCAATCCCTTAATAATCTTATATGTTTCAATCAGATCCCCTCTCAATCTCCTTAATTCCAGCATGTACAAGCCCAGTCTCTCTAACCTCTCTGTGATAGACAGTCCAGACATCCCAGGAAATAACCTTGTGAATCTACGCTGCACCTCCTCTACAGCCAGGATGTCCTTCCTCAACCCTGGAGACCAAAACTGTACACAATACTCCAGGTGTGGTCTCACCAGGACCCTGTACAAAAGCAAGAGGATTTCCTTGCTCTTGTACTCAATTCCCTTTGTAATAAAGGCCAACATTCCATTAGCCTTCTTCACTGCCTGCTGCACTTGCTCATTCACCTTCAGTGACCGATGAACAAGGACTCCTAGATCTCTTTGTATTTCTCCCTTACCTAACTCTACACCGCTCAGATAATAATCTGCCTTCCTGTTCTTACTCCCAAAGTGGATAACCTCATACTTATTCACATTAAACGTCATCTGCCAAGTATCTGCCCACTCACTCAGCCTATCCAAGTCACCCTGAATTCTCCTAACATCCTCATCACATGTCACACTGCCACCCAGCTTAGTATCATCAGCAAACTTGCTGATGTTATTCTCAATGCCTTCATCTAAATCATTGACGTAAATTGTAAACAGCTGTGGTCCCAATACCGAGCCCTGTGGTACCCGACTAGTCACCACCTGCCATTCCGAGAAACACCCATTCACCGCTACCCTTTGCTTTCTATCTGCCAACCAGTTTTCTATCCATGTCAATGTCTTCCCCCCAATGCCATGAGCTTTGATTTTACCCACCAATCTCCTATGTGGGACCTTATCAAATGCCTTCTGAAAATCGAGGTACACTACATCTACTGGATCTCCCTTGTCTAACTTCCCAGTTACATCCTCAAAAAACGCCAATAGATTAGTCAAGCATGATTTACCCTTGGTAAATCCATGCTGGCTTGGCCCAATCCTATCACTGCTATCTAGATATGCCACTATTTCATCTTTAATAATGGACTCTAGCATCTTCCCCACTACTGATGTTAGGCTGACAGGTCAATAGTTCTATGTTTTCTCCCTCCCTCCTTTCTTAAAAAGTGGGATAACATTAGCCATTCTCCAATCCTCAGGAACTGATCCTGAACCTAAGGAACATTGGAAAATGATTACTAATGCATCTGCAATTTCCAGGGCCACCGCCTTTAGTACCCTAGGATGCTAATACCCTAGTACCCTAGTACCCTCTTCTATCATCTCTGCCAACAGCTCCTTCCAATTTACGTTGGCAACTCCTTTTCCATACCACTGTAATTTCTGCATTGAAATACTGTTACATCAGACTTTACTTTCTCCCTATCAAATTTGAATTGGAACTCCATTATATTGTTATCACTGCCTCCCAATGGTTCTTTTACCTTAAGCTCCCTAATCACCTCTGGTTTGTAACATAACACCCAATCCAGTATAGCTGATCCCCCAGTAGGCTTAACGACAAACTGCTCTAAAAAGCCATCTCACAGGCATTCATCAAACTCATTCTCCTGAGATCCATTACCAACCTAATTTTCCCAATTGACCTGCATGTTAAAATCTCCCATGACTATCATAACATTGCCCTTTTGAAATGCCTTTTCTATTTTGTGTTGTAATATGTTGTCAAATATCCCAGCTACTGTTGGGAGGCCTGTATATAACTGCCATGATGGTCCTTTCATACTTGCAGTTTCTTAACTCAACCCAAAAAGGTTCAACATCTTCCGATCCTATGTCACAAGTTTCTATTGATTTGATGCCATTCTTTACCCGCAGAGCCACAACACCACCCACCACCGCCCCCCCCACCGCCTACCTTCCTATTCCTCCAATACAATGTGTAACCTTTGACATTCAGCTCCCAACTACAACCATCCTTCAGCCATGATTCAGTGATGGCCACAACATTATACCTGACAATCTGTAACAACTTCAACATAATATCCCAAATAGCAGATGCTGGAACTTGGAGTTATACACAAGATTCTGGAAGAGTTTACCAGGTCAATATTTTGGGTAGACTGTCCATTTCCCCCCATTTCCTTCCATAAATTAAACCTGGCTTGCTGAGTTCCACCAGCATGTTGTGAGTTGGTGTTAAGGCATCCTGGTTGAACTGTGGTCAAATTAGAATCTATAGGAAAATATTCCAGAGGGTTGGAATCATGCAGTACCAAAGGAAGGTTGTCACACAATGCAGAAGTCACAATTCATCAGCAAACAAAGTAACCCATACCTACATGCAGGAGGATCTAGACAATATTGCTAAATGGCAAGTAAGATTTGCATCATAGAACTTCCAGACATGAGAAATCTGCAGATGCTGGAAATCCAAAGAAGCACACACAAAATATTGGAGTTACTCAGCAGGCCAGGTGGCACCTAAGGAAAAGATGTTCTAGGCATTGGTCTTCCCCAGCAAGAGACCATGCATTAACATTCAGTGGCATTACTATGTAGGCTGCCCAGCACAATCCTCTCTGTTTTGGTGTACAAGATAATGAGAGGCATTGATCATGTGGATAGTCAGAGGCTTTTTCCCAGGACTGAAGTGGCTAGCACAAGAGGGCATAGTTTTAAGGTGCTTAGAAGCAGTTACAGAGGAGCTGTCACGGGTAAGTTTTTTACGCAGACAGTGGTGTGTGTGTGGAATTGGCTGCTGGCGACAGTGGTGGAGGCAGATATGATAGGGTCTTTTAAGAGACTCCTGGATGGATACATGGAGCTTAGAAAAGAGGGCAATGGTAAGTCTAGGTAGTTCTAAGATAAGGATATGGTTGGCACAGCTTTGTGGGCCAAAGGGCCTGTATTATGTTTAGGTTTTCTATGTTTCTATGCTGTATGTTTCTATTTGACACAAAGACCCATTTCACTGTATGTTTCAATGAAAATTTGACAAATAAAGCTAAGTTTTCATCCTTAAGTCTTACCACCAAGCTCACTATCGATACAACAGAAACTTTGCTGGACCAAAAACATAAATACAGTATTACATACTCGTGACACGTGACAGTGGTGTACTTGTCACGTGACAGGTGTTGAAGATATACTGGACTTGAGGTAATGGTCTTATGATGGTGGAGTGACGTCATTTTCTGGCCAGTAGAGGTCAAGTGACAGGTTTTTTTTACAGGGTATAAAAGGAGGACCCCTCCCTGTGAGGAGGGACAGTTCGTGGCTGGATTTGCCATGTTGACTTCATGCCACTGTGTGATTTAATGTTATGACGCAGTTTAGTTGAAAGATGAAATTTTATCTAATGCCTAAAGTTTAAAAGGTCATTGTCAGCAGTTTCTTTACAATACTGCTAGTTGAGAATCAGTGGAGAGTGAAGACCAGAGTTCGGGAATTAAAAGATCAAGGAAAATTGATTTTGACGGTGCAACAGGTTCGACCTTGTTTGATCCTCATTCGGAAGGATTTTGTTGACTGTTCTCGTGTTAATCCCTGTGAATAATAGCAGAAAGGATTGGGAACAGTTCTGTAAAGGAAAGGTCAGTGCCTTTAAGCCGTTCCATTTGTCCATCTACGTAAATTCTTCATGGGAAAAGTTCGATTTGGGAACCGAAGCAACATGACGTGAAAGAGAATTTAACCCGTCTTAAAAAGTCTCTCCCTTAAATGGACTGTGAGCATTTTGAACTTTTGGCAATACTACTTTGAAGAACTGTTTTTACAACATCGCTTTAAGAACTGTTTAAGCTGCCGCACAGCAGCTGATTTCTGGTTACGTTAGTGATTTGTTTACTTTTGGGGTGTTTGTTTTCAGTGTTTAATAAACGAGTTATTTGTTATAAAAACCCCTGCCTAACTCATATATTTATTGTTGCTTGAATCCGTAACAACAGCGATTACAAGGATAGGACTAAAGCTAGGTATCCGAGGGTGCGTGCCTCTGATATGCCAGGGTTGTTCCACCATCCTACACTGAGAAGTCTGCGGAATTATAGAATTCTACTCTCCACTTGTCTGATCAGGTGCATCTTCATCATTATGAAGAATCTCATCACAAGACAGCAGGACAAAGCTCTTGATTGACACATCACTCACCAGGCTAAATATTTGTTCAATTCAGTGTGACTGCAGCATGTACCATCTACACACATACACTGTTCAGAATTTATTTCCCAAACTTATGACCTCTATTATCAAAACAATTGGCTCATGAGAACACTACCCTTCATGTTTCATATCATACAGAATTGGAAATGTAACACAAGGCCTGCATCAAACCTTGGATAAGTGTGAAGTTGTTAATTTTGGTAGGTCAAATTTGAAGACAGAATATAATATTAATCTTAAGACTCTTACAGTATGGAAGATCAGCGAGATCTTGGGGTCCGTGTCCATAGGACACTCAAAGCTGCTGCGCAGGTTGACTCTGTGGTTAAGAAGGTGTATTGTGTGTTGGCCTTCATCAACCATGGGATTGAGTTCAAGAGCAGTGTGGTAATGTTACAGCTTTACAAAATTTAAGTTAGTCCCCACTTGGAGTACTGTGTTCAGTTCTGGTCACCTTATTGCAGGGAGGATGTGGATGCTACAGTGAGAGTGCAGAGGAGATTTACCACAATGTTGCCTGGATTGGAGGTCATGCCTTATGAGAATAGTTTGAATGAACTTGGCATTTTCTCCTTAGAGTGACAGAGGATGAGAGGTCACCTGATAATGGTGTATAAGATGATGAGAGGCACTGATCATGTGGATATCAGAGGCTTTTCCCAGGGCTGAAATGGCTAACACATGGGGCAAAGTTTTAAGGTGCTTGGAAGTAGGTACAAAGGGAATGTCAGAGGTAAGTTTCTCACACAGAGTGGTGGGTGCGTGGAATGCATGGCTAGTGAAGGTGGTAGAGGCGAATACAGAAGAGACTCTTAAATAGGTACATGGAACTTAGAAAAATAGGTGACTATACGGTAGGGAAATTCTAGGCAGTTTCTAGAGAAGGTCACATGGTCATCACAACATTGTGGGCTGAAGGGCCTGTAATGTGCTGTAGATTTCTGTGGTTTATGTTTCTGTATATATATATATATATATATGTGTGTGTGTGTGTGTGTGTGTGTGTGTGTGTGTGTGTGTGTAATAATTTTTTCTATTTAACTTGAAGCAATTTATAAGTTAGTGCATTAAAGTTTACAAAATATCAGTGAAGGACAACGAAACAGTTTATGGAAATATGAACAAGAAGAAAGAAAATCTGGACTGGCAGTTTCATTCTCTCAGTGATTTTCAGTGCACTAGGTGGCAGCCTATCCCACATGTGAGCAGCTCTATCAGAAATTATTCCAAAGTTGACAACACAGACTATGGCCTGAATCCAAATCAACGCATATCCCTTTACTTCTGCATGCATGCTGGTTGATACAACTTTCCCATCGCCTGGAGAATGAACCATGTCTGCTTTATGATTGAGCTTTTACGAGAGAGCAAATTTCCTGCGGCATTGTGTGGGTTATTAAAAACAAAGAACATTCTAGTGTTTAGACATATGTGGTGCAGACAGTAGCTGCTACGTATGAATCTGGGCTCTACTCTGACCGATTCAGCAACTCAGTATTATTTTATTTATTTGTTTATTTGTTTGTTTATTTACTGTGATACAGTGCAGAATAGATAATTCCAGAGCTTTTAGAGCCGTGCTGCCTGGCAATTCCCCGATTTAACCCTAGCCTAATCATGGGCCAATTTACAATTAACCTACCAACCGGTGCATCTTTGGACTGTGGGAGGAAACAGAAGCACCTGGAGGAAACCCAAGTTATCAGGAGAGAACATACAAACTAGCAGTGGCAGGAATTGAACCAGGGCTGCATGTACTGTAAAGCGCTGTGCTATCCACTACACTACCATGCCACACCTGTAGAGCAAATTCAAGGTTTGCATAGCTTATGCCGACTTTTATTTTTTTATTTAGAAATACAGCATAGTAACAGGTCCTACTGACCCAATAAGCATGTGGCACCCAATTACACCTATACAACCAATTACCTACTAATCTGCATTTCACCCCCACCCCCATCCTCTATTCCCCACCCTGACGTTTTACTTCTTCTCGTCTGCCTTTTACTTCTCCCTGTGTCCCCTCCTTCTTCCCTTTCTCCATTTGTTCACTCTCCTCTCCTATGAGATTATTTCTTCTCCAGCCCTTTACCTTTTCCACCCACCTGCTTCACCTAGCCTCTTTCCCTTCCCACGCCTTTCTGTTCTGGTATTTTCCCCCTTTCTTCTCAGTCATGAAGAAGAGTCTTGGACCAAATCGACTGTTTACTCTTTTCCATAGAAGCTGTCTGACCTGCTGAATTCCTCCAGCATTTTGTGTGCTTTGCTTTGGATTTCCAGCATCTGCAGGCTCTCTCATGCGTATGTTTGACTACTAACCTGAAAGTCCTTGGAACTCGGGAGGAAACTGGTACACCCACATGGTCTTAAGGAGCATGTACAAGCTCCTTCCAGGCAACAGCGGGAATTGAACCCAGGTAGCTGGCACTGGAGTAGTGTTACACTAACCACTATGCTACCATGAGAATTCTTGGGTTAGCCCTCCATTGACCGGGGTCGACCATGGATGTTGCATCTTAGCTATCTACGTAAGCCACAGCAGTAAGATATAGAGTGCAAGCTGTTGCCCATGTAGCAAGCTCCCCCTCTCCACACACCTGATGAACGGCGGAGACCGATACAGTTCGACACCAGCGGCCTTGCAGGAGTTGCCAGTCAGCATTGAACTCAACACAGGGCCGCCTTCGGGATTCCAGCTCCGGATTTTTTCTCAGAGTTTACTCCCGAAGCCTTCCCCATGAGTGGGCGTAGCTGCAAGGTTGTGGAGGCTTGAGATCAGAGTCTTCCTTCTCCAAGATGAGATGTCAATCACAGCTGATGACCCCTATCTGCCCGAAGGTGCCAGTAACCTGCCTTTGAGTTTTCTCCTGTCAATAGAAACAGTACTGCTGAGCTTAAAAGGTAAGCCACAATCAAAGGCCAGGAGCTGGATTTGGTTGTCAGAGGTGATCTGAGAAGTACACCATTGGGAGGATTTAGTAATCAGTGGGAGTTTACTCCCCCTCCCCCCGTCTATGACAACCTTATGGAATTTCTTGCATTTTAATTATATTGCAAAGAGCCACAAAAAAAGCATCAAAACGGACTTTCAACATTTAACAACTTTTAACATCGTTGTTGTTATGTCTTCCGCTCACTGTGAAAATGGGGGCCACCTCTCTCTCCCTTGCCAGGGCGAGAGAAAACCTGTGGTTTGCCAAATGTCGGATGACGTGTGTAGCCTTTGGGGTAACTTTGGTCGCTGTCCTTGCCATTGCCTAGTACACGCTAGGGCTCGGTGACGGTACCGGCACGCTTTTTTTTGCTGGTGGGGCGAGGGAGGATCGTTGCTTGCTGCCGCTCATGGACGTGAGGGGGGAACTGGGGGGAGACTTTGGGGTTCTCACATTTAACTGTCATTCATTCTTTGGGGTGCTTCTGTTTTCATGGATGTTTGCGCAGAAAAGGCATTTCAGGATGTATATTGTATACATTTCTCTGACATTAACCCAGGCAACCTGTTCATATTTTATACCTTCACGGTATGGTCCAGGTGAATTTTGACCCAGCCCAAGAATCCCCTCATAACAAGTGTCTATACCAAATTTTGAACCACAGATCTATTTAGAATGCACAAATAGCCTATCTGACATTAATAAATGGGTGATTAACCCTTAATTAATGTTTCAGAGATCTAAAATCCATTTCAATAGATATGGGTCAAACTTGACCTGAAACAGTCTCAATATACAAAAATATGTAGCACCTATACAAAAGTATAACATTTTTAAATATTTTTATTTTTGGCAATTTTCGTCACTTTAGGAAAAGTCGTCAAATTTTGGCTAAAAAAATGGCATTTAGGGTGTTTTTACTGCTGTCAAATGTCAAAACGGTTCAAGTTTGACCCGAATAGTATGTAAGGGTTAAATGGATTTTTGAACCTTCAAACAACCTCAATATGGTAATTCAAATAAAAAAAATACTGAAGATGCTGAAAATCTCAAGGAAAAAAGAAGAAAGCATTGAAAATACTCAACAGGTCAGTCAGCAACTGTGGTAAGAGGAACAGATTAATTGTTTCAGGTCAAAGACACTTTGCCAGAATTTAAAAGGAGTCAAGAGAAGCTTGCAAAGCAATAGGGAGACACATCCCTCCCCACTCTCCCTTTAGCTTTACAGGCTTCTTCTTTCTCCTTTATAATTCTGACAAAAGGTCACCAGCCTGAAATATTGACCTACAGTATATTGTTTTTCTACAAATATGGCCTGACATGCTGAATCTTTTCAATATTCTCTTTTTTTAGATAGAGTCATAGAATCATAAAATACTACAGGTCAAAAGCAGGCCATTTGGCCTATTTAGTCCATGCCAAACTTTTAATCTGCCTAGTCCAATTGACCTCCATGCCCCTTTCATCCATGTACCTATCCAAACTTCTCTTAAACATTGAAATCAAACCTGCATTCACCATTTGCACTGGCAGCTCATTCCACACTCTCACCTTCGTCTAAGTGAAGAATTTCCCCTTAAACATTTCACCTTTCACCCTTAACCCATGATCCCTAGTTGTAGTCTCACCCAATCTCTGTGAAACAAGACTGCTCACATTTACCCTATCTAAACCCCTCCATCAAATCTTCCCTCATTCTGTGCACTAAGGAATAAAGTCCTAACCTAATTAACTTTCCCTGTAACTTGGGTCCTCAGGTCCTGGCCACATCCTTGTAAATTTTCTCTGCACTGTTTCAATCTTAGTGATATCTTTCCTGTACTTAGATGACCAGAACTGCACACAATATTCCAAATTAGGCCTCATTAACAATTTATACAACTTCATCATACGTAGCATCTCAACCTTTGTACTCAAAACTTTGATTTATGAAGACCAATATGCCAAAAGCTTTCTTTACAACACTTCTGATGGCACTTTCAGGGAATTATGGATCTGTATTCCCAAATCCCTCCACTCTACCTCACTCCTCAATGCCCTGCCACTCACCGTGCAAATCCTACATTGGTTTATCCCCCCAAAGTGTAACATCTCCCACTTGTCTACATTAAATTTTATCAGCCATTTTTCAGCACACCTTTCTAGCCAGTCAAGATCCCACTGCAAGCTTTGATAGTCTTCCTCACTGTTCACGATGCCCCCAATCTTGGTGTCATCTGCAGATTTGCTGCTCCAGTTAACTACATGTCATCTGATTGTTGAAGTGTATACATTTACCTATTATCGGTTAATTCTCTTTTTACTTATCTACAGTGATGCTATAAAATTAAATGATTAGTTTGATATTATATTGATGTATTTGCTACTCAGAAAATTTAAGGTTGACAAGTAGCTTTGGTTCTTGAATCTTTCTCTAATGAAGTTCTCTTTTCCAGCTCTAATTTTCAATATTCAAGATTCAAGGTTTTTTAATGTCATTTCCAGTACTCAAGTGTAAAGGAGAAGGAAGTAATTGTTTCTCCAGATCATCATGAAGAATGCAGCACAAAAAAACATAATAAATAAAGAGCACAATGATAAAGTGGCTGTGATAAGGGTTGTAGAGGGTTGGGTCGGTGGATGGAGGTGTTGATCAACCTTATTGTTTTGGGAAAGTAGCTGTTTTTGGTATGGTGGTCCTCCTTGTGGGGAGTGGGAGAAACAGTCCATGAGCACAGAGTATTGCATTCTTCATGATGTTACTGGCCTTTTATGGCACTTTTCTGTATATATGTTCTTGATGGTGGGTACGATGGTTCAGGTGATGTGTTGGGCAGGTTTGATGATCCTTTGTGGAGCCTTCCTGTCCGCCACAGTGCATTTTCCGTACTGTGCAGTCTTGTAGCATGTTATGATGCTCTCTACTGCGGATCTGTAGAAGAACGTGAGTCTAGATGTGAATAGTTCAACTGCCTTCAGCCTTCTCTGAAAGTACAGGCATTAGTGATCTTTCTTGATTGTGTAGGATGTGTTCTGGGACGCTGTGCGACATGTGTACTCCCAACAATTTGCACTGCTGTGCCGCTGACGTAGAGGAGTATGAGTGGTGCAGGTTCTCTTGACTTGCTTATGACTCATTATGCCATTGACATTTAGGAAGCAATGAAAGTCCTCCATCTCCAGCGGTGTTCAGGGCTTCGTTTATAGTGTTAGGAGCTTCCTCTCAGTTTTCATTACTGTCAGTCGTGCAAGTCCTGGGTGGAGACTTAGAATGCTAACACACTCAGATGTGGAAAGATTCTTCATTGCGGTTTACATATCAACTTTATTTTACCCGTCTAGTTGCTTGTCCTGAGTTGAACCCCTGTACCTGCAGGACTTGTGGATGACTCTTAATCTGTCCTCTACTCTTCGACCTGTTTGGCATGGGTGACCCTACCAAGAGCCAAAGCATAACACTCTGACTCCAGCCAACACCGCTCTCTGGGTCTCTGAGGCATGCAAGCCTCCAAGCCATGTCAAAGTTGTGATCCACTTAGAGGAGGTTCTACTGAAGTTGAATACCTTCTCCTTTGTATTGTTGATGCTGTGCAAGAGGTTATTTGCCTGGCACAAGGCCTCAGGCTCTTCCACTTCGTCTCTGTAGGCCATCTCATTGCTGGCAATGAGCCTCACCACAGTGTCATCGACAAATTTGACTTTTGGCGAGGTTGACAAGATCAATAATTATATATGATCACAATGTTGTTTATGTGCAACAGAGTATTAAAAAAAATACAAGCAAAAATAATGGAAATACTCAGCTAGTCAGGTATAAATCAAAAAACGATACAGCAGACATTCTGGTGAAAGGTCTTTGGCCTGAAATTCTGTTTCCCTTGCCATCCATGCTGTGCGACTGACTGAATACTTGAGCTTTTTCAATTTATATTTCAGATTTCTATTATCTGCAATGTTTTGCTATTCACTTATTTGAGAAGTATTTTTTATGAGGCACCTGGGCCTGGCTTTCCTGAAAATAGCCATGAGTGATGTTGGCTTCCTCAAGCAAAGCTGCATCTTAACAGAACTTCATCACTAAGGGTACTACACTATCCTTATTTCCCTCTTAATTTTCTTCTTTATTCTCATCATCATAGCATTGCTTTGCTTGTCAAACTCAAAATACCCTGTGGTTACCTATTTGGAATTTTGGTAGTGGACAGGCCCTCACTGAAGGACCATGCAGTTAGATGGTGGCACATATGGTCACCCTGGCCACTCTGGGTCGAACCTAAGCTGTAATTGTTTCCTCTTCACATCTTTTTTTTTACAATAGCAAAGCACTGTTGCCTACTAAGAACACAAAGTACTGCAAGTTCTACCCATTAGCAAATTGGTCAATTTGTTTTTGGTATGGACTTGTTTTTGGTATGGACCAAAAACAATGTGTGGACGCCTGCTACTGGAAGGCATCGGAACTGGTGTGTGGAAGTGGCATGCAGTCTAACAGATGGTACGAGTGATTGTCTTGGGTGTTCTTATTGTAATTGCAAAATCCTGTGGGCATCGGTACTGTAGAAAAACCCAAGTCCTGTTCACTAATTCATTGGTGAGACTGGCTGTGTGGCCTCAGTTGTAGCACGGACCAGGACCTCGTGCCATAGGGTTGCTTGTTTCAGCCACTTAGGTGAGGAGATGCTAGAGGTGTGTGACACAGTGGGCATCCATGCGGGGTTTGGGGTTGGCCCTTCATCAGTGTTAACTTGGTGGAAGACAAGCAGGATTGTGTTTGTGGATGCACTAGTGCATGATGATTGGACTGCTGTGGGCTTGTTCTTGCCAACAGCATCCAATACATCATCAGTCTAAAGGATGTGACACTCAGGGACTTGGGCTACATTTTTTTTTTGGAGTGATTCTATGTTTACTTACTTACTTACTGCCTGTTATGCCATTGGTGTTTTGGGCAGCAATGACGGTCCTCCATCTTTGGCGGTGTTCGAGGCTTCCTTCATTGCACCAGTAGCTTACTCTCAGTTTTTGCTACCGTTATCCATGCAAGTCCCAGGTGGAGACTCAGGACTGCTGTCACACTCAGACATAGAAGGATTCAAATCAAATCAAATTCAAGTTTAAATACCATTCAACCATGCATGCATACAGGTGGATGAAACAGCATTTTTCTGGGGCCAAGATGCAAAAGATACACAGCACGTTCAAAACAGCAATCAAAGAAACATAGTCATGCAAGAAAACACATAGAGAGTCCAAGACCCTGAGTGACATGTCCCACAAATTCATCGTCTGATTCGCAGTAATCCAGCCTGTTATTCCTCTGATTGAAAACCAGAGGACAGCATTGACAGGAGAGGCCAGTCCCCATATGAGCACAGACACTACACAAGACTGCCTCTGGAGTCTCCTCATCCAGGCAGCAGCGGCAGGCAAGCCCACGGCTTGAGGACTAGTCCTCAGTACAACAGAGGCTGCACTGCTTCCACGCCCAAACAATGGAAACAGGCCTAAGGCATCTTACATTATTAATGTCCAACAGGGTCTTGCGATAGCAAGAGAAACATCCAAGACTATATCTCGTGGTTTCACTGCACACTGTCTTCGTGCACCAATTCCACTGCCTTTGAGTAGCAGGCAGCAACAGCATCTGACGCACCAGCCAACTCTTTTGACACCCCAGCTGGTTACCCTTGATCAACGAGCAGCTCACTAATGCCGTAGGCTTGCTGTACCTGAAGTTCTTGGAGCACAATATAGCCTTGTGATCATAGAAAGCACATTTAGCAAAGAAAAAAATCACCTTTGGCTGGGCCCCGCGAGGCTGCTGCATCCAAACATGCCACCATCCTACCAGAGGTGCCTTCTTCATTGCTGTTTCTGTAACAGTTTTGTTTAACCGGTCAAGGTTGTTAGCCCTGAGCTGAACCCCTGAGCCTGAAGGGCGGGTGGACCACTAAGCCTGGCCTCTACCACTCTGACCTGTTTGGCATGGGTGACCCGACAAAGAGCCAAAGCATAAAGCCCTGATTTCAGCCAACATTTCTCTTTGGGTCTTTGAGGCACGCAAGCCTCCAAACCATATGGGTGTGGTTCTCTTGGAAGGAGTGTATGTTTGTCGCTATCGTAAGTGTGCTAGATGTGCCTTGTTTTGCACCTTGGCCCCAGAGTAATATTGTACCATTTGACTGTATTCATGGGTATTCATGTATGATTGAATGACAATTAAATTTGAATTTGAATTTGAGATGTGTCCACAATTACATTTATAAGTGAAGTTTAAATAATTTGGTTGGCTTCAACAGATTCACAAAATCTAGTTCATGCAACTACTTCTACTGTTTTCAAGATATATTGATTTCTCTTCAATCATGAAGTGTTGTTGAAGTGAGTTATAAAGAAAAATCAGCTTTTATTTCAAGTGACCAATGGTGGCAACATAATGCAAGAAACTGCAGAGTGTTGTAAACACAGTTGAGTCCATCGGATGAACCAGCCCCCTGTCCAACAACTCTGGCTCCACTTCCCATTACTTCCGGAAAGCAGCTAAAAAAACCCTCCCAACCCAGTCATTTCTCTTCTCCACTCTCCGAACTGGGCAAAAGAGAGAAAAAAACTTGAGAATGCATACCACCAGGCTCTATCCCACTGTTCAAAGATTATTAAACACACCTCTTACATGCTAAGAATGAACTCCTGATCAGCTCATCTACCTTGCACTTTGTCTATCTACACTTTCTCTGTAACTGTAACACTGTATTCTACATTGTTTTTTTTTTACTTTTGTACTAGCCCAATGTAGAGTAATTGTGCATAGAAGAATTGTACCTCAGCACATGTGACAATGATAAGCCATTTACCTTTACGATCCAAGTTGTTTGCTGCAGCATTACTGGAGAGCAAGCGTATGAATTCTTTGGAAATTGTAATGAACTCTTCAGGCTTGTGTGGGAAGACAGAGGGCATTGGGCTCCAAGATTATTTAAGCACCTGAATTAGTTAATTGCTGTTCATCAAAATTCGCTCCATGTGTTTTTACTTGAGCGACTTGCTCTGTGTAATGTTGAAAGATGAACAATCCTTCCTTGGGTGTTTACCGTTACCTTTCTCACCACTTCTATGATCAGACCCTCATTCACAAACTCGGGTGACTGCGTAGCAGTGAACAGTTGCAGCCTGTCCCCATCTTGTGAATGCCTGACTGATATGAAGCTCCTTCATACGAGCGAACATGGAAGTACAGCTGGATGGATCTTTTATGCTTTTGTGAGGCTCAGGCATCTTCTGCCACCTGAGAACTTGGATTGCAGCAGCATTTCTGATTTGAAAACTGTTCGAGTTCACAGGAACGGAACACTGCCTTAACCTAGGGATGACATGCAGTTCATTCCATTAGGTTTTGAAACACTAATCTCTTCAGTTATTGACCCAACCACATATTCTTCTGTGGACAAGGTGATGTCTTTACCCACTGGGTGGCACAGAAGCATAGTGGTTAGCAAATTTACAGTACAGGTTAATTTGCATGTTGAATCAGTGGTGAGGAAAGCAAATGTGATGTCAGCATTCATTTCAAGAGGACTTGAATATTAAAGCAAGGATGAAATGTTGAGGCTTTATAAAGCACTGTTCAGGCCACACTTGGAGTATTGTGAGCAGTTTTGGATTCCTTCCTTTAGAAGAGATGTGTTTACATTGGGGAGTGTTCAAAGGAGGCTCGCAAAGATGATTCCAGGATTGAACTGCTTGTCATATAAAGAGCCATTTGATGTCTCTTGGTCTGTATTCACTAGAATTCAGAAGAATGAGGGTTAACCTGATTAAAGCTTATCAAATGGTGAGAGCCCTTGATAGTGTGAATATGGAGTGGGTGTTTTCTATGGTGGAGGAGTCTAGGACCTGATGACACTGACTCAGTACAGAGGGTCATCATTTTATAATGTAGACAAGGAGGAATTTCTTTAGCCAGACAGCAGTGAATCTGTGGAATTTGTTGCCACAGGTACCTGTAGAGGACAAATATTTCTGTATATTTAAGGCAGAGGTCGATAGACTCCTGATTGGTCAGGGTGTGAAGGGATACGAGGGGAAGGCAAGAGATTGGGACTGAGAGGGAAATGGAGCAGCCATGATGAAATGATGGAGCAGACTTGATGGGCCAAATGCTCCCGTATCTTATAGTTTTATGGACCCAGGTTCAATTCCCATGGCGGGCTGCGAGGAGTTGGTACGTTCTCCCTATGACCACGTGGATTTCCTTTGGATACTCTGGTTTCCTCCCACAGTCCAAAAATATACTAGTTGGTAGGTTGATTGGTCAATACAAATTAGGCTAGGATTAAATTAGGGGATTATTGATTGTCAAGCCACAAAGGGCTGTATTCCATGCTATATCTCAATCAATAAATTTTTAAAAAGGAAATAAGAAGCGATTTTGAAAGGGAGTACATGATATAACAACCCACGTAAGAAGGTTCTTCCCATCCCAGGCTGCAGCATGATACCAGCCAGCAGACCTATAAGTTAAAATTGCATTATGGGCTCTCACAACTTTAATAATGAGAGGTCAAAGCATGTCCCAAGAGTCATGAATATCCCTGTGGCAATTGCAATTGAATTCAAACCCAGCTTTATGGTCTTCATTTATCAAAACTGTACGGAGCTGAAATTGAACTCTTGCACCTTTTAACTTAGAGACAGAAATGCTACAACCAAGTAAAACACTTACTCCCTGAGTGGTGCTGTCACAGAAGCTCATGTTGAAGTTATGTAAGCCAATTTTATGTCTGGCTGACATAGCAGACAATCCAGTAAATTAACTCTATTGTGGAACTTAACAAATGGCACCAATTAAGCACCAAACTATTGAATTACCAAAGGGATACTTGTGCATGTGAAGTGTGGGGGAGATAATTTTTCACCTGAAGAGCAGCTGACTGTGGGAATTTTAGTCGATGGAAGTTCTGCTGAAAGATGGCTAAAAAAAAGATTTGGCCCTGACTGGAATTGGCAGATATGCTGTAAATGAAATAGTATCGTCCTCCTCCAGATTTCCCATCCAATGTCGCAGTGTTTCAGCATTGCTAAGTTCAAGGTTAAGTTCAAGTTTAGTTGTCATTCAACTACACATGAACACGGTCAAACAAAGCATGGTTAGCTAGGCAATTTGTTTCTCTGCCACTGCAATTCAGAGATAATAACAATTATTTTCAAAATACTGACAAAATGTAGGAATTTCAGATGTTTCTGTAAACTGTGTAACATATGTGAAATCTTGTTTAGATACAAATGTTGACTGAATTATATCATCCACAAACTGGGTACTTGAAAGCACTGAAACAAAGGCACTCACTACAAATTTCAGAGAAACTTACAACAAAAGCCCCATGGTCACAATATTTGATATTATCAGGCATTTGGTCAAACAGGACTATCATAATGAAGAACAATCATAGGTGGCAGGCCAAGTAAGAAAGGTCAAAGTAAATATATTGTCATTATGTCACCATATACTTCCTTGAAATACATTGTACAGGTATTCACTAGAACAGAGAAATACAATAGAATCAATGAAAATATCCACACAAGCAAAGACTCTGTCCAGTATCAAAGATTCTCACCGCCTTGGCCAAGCTCTTCTCTTGTTGCTGCCATCAGGTAGAAAACACATACAACACGCTGGAGAAACTCAGCAGGTCAGGCAGCATCCGTGGAAATGAGCTGTCAACATTTCGGGCCGAGACCCTTCATCAGGACTCATCAGGTAGAAAACACAAGTGCCTCAGGGCTCACAACACCATGCTCATGAACAATTACTACCCTTCAACCATCAGGTTTTTAGTCAAAAGGGGATAACTACACTTAGCCTTCCTATGTGTTATGCAACTCATGGTCTCACTTCCAGGACTTTTTATCTTGTCATTTCAGAATCTGGTTTATTATCACCGACATGTGATGTGAAACTTGTTAACTTAGCAGCAGCAGTTGAATGCAATACATAATATAGAAAATAATAATAATAATAATAAATGAGTAAGTAAATCAATTACAGTATACATATATTGAATAGATTAAAATCATGCAAAAACAAAGGTAATATATATTTTAAAAGTGAGGTAGTGTTCATGGGTTCAATATCCATTTAGGAATTGGGTGGCAGAGGGGAAGAAGCTGTTCCTGAATCACTGAGTGTGTGCCTTCACACTCCTATTATTTATTGTTATTTATTTATACCTGCATTTGCACAGCTTGCTTTCCATTCATCCTGTTTATAGTTACTGTACTATTTTATAGATTTGCTAAGTATGCCCATAGAAAAAGAATCTCAGGGTTATATGTGGTGACATGTATGCACTCTGATAATAAGTTTTACTCTGAACTTTGAATCAGCAACCAACCAACATGCAAATTAAGACAAACTGTACAAATAAAAAATATGTGAACAAATAATACTGAGAACATGTCTAAGAAGGTTCTCAGTCATCCAGCTCGTTGTACATCAAGCAGTAATAAATCAAGGCAACTGGACTTGCTGTGTTGTCTAGAAGATATTGCATCATTCATCCAATAGGCTTCTTCAATTCTAATCCACGGTGAGTTGTTTTCTGGCTTATAAAATCCGTGAGTTGTTTAAAGGTATAGCAATCACATGAAGGATGTAAAGAGTCATAGAGGTAATGAGAGAGTCATCAGATCTGAAGAAGCCTCTTGGATGAGTGGTGAAACACCTTCTCGACAACACAGCAAGTCCAGTTTCCTGGATTTATACTGTTTGAAATACTGAGAACTTGAGTTGTAGAGTCTTCGAAAGCAAGTCTGTTGGTTGTGGAATCAATTCAGAGTTAATGTGAGTGAAGTTATCCAGACTAGTTCAGGAGTCTGATGGTTGAAGGGTAATAAATGTTGGTGAACCTGGTGGTAGGACTCCTAAGTCTCCAGTGCTTCCTTTCTGATGGTAGCAGCAAGAAGAGCACGCTGACAAAGCTTATAAATTGCTAAATACAAATTGCAACTAACATGGACAATTAATATAGAAGCAGAAGTATCATGAATAAACCTTTTAAAAATTATATATTGTAAAACCCATTGGCGTAGAAATCTGTCCTCAGCTGCTTGTTCCCTTTGCATGGAATATTAGAGCTGGAGTATAGTGCACATCCAAACAATTGAAAAGTCACACTTTACAAAGTATATTTTATTAACAAAGTACATATATGTAACCATATACAGCCCTGAGGTTCATTTTCCTATGGACATACTCAATAAATTGATAGAATCATAACAAAAGCAATGAAAGATCTCTGAACTTGAGCAATCAACAGGCATGCAGAAGACAACAAACTGTGCAAATACAGAAAGGAGAAATAATAATAATAATAATAATGATAAATAATTAGGAAATAAATATTGAGAACATGAGAAAAATAGTCCTTGAAAGTGAGTTCACTGGTTATGGGCACAGTTCAATGATGGGGCAAGTGAAGTTGAGGGAAGTTATCCCTTTTGATTCAAGAGCCTGATAGCTGAGAGGCAATAATCGTTCTTGAACCTGGCAGCATGAGTCTTGAGGCTCCTGTTCCTTCTTCCTGATGGCAACAGTGAGAAGAGAGCATGATCTGGATGGTGGGTGATGCTATTTCCTGTGTCAAACCTTTCTGCAGATGTGCTCAATGGTGGCAGTCGCTTTACCCATGATGTACTGAGCCATATCTGCAACCTTTTGTAGGATTTTCTGTTCAAAGGTGTTTCCATGCCAGGCTGTAATGCAGCCAGTCAATATACTCTCCACTTCACATCTATAGAAGTTTGTCTGAATTTTAGACGTCATGCCGAATCTCTGCAAACTCCCAAAGAAGTAGGGGTGCTGCCATGCTTTCTTCATAGTGCACTTAAATGGTTGGAACAGGACAGGTCTTCAAAAATAATAACTCTTACACATTTAAAGTTGCCTATCCTCTGATCCTCCAAAAAGGAGTTTTGGTTTTCTTCTCCTTTGAGGTTGTTGTCATGGCACCACTCAGCTACATTTTCAATCTCCCACATATATGCTGATTCGGTACCATCTTTGATTCACCCCACAACAGTGATGTTATCAGCAAAATTGAATATGATATTGGAGCTGTGCTTAGCCACACAATCATAAGTGTAAAGTGAGTAGAGCAGGAGCCTTGGGCCACCTGTGCTGATGGAGATCATGGAGGAGGTATTATTGCCAATCCAAACTGATTGGTGTCTGTCAGTGAGGAAACCCAGGATCCAATTGTACAGGGAGATATTGAGGCCAAGGTCTTGGAGCTTATTGATTAGTGTTGAGGTGCTGATGGCATTGAAAGCTGATCTGTGATTGATAAAAAAACATCCTGATTTATGCATCTTTGCTGCCCAGATGTTCCAGGATTGAACATGAACATGAATTGAACATGAATGAAGAGCCAATGAGATAGCATCTGCTATGGACCTGCTGTGCCAGTAGGCAAATTGGAGTGGATCTAGGTTGATATGGTTTATTATCAACCTCTCTAAACACTCACTGTGGATATACATGCTATTTAGCGATAGTCATTGAGGCAGTTCACCAAAATCTACTTGGGCACTGGTATAATTGAAGCCTGCTTGAAGCAGGTTGCTATCACACACTGCCAGAGCAAGAGGTTAAAGATTTCAATGAACACACTTGCCAGTTGATCAGCACAGGTCTTTAGTACTCGATCAGGTACCCCATCTGGGTCGGACGCATTTTGTGGGCTTGCCCTCCTGAAGGCTGCTCACACCTTAGATTCAGAGACTGAACTCATAGGATCATCGAGGGATGTGGGAGTTTCTGATGGTTCCTCCATACTTTGACCGTCAAAGCAAGCATAGAAGGCATCGAGTCCAGCTGGAAAGCAAAGTCTTGCTGTCACCTATGTGGCTTGGTTTTACTTCAATATATTAAATGGTTCCACCTAATATCAAAGAACGATGCAAAATACAACCTGATAGTCCTCTTCTTCACAGTCATCCACAAAAACAGAAGAGTGCCCCCAAAGAATGGGTGACAGTAAAAGCATTAGAGCCCCGGATCTCCCCCCATTCCCCTCCCATGCACAAGCAGCAGTAAAGCAACAACCCTCCCAGTCCCCAGTCACTTCCGTGAAATAAAGCATCGGCACCCTCTACCCACCAGGCAAACAATAGCAAAGCCCCCAAGAAAGATCATAATCCGCAGTATGTCAAAAACTAATCATTCGCCCAACTATTCAATATGCCACAGGCTCTCTCTCACTAATAAATCATAAACACAAGAAGTTTTGCAGATGCTGAAAATCAAAAACAACACACACAGTGCTAAATGCCCTGACTGATAAAGGCCAGCACAGCAAAAAGCCTTTTCCACCACCGCTTACTTGTAAAGTATATATAAAGAAGCCATATACTTGTACTCCTATGTTCCTCTGTTCTACAACAGTCCCCATAGTCCTACCAAAGGTTATATATTTTATCCTTCAGAATCCACTCAAGTATCTACTATAGGTGTTGTTTAAACCATAAGACCATAAGATATAGGAGCAGAAGTAGGCCATTTGACCCATCGAATCTGTTCCACCATTCAATCATGGGCTGATCCAATTCTTCCACTCATCCCCACTCCCCTTCCTTTTCCCCATACCCTTTGATGCCCTGGCTAGTCAAGAATCTGTCAAGAAATGATTTTGATTTATGTGACCAACCCAGTAGCACAAGAAATATAGGATCAAAAACTAGAAAGCATAATGTTGTATTTAATATTTCAGGAGTATTTGAGTAATAATGTAAATATATTGGTTGATTAAGCATTCTTGTTCATTTAAATAATTAATTATGGGTTATAGATATAAACAGGTGAATTGCATACATCATCACGCTATGTGTGTTGTTATGTACCCCTAGGGTTCATATTTTCTGTGGAGAACCACTTTAAAATGGCAGGGGAATGATACTGGCTTTTGGACACTATTTGTGCTGCTAATGAGAGAGAGAAAGAGAAAAAGGGGAGGCACTCAGCGCAGATGTGTGAGAGAGAGAGAGACAAAGTTATGGCTCCATAGCTGATTATTTACTTTTGCTCCAAGGACACTTTCTTTGTCTGCTTGTAAGATTCTTGCTGAGACAGCAAGGCGGGACCAGGTGATGAATGAGATGGATGGCTGGTACCCCGGCAGGGGAGATAAAAGGCAGGTCTGCTGAGACACAAGCAGACATGTCACGGGACACTGAAAGAGCATTGTGTACCCACAGGAAGGTGGGGGTTTGGAGGATCGATTCAAGGGAATCGATCAGAGGCTCTCAGTGTGTGAAGGCAGACCGGTGGGGGCTTGTGTGTGCGTCCACCCTCACCTGGGTGACAGGCTCACCACTGAAGAACGGTCTGGCCAGGAACCAAGGGGTCACAGTCGATGACCACAACAGCACAACAGGACAAGAAGATAACAGGTTTGCCTGCTGCAACTGCTCACCTCTCGCTCTCTCTCGCTGTCTCTCTCTCGCTGTCTCTCTCTCTCTGTCTCTCTCTCTCTGTCTCTCTCTCTCTCACACTCTCACTCTCTCTCTCTCTCTCTCTCTCTCTCTCTCTCTCTCTCTCTCTCTCGCTCTCCAAAGGTACAACACCAACTGCCTGAACTTAAACTAAACTGAACTGAACCATCATAAGACTATTCATTTACTCCTAGACTTCGACAGAGTTTGGTTTTGATTCCTATTTCCACATTTGAAAGATTGGAGTGACTGGGCTTGTATACACTGGAATTTAGAAGGATAAGAGGGGATCTGATTGAAACATATAAGATTATTAAGGGATTGGACACGCTGGAGGCAGGAAGCATGTTCCCGCTGATGTGTGAGTCCAGAACCAGAGGCCACAGTTTAAGAATAAGGGATAGGCCATTTAGAACAGAGATGCGGAAAAACTTTTTCACCCAGAGAGTGGTGGATATGTGGAATGCTCTGCCCCAGAAGGCAGTGGAGGCCAAGTCTCTGGATGCATTCAAGAGAGAGTTAGATAGAGCTCTTATAGATAGCGGGGTCAAGGGATATGGGGAGAGGGCAGGAACGGGGTACTGATTGTGTATGATCAACCATGATCACAGTGAATGGCGGTGCTGGCTGGAAGGGCCGAATGGCCTACTCCTGCACCTACTGCCTATTGTCTATTGTCTATTTCTGTATATATGATTGCTAACCTGTTTTATATGTATATTTGCATTTTAGTGTACTGTTTTACTTAGTTTATTAATAAACACTTTTAGTTACAGTACCACCAGACTCCAACGTATTATTCCATTTCTGTTGGTTTGGTAACCCGGTCACCGGGTACGTGTGCTACATGCGCACCTCTCTTAAAAGTAAACTCAAAGTTAGACTCCTATTCCCAGAGTCCTGTGTCTTCCTTTGAATTCATTCAATGTTTTGAAGTTACAAAGCATAACACATCGGTTTAAGGGGAGAGGGGGTTTAAGATTTAAAAGGGACCCTGAGGGGCACCTCTTCACATGATGGGTGGCGGGTGTATGTGATGAGCTGCTAGAAGAAAAACATTTAAAATACACTTGTGCGGGTATTTGGAAAAATATAGAGGGCCAAATGCAGCCAATTTGGCCTAACTTAAGCAGGAATCTTGGTTGGTAGGAATGAGTTGGGCTGAAAGCCTTTTTCCGTGCTTTGTGAATTTATGAGTCTGTGACTTTGTGTTGAACATCCAGGAGAGGGCAATATACTTGGTGTTAAAAATCCTTGCTGTAATCTGCTGTTGAGGGTTGCTATACACATGCACTTCCTTTCAAAACATCTTCCTATTTCCTTTTCACTGAGTACGGATATCACCTGGTTCACCGATTTCAAGTAGGATTATTACGGATGCCAAAACCGGCTTCTGCATCACTGAGTGAAGATAGGTTTTTTTTTAACTCCTGTCCTATGAACTAATTCTGATCCTGACACTGTGATCATCTGCACACTGAATCAGAAACAGATTTAATATCGCGGTTATATGTTATAAAATTTGTTGTCTTGTGGCAGCAGTACACAATAAAAAATAAAAAAACTCTAAATTACATTAAGATATATATAAAAACATTATATTAAATTAGTAGTGCAAAAAGAGTAAAGAAAGAGAAAAAATAGTAAGAGAGTGTAAATAGGTTCAATGTCCATTCAGAAATCAGATGGCAGAGGGGAAGAAGCTGTTCCTGAGTGTTGTGCGTGTGACTTCAGTCTCCTGTACCTTCTCCTTGATGGTGGTAATGAGAAGAGGGCATGCCCTGGATGCTGGGGAGGCTGGCTGAGCTTACAAATTTCTGCAACTTTTTTCAATCTTGTGCAGTGGTCCCTCCATAGCAAACAGTGATGCTAATAGTTAGAACATTCTCCATGGTACATCTGTAGAAATTTGCGAGAGTTTTTGGTGATGTACCAAGTCTCCTCGAAATTCTAATGAATTATAGTCACTGCCGCACCTTCTTTATACTATAATTGCATTAAAATATTGCATTGAGATGAAACATCCTCAGAGATGTTGAAAACCAGGAACTTGAAACTGCTCACAGTTTCCGCCTCTGGTCCCTTGATGAAGAATGTTTTGTGTACTCTCTTCCTGAAGTCCATAATCAATTCCTTGGTCTTAAGGATGTTGAGTGCAAGGCTATTGTTTCAACACCACTCAACAAGCAGATTTACAGTATCTCACTCCTGTACGCCTCCTCGTTATCATCCGAAATTCTGCTAACAATAGTTGTGTTATCAGCACACTTATCAATTTCAAGAAACTGGGTACCTATAGAGCTCTGGAAATTATAAGGTTGCTAGGAAGGTGCTTAAGAATGGAATTAGGAGAGCTGGAAGGGGCCATGAGAGATCTTGGTGAGCACCAAGGAAAGCCCCAAGGCATTCTACAAGTATGTGAAGAGCAAGAGGATCTGCTGTAAGCAATGAGGTGCGATAGTGGAAATGTGTGCGTGGACTCGGAGGAAGTAGCGGAGGAAGTTGCTTCAATATTCACCAGGGAAAAGACCTTGACAATTGGGGGATGACTTACACTGGACTGAAATGCTTGGCATCCATCAGTAAGGACCCCCATCACCCAGGACATGCCTTGTTCTCATTGCTACCATCAGGAAGGAGGTACAGGAGCCTGAAGGCACACACTCAATGATTCAGGAATAGCTTCTTCTCCTCTGCCATCCAATTTCTGAATTGAACTTAAACCCACACACCCTACCTCTCTACTTATTAAATTTCTACTTTTGCACTAATTATTTAATTTAACTATTATATATATACTGTAATTTATGTTTTTTCTCTATTTTGTGTATTGCATTGTACTGCAGAAACAACAAATTTTACAATATGTGATATTAAAGTGATATTAAACCTGATTCAGATTCTAATTCTGACTTTGAACTACATAATTGAAAGGTTTACCATGTCATTGTATCCGGTATTCAGATACTAGATTCTGACAGACTTGCACCAATTCTCATCCAATGCAATACTCTATGAACAATTCAATGCTCTTTGTACCTAAATGACAATAGACAATAGAGAGTAGGTGCAGAAGTAGGCCATTTGGCCCTTCGAGCCTGCACCGCCATTCTGAGATCATGGCTGATCATCTACTATCAATACCCGGATCCTGCCTTGTCCCCATATCCCTTGATTCCCCTATCCATAAGATACCTATCTAGCTCCTTCTTGAAAGCATCCAGAGAATTGGCCTCCACTGCCTTCTGAGGCAGTGCATTCCAGACCCCCACAACTCTCTGGGAGAAGTTTTTCCTTAACTCTGTCCTAAATGACTTACCCCTTATTCTCAAACCATGGCCTCTGGTACTGGACTCTCCCAGCATCTGGAACATATTTCCTGCCTCTATCTTGTGCAATCCCTTAATAATCTTATATGTTGCAATCAGATCCCCTCTCAGTCTCCTTAATTCCAGTGTGTACAAGCCCTGTCTCTCTAACCTCTCTGCGTAAGACAGTCCTGACATCCCAGGAATTAACCTTGTGAATCTACGCTGCACCTCCTCTACAGCCAGGATGTCCTTCTTTAACCCTGGAGACCAAAACTGTACACAATACTCCAGGTGTGGTCTCACCAGGGCCCTGTACAAATGCAAAAGAAATATCAGAAGAGATCATTTATTCTTCGTACCAAACTTGAACTTACAACCCTGCTAAAGATCACCAATTAATATTGTTATATTGGGGTAAAATTATTGTTTCATACTCAATTCGAGCACTGTTTGTTTAAAAAATGTTTAATGAAGTGCTGATTCTGTGACGTCACTTCATAAGTTAAATTTTAACAGGAGCGTAAGATTGGTGAATCTTTCATAAAGTGTCCCATTGGAAATAGACTTATAATATGCTTAAACTGGTTGAAGCTTAATCACTCAAATTAAAATGTCAAATCAACCTTATTCCTAATGGAAAGAATTGTAGAGATTCAATAATGTATAACTCTTTCTCTGACAGTATTGTGGGTTTACCCAGACCAGACAGCTCACCACCATCTTCTCAAAGGCATCTAGTAATGGACAATAAGATTTGCAGTGTAAAAAATTAAACAAGTATATATGATTAAGAAAAGTAGCATGTCTTCCTTTTGCTTCTGCAATCTTACAATCCCCATTCAAGTTTTGAAGATTGCAAATTATAAACATAAGAGATTCTGCAGAAGCTGCAAGTCTTGTGCAACATGCAAAATATACTGGAGGAATCCAGCAAGTCAGGCAGCAAATGTCGAGAGGAATAAACAGCGAATGTTTCAGGCTGAGACCCTTCATCAAGACTGTAAAGGAAGAGAGCAGAAGCCAAATAGAAGTTGGGAGGAAGGGAGGGAGTACAAGATGGCAGGTAATAGTTGAGGTCAGGTGGGGGGTGTGGATGGTTGGGGAAGGGGTATAAATTAAGATTATGAATAATGAATTAGAAGGTGATAGTTGGAAGAAGGGCTAAGGAAGAAGGAATCTGACAGAAGAAGAGAGTGGACCATGAAAGAGAGGGAAGGAGGAAAGGAACAGAAATAGGTGATGAGAAAAGAAGGGGTAAGTGGATAAACAGAATGATAACATGGAAAAGGGGAGAATGAGGAAGGAAGAAGAAATTGCCAGAAGTTGCAAATATCAGTGCTCATGTCCTCTGGTTGGAGGCTACCCAAAGGGAATAAGAGCAGTAGCTACTCCAAGCTGAGTTTGGTCTCATTATAAGACCATATGACATAGGAGCAGAATTGGGCCATTTGGCCCATTGAGTCTGTTCTGCCACTCATTCATGGTGGCTGATCCTTTTTCCCCCCTCTTCAGCCCCACTCCCCAGCCTTCTCCCTATAAGCTTTGATACCATGTCCAATCAAGAACCCAGCAATCTCTGCCTTAAATACACCCAGTGACCTCACCTCCACAACTGCCTGTGGTAAAAAATTCCACAAAATCACCCTCTTCTAGCAAAAGAAATTTCACTGCATCTCTGTTTTAAAATGAATGCCCTCTATCCTGAGGCTGTGCCCTCTTGTCCTACACTCTCCCCACCATGGGAAACATCCTTTCCATATCTACTCTGTCTAGGCCTTTCAACATTCAAAAGGTTTCAATGACATCTCCCCGCATATTTCTAAATTCCAGCAAGAACAGACCCAGGGCCATCAAACGTTTCTTGTATGATAACCCTTTCATTCCTGGAATCATCCTTGTGAACCTCCTCTGTATCCTCCCCAATGCCAGCACATCTTTTCTTAGATAAGGCGACCAAAACTATTCAGAATACTCGAGGTGAGGCCTCACCAGTACCTTATAAAGCCTCAGCATCACATCACTCCTCTTGTTTTTGAGACCTCTGGAAATGAATGCTAACATTGCATTTGCCTTCCTCACCACCAACACAACCTACAAGTTAATCTTTTTCAAAGCTTTTACAATCCACTTTGATGTTGCTTGCTAGCTTGCTTTCATATTTCATCTATTCCCTCTTAACTATTCTTTTAGTTGCTCTCTGTACATTTTTCAAAGCCTCCCAATCCTCTACCAGCCTACTTGCCCTCTCTTTTGCCTTTACATTAGCTTTGGCTTCCCTTGTCAGCCACAGGTGTACTATTTTGCCAGCCCTTGACCTTTTCTAACTGCCTGGCTTCACCTATCACTTTCTAGCTAGCCTCCATCCCCCATGTTTTTAATCTGGTAATCTTTCCCATTCCTTTTCAGTCCTGATGAAGAGTGTCAGCGTTGATTGTTTCCATAAATGTTGCCTGACCTGCTGAGTTTCTCCTGCATTTTGGGTGTGTCGTTGTTGATTTCCAGCATCTGCAGATTTTCTCCTGTTTAAGATGCTCAAAATTTCCTTGGACTGTTAATCTGTACGATTAGCTCCTCATCAGTTAATTTTACATTGTGAGTTACCTTTCATCTCATCGTACCAAAAGTTCCTTCACCAGTCAGGATAAAGATCATACAATGGAGTAAATGAGCAATTTATCACAACTCAAATATACTGAGCAGACTGCAATAATCTGCAGGACCATCTGAATTCATAAAGGTGCTTTACTACTGGAAATCAGACTTCATGAAATTTCTTAATCTAAGCTCAAAGTTCAAAGTAAATTTATTATCAAAGTATATCTGTATTTCACCATATACAACCTTGAGGTTCATATTTTGGTGAGCATGCTCAATAAATCCATTATAGAATAATAACCATAATAGGATCAATGAAAGACTGCGACAACTTGGGCACTCAACCAGCTGGAGAGTTGAAAATATACTTTCTCTGTACAAATTCATAAACATATATGGGAAAAAAATTGAGTCACCCTGGGGAAGATGACTCAAAGGAGATTATGTATCCTGGCTCCTGGCTTTGGTACAGTACTCTGGTGAGTCATAAAAACTGAGATGGCAACTTCACATCAGTCAGTTGCAGTGTAATCCCATCACCAGTCCTACCTTCCACTTACCCACTTCTTCCTGCTTTGTGTAGGGATCACTGTCTCCATGAATTCTGGCTTTCTCATCTCACCTGTTTGGTTAAGCCTGATAGAAAGTGACTTCTGAAATGATTTCTATTTTGTAATGTGATTTGTATTGCTTTTGTTTGTTCGTGGTTTTTGCACAACTCTGGCTTTGCAATCCTGACACTTCAATGATTTCATTGAAAACAAAATGCACTAAATAATTCAAAAATCAGAAAATAAATTTGAATTATGTATTGAATTAAGTAAAAACAGATATGTTTAAGAGAATCAATTGTTTTATTTATGAAGATGATAAATGATGTTGCTGTCTTTAATCAAATTAAAACTTTTGAAATAGTGACCAATACAGTTAGGAAAGGAAACCTTTGGGAACATCTCGGCTGACTATCTCCACAGCAGCATAAGATCATGTAGCTGTATTAGATTTGTCAGTAACCAAAAGATTCCTTTTAGGGAACTGGAAGAGAACTTTCTGCAAGCTTTAAAAATCTGTTCCTCACTTTTCCTTATATGAGCACAGAGCACTAACAATTACAAAGCCAGATTAGAAATGGAATAACACCAAGGTCACTGTATAAACATGGCTGTAGAAGGGAAGTGTGGCTGGCTGTTTCAATTAACCCCTTCCTTACAGTTTCCATTCTCACCACTGATTTTTACATTGAATATCTCATTTATCTCGCTACTCCTGAAGAAGGGTCTCAGCCCCAAATGTCAACTGTTTATTCATGTCATAGTTGCTGCCTGACCTGACCCGTTGAGTTTCTTCTAGCATTTTGTGTGCGTTTTCTTGAAATAATTGCTTGTCCATCAGAAAAAAAATGTTTTTTTCTAATCAAGGGATCTTCCACAATGGAGAATTTTGTAGCAGAAAATTCATGCATGGAGAACATCTAAGTTTTGTCTTCATCCTGTGACTCTCTGGGTCTCTGTAACTGGATCCTTGACTTCCTCAACAGGAGACCAGTCAGTACAGATTGGAAATAACATCTTCATGTTGACAGCCAACATTGACACACCTTAAAGGCTGATTTATATCTGTGTGACACATCTACGCCATAGTTACCACGTACCCAACACCATAGGGTGACATGCACCTCCCCAAAAAAGTTATGCACGTGTCGTGGCGACGCAGACCGCAACAACTGTGGTTGGTCCACTTGGTAGCATCGCATTTTCTCCTACGCATTTCCAGTTGCTTCTTCTCCACCATGTCTGTACACCGAAGCAAAATAGATGAACAAATATCAAATCTAACTGCCGACATGCGGAAATGTTTGAAATGCATTTCCTCGTCCATGTCTTTCACAAAGAAACTCAACACAATGGCATAGAAACCTCAACGCCAACTAGTGTTTCGGTGTACACCAATGCATGCTCGCTACGGTGTACAGCCTATGCAGAAGTGAAAATCAGGGCTACGGCACAGTCCATACGCACAAGTATAAATCAGCCTTAAGGATGTGTGCTTTTCCCACTGCTCTACTCTCTCCACACCCATGACTGTGTAACTTTTCTTTTCTTCTTAACTAGATTCTCAACAATCTTTGTACACCATAGTTCTTTAACTCTACCATCCTTTCCCTGCCTCAATGCAACATACCTAAGCAGAATGCCATGCAAATGTTCCCTGAACATTAACCACATTTCTGCCATGCATTTCCCTGAGAACATCTGCTCCCAATTTATGCTCCCAAGCTCCTGCCTAGTAGCATCATATTTCCCCCACCCCAATTAAATGTTTTCCCGAATTATCTGCTCCTATTCCTCTCCAGAACCATGGTGAAGGAGACAGAGTGGTGGTCGCTGCTTCCCAAATGCTCTCCCACCAAGAGATCTGACACCTGACCAGGTCAAGTTTCCCAATACCAGGTCAAGTACAGCCTATTCTCTCATTGGCTTAACCTTCCTGAACACACCTAACAAACTCTACCTCGCCTAAACCACTTGCGCTAAGGAGATGCTAATCAATATTAGGAAAGTTAAAATCTCCCATCACAACAACTTTATTATTATTGCACCTTTCCAGAATCTGCCTCCCTCTCTGCTCCTCGATATCCCTGTTACTAATGGAAGATCTATAAAAACATCCATTATTGCCCCTTTCCTCTTTCTGACTTTCACCCACACTGACTCAGTAGACAATCCCTCCATGACTTCCTCCTTTTCTGCAGCCATGACACTATCCCTAATCCGCACTGCCACACCCCCACCTCCTTTGTCTCCCTCCCTGTTCTTTTTGAAACATCTAAAGCCTGGCATACTCAGCAGACATTCCTGATCCTAAGGCATCCTAGTCTCTGAAATAGCCACAATGTCATAGTTCCACATATTGATCCATGCTCTAAGTTCATCCTCTTGTTTATGATAATCCTTGCATTCAAACAAACACATCTCAAACCATCAGGCTGAGTGCATCTTTGCTCTAACATCTGCCTATCCTTCCTCACAAACTCCCTATCAGCTGTCTCTACTTGTTCTCCAACCTCCCCATCCTCTAACTTCTTCATTCCGGTTCCCACCCTCCTGCAAATCTAGTTTAAGCCCTTTCCAATAGCATTAGCAATAGATGGGCTGAAGAGTCTGGTTCTGTGCTGTAGTGCTGTATGACTCCATAACTATTCAATGCAGCTTGTGGAACAAAGGTGCTGGAGAATAACTACTGCATTTATCACTACGTTTGTCAGTGGACTGCAAAATATCAGTCCATGAAATAATTTGAGAAACATCTTAATGTACCGTACAGTTACAAATTCTTTTGCTTCCTATTGCTAATTGACCGTTACTTAGGACAACAATTGCATGAAAATCAATTCAACAAAGACTTAGGTTAATCGGATAGAAGATAGATCAAAATATTTTGAATATGTTTTGAAAGAGACCATATTTTGTCACTATAATAAATGAACAAAACAAGATCTGTACTCCATACCACAGAATAGCAAAAGGAACAGATTGAAAAATATGTCCTGGCCATCTCTGTTGATTGTTTCCCACAGAACATGAGAAGCAATTAGCTCAGATTGCAGACAGAGGGGTCAAAGGTGACCTCATTGGATATGCTTATTAAAAATCAAATTCTATTAACATACTTCATCTGGACTACAGAGAGAACATTCTATAAAGCTTGAAGTAAGCTATGAATTGTACGCTTGCTTTGAATTTGTTTCCAAGAGGATTTGATGTTATTTATGCAACATTTGGCATTTCAGCTGATGATTTAAACCATATTTTCATGTTTGGAGCTGTACAAGCTTCTAAATTATTTTTTCCACGTTTAAATGAGAGGCCTCTACATTCACAATAGCAAATATAAATCCTTCTATTAGTCAATTAGTATTGAAGGAATAAAAGTAGACTGTGGTAACATGCATATAACAGTGGGAAAAAAATCATTGCCAAGTGCTTAATTCTGTGTGGAAATTAATGATTTAGTGTTTACTTTGCCATACCATTGCGCCAAAGTTCTTTTGCTCTTCATATGAAAATATTGTAATAGCAGATCATAATTGCTTTTGAAGTTCAAACCTTAGTTAAGCATGATATATTATTCACATGTGGGATCAAAGATCTGTTCAAATAATCCTGCCTAGAACTTGTCAGATTCTGAACTTATTTCATACCATTTAATGCATGATCATTCATCCCACTGTGCCTAAATCCATTCAACACATGGTAGTTTATACAAACTGTAAAGCACCCCACAGAAAGTGTCTTATTATCATAGTAGCTCATGAGTTTTTGAAGGAGTAGTTGAGTCATATATGCAACAGAATAATACTGTAATTGATCTTAGCTTCTATGAGATAAGGCAATTTGGGCCCCACAACTGAAAAGTCAGAAACAGGTCCTTCAACCCATCTATTCCATACCAATCCCACGTACCTGCACCCGGATCATCATGTCCCTTCAAGCTTTCACATCCATGTACCTATCTAAACTTCTCTTAAGTATTACAACTCAGGTGTTCCAGAGTTCGGAGTTAAATTTCAATGCCCTCTCTAAGGAGCTTGTGTGTTCTCCCCATGAACTTCTTGGGTTTCCTCCAGGTTATATGGATTTCTCCCACAGTCCAAAGCTAGTAGGTCAATTGGTCATTGTAAGTTCTCCTGTGGTTGGGCTAGTGTTAAATAGATGCGTTACTGAGTGGTGTGACTCATTGGGCCAGAAGGTTCTGTCCCTCACTGTATCTTTAAATAAATAAATGAAAGGAAGAACAGAAGCAGGCAGGTATATTGCCCTTAATTAAAACTAGAAAAGAAACAATTCTCATGAAAATTCAATGTTCAAAGTAAATCTATTATCAAAGTGCATATATCTCACCATATACTACACTGAGATTCATCTCTTCGCAGGCATTCACAGTAGAACAAAGAAATGTAATAGAGTTAGTGAAAACTACACATTCTTCAGAAATTGTCTGACTTTCATCAGTGGTCGTGTAACCAGGACTTGTGATATGCAGCAACTTCTCATACAACCATCGGCCGCCAGCTCCCATGACTTTACGTGATTCTGATCAGGTGGGAGAGGTGCTACATCTTGCCCGAAGGTTAATCTGCAGATGAGCAGAGGGAAGTAGTGCTTTATACTTCATTTTGTAGAGACCTATCTTCATCCTGCCACCCAAAGTTCAGGAGAATAGTGCTCGTATCTTTTGAATACGTCCCTTCCCTTTATCGCAAACTGATCGTTAGTGCAGAAAGCATAGTTGAACATTAATAAGAACAGGAATAATTTTGTGAAGATCAAAAGTTGAATAGTTTGCAAAAGCCACATTCACATCTCCCAATGAGCAGGCAGTGCTTGCCTCTGAACCTGGTCGCTAAAGGAGAGCAAAGCAGAGGTTGCATTTGGTCATTGAAGTGGTTAGAAGAGGTGATCTACAATCTTACAAATTAAATCTTGTTTGTCTCCTTATATGTTGGGATTGAGTAAAATTAACAAAAGACTAATTTGGGTGAACTATGAAAGTAGAAAATGCAGGAAATAAAACACCTGATGATCTGGTAGAGACAGGAGTGGAGGGCACAATGTGAGCCTGTAGAGGTGGGTGTAGAGGTTTTGCTGGCTCCTCGCTCTGCAGAACCTACTCCACTGTCCAAGTCGCATGCCATCTTGGACAATGACTCCCATCCACTCCATAATGTACCGGTTAGGCACAGCAGTACATTCAGTCAGAGACTCATTCCACCGGGATGCAACACTGAGTGTCATAGAAAGTCATTCCTGCCTGTGGCCATCAAACTTTACAACTCCTCCCTCGCAGTGTCAGACACCCTGAGCCAATAGGCTGGTCCTGGACTTATTTCCACTTGGCATGATTAACTTACTTTTATTTAATTATTTATGGTTTCATATTGCTATATTTCTTCACTATTCTTGGTTGGTGCAGCTGTAATGAAACCCAGTTTCCCTCAGGATCAATAAAGTATGTCTGTCTGTCTGTCTCTCTCCTTAGGATTATAGGAACTGCAAAAGAAAGAACTGTCAGTGTCCCAACACACCCTAGGATGCATCTCAGAATCAGATAAAAGCAAGAATGTTGCTGGTGGATGAAACATTAATTCAAGTCCCCTTTTTTACAGATGCTGCTCAATTTGCCCTCTTTTTGGACCTTAAGACACAGGAGCAGAAATAGTCCATTTGGGCTATTGAGTCTGTTCTGCCATTCAGTCATGGCTGATCCCCTTTTTTCCCTCCTCAATCCCTTTTCGCAGCCTCCTCCCCACAACCTGTCATGCTGTGTCCAATCAAGAACCTATTAATCTCTGCCTTCAATACAACTTTCTACAGCTGCCTGTGGTAACAAGTCCCACAAATTCACCACCCTCTGGCAAAAGAGATTTCTCTAGATCTCTGTTTTAAATTGATGCCCCTATATCCTGAGGCTGTGCCTTCTTGACCTAGACTCCCCCACCAGGGGAAACATCTACTCTGTCTAGACCTTTCAGCATTCAAAAGGATTCAATGAGATAACCCCCCACATACTTTTAAATTCCAGGAAGGACACACCAGAGTCATCAAACGTTTCTTGTATGTTAACCCTTTCATTCCCAGAATCATCCTTGTGAACCAGCTTTGGACCCTCTCCAATGCCAACACATCTTTTCTAAGATGAGGGCCCCAAAGCTGTTCATAATACTCAAGTTGAGGCCTCACCAGTGCCTTATAAAGCCTCAGCATCACATCCTTGCTCTTGTATTCTAGACCTCTTGAAATGAATGCTAACATTGAATTTGCCTTCCTCACCGCTGACTCAACCTGCAAGTTAACCTTTAGAATGTTATGCACAAGGACTTCCAAGTCCCTATACATCCAGATTTTTAGATTTTCTCCCCATTTAGAAAATAGTCTGCACATTTATTTTGCTACAAAAGTGCATGATCATGCGTTTTCCAACATTGTATTTCTTTTGCCACTTCCTTGCCCATTCTCCTAATCTGTCCAAGTCCTTCTGCAGCCTGTTTCCTCAACACTACCTGACACTCCACCAATCTTCATATCATCAACAAACTTAGCAACAAAGCTACCTATTCTATCTTCTAAATCATTGATATACAACATTAAATGAAGTGGTCCCAACACAGACCCATGTGGAACACCACTAGTCACTGGCAGCCAACCAGACTAGGATCCTGTCATTCCCGCTGGCTACCTTCTACCAAACAGCCAAAATTCTAACCATGTTAGTAAATTTCCTGTAATGCCCTGGGCTCGTAATTTGGTAAACAGCCTCAGGTGTAGCACCTTGTCAAAGGCCTTCTGAATGTCCAAATATACAACACCCACTGTATCCTCTTTATCTATCCTACTTGTAATCTCCTCAAAGAATTCCAACATGTTCATCAGCATTTCCTGGTTTCTGTTTCAAATTTCTACTGCCTGCAGGTTTTAATTTGGATTCAAATAATCAATTGTTGAGTTATGATAGCATTCTCAAAATTCAAAAGTTCAAAGTAAATTTTAGTTATCAAAGTACATATATGTCACCCTTAAATTTATTGTCTTGTGGGCATACTCAATAATTCAATTGAACAATAAGTATAACAGAATCAATAAAAACCTCCCAACTTGAACATTCAACTGGAGTACAGACAACAACAAACTGCAAATACAAAAGCAGAAATAAGAATAATAATAAATGAATAAGCAAAAATTACCAAGAACATGAGACAAAGAGTCCTTGAAAGTGTATCCTTTTGTTGTGGGAATATTTCAATGATGGGGCAACTGAAGTTGAGTGAAGTTGAGAGCCTGATGGTGCGGTGTAATAACTGTTCCTGAAATTGGTCGTGTGAGCCCTGAGGCTCCATACCTTATTCCTGACGGCAGCAGTGAGACGAGGGCATGCTCTGGATGGTGGGGGTCCCATCACCATATTTTTTATATTAACAAAGTAGTCGATTTTAAGCAGCAATGAAATCATAATTAGGAAAAGGTTACACTACCCTCAATGAATTTGCACTTCACCAATGAAGTTTGATGTGCTTCCTGTGTAGACCATTTGTAAATAGCATGACTCACGTTTTTTATAAATTCATTTTCAAAACTCACTTATCCATAGTTACTTACAGTGATGTAGTATTGTAACTAGTCTGACATTCAAACGACACCGATAATTGCCACAAAGTGCAGTTAGATCAACTATTTAAAACAAAAGTTCCCTTTGAGACCTACTGTTAATAATGGAAGGTTATGAGGAGTTGTGACTTGGCTTCAGAACAGAGAAATTATTATAATTCCTCATGTAAGGGTGATTGGTTAATCAGTTATTCTAAGCTGACTCATTCTCCTCTTTGGAGTAACAAGTGTTGAGTTATGCTTCACAGAGCTGTTTGCTAGCTCCAATCTATCACTTAATTTGCTGACAGAAGGGTAACAGAAGTCAAATTGAACACATTTTTAAAAAATAATGTATGTGATGAAATATAATTCCCCTTTCCCCCTCCCCCCGCCGAGTTCAGCCACAATACAGTGCAGGTGCATGGAAGTTTATTCATGGATTGCAATGTCCTAGTGTTCTATATAAAGCCCAAGTTCTCAAGAAATCAACAAAAGATACCCAAAGCAACATACACGAAATGCTGGAGGAACTCAGCAGGTCAGACAACATCTGTGGAAATGAATAAACAGTTGACATTTCAGACTGAGACCCTTCTTCAGCACTGAGAAGGAAGGGGGAAGATGGCAGAACAGAAAGGTGGGGAGAATGGAAGGATGCTAGCTGGAAAGGTGATAAGTGAAGACAGCTGGTGGGAAAGATCAAGGACTGGAGATGAAGAAATCTGAGGAGAGGAGAGTGGACCTTAGGAGAAAGGGAGGGAGGAAGGGACCCAGGGGTAAATAATAGGCTGGAAGAAGTAAAAGGTCAGAGTGAGGAATTTGTTTACCAGAAGGAGAAATCGATATTCATGCCATCAGGTTGGAGTGTACCCTGACATCATCCGGTCAAGATTGTGCCAGTGAACAATGATTCCTTGGGCAACATCTTCCAGATAGCCAATCATTTTCGCTTTTCTATGTCATCTACTTAGTCTTTTTATCTTAATTTTCTCTTTGAAACTGTTGGAGCCTGGGACTTACAGTTCGATAGAGTTTATCCAGGAGAGAAATGTGAGCGTGAGCTACCACAAGGGAAAGGCTCAGAGATGAGATGAGGAGCCATGATCAATTACATTTCTTGTCATTTAAAGTGTAATGGAAGCTTAAAACATCAAATGCAGAGGTGAGCGAACAGTTCTCAGAGAGGCTGTTGGTTCAAGGCACTGCTGTCAGAAGGACTGCATGTTCTCGGAGTTGTTATTGAAACTCTGAGATTTATGGATTGGACTGTAGTTCATATTGATCTTTCTCAGTTCCATGTTTTTTTTTGTGCGTTCTCGCCCATTATTCCTTGTTGACGATTGGCAGGCTGGGGGTTTGGGTGATCTGATAGTTTTTGTGTGAGGGAGGGATTGGCGGTGTTTGGGGTTTCTGAGCTTTTGGTTCTTCTCTTTCTATGAGGGGGGTTTAATCTCTTTCTTTCAACTACTGATATGGCTTTCTGTATGCTATGGCGATCTGGAGAAGACAAATTTCAGAGTTGTATTCTGCATACAACCTTTGATAATAAAATGAACCTTTGAACCTTTGGATGTAAGGTGTTGCTCCTCCACCCCGAGGGTGGCCTAAGAATGTAAGGAGGCCATGGATCGACAGGTCAGAATGGAAATCTGAACGTCTGGCCACTAGGGATCC
Organism: Hypanus sabinus; assembly: GCF_030144855.1. Lineage (NCBI taxonomy): Eukaryota > Metazoa > Chordata > Chondrichthyes > Myliobatiformes > Dasyatidae > Hypanus > Hypanus sabinus. The sequence goes on from NC_082715.1 coordinate 16,816,591, forward strand.
CCAGTTGTGAAGATTTCCATGTAGCCAAACCTTAATCTCAGAACAGTTACTTCTAAACAGACCTGCTTGTCAGTATTCCACCATCGAGGACATCTTCAAAAGGTGGTGCCTCATAAAGACGGTATCTAATATTAAGGACTCTCTCCACTCAGAACATACCCTCATCTCATTATTGCCACCAGGGAGGAAGTACAGGAGCCTGAAGATACACATTCGACGTTTTTGGATCAATTTCTTCCTCCTTTCCATCATTTTCTGAATGGTCCATGAATTCAGGAATGCTACCCCCTTATTCCTCTTTAGAATTATTTATCCATCTATCTATCTATCTGTCTGTATCTTTAGCTATGTGTTTGCTTTTATGTTGTACTATACTACTGTATACTACTGAGTTAGATAGGGCTCTTATAGACAGCGGGGTCAAGAGATATGAGGAGAGGGCAGAACAAGGTACTGATTGTGTATGATCAGCCATGATCACAGTGAATGGCGGTGCTGGCTAGAAGGGCCAAATGGCCTACTCCTGCACCTACTGTCTATTGACTACTGTCACAAAACAGCAAATTTTATTACAAACGTCAATGATAATAAACCTGGTTTTGATTCTATTTCTGAGATACGGAGGTTCATGAAAATGATTCTGCGATTGAAAATCTTATCATACGAGGAGTGTTTGATAGAAACATAGAAAACTTACAGCACAATACAGGCCCTTCGGCCCACAAACTGTGCCAAACATGTCCTTACCTGATACCCGTAGCCTACCCATAGCCCTGTATTTTTCTGAGCTCCATATACCTGTCCAGGAGTCTCTTATAAGACCCTGTCATATCTTGCTCTATCCACTATCACCAGCAGCCCATTCCACACACTCACCACTCTCTGCGTAAAAAACTTACCCCTGACATCTCCTCTGTACCTGCTTCCTAGCACCTTAAAACTGTGCCCTCTCGTGCTAGCCATTTCAGCCCTAGGAAAAAGCCTCTGACTCTCCACACGATCGATGCCTCTCATCACCTTATATACCTCTATCAGGTCACCTCTCATCCTCTGTCACTCCAAGGAAAAAAGGCTGATTTCACTCAACTTATTCTCATAAGGCTATAAGGTAAGGCTGATGCCTGTACTCATTTGAATTCAGAAGAATTGGAGGTGGGGGGCAGTTTCATTGAAGTCTCTCAAATTTTGTAAGGCCTTGATAGAGTGGACGTGGACAGGATTATTCCTATGGTGGGGCAGTCTGGGACCAGAGGACACAGCCTCAAAACAGAGGATCTTCCATTTAGAACAGAGATGAGGAGGGATTTCTTTAGCCAAAGAGTAGAGAATCTGTGGAATTCATTGCCACAAGTGGCTGTGGAGACCAAGTTATTAGGTGATTTTAAGGCAGAGGTTGACAGGTTCTTGATAAATCAGCTACTTGATTGGGGCTGAGAGGGAGATGGATCAGCTACGATGAAATGACGGAGCAGATTCAATGAGCAAAATGGCCTAAACCTGCTCCTACATCTTGTGGTCTCATAAACACCAGCATAGTTTGTCAACTTCCTGATAAATAAACCAAAATAAAGGACAATGGTTGTACTCAGCCAAATTAAAACATTTGAAACAGGAAAACTGATTCCAACTACTTAAGCTTTAATGTTTTACTCAGACTTTACTCAGGAGATTGCAACTCTCCTATAAAAAGTATTTTACTAAGTTTGCAACACAACAAAGGAAAGGCTTCCTTCCTGGTTGGTTAGTCAAAATGACCTCTATTGATGTCAGTGGTCAATTCACTGATTCCCTGTTAAATTAGAAGTAAGCTTTTGTTAAGTGAAAATTCAGTTGTATTTAAACTTTGAAAAATACTTTATATAGGAGAGTTATGATCTCCACCTAAGCATGGTTAGCAACCAAAAATGTATAATTTCTATTATAATGAAATATTATAGAAAGGCTGTACTGAAATATTTTGATTGCCTTGTTGTATAGCTTGAGAATATGGATCCTTTGTCAATTAAAGCTTTGTTGAGAAATTAACAATCCCAACATGCAGTTGTTAGTTGCAAGAGGAAAAGATGAGTGGTACAATTCTTTGAAGTACTTCACAAATCTGAGCATGTTTAGGTTTTGAACGAAATCTTGTACCCAATTACTGCCAAAGGTTTGTGTGATGTGATGTCAAGCTTCATGGGCATCGATACACAATAAAAAAAGGCCCTTACTGATAACTGGTGGCCACTAGATTGATTATCTCAATGTAAATAAGCTGTTAACCTTTCCAGACTGATAATTTCATATAGCCATGGCAGCTCAAAGTTTGTCCTCTTGATTCTGAGCTGTCCGATGTCCTTGGGCAATCTGCTCCAAATCAACATCCACAAAACATTAGAAAGAGAAAATTGAAATTGCCTACAGGAATGCTAAACTTTGAAGCATTCCTATTGTTTTTTTTTCCCAAAGGTCATTTGCAGATGGTTTACAGAATGAAAATATATTGTCTTGCACCATTCATTGTCACACTCATAATTTGTATTTGCAGTTTATTACAGATCATCAGAGAAGTTGTTGCATTCCCTTTAGTCAACAAATGTGATTAATTTTTATTCCATTTCTGGTACATTCAACACTATCATGTCCTAAAACTAAGCAATAAGCTCCAAGTCCTAGACCTCAATACCCTTCCTCAATCTCCTCACTGGCAAATCCCAGTCACAATCTCCATCAGCACAGGTGCCCCTCAAGGCTGAATGCTTAGCCCCCTGCTCTACTTGCTTTATACTTAAGACTATGTGGCTAAGTACAGCTGCAAGGCCATATTTAAGTTTGCCGATGACACCACTGACATTAGCTGAATCAAAGTGGCGATGAATCAGCATATAGGAGGCAGATTGAAAATCTGGCTGAGTGCTTCCATAATAACAACCTTTCACTCAATGTCAGCAGAACCAAAGGACTACAAGAGGAGGAAACCAGAGGCCCATCAGCCTGTTCTCATCAGGGGATCAGAGGTGGAGAGGATCGATAACTTTAAATTCCTCAGCATAATCATTTCAGAGGACCTGTCATGAGCATAGCACGTAAGTACCACTACAAAGAAAGCACAACAGCATCTTTACTTTCTTAGAAGTTTCTGAAGATTTGTCTTTTCATGTAAAACTTTATCAAACTTCTATAGATGCACAGTGGAGAGTATACTGACTGGCTGTGTCATAAATACCAATGCCCTTGAAAGGAAAACCCTGCAAAATTAGTTGATATAGTCCAGTCCATCACAAGTAAAGCCCTCCCCATCAGTGAGCACATCTACAAGGAGCCCTGCCGCAGGAAAGCTGCATCCATCATCAAGGACTACCACCATCCAACCATTCTCTTCTTGCTGCTGCCATCAGGAACATTACCGGTTCAGGAACAGCTATTGCCCCTCAAGCAACGGCTCCTGAATCAGAGCTGATAACCTGGCTCACCCAACAATGAACAGATCAACAAACTCACTTTCAAGGATTCTACAAAACATACAGTATTCTCAATACCTATTTATCTATTTAGCTATTTATTTATGTTCTTCATTGTATTTGCACAATTTTTTGTCTTTTGCAGGTTGGTCTTTTGTCTGTCTACTTCAGCACAGTTTATAATTGATTCGATGGCGTTTCTTTGTATTTACTGTGAATGCCCGTGACAAAACAAATCTCAGGATTGTACCTGCTGACATATATGTATTCTGATCATAAATTTACTTGAAGTCTGAGCTTTGAGCTTTGAAACATTTCTGTGTAGAACTGAAGATTTCAAAAAATACTCTTTAATGGAATGATCAAAGGTACAGGCAGAGCTGGATTAAATCTCAAACCATGCTGGGAGGTTAGATCAAGCCTCTAAGTGAACATGCTTCAGTGTATCATTGGATGTTTATTGCCTCTTACTTTAATAGCAATTTAGGTTTTAAAAGATTGCCTTTTCACTTGTTTCTATAGCTAACTTCCAGTTTTATAAATCATGATAATCTCTTAATATGAGATTAGGTAATATGATTAATATGAGATTAGGTAAATTAGGGAACTTCAATTGTTTAACTTTTAAAAGAGGTTCCCATCATTCCATTTTGGATTGCAGTTGCTTGCCTTTTAACCTGCAAAGCTGACCTTTTGTATGAAAGAGGCAAGCCTGTTTTATCGGAGCTCCCTAATTGCACAGAAGCATCATTCAGGGACATTGGTTTTGTAGATCATTCTTAACCTTTCACCCAAAACACCAAATAAAATGGTTGCTGGCCTTCTGTGCTGGATCTTTGGGAAATGCTCTATAAAATGAGGAATTTTGAATGCAATCTGCACAGCCTTGAGGCTTTCCATTATGTTTGATGTCTGCCTTCTTCTAAGCCGAGCAAGATAAGTAACTTGCACAAATAAGGTTTGGGATAAAATGAATCATTCCAATATGTTATGAGCAATATTTCACAGGAAATACTTCAACTACTTTAATTCCTTCATTTTTAAGCAGGATTATTATATTCTGCATTGTTTAATGTGTATTCTCTTCTGAAAATAATGGTAAATAATGAATTTGCCAAAACAAAATATAATGTAACAGATGAACATGTGAATTGCCAGAGTTTCTTTTTTCAATACATTGTTTAGATCACATATTTAATGAATAATACTAGATGAGATATACCTATGTTAAGTATGCTCATAGAAACATGAGTGGACAGTAACATCAAATCAAGAGATTCTGTAGATGGTGGAATTCCAGAGTATCATTCCCAAAATGCTCAGTGGGTTAGACAGCATCTATGGAAAAGAATAAAGTCAATACTTTGAGCTTAGACCCTTCTTCAGGTCATCAACATGATTTATTTAAGTCTATGGATAATGATCTTTTTTAGATTTACACACGGGAAAGGAATTAACCCAGTGCAGTTGCATCTCTTAAAATCACGACATTGGATGTTGATGCAGAGTGGCTCTGCAACATTACGAAAGAGGTGCACTACATTTTTTTTACAAGTGAAAAACTTTTTCTGCATTTAAAATTCAGTGATGTAATGTAACATCCATGACTGACTTTGTGTCTATGATCTCACTTTCATGAGCTTCAGTTCTGCAAGCTATTTGCTTACTTCTATTGTTTGCGTGATGTGTTTTTTTTCTCTCTCTCTGTTCATTGGGTGTTTGATAGTCTTGCTCTTTAATTGGTTCTATTGAGTTTCTTTGTTTTGTGGCTGCCCGTAAGGAGACAAATCTCCAGGTTGTATACTGTATACATACTTAGATAATAAATTTTTTGGAACTTTGAACGTTGAGCTCATGAGTGTCTCTGGACCAGGAATGCCCGCAATAAGGAGGGATCACTTGAGATGGCATTAACGTTGAGTACGCTCATTAGGATCCTTCCAAAGACTGAGAATCAGAATCAGCTTTAATATCACCAGCATATGTCATGAATTTTGTTGTCTTTGTGGCAGCAGTACAATATCATGCACAATAATAGAAAAACATGAATTACAGTAATAGTTAAATTAAATAAATAGGGCAAAAATAGAAATAAAAAGTACTGAGGTAGTGTTCATGGGTTCAATGTCCATTCAGAAACAGGATGACAGAGTGGAATAAGTTGTTCCTGAATCATTGAGTGTGTGCCTTCAGTCTTCTGTACCTCCTTCCTGATGGTAGCAATGAGAACAAGGCATGACCTGGGCGATGAGGCCCTTAATCATGGACGCCGCCTTTTTGAAACATTGCTCCTTGAAGATGTCCTGGATACTATGGAGTAAAATGCAGAACTGGTGGAAGAGGAACAAGGGGAATATTCTCAAATAAGCAACATTGAGAGTAGCCCACGAGCCCAAATGTCTTTGAATTGTGCAAGGGAATGGGAAAGCCTGAGGGAAATCTCTGTGTTCACAGCAAGAACATGAAAGCCCCACACAAAAAGCCACAGAGATCAGAATCAAACACACTGTAAATTACTGTCAGTGCATGTGAGATGTAGATGAGGTATGTATGTACGAATGAATCATTTGTGGGGAAATAAGTAGGGTATTTTCTGAGAGCTAGCATAGACTTGATGAACTGAATGGTCTCCTAAGAAAGATATATTTATATGGCAATAATGATAATGAACACGTCTCTGCAAAAGTTCAAATAAGCAATATCTAATAACCTCCAAAGAAATCAAAGACTGGACCCTAGAACTTCCTGGGCATTCCGTCATAAAATTTTGGACAAATGTAGATCTTTTTAAATCGAACAGTGGGAACATTCAAAAGCAAATATGAAACAAGAGTCAGTAGTGTACTGCTGTGCTGCAAATTCCTCAGTAAATGGCTAATTCATTTCATCGTTCATTTCCATTCAACTTAACTTGGACCTTGGTGTCAATCCAGCAGAAACAAGAAGACCTTTCATATCTCAACATTTTATTAGGATTTCTTGTGACTGGTTCCTTATGAATCCTTATTTCGTTTCTGTTATTGCCAGCAACTCCCTTCACTTTATCAGGCTCTGACTTACAGCCTCGTAATTCCCTCACCACTGGTTTCAAAGTCAATCTGATCTGGTAACGTTATTAGGTTAGTTGTACTGACGACCATGAACATAAGGAAATTTGAATGTGCCACAAAGCCGTTCTGACACACAGTTGACACACAGTGTGAAAATGTCTGTGCATTATAAAGTAGACATTTTAAGACATTTTAAAGTAGACCATTAGACCATAAGACGGGGAGCAGAATTAGGATATTCGGCCCATCAAGTCTACTCTACATTTGATCATGGCTGATGTAGAGTATTTCCTTCTCAACCCCATTCTCCTACCTTGTCCTCATAACCTTTCACACCCTGACATCAAAGTAAATACACCCAATGGACTGACCTCCACAGCCACCTATGACAATGAATTCCAAAGATTCACCCACATCTGGCTAAAGAAGTTCCTCCACATCTTCATTCTAAATTGATGTCCCTCTATTCTATGGCTGCTCCCCATTATAGGAAACAATCTCTCCATATCTACTCTGCCCTAATATTCAATAGGTTTCAATGAAATCCCTATCATTCTTCAAAATTCCATTCAGTACAGAACATTTCTCAAATTATAAGCCTTTCATGTCTGAAATCATTCTCATGAACCTCTTTTGAACCTTCTCCAATGTCAGAACATCCTTTCTTAGATAAGGGGTTCAAAACTGCTCACAATATTCCAAGCAAGGTCTCACCAGTGCCTTATAAAGTCTCACTATTACATCCCTGTTTTTATATTACAAATGATTGTAAACTTTGCAATTGCGTTCCTCAGCAGACTCAGTGCCAGAAACCCAGTCACTGCGGTTTCCCCGGTAGATCATCCCCCCAACAGTATCCAAAACATATGCTTATTATCGGGGGAATGGTCATTGTGTATTCTGCACTGGCTGCCCATTTCCTTTCCCTCTGCTGACAGTCACCCAGGTACCTGCCTCCTGCAACTTAGGGGTGACTACCTCCTTTTAGCTCATGTCGATCATCTTCTGAGTTTCTCATTGCACTAGCCTGTACTAACAAACAAAGAATGAAGAAGCAGAATCTTACCAGATACGTACCAGGCCTATGCCAGTTGAGACAAATCTTCCCCACTCTAACATTGGTCCACTCACACAGTGGCCACTCCACTTGTTCCTACCTTATTTTTATTTGCCCTTGCTAATGAATCATTATTTGATTGAGCTGCTGGGAAATGCCAAAAGCCCAGAAACGTTCCTTTTTAAAATCTCAGTCATGGACCAGTGAGATGCCTTCCCTCTCCCTCGCATTTCTATTGAGCCACTGGAATGACTTTGATGGAACAAGTCATGGCTCAAAGAAAATTATGGTTGAGAGCTTAACATTCATGGATACACATTATATGGAAAGGACAGGCAGGTAGGCAGACGGATCCAGATGGCTCTGTCAGAAATATTATTAAATTTTAAATTATTTTTTTTAAAAATTCAATTAAAAATATTAAACTAAATCCATAGAAAGTGGTGATATAGGATCAGAAAATATAGAATCCTTGTGGGTATAGTCAAGGAACTGCAAGGGTTAAAAGACTCTTAGGAGTTACATACAGGCCTCCAAACAGTAGCCAGGATCTGGACTACAAATATAATGGGTGTTAGAAAGTTCAGGCCAAAAAGGCATAGTCATAAGGAATTTCAATATGTGGGTACATTGAGAAAATCAGGTTGGTGCTGAACTGGGATTCCAAAAGAGAAAATTTGTAGAATTTCTACGAGATGACTTTATAAGAGCTCTTTGTGGTTGAGCCCACTAGTTGTTCAGCTATTCTATACTGGATGTTTTGTAATGAACTGGATTTGATTAAGTAGCTTAAGGTAAAGGAACCCTTAGGAGTAGTGATCATAATAGAAACATAGAAAAAAGGTGCAGGAGTAGGCCATTCAGCCCTTCGAGCCTGCTCCGCCATTCAGTATGATCATGGCTGATCATCCAACTCAGAACCCTGTACCTTCTTTCTCTCCATACCCCCTGATCCCTTTAGCCACAAGGGCCATATCTAACTTCCTCTTAAATATAGCCAATGAACTGGCCTCAACTGTTTCCTGTGGCAGAGAATTCCACAGATTCACCACTCTCTGTGTGAAGAAGTTTTTCTTCATCTCGGTCCTAAAAGGCTTCCCATTTATCCTTAAGCTGTGACCCCTCGTTCTGGACTTCCCCAACATCAGAAACAATCTTCCTGCATCTAGCCTGTCCAATCCCTTTAGAATTTTATATGTTTCAATAAGATCCCCCCTCAATCTTCTAAATTCCAGTGAGTATGATACGAGTATGAATATGATAAAATTCGCCATGCAATTTGAGCTAAAGTCAAATCTATCAGTTTAACAGTGGAGTAAATTGAATTGCAGAAGTATGAGAAAGGAACTGGCCAAAGTTGATTTTCTTTGTTTTTGTTGCATTAATAAAGATGTTAACACATTTATACTATTTTTGGTAAAATAATGATTGAGGAATATGATGGACATAAACAAAATTGCAATTATATTCTGCTGTGGGAACTGCATATACACTGGATTTCGGGTAATTGGACCATTGATTAATTGGGACCGCCACTTACAGTATTTGGGATAACTCTTAGAGAACAAAAGCAAATTGAAAAAATAGCTGATGAAGAGACTCAGCCCGAAACATTGACTGTTTTTTGCTTTCCATTGAAGCCTCCTGACCTGCTGAGTTCCTCCAACATTTTGTATGTGTTTCCTTAGATTTCCAGCATCTGCAGACTTCCTTGTGTTTGAAAAATAGCTGGATTCCCTTGGTTTATTTGGGACAATATGCCATTTTCTTGGGGGCAAAAGATCGTTGTTGAACATTTGCTAACAAGCTTCAGTTGTGTACACTTGTCGTGTGGCCATTAGAACCTACACCTTGCTTTGAATGAACAGTTGCATATGTTAGTGTTCAAAATCAGTGATTTTGTCACTGATAGTTGACAAGAAATAAGCAGTAAGACAATTCAAAACTGTTTTGCGCACTGTTCTTTCAAGCATTCAGACCTAGAAATGGCAGAAATCGACAGAGTGAAAATGAAACAATTTTACTATTTCAATGAGTTAGGAACTATGAGGAATTTGAAGCTATTGACAAGCAACTTGATTGTTAACTTTTGTCCCCTTTGGACATTCAGCTCTCACCTGTAGCTCCAAGAAGCTGTGTGCATGTGGAGCAGCCACACACCAGCACAAGGCTTCGACAGCAGTGGACAGCAAGATTTTTTGAAAGTGTTGCCTCCTCAGAAAATTTTTGTGGTTATGTTAGACAACTTAAAGTTGAACATAAATGAAATTTCAAACGATTTATGTCCTGCAGGAATTTGAAGAAACAAGAAATTAACTTCTTTTCAATATGTTTTTAATTACATAAAGGTTCTGATGCTTTGCAATTGTTCAATTAAGCTAATAATGTTTTATTAATGATTTTGCTTTGTACTCAGTGTCTGAGGCTATCACTTAAGTGTCCAACAATAATCAGCCAGCATTGATGGATTCCTGTTGCCCCAATACCTTTTCTCCGTGACTGCAATGTCCCGCTGAAACCTTTCACTGTGCTCGTCACTGACAGCACCAAGATTTGCAGGGAAGAATTCAAATGGGAATACAGAAAATGAATCTTTTGTGACATGTTGCACTTCATGGTTTGTATGCTTGAGGCATGTTGTCAACCAGCTGCACATAGTTTGGTGCTCTGTAGTTGCCAAAAATTTTTTTAATAATATCCTTCAATGTCTTTCATGCAATTTTCTCTGGTCTCAACTAGAAGTTCTTTGAATTGCCTGTCATTGACGACCTACTTGATTTGTGGACCAACAAAAATGCCTTCCTTATTCTTGGCCTCAGTTATTCTGGGAAACATCTGCCTCAAATATTGAAATCCTTTGCAGAATTTTTTGTGCCTGGTGACAGCAGATTCCATCATTACAGTAATTCTACTTTTGCCCTTGACAAACTCTTGTCTCTGACCTGGTCATTTAATTCAGATTGAGCTATCAGATGATCCTCACTTGACATAAAGGGTTCAAAGTCTATATCAGTATCATTGGCATTGTCCATTTCTGGCTCAAGCATCATGGCATCTTTGTCTATGTCCTGTAGACTCTATATCTCTGGTGGCTTTGATACAGGAAGATTATTGTCATGCGGCACAGGTCCCATGGCTGAAGAAAGATTGAGGTATTCAATGGATTTCTTGTTTTTAGCAGAGATAAAAAAAAGACACACTGGTCAGGCAGAAGTAGCAATCTGTAACATGATCCTTCTACTCTTGTCATATCATTGGGACAGCGAACGGCATTGACTTCCGAGTAGCTCTGAGCCAAGCTCTAAGATCGACAGTGCATGTTGTGCAATGACTATGAGGAGCCCAGACTTTGTCTTGGTCACCAACTTTACACACAAAGTAGAGCTCAAAGGCTTTCTCAGCAAGAGGAGCCATGCTCCAACTTTGAGATTGAAGCATATACTCACCACAAATATAACAGAGTTATCAGAGTAAACAGAGTATCGCAGATGTTGCAACATTGAAGAGATATTTTGCTATCACAAGTATTCCTGAAAATGCAATCACTTTATCATAATGAGGACACACAATATGCTATGCATGGAGGGTATGCACATTGATGTGATTGCAAACTAACACATGTAAGCATAATGCACTGAGCGGTGTGTACGTGATGCTTTAATAGTCTTTCTAAAACCTGTCCTGCCGCGCAGTAACCACTCTGCCTAAGCTTGCCAGGCATGCCTGGACAAGATACAAAACTTCACAGCTTACATTGTGGGCAACATTTTGATTGACTTGAATTATGAATTGAAATAATAAATCTAAGCGATTTCAAAAAAATACTGCATGATAGGGAAATTTCATGGTGAATTTCAAGATCAGCAGCCCAAACTCCATAAGGTACACCCAAAAGAATTCAGGAAACAAAATCTTTGGTTTCTAGCGTAGGAGGGCTAAACCTCCTAAAAAGGTAACTATCAGGTCTCGTGCTCCAGTGTCCTAGGAAGCAAAGTGAACCCTGATGGACTGGGTAGATGAGATCTACAGCGAGATCGAATGGCCAGGAACACGGTTTTGCAATACTTCATGAAGAGACAAAAGCATGACGAGGCACAGAAGAAGTCATGGCCATCCGCTGGAACAAGAGAAGACTGCAATTCTGAAGTCTGCTCATCCCACTAGGCTCAGACTTCTGAGGTATACAGAGTGGGACTGCTCCAGTGCAACAGCTCTTCTGCTTTAAAACTCTCCCACACGAGTGTCCTGACAGACAGTCACCAGTAGTATTGGTAGTGTTCCAACTTGTTATGTATTTCATTTAAATTCATAATTTGTTACTCAGTTAAATGGTAGCTTGTCTTTTTTTTAATACCTTTGTAACTATTTCCATGAAGCTTTGGATAATTGGGCAACTGCTTAATTAAGCCAAATTGTGCTGGTCTTGAAGTATCCCAATTAATTAATTGGGTAACCTCCAACCTGATGGCATGAACATTGACTTCTCTAACTTCTGTTAATGCCCTTCCTCCCCTTCTTACCCCATCCCTGACATATTTAGTTGTTTGCCCATTCTCCATCTCCCTCTGGTGCTTCCCCCACCTTTCTTTCTCCCGAGGCCTCCCGTCCCATGATCCTTTCCCTTCTCCAGCTCTGTATCACTTTCGCCAATCACCTTTCCAGCTCTTAGCTTCATCCCGCCCCCTCCGGTCTTCTCCTATCATTTCGCATTTCCCCCTCCCCCCACTACTTTCAAATCTCTTACTATCATTCCTTTCGGTTAGTCCTGACGAAGGGTCTCGGCCCGAAACTTCAACAACGCATCTCCCTATAGATGCTGCCTGGCCTGCTGTGTTCCACCAGCATTTTGTGTGTGTTGTTGTTAATTAATCCGAATCCACTTTATCAATCATGCAATTTCTTATGCACTGTAACATTACAGTTAGTAATATCAGAATTTTATTAATTTCAGCAATTATTTATTGAATTGAATTGACTTTATTTTTACATCCTTCCAATATGTGAGGAGCAAAAATTTGTATGTTATGTCTCCATCTAAATGTGTAATGTGCAATTAATAGTAATTTGTAATAAATAGTATGTACAACAGGACAGTCAATATAACATAGAAGTACAATTGTATCAGCGTGAATTAATCAGTCTGATGGCCTGGTGGAAGAAGCTATCCCGGAGCCTATCGGCCCTGGCTTTTATGCTGTGGTACCATTTCCCAGTTGGTAGAAGCTGGAACAGTTTGTGTTTGGGGTGACTCGGGTCCCCAATGATCCTCCGGGCCTTTTTTTGCACACCTATCTCTGTAAGTGTCCTGAATAGTGGGAATTTCTTAGCATACAAGGCAATCATATCATATTTTAAAATTCAATAATACATTCATTCCCAATTAGTTTTAATATGAATCAATGCTAAATACATCAACTATGCATAAGAACACCCTCCCATCTGAATAATTGCCTTTAAGCAAATAATGTTTTCTTTCGGTCTTTACATGGGCTAATTGCTAAGATTAAGGATTAAAGACTAGCTTTATTTGTCACATGTACAACAAAACATATTGTAGAGTGAATTGTGTCATTTGTGTCCTGGACCTGCACAGTCTGAATATGTGCTGGGGGCAGTCCACAAGTGTCCTCATGCTTCTGGTGCCAACAGCATGCTCACAACTTATTAACCCTTACTCGTATGTCTTTGGAATGTAGGAGGGAACTGGAGAACCCAGAGAAAACCCGTATAGTCATGGGCAGAACATACAGATTACTTACAGACAGCAACAAGAATTGATCCCTGATTATATAGTTGTTGCTGTAAAGTATTAAGTGAATTGCTGTACTGCCATGGCATTTCTTGAGCAGTACTAGCTTTGAGAAGGTGCTGAGCTTCAAGAAGCTTCGTGAATTATTGCACCCCTATTGGTTACCTGAGGAATTTACATATGGTGACCCAGTGACGATGAGGAATCATTGATAAAGTTCCATGTTAGATTGCTGCCGAGTTTGGAGTGCAGTTTTAGATAATGCTGTTTCTTCCTTGTCCTGATAGATGGAAAATGTTGCAAAACTGGGAAGTACTGTTGACTTAATTTCAGGCAGTTGCTGCAGTGATATTTCATCGATGACGTACACTACAGACATGATGCCATGGCTGTAATGACAGACTGCTTTGTGTGTTGTTGGATGCCAGTGAAGAATGGTCAGTTACATTCTTTACTTTTGCTTTGTGGGTCCTTGAGAGGTTTTGAGGATTTGGTGGGTAGGAGGGAGAGGAAGTGAGGAGGGAGGAAGGGAGGGCAAGTTATTTGCTGCAGAACACCCAGCTTTTGGCTTAGTCATAAGCTTTTTGAGCCTTGGAACATCTCCCAGGCATTTCTTGGCACTCATACATGTTACTTGTCAGCTAAGTCGGAATTTTTGTCAAACACTTCATGCAGCAGAGATGGACTATTACACTACTTGAGTAATTATGAACAGTGCAATCTTTATTCTACATTCACATTTTGATAAAGTGTCACAGTGAAAAGCAGTTGTATTTATTGAAGTTAACACTGGTCTAGTGGACACCTAAATATATGGTAGCTATCTAATAAATACAATAATATCTTTTGTAAACAGAAGAGAGTCTGCAGATGCTGGAAATCCAAAGAAATGCTGGAGGAACTCAGCAGAATAAAGAGTTGCTGTTTCGGTCCAAGACCCTTCCTCTGGACCCTCCATATTGTACTTTCTTCCAAGCTGGAAATGTTCTGGAAATGAAAGAAAAGGTGTGAAAAATCTTCACTTATTCCCCTCAAATATACAGCCAAACCAATTGTTTTAAGCCAATCTACCCAGCATAAAATCTTCCCAAAGTATAAATATTGAAATATGTTCTTGAGTTTTTCAGAGTTTGAAAAAACAAGTATATCATTCCATCCATTCACTCAACTGACAAAATGCAGGGAATATATGGTGTAGATAGACTTAGTTCTTTAAGACAACATAATAGTTTATTAATGTTTATTTCTCACTTCGGACCTCAGAGGTTTCAATCAAGTTGATAGATGTTACAGCAATTGGACATCAGAGAAATAGAAAATCTCCTGTGCAGTATGACTCTATTCTGGTGATAACTAGTTTTGACAGATATGAAAATGTGCAAAAATTTGATTAATGTTCCTTTGATGTGATTTCAAACTTTATAAGTGTTGATTTTCTTTGGTATCTTCTCTGATAGACATACTTCTGGACTGCAACGTTAGTTGATTTCTAGTGTTACACTGCACCTCCTATCAATACCAGACTGCAGTCTCTAAATTGTCAGACTATTTGTACAGATTGAGTTGAGGCTTTTTTCCAAATTTTCAGCAGACTGAAAGCCATTGTATTCAGTCCTTGCTGTTAACTCTGTTCTCTAATCATCTTTTTTTCCCTGACTGCTGCCGTTGTAAGAATTGCCCCTTGTAACGATGATCGGAGAGGTGATATTTACTGACAAGTAACTTCATTGTTTAAACTAACTAGTATGTGAATTCATACACTAAATGCCTTGTGTGCACACCCGCTAAGTATCCCTGACTCTCCTGAACAGTCAAAGAATAGCAAAGCCAGACAAAGGAGACTACGCTGACTTGGCGTTCCACATAGTCCCAATTCACCCACCACGTGTTCCACGCAAGGTCGCTCACACTTGTATCTGTGGTGGCTATCCTTCAAAGATACTGTTGCCAGCACACACAAAACATCCACTTTTATATCCATTCCTTATCAATTCAAATATCGCATTGCAGTGTCATTGGCCACAGGTGATGAATCAGACCATTAACACCTTGTTATTGGCTCTGCTCCAAGGTAGCATCCATTTATTGTCCCCATCCTATCAAGAGACTGTTGATAATTCAGCAGGTCCAGTAGCATCCATGGAAACAAGCAGGCAACGTATCGGGCCGAGACCCTTCATCAGGTATCTTAACGAAGGGTCTCGGCCCGAAATGTTGACTGCTCGTTTCCACAGATGCTGCCTGACCTGCTGAGTTCCTCCAGCTTGTTGTACGTGTTGCTTTGACCACAGCATCTGCAGTGTACTTTGTGTTGACAGTTGGTCATTTATTCAATATCAGCAATGAGTTTGAATCGCTCCAGGCTGGCATCAGCCCTAACATTCACAAACTGGCACGTTATATCCAACCAAGGACATCTCACTAATAATTTCTTATTTGGAAATGATCTCCTGTCCAGCAGATTATGTGAAGTATCATTGAGTCTTCTTTAAAACACTGATTAAGCCAAGTAATTCAAGCTCACAAAATGCAGAACAGCGTGTCTTCAAAAAAAGGCAGCCTCCATCCCAAGCACCTGGCAAGAACAAAGACAATTAGTCTGCTTCCAATGTCCTCGATCTATTTGAATTCACTGATTTGTAGACCGTCGTTCCTTCTGGCCTACACTGCCAAAACGGATTAATTCAATTCAAGTTGTTTAAGGTCATTCCCAGCATACACGTGTAAAGGAGAACAAAATAATTGATACTCCACAACTGACGCAGCACAAGGAATAAGATAAAAAACAGAATAATTTAAAAAATACAATAAATGTAAGTACATAAGATACATTATAAACATAGATTGATTTCTTGTTTATTTATTTATTGACAAACAGTGCAAGATAGGTCTTTCCGGCTCTTCAGACTGCACTGCACAGAAATCCCTCGATTTAACCCTAGCCTAATCATGGGGCAATTTACAATGACCAATTAACTTGTACGCCTTTGGACTGTGGGAGGAAACTGTAACATCTGGAAGAAACCCACATGGTCACAGAGTGAAGATACGAACTCCTTACAGGCAGTTATGTGAATTGAACCCCAGTCACCTGTACTGTAAAGCATTGTGCTAACCACTACACTACCGTGTGCCCCCATGTATGCCCATAAGGTTATGCTAGGCTCAGGAGTATCTGTACATAAGGCGACCGACAGGGAGTGATATAATTGTGCTGGTGAGATTGGTAGATGTGTTGATCAGCATTACTGCTTGGCAAATGTATCTATTTTTGATCCTGGTTGTCCTAGCATGAACGCTACGTAACCTCCTACCTGACAAACTTTTGGCCAAGCAGTCCATAAGAATGGTGAGTGAGATTATTCATGATGTTCCTGGCCTTTTTCCAGCACAATTCTGAATATATGCCCTTGATGGCACGAACACTGTTACTGGTAATGGGTTGGGCAGTTTTGACTATTGGAAATAGACTGTTTGAAACCTTGGTGCATAGTTGACTCTGTGTGCTGAGTTTCAAACTTTACTGGTCTAAATAATTACAGAGATAGAAACATAGAAAACCTTCAGCACAATACAGGCCCATCAGCCCACAAAGTTGTGCCAAACATGTCCTTACTTGAGAAATTACCCAGGGTTACACATAGACCTCTATTTTTCTAAACCACGTACCTATTCAGGAGTCTCATAAAAGACCCTAACATATCCAACTCCATCACCGTCACCGGCAGCCCTTTCCATGCACTCACCACCCTCCGCATAAGAAAACTTAGTCCTGAGATCTCCTCTGTACCTAATTCCAAGCACTTTAAAACTGTGCCCTCTCATGCTAACCATTTCAGCCCTGGGGAAAAGCCTCTGACTATCCACACGATCAATGCCTCTCATCATCTTATACACCTCTGCTCATCAGAAATCACCATTGTTGTGATGGTGATACAACAGTGGTCTCTGGGTACAGGAAAAGTGCCAGTAATTTCATGTGTTTGTGCTTCTAAAGGATAGCCTATAAGTTCTCTACTCCAGCTCTAAATATTCAAGGTTTAACTTTTCAAAGTAAATTTATTATTTAAGTACCTATACGTCACCATATACCTTGAGGTTTGTTTCCTTGCAGGCATATACAGGGAAATAAAAAATTACAATAGAATTTCGGAAAAACCACAAATAACAAAAACGGACTCACAAATAATCAATATGTAAAAGAAGACAAATTGTACAAGTAATATGAAGGTAAATCAATAATACTGAGGTGTAGATTTTTTGGAAGTGAGTGAGGCTATTGGTGCAGCATTGAGGTGAGTGAAGTTAAGCACACTGATTCAAGAGCTTGATGGTTGCAGGGTAATAACCATTCCTGAATCTGGTGGTGTGGGACCTAGGACTGACAGAAATGGGAATTTTGCTCACTAATTTCCATTATACCTGAAACCAAATGACACAACACAAGGGACCTCAGCAACGGTGTTCTTTTTCCAACTCCAGCTAATTTAAAACCGCATTTTTAAATAATGTAACAACGTTCAGTGTTCAAAATAAATGCAGATGAATTTTTAAGTCAATACTTTTAAAAGATTTTGTCAGGGAACAGTGTATAAATAACAAGCAGGAAAGGGATGGGGTGGATCCTTGGGGAAGACTAGAGCAACAGCTGGGTGTGGGGGACGTAACGATTGCTGATAATTCACTGGCAACCAATCAACTGATAAAGAGAAGAGATGGGAAGATGTTGTCTGTCCAGAGTAACACACACAATATACTGGAGGAACTCAGCCCGTCAGGCAGAATCTATTCAGATGAATAAAGAGTTGAGGTTTTGGGTCAAAACCTTGCATCTGGAAACAAATAATGGGTCAGTCCTGTGTCAGAGACTGAAGACTGGTTGAGAAAGAACAAGGAAAAAAATGATTGCAGTAGTTACAGACAGGCTGTTCTTAATGACTTAAATTGGATAGGTATTTGGACAGGAAAGGAATGAAGGGCAGTGGGACTAGTGGGAAATGAATGCAGGTCAGTGGGACTAGGTGAGAGTGAGCATTCGGCACGGACTAGAAGGGCCGAGATGGCCTGTTTCCATGCTGTAATTGTTTTATATTTATATAAATAATTGCACATACTACGCCAAGAAAAAGTAGCAACCTCACAGTTACACAAATCCATCTTCCCTGAAGTGGATTATTCAAAGAGCAAGAACATTCTTCTAAACGACACACACAAAATGCTGGTGGAACACAGCAGGCCAGGCAGCATCTACAAGGAGAAGCACTGTCGACATTTCAGGCCGAGACCCTTCGAAGAGTCGAAACGTCAACAGTGCTTCTCCTTACAGATGCTTCCTAGCCTGCTGTGTTCCACCAACATTTTGTGTGTGTTGTTGTTTGAATTTCGAGCATCTGCAGATTTCCTCGTGTTTGTACATTCTTCTGAAGTTTGGACCAACATTTATTCATCAGCTAATACTATTAATGTTGATTCTTTTTGTGGAATGATGCTGCTGAAAAGTGACATGTACCTACGTTGGCACATTGACTTCACTATATGTGTACCCGAATAGCAGTTAAATGATTAAGATTGGCCCAAATAATGATGCATGTAAGCAAGTTTCCATTATAATTCAACATTTTGATTATAACACAGCCAAAATGTATTAACAGGAAATTCTTCACTTGAATTGCGTACACAATATTTTATAACTTAAGATTATTGCAAAAGTTACACAATATGGCTGACAAGTACATTCAAATAAAAGTATTACTTATGTTTACTCATAAGTGATGTGAAACAAAAAGATTCCTTATGTCATTTTACTTACGTCAAACTGGATAATCCATCAGAATCAATTACTTTTTCAGAGAATATTTTTCATTACTTGATGGACAAATGGATTTCTCAAATCTAACCTTGCTCACGGATTATGAGGTTTCTCAGTGATCTTACTCAATTACTTACATTGTCCTCTGAATCCACTCTTGTTTAGGTGGCCCTTTTAGCACAATTGTCCTTTGTGCACTGCATAGAATTATAACTATGCATGAAACATTTTGTGAGAACCTATGTTCTTTTCTGCTCTGGGATTTCAAATTTCAATGAAAGTGTTACATTTCTGTTTAATTTCTGATCCCCAGGGTTCTTCTACAAGTCAAGAAAGACAAGTAGTTTCAATTCTAAGTTTTCACTTTATTTTAGAGTACAAACAAATATACTAAGCAAACTGAAGAGCTGAGAAACTGCTCAGAGGTGTAAGACAAAGGAATAAATATGTTGCTTCTGAAAAATCCATTACTCATCACATAAGATAAGGGAAATTCCTCAGATAGAAATGAATTAGCTAATAAGCTACATAATTAAAACAATTACATCACACAGGTAATGTGCTAATACTTGGCCAATGAAAAATAAGAAAGGTACTAAACTGCCAGTTTAGTTGCAATGCTGCTTTCTGCCAGTGAGTTTGACAAGTATTTGTGTTTGTTTAAAAAGTACAAATCTTCAGGCTCGGCCAGCACGTGTTCGTCCAGGGGAAAACAACTTCTCGCCCCACCAAACTGAGAAATCTCACCTGTGTGGGTGCTGCATAATGTGTTGCCTGGTTACAAATCTGCACTGCAGAATATCAGACAGTACACCATAAGCAATTAAATGATTGAACTTTATAAATCTTAATATGGATAGAGGGTTAGTAAAGAAAATAAAAATAAAAGCGTCCATTTTAAGGAAAAAATCTATTGCACATCATTGGAGCTCACTGTTCGTTCATTTGTCCCTGTTGATCTCCAAGCCAGCCTTTGGACCCTCGCTCCTCAGTCCACTCCGTCCGGTGGTCTTCCAACTCTCTCCATTACTCCCTGACGAGAGACCGCAAATATCTCTCTTCCAGACTCACAAGAAAGAACATTTTTCCCATTGGATAACATACATTCCAAAGCCCCATTATGTCTAGTCATAACTCAGACATCGCTGCTACAGAGAGACCATTACATTAACAGTGAAGCATTACATAGAAGCCATCATATTAGCCTTAGCAGTGAAACCTTACAGCGTGTTACACTTATAAAAGCTATTATTTAAAAAATAGTGGTTTCCAACAGATGATACTTATGTCATGATACATCTAAAAATGACCTTTCATAGCAAAATTGAAATGAAAAATTAAATTATAATCCTTCCGAACAATATGAAACTATAATGCAATACGAACAAGTGTTTACTTATTTTTATTTATATTTAGCCATGCAGCATGGAACAGGCTCTGCCAGCCCACTGAACCACGTCACCCAGCAACCAACAGGTATAACCCTAGCCTAATCACAAGACAATTTACAATCACCAATTAACATAATAATCAGCACGTCTTTTGACTTTGGGAGCAAACTGGAGCGCCCGGAGGAAACCCACATGCGCACAGGAAGGACATACAAACGTGCTTATAGATGGTACTGGAAGTAAACTCTGAGCTCCAACTCCCCAACTGCTACACTACCACGGGGCTCTGATTATTTAATACAGCGTGTGCAAGTTCTCTCTATAATACCACTGCACTCCAGTTATCTAACACAACATGTACTAATTCTCTCTGATAACGATACACCTATTCATCAGTGTAGCATTAAGTTGTTTCTGAAACTAATCTTTCAGCATTATTTAGTTTCTGCTTTGAATTAACAAACATCTTGGTCTCAATTTTCCAGACACAGGAACTTGTGCAAACCTCCAGAAGTTCTGCCAAACTAAAGTGTGGATAAACCTTAAATCTCACCATGATTAAAATTTCCCATTTACAGTATATTCCACATCATATTAAAATTGCAGCAATGAACTTTGTTTCCATATTTTCTTAAGTTTTGAGCAAGATGGATGATAAAATTACCCCTTAAACATAGATTCATTAATATCCTTACCATGTGCTACTTTGTCATGAGATCGAGCTTATTGCTTTGCTATACTTGAAAACGATAGATGAATTTACTCATTTTTCAGAATGTGACCATTCCTGGCATGATCTCTGTTTACTGCCAATCCTCATCTGATATTGAGAAGGGAGAAGACAACCACATTTTGGAATCACTGCAGTCCTTGCTCGGGTGACGGGGGGGGGGGGGTGCGGGGGAGGAATGTCTCTACCAAAGGAGGTGTAAGTCACTCCTTCTCTCTGCCAGCCTGCAGGTCCCCCTGGGGCAAGGTGTAGCACCTGCTTAGCTCCCTGATCAGGGTCATGTGAAGCCATGAAAGCAGGTGATGGATGGTCGTAAGAGCAGCTGGTTCATATCACAAGTCCTGGTTGTGTGACCGCTGATGCCCGGTAGACAGTCTCTGAAGGGTATTGATAATGGCTTGGTGGGTCACCCATTTTGTTAGGACACTGCTCAGAAGAAGGCAATGGCAAATCACTTCTGTGGAAAGATTTGCCAAGAACAATCATGGTCATGGAAAGACTATAATTGCCCATATCATGCAACATGGCAGTTAATAATGATGATGGATGATACTCAATGTGTTTTTATAGGCAGATCCAGGAATTAAATCCAGTGACACCAAAGGAATAGTGATATACACTCAGTGGCCACTTTATTACCTACCTCCTGTACCTAATAAAGTGGCCACTGAGTGTACATTTGTGATCTTCTGCGGCTGTAGCCCATCCACTTCAAGGTTCGATGTGTTGTGCATTCAGAGATGCTCTTCTGCACACCACTGTTGTAACGTGTGGTTACCTGAGTTACTGTCACCTTCCTGCCAGCTAGTACCAGTCAGGCCATTCTCCTCTGACCTCTCTCATTATAAGACATTTTCACCCACCGCTCAGCCATTCACTGGATGTTTTTTTTTTATTTATTCACCATTCTCTGTAAACCCTAGAGACTGTTGTGTACGAAAATCCTAGTAGATCAGCAGTTTCTGAGATACTCAAATCACCCTGTCTGGCAGCATCAATCATTCCATGGTCTAAGTCATTTAGATCACATTTTGTTCCCATTCTTATGTTTGGTCTGAACAACAACTGAACCTCATGGCCATGTCTGCATGCTATTATGTGTTGAGTTGCTGACAGTTGATTGGCTGATTAGATATTTGCATTAAGGAGCAGGTGTGCCTAACAAAATGACCACTGAATGTATTTCCAGTCAGGATGGTTTGTTGGAGGAGAATTCACATTGCTCCCATTCTCCTGTTGTCCATGTCTTTCTTCATAGCAGAGATCATGAGTTTGGGAGGTGCAGTTGGAGTAGCATCAGTTCATTATCTACAGCCCATTTGTGGGTGACACACACTTGTAGATGGTCAGAAAGAATATTAATGGTGATGGATGGGTACCAATCAAATGGGCTACTTTGTCCTGCTTGGCACCAAAGTCCAAAGTGAATTTATTAACAAAGAACGTATCTGTCAACGTATACTACCCTGAGCAACACTTTCTTAAAGGCATTCACAGCAGAACAAAGAGATATAACAGAATCAATGAAAAACTACACCCATACAAAGAATGAGGGTCAAACCAATGTGCAAAGGAACACAACAATAAATAAATAATACCGAGAAGCTGAATTGTAAAATCTTTTAAAGTTAATCCATAGGTTGTGGAATCAGTTCAGAGTTGAAGTGAGTGAACACCAGTCCAGGTGTCCGATGGCAGAAGGGTAATAACTGTTTCTGAACCTAGTGCTGTGTGATCTAAGGCTCCTGTACCCTCTTTTTTGATGGCAGCAGAGAGAAGAGGGCATGACCTGGATGGTGGGGGTTCTGGAACCATTCCAGAATCTGGTGATTCTTGAAAGATCATCACTAACGTATAAGAGGTGGATAAGATGATGAGATGCATTGACCGTGTGGATAGCCAGAGACTTTTTCCCAGGGCTGAAACATCTAACACGAGGGGGAATAGTTTTAAGGTGCTTGGAAATAGGTACCGAGGGGATGTCAAGGTTAAGTTTTTCACACAGAGAGTGGTGGAAGCAGTTACAACAGGGTATTTTAAGACCCTCTTAGGTAGGTACATGGAGCTTAGAAAAATAGTGGGCTATACACTAAGGAAATTCTAGGCAGTTCCTAGAGCAGGTTCCATGTTTAACACAACATTGTGGGCTGAAGGGCCTGTAATGCGCTATAAATTTCTGTGTCCTATGTTCTAATGCCTCCACAAACTCTTCATCCACCTTTTTAAGAACTCAGGGCATACATCATCTGATCCAGGTAACTTATCTACCTTCAGAACTTTCAGTTTCCCAGGAACCTTCTCTCCAAAAGTGGTAACTTCATGCACTTCATGTCCCCTGACACCTGGATCTTCCACCATACTGCTAGTGTCTTCCACAGTGAAGACTGATGCTAAATACTTAACTCATCTACCATTTACTTGTCCCCCAATACTACTTCTCCAGCATCTTTTCCCAGTAGTCTGATATCCACTTTCAAATCTTTTTTACACTGTATTATTTGGAAAAAAAACTTTTTGTATCCCCTTTAATACTATAAGCTTGCTTACTTTTGTATTCCATCTTTATCTTAATGACATTTTTTTTGCCTTCAGTTGGGAAAATCCTTCCCAATCCTCTAACTTCCTATTAATTTTTGCTCTATTATATGCCCTTTCTTTAGTTTTTTTGTTGGCTTTGACTTCTCTTGTTAGCCATGGTTGTGGTCATCGTGCCTTTAAATACTTCTTCATACTTGGGATATTTATAATATGCCTTCCAAATTGCTTCCAGAAATTTCAGCTGTTTCTGCTCTGCTGTCATCCCTGCCAGTGTTCTTTTCCAATCAATGCCAGCCAACTCCTCTCTCAAGCCTTTATTATTCCCTTTACTCCACTAAAATTATCCGATTTTAGCTTCTCCTTCTCAAATTTCAGGGTGAAGGTTCTTTCTACTCCAGCCCTTGACCTTTCCTGCCTACCTGGGTTCACCTACCAGCCAGCTAGCCTCTTTCCCCTGCACCCATCTTTTTATTCAGACTTCCTCCCTCTTCCCTCTCAGTCCTGAGGTGTCTTGTCCAAAAACATTGACTGTTTACTCTTATCCATAGATGTTGTCTGCCCTGCAGAGTTCCTCCAGCATTTTGCGTCTGTTACTTTGGATTTCCAGCATCTGCAGATTTCCTCATGTTTACTATTGGTAGATGGGTTTAATATTGTCAAATATACCAAGGTACTGTGAAAAGATTTGTTTTCCATACTGCCTATACAGATTAATTCATCACATCACTGAACTGAGATTGTATAAGGAAAAACGTACAGCAGAATGCAAAATGTGTTACTGTTACAATAAGGTACAAGGCCATAATGAAGTAGATTGTGAGGTCAAGAAGAGTTTATTTTATCATACCAGGCAATCATTCTCCAGTCTTATAATGATGGGGTAGAAGCTGTCCTTGAGCCTAGTGGTGTGTGCTTTCAGGCTTTTGTATCTTCTGCCCTGTGGGGAGGGGGGGGGGAAGGGATAAGAGAGACCGCTACTTCAATGACAAGGACACTGACGCATATCTTTATCTCATGTTTGGACTAAGGTTAGATTAACATCTAGAGCTGAGTGGTTTTGATAAAACCCAAATTGGGCATTAGACAGCAGATTAGTGGTCAGGAAGTTTCACGTAATGTCATTGTCTATCATAATTTCGATCACTCCACTGATAAGAAAGTTAATTGATAAGGCAGTAACTAGCTCAAGGGGTTTGTTCTGCTTTTAGAAAACAATGGTTCACTCACCAACTGATGTGGACTCCGTCTGTCAACAATGTCCTGCCAGTCTTGGTCTGTTAAACCGTGTTGACACTGAAATCCACTATCAGGAGTGCATTCTTTGCCACATGCATCTCATGCAATACTCTCTGCTTCTTTTGAGTGTTGTTCAGTATGCAGAAGATGATTATCAGGAGGATATAATCTTGCCCATGTTTGAGGAGATTTGGTATGTCACCTAAGACACTCATAAATTTCTACAGATGTACTCTGGGGAGCAATCTGACTGGCTGCATCACCATTTTGAGTGGAGGTGGGGGATAGGTTGCTACTTCACAGGATTGAAATAAACTGCAGAGAGTTGTAAACTTAGTCAGCTGCTTCACAGGAACTAGCCCCTGTAGTATTCAGGACATCTTCAAGGAGTGATGCCTCAAAAAAGCAGCGTCTGTCATTATAGACACTCATCATCCAGGTCTCATTGCTATCATTAGGGAGAAGGTACAGAAGCCTGAAATCACACACTAAAAGATTCAGAAACAGCTTCACATTTTTCTAATATTATGCATTGCATTGTACTATTGCCATAAAGACAATAAATTTCACGACATATGCTGATGATATTAAACCTGATTCTGATTATACCATGTGACTTATATGCAAGTGTGTATTAGTACGCTATAATAGAAATAAGTGAAACCTGGTTGACATCAAAGGATGGTGAAGAATATAGTATTAAAGAATATACTTTGCTTAGGAAAGCTAGGCAAGATTGTAAAGGCGTAGAAATAGACATGTACATAAGGGAGAATGTAAACGTGAGGTTGCTTATGATAGGACACTTAGCAAAGATATCTGGGTGAGAATTGAAAGCTAAAGGATAAAGGAATAGCACTGGGTTTATGTTGTAGACCCCCTAATGCTGATAGTGACTTTAATAAACAACTCTATCAGAATATCAAAATCAAGTTCTGAGGGTGATGTTATACTTAAGAGAGACTTTAATTTCCCAAACATTGAGTGGGAGAACCCAGTGAATAACTGATTGCAAGAAAGTGAATTTAGAGAGTCATTGAATGATTATTTTTGACCCAGTATATCAAGGATGGCCAACTTATGGTGCATGCACCAAAAGTGGTGCATTGGATGATTAGAAGTGACGCATTGCACCCCAGTGATAATAATAAAAAAGTAAGCCTACTCATGCAAAAAGTACTAACCAAAAACCGATTTGTAGAAAAAAATCTATGACAGGAATTCAAGTAGCTGACAGCTAGAAATGGGTTTTACTGAGAATTTTATTATTTCATGCACATCTTTTGGCGAATGTTATCTTCTTTCACATTAATCTGTTTTCAATTAAAAAGAAATGTTCAATGAGTCAAACTAGGAAAGAAGGACTTTTGTTCTGCAGTCGTTCCTTAACTGTTCAAAACACGTTTGATACTTGTTTGATCCTGAGGCGCCAGGCTTCTGCACCAGTGGTACGTCCCAGGTTTTGCCAGTCCGTTTACAATTGACGCTCGTGCGCTACGGAGTTGTGCTTTGTTTGTCCTTTGTGAACAGTTGCAGTTTGGTACTATTTTGAAAATTAAGCCTTGTTTTTACATTCAGTTACCCATCACGATGCAAAAGAAAATGAGCAAAAGAAAAGCAGAAAGTGATAGTAAGCGTGAATTCAATGAACAGTGAGAAAATGAGTTCTTATTTAAAGCGGGTCCATCAGGAAAACCGTTGTGCATTGTTTGTGAAAACACTTTCTCACATAATAGAAGACATGATCTTAATAGACACTATAAAACACAACATCAGACTGAAATAGAAGGAAAACTGAAGCTAGTGCTTGGGTCTGAGTTACAGAAAGAACATGTGATTAAGAAAAAGGAAGAAATCAAAAGAAGGCAAATATATTTGTTAAAAGTCTCATTAAGATAAGTAATATTTAACTTGTTTTTATATTAAATCAATATATCATGTAAAATGCTAAATATGTCTATATTAACATTTATACAAGAATTGAATGGGGGTACAAAAGTTGTATGGCGCATCTGAACTTGTGTGTGAAAAAATTGATGCATGGAATGTAAAAGGTTGGCCACCCCTGCAGTTTGTTACTGCACCAAGGAGAAGGGAGGCCTGGCTAGATTTGATATTCTGTTACAATCAGGATAGACTTTTGAGAACAGATGTTGTGGAGCCTTTTGGTGTGGTGATATGACATGTAAGAACGTGATTGGAGAGAGTTCTGAGCATGCGCAGGAATGACAGAAAGATCGATAAACATGGCATTATAAACATGTAGTGGTTGTTGTTAAATAAAAGTTCTATTTCTTCCAGAAGATGGTTCTTTATTAGTAACCCCCGGTACGTATGAATATAAAGAACACAACATGGTGTCAGAAGTCGGTCTGGAAGAATAATACATTTCCTAACCGTGCAAAGCTTCGGAAGCCATGACATCACAGGCTAAAGAACTTTTCATTGAGAGCTGCAACGTAGACGAGCACGAACATATTAGAAAAAAAAATAAAACAACAACAAAAACGACAGAGAGCAAAACGTCATCTGAGAGAGAAAAGATTTGTGATCACTGTGGGTGGCAGCATCAGACAAAACAGTGTCCAGCGTATGGGAAAAGGTGCAATGACTGCGATAAGAGTAATCATTTTTCATGCTGTTGCAGAAATGGAAAGAAAATAAAACAAGTAAATGCAGTGCTTGAAACTGAACTTTGAGGAGTTCTATATTGATGTGCTTTGTGAAAATGAACAAAGTAAGAATGACTGGACTATTCCATTGCAAGTGAACCAAAACCATATTCTGTTTAAACTTGATACTGGAGCACAAGTAAATGTTCTTGCAGAATCTGAGTTTAACGCATTAAAGCCGAGACCAGTTACATCAGACAAATATAAAAGTGACTGGGTATTCAGGTGCAGACACTCCAGTTAAAGGAACATGTGTGGAAAAAGTATCACACAAAAATATAGTGCACACGCTTTCATTTGTGGTGGTGCCAAGGAATATACAGTCAATACTGGGTCTATCTGACTGTGAGAGACTGAATTTGGTGAAAAGAGTCTTAGTCCTGGACAGTGACGCAGAGTCAGAATACAGTGACTTGATGAAAGAGTATGAGGACTTGTTCAAAGGGCTTGGTTGTCTTTCAGGAGAGCGCACGATTAAAATTTAGAGCACGGTGCCACCCATAGTATTTCCATGTAGAAAAGTGCCTTTTTCATCATCAACTGAAAACAGATCTTGACAGAATGGAATGGCTAGGAGTCATAAAAAAAATTGATGAACCGACTGAATGGGTCAATTTCTGTGTCATTATTGATAAGAAAAATGGAAAACTGAGGATTTGCTTAGATTCAAGAGACTTGAATTGAGCCATTGAACAGGAGAGAGCACTGCCTACTCGTGGAGAAATTATGTCACAGTTTGTTAATGCAAAGTACTTTAGTAAATTAGATGCATCCTCTGGATTCTGACAACTTAAACCAGCTGAACCAGTTCAGTTGTGTACCTTTAACATTCCTTTCGGAAAATACTGTTTTCTTCAGCTTCCGCTTGGAATTGCATCAGCTCCTGAAGTGCACCATGAAACTATTCACATGCTATATGAGCACATTGAGGGCGTGGATACTTCCATGGATGATATTATTTGGGGATCATCTAAACAAGAGCACGACGCCAGACTCAGACAAGTCTTTGAGGCAACACACAAGGCAAACCTGAAGTTGAATAAAGACAAATATAAGCTAGGAGTGACTAAACTTACCTTTGTGGGTGATATCATCAGCAAAGAGGGTGTGCGTCCTGATCCGTTGAAGGTTTCTGCTATTGAGAACATGCCAAGACCGCAATGTAAAAAGGATGTTCAAAGGTTCATTGGAATGGTCAAGTACATGGGAAAATTCATACCCAATCTTTCGGAACAGCTTGCCCCATTGAGGCAGCTAACGGAAAAGAGAAATGAATGGAGCTGGAATCATGAACAGGAGAAGACATGGCAAAATCTCAAGAAAGTGCTCACAAAAGATCCTGTGTTGAAATTCTATGATGCTGAGAGACCCATCAAAATCTCATGTGATGCATCTCAAGCAGGCTTAGGGGCAGTATTACTCCAGAAACATGATAAGGAATGGCTACCAGTGGCATATGCATCTCGTTCATTATCTGATCCAGAAACAAGGTATGCCCAAATTGAAAAAGAACTGCTCAGTATTCTGTTTGCATGTGAGAGATTTCATCATTTTTCTGTCAGGACAATCTATTGATGTTGAAACTGATCATAAGCGCCTTATTGCATTGTTTCGCAAACCTTTAAGTGACTGCGCTTTGAGAATTCAGCGAATGATGATCAAATTGCAAAGATATGCATTGAGTGTGTCATCCACACCTGGAAAATTCATGTACACGGCTGACACACTTTCCAGAGCTGTGGATCCAACAACAAAAGACAGTCACAGGGACACTGTTGATGTTCAGGCATTTGTTGATACGATCATAGAGACTGTACCTGTTGCTCCCGAAAAGTTGGAACTGCTGCTGTCATGGTCTCAATTGTCAACCCCGTATCTTGCCCCTAATCTCCTTTGATTATGTCTTGATTCCAATCGTTAATTTCCCATTTACTGCTATTTCGCTTGATGAGAGCACACTGGTCTCCATCAAGAACTGCAGTATAAGAATTCTGGCATCACAACCACTGGTTGCCAGTTCGTTGGTCTATTCCCGTGTGATAACTTAGTTTCCCAACCCCTTAGAACCGTTAGTTCTAGGTTCAGCTCCAGTTTAAAGATATTCTATGAAAATCCCGTCTCCATGTCAAGACCCCATATCAGAGCTCCATGTCACGATTCTTCTTGTTTGATGTTCAACGTTCACATCTGCATCAGCAATCAGCATCCCCAACTCAGTCTCCATGCCTGTGTCCTGCACTTGGGTTCACTCCAGTCTCTCATTGCAACAGCTGTGTCTTGAGACAGAGAGGGACAAAATTCTCAGTCATGTAATACAAGTGCTGATGGATGGATGGCCAGATAATAAGCATGACTGTACCTGAGAAGTACAAGAATATTGGAACCACAGATCAGAACTGTCTGTTGTGGATGGGATATTGTACAAAGGCAGCAGAATTGTGATTCCTAAAAGTCTCCGAAAATAAATGCTTGGGAGAATTCATGAAGGCTACCTAGGTATTGAAAAATGTAAGAGAAGGGTGCGGGAAGTGATGTTTTGGTCAAGAGATTGCAGAATTGGTGTCTTCTTGTCAAATATGCCTTAAACACCAACCTAGCAACCCTAAGGAGCCACTGCATCTACATCCTAGTCCTCAGAGACCTTATCAGAAGTTAGGCATTGATCTGTTTGTAACCGACAACAAAGATTATCTATTAATAACAGATTACTACTGATCGTATCCTGAAGTGTGTGGTCAGAGCAGAACAACTGCAGAGAATGTAATTGCATGCATGAAGTCAGTTTTTTCTTTACAGGGTGTACGTGATGAAGTTTTCACAGGCAGTGGTCCACCATTCAATGGTGAATGCATGAGGCATTTTGCTCAGGAATGGGGCTTTGTTCATCTAGTCCATTTTCCCCTCAGTCCAATGGATTGGTTGAGAAGCCAGTAGGAATTATCAAGAAAATGATGCACAAAGCAAAAGATAGTGGAGGTGATTTTTATAAAGCTTTATTAGCTATCACAGTACTCCACTGAACTGTGGATTTTCACCTGCTCAGCTCTTGATGGGACGCAAATTGAGATCCAATCTTCCAATAGATGAGACCCTTCTGAGAACAGTGGGAGGTGAACAAGTGAAAAGATGGAAAGATGAACACAAAGCAAAACAGAAAACATACTTTGACAGATGTTCTTGTCCATTACCTGAACTGCATCAAGGAGGATACAAGACAAAATGAACACATGGACACAGAAGCTACAGTACTTGAAGAAGTACAACCCAGATCATACATGGTCCAAACAGAAGAAGGAGCAGTATTAAGAAGAAATCGCAAAGACCTCAAAAAAGAGCAAATTCAGAGTTTCAGTTAACTAATGCAGAACAGACAAAACATGGAAATAACAATGAAACACAAGAACTGTGTGAACCACTTAGGTCTACTCATGTTCATAAACCCCCAGAGAGACTGACAGAGA
Source organism: Hypanus sabinus (assembly GCF_030144855.1). Taxonomy (NCBI): domain Eukaryota; kingdom Metazoa; phylum Chordata; class Chondrichthyes; order Myliobatiformes; family Dasyatidae; genus Hypanus; species Hypanus sabinus. Next base: position 16,847,724 of record NC_082715.1, read on the forward strand.
CATGTTGAATTATGCATTTGCTCTGGTCAATGTTGCTAATTGTTTTTCTTTTTAAGGAAAGGAAGATGTGGTGATATGACATGTAAGAACGTGATTGGAGAGAGTTCTGAGCATGCGCAGGAATGTTAGAAAGATCGATAAACATGGCATTGTAAACATGTTGTGGTTATTGTTAAATAAAAGTTCTATTTCTTCCAGAAGATGGTTCTTTATTAGTAACCCATGGCACATATGAATATAAAGAACACAACATTAGGAACAAGTGAATATTACATTGTATGTTTTGAAGTTTTTGGGGAGAGTATATCAATAAATGTGAAAGCCATTAAACTGAATTTCAGGAAGGGAAAGTTTGTGCAGATGTGACTTCAGAAGGTAAACTGAAAGGAACTGCTTGACATTAAATCAGTTAAGGAACAATGGGGTCGATAAAAGAGACAATATGTGCAGTGCAGAGAATGTTCAAACTCAAGGTCGGGAGAAGCAATAAAAACAATAGATCAACTACATGGATGAATAAAGATATACAAAGAATACAGGAAAAATTGTCATGACGTTAACCATAGGGCATAGGAAAATATGAGAGCTATAGACAAGAGGGAAATTTGGAATGCCAAAAGGCAGGTTGAGAAGGATATTGCCAATTCTGCCGAGATTGATCCTAAAAGATTTATTCAATACTTTAATAGATGTTAGCAATATGCCAGTGAGCATAGATAAAAATATGGTTGTTTAAAGTGATTTAGAGATCCTAGGATGTGAAGTCCAACTTCAGCTGAAAAGGTTGAAAGTTAATAAACCTCTAGGGTCAGCCAACATATATACAAGGGTACTTAAAGAGGTCTGTGATTATATATACAAACCCCAAACATACATTTTTCAAAAGTCAGTGAAGCCTGGTGAAATCTCTAAAGACTGGAAATAGGCTAACATTTTCCTTGTACTATAGACCAGTAAGCTTAATGTGTATTGTAGGTAAGATAATGGAAACATTAATAAAGAATGAGGTAGAAAAGTAGTGATAAGAACAGGCATGTTAGCAGAAAGCCAGCATGGGTTCAGAGAGGGGGAATCCTGTTTTACTAATATACTGGAGTTCTATGAAGAGGTAACTAAAATTTATGATAACAATAGAATGGATGATAGCATTTACTTGGAATTTTGGAAGGCTTTTGACAAGGTACCCCACAAGAGGTTAATAATCAAATTACAGGAGGTACTGATTTAGGGCAAGGTGTGTGAATGGACAACAGAGAACAACAAGTTACAGTAGGGAAGATCATTTTCATACCAAGAAGGTGTTAAAAGTGGGGTTCCACAGTGATCAGTTTTGGAGCCTCTACTATTTCTAATTTACATTAATGATATATATAAACATGTAATGAGTAAAGTTTGATGACAGAAAATTAGGGGGCTAGGCTGATAACTTTCAGTCAACAGAATCAATAGATCTAAAAAAATCCAGATGTGGACAGATAAATAGATGAAATTTAATGTAAAATATTACATATAGAAAGTAGAAATATTAGATATACAGGCAGTCCCCAGGTTATGAATGAGTTCTGTTCTTCACTGTGTCTCTAAGTCGGATTTGAAGTCGGAACAGGTACATCCGGTATTATTTAGCATCAGTTAGTCAAACGTTTGTCTTACTATGTGGTATATATTTTACCTTTCTATGCATATAAAACACTTAAGAAACATATATATTTCAATAATTAAACCACTGCTTTGCTTAGTAATAATTGCAGCTTTCATCGGGGCAGGGTCTTTCACATGCTCCATTATTCTCACTTTATCCTTTACCTGTATCCTTTAAAATTGCTCCAATTGTTGACCTACTGTAGCCTAACACTTTTCCAATGACTGATGGTGTTTCACCTTTTTCCGATCGCTTTATTATTTCCACTTTATTTTCAATTGCAATCGTATTCTGTCAACAGAACAGAAAACTGCAGATTCAACAGCAGCCGCGGGTGGCTGGTCCTCTGCTCCCCTGGGTCCTAAAGTCCAGCACTGAGCCAGGTTAAATGAGACAAGTAGGGGTGGTACTGACTGGAAAAGGGGCGGGGTCAGGGTGAATCATGCTAAGAAATATTTAAGACAAATACAAAATTACACACTCAACACAGTGTTAACAGCAATGACTTAAAATGGCGGACGGCACTGTGATCTGACTTAAAATGGCAGACAGCATTCTTCTCCCTCCATTCATAAGTACGAGTTGTTCATAAGTTGGACGTTCGTAATTCAGGGACTGCCTGTAAATATAAAATGGAGGGTCTTGAGTTAGAAAGTGCACTGTATAAGAAGGATTTGGACGTCCTGGTAGACCCATCACCATCAACATCTAGACAATACACAGAAGCCATTAGGAAGGCTAATAGAATGTTGAGCTATATAATACGCTCAGTGGAGTTCAAGTCCAGAGAGGCTCTCCTTAAGTTTTATGATGAATAGCCTCAAGTTGTGAGGCCACACCTTGAGCACTGTGTACAATTTTGAATTCCATATTTTGTGAGGGATGTGAAAGCACTGGAGAGAGTTCAGAGAAGGGTAACGAGACTCATTCCAGGTCTGCCGGGAATGAGCTATGAAGAAAGATTGAAAGAATTAAACTTTTTTAGCCCAAGTAAATGTAGAATGAGAGGAGACTTGATAGAAGTATTCAAAATCATTAAGGGTGTAAGTAAGGTGGATGCCAGCTGTAACTACAAAATTAATCCATCAACAAGGACATGGGGCCATAAGTGGAGATTTCAGACTAACATCAGGAAGCATATCTTTATACAGTGAGTTGTGGATACATAGAACAAACTACCTAGATGTGCTCAATGGTTAGAAGAGCTTTACCTGTGATGTACTGGGCCAAATCCACTATCTTGTGCAGGATTTTCTGTTCAAAGGGATTGGTATTCCCATACCATGCCGTATTGCAGCCAGTCAGTACTGCTTGCAGTTTGTCAAGGTTTTTGATGTCATGCCAAATCTCCGCAGACTCCTAAGGAAGTAGAGGCACTGCTGTGCTTTCTTTATAATTATAGTTACATGGTGGGTCCAGGACTGGTCGACTGAGATAGTAACACCCAGGAATTTAAGGTCACCAACCTGCTCCATCTCTGATTCTCCGATGAAGACTGGCTCATGAATCTCTGGTTTCCCTCTCCTGAAGTCTACAATCAGTCCCAAGGCCTTGCTGAAAGGTTGTTGCTATGACACCACTCAGCCAAATTTTCTATCTCCCTCCTATAATTTGAGCTCTGACTAGTCTGGACACCAAAAGTTTAAAAGGAGGGGATATCAATCAGTTCCACTGACTGAGTAGAAAAAGACAGTGCTGGATCACGGCAGTGTAAATTGAGCTCTGACCAGCAACCAATTGGCATTCGAGCTTGACTAGCAAGGCGGGACAAGTGCAGCAGCCATTGTCTGAGTGGACAGAGCTAGAGTGGTGATCTTGAGGCTTCAATCAAAGAAAGCAAAAAAAAAAGAAAACCTACAGCCAAAGGTCATGGGTTAATGGTGAAAGCTGAAAATTTTAAGGGGAACATGAGGGGAAACTGCCAGCACAAATGGTGCCTATAAGCTTGATTTTAAGGTTTAAAGTTTGGATAACTACAGGGATAGTAGGGGTATGAAGGGCTATGGTCCCAATGCAGGGTGATGGAAGTAGGTGGTTTAAATGGTTTCAGTACAGACTAGATGGGCCAAAGTGCCCATTTCTGTGCTTTACTTCTCTATGAATCTATGCTGATTTATCACCATGTTTGATGCATCCCACAACAGTAATGTCATCAGCAGACTTGACTATGGTGTTGGAGCTGTATTTAGCCACATAGTAATAGGTGTCTAGAGAGTAGAGAAAGGGGCTATGTGGTGCACCTGTGATAACAGATTGTGGACGAGATGTTGTTGACAATCCGAACTGACTGAAGTCTGCAAGTGAGGAAATCCAGGATCTGATTAATAAAGGGAGTATTGAGGCCCTGAATTTATTGATTAGTTTTGAGGGGATGATGGTATTAAATACTAGCTGTAATCAATAAAGAGCACCTTTGATGTATGCACCTTTGCTGTCCAGATGTTCCAGGGATGTGTGAAGAGCCAATGAGATGGCATTTGCTGTGGACCTGCCACTCCAGTGGGCAAATTGGAGTGGATCCAAGTTGCCACTCAGACAGGAGCCAATATGCTTCATCACCAGTCTCTCAAAACTGTTCATCACTGTGGAAGTAAGTGCCACTGGGTGATAGTAATTTAGACAGGTTAACACACTCTTCTTGGGCACCAGTATGAATGAAACCTGTCTGAAGCAGGTGGGTATCAGACACTGCTGAAGTGGGAGGTTGAAGATATCCATGAGCACACCAGCCAGTTGGTCAGCACAGGTCTTCAGTACTCAGCCAGGTACTCCGTCTGGTCTGCATGCTTTCCGTGGATTTATCCACTTGAAAGCAGCCCACACTGATACTGAGACCCAAGGATCATCGAGAGATGTGAGGATCCACGATGATCCCTCAATGTTCTGGTGGTCAAAGTGAGCATAAGAAGGCATTGAGCTCATCTGGAAGTGCAGCTCTGCTGTCCCCATGTTGCTTGACTTAACTTTGTAGGAGATTATGGCATCAAACTCTGTCATAGCTGTCGAGCACCCCTCGTTGATTCCAGTCTAGTCCAGAATCTCCAATCCACCCGTGAGATGGCTTTATGGTGATCATACCTACACCTCTTGTAGCATTGTTTGATCTCCAGACTTGATTGCCCGATATCTGTCCCTCAGCAAATTACAGATTGCATTGTTCATCCAGGGCTTCTGATTGGGGAACACCCTGAATGATTTTATAGAGACACATTCATCTACAGCTGTTTTAGTAAAGTCTCTTACAGCACTCGTATAGTCATTCACATCCTCTGATGAATGCTTGAACATGGCTCTGTCCACTGACTCAAGGTAATCCTATCACCATTCCTCTGCCTCCCCTCACCACCTCTTATTTGTGTTGATCTCTGGAGCCTCGCTTTTTAGGCTTGAGTCTGTATGCAGGTAGTAAGGGTACAGCCAAATGGTCTGATTTACCAAAATGCGGTCCTGGCAAGGAGTGAGAGGCATTTCCTATCATAGTGTTGCAGCAGTTTAGTGTGTTGGGACCTCTGGTCATAACCGGGCAGCATTTTCTTCAAACAGGACTGGATGAAATCACTGAATATAATCTGAAATGCATTGCGATGGGCTGTTCCACTTTCCAAATTGACACAGAAAGTGCAGGAAATATTCAGGAAGTCAGGCAATATTCATCTATGGAAAGGAAAACAGAGTTAACATGCAGGTCAAAGGACTTGCACCAGAACTTCGCTTATCTTCCAAGAATATATATTTGTATCACTTTCTAAGTAGGAGATTTTTTAACATTTTTTCTTCCTTTTAGATTCCAAATTCTGCAAAAGGTAACAAAACAAGTAGTGTAACAGTTAACATTAGACTACCACAGGTCAGGGAGTCAGAGTTCAGAGTTCAATTCCAACACCACTTACAAGGAGTTTGTTCATCCTCCTCATGAATGCATGGGTTTCCTTAATTTGTTCTGGTTTCCTCTCACAGTCTGAAGGTGCTCTGGTTAATAAGTCATTGTAAATTATCCTGTGATGAGGCTAGTGTTAAATAGGTGGGTTGCTAGGCATTGTGGCTCAAAAGGCTGGAAGGACCTCTTACACACCATATCACTAAATAAATAAACAAACAAACAAACAAATGTAAAACAGAATGGCTTTGAGGAAATTGTAAAAGCTTGCAAGTCCAGATAATTACTACGCAGTCCCAAAAGTGATGGTTGTTTCAATCGCTAGAAAACAGAGTTTGAAAGTGAATAACGTACTAAGTGAGTCAGAAGTGACAGAAGGCTCCCACCCACCCTGCTCACGGACTGTTTGTCCCACTCCTATCAGGGAGGAGGCCACGTAGCATCCAGGCCAGAACCACTAAAACCAGTTGCTTTCCTCAAGCAGTAAGGCTGATCTACACCTCTACCCACTAACCCAATTCACCACACCCCCACCACCTCTACTTTGTCAGTCCCTGCCAGTGTCACCTATGTACAAATACTCCTGTGCCTAGTGTCACTTTATGGACATACAATCAATCTATATATAAATACACACACACACACACACACACACACACACACACACACACACACAGATATATATATATATATATATATAATCTATCTTATCTTATTTATTGCAATGTTGTTATTATTGTGTGTTCTTTATCTTATTGTGTCTTTTTCTGTACTGCATTAAATCTGGAGTAACAATTACCCCATTCTCCTTTACACTTGTGTACTAGAAATTACATTAAACAATCTTGAATCTTGAGACCATTGGAAACTGAATGTTTATCTGTGTATTTCACTATTAACGAAATGCATCAGAAGGCATTCAGCAGTTACCCTCAGCAGAGGCAGGTCAATATTCCCAGTATGTTAACTACTCTTTAAAAATGACATTAACAGAAATTTGAAACTTCTTCTCAGTTCACACAGGTTTCGAGCTTTCTGTTGGTTATCATTGAAACCATGATGGGACTGCAAGAGCATTGAGCAGGGGCTGAAGGGTCAATAGGTAAGTCTGGTCATAAATACTCAAGCTTTCCAGCATGATTCATGAAAGGATTTTATTTTGGAAAATTTTATAGCAAATTTTGTAGAATGTTTATGAGCTTTTCTCTTCACTTCACCAGCTCTGGAGTGGTGAATCTGTGGAATTCATTGTCACAGAGTGTTGTGGAGGCCAAGTCATTGGGTATATATAAAGGCAGAGGTTGATAGATTCTTGATTAGTCGGGACGTGAAGGGTTACAGGGAGAAGGCAGGAGATTGGGGCTGTGAGGGAAATGGATCAGGCATGATGAAATGGCACAGCAGACTCAATGGGCCAAATGGCCTAATTCTGCTCCCATATCTTATAGTCTTGTGGTTCATTTGTTGTTTGTAGTTTGCATCTCTCTGTAACTACATCAGCTGTGTATATTGTGGAATACTGTTAGCATTCTCTCTCAGATCAACATTGTTTGCACTAAGGCCCATGTGACCCTCAATCAGCTAGATTGAACTGGCCACATCAATCATATGCCCAGCATTAGACTCCCAGAGACGTCACTCCATTTCCCAGCCCAGTTTTTATGAAGATATTTTCAGATGGAATAGTAGAAAGAATCAATGCCTGCCTGAATAACAGGTTTGTCATCCCAGAGGATTTTTGCTTTTCTAACATGGACTGAAACTTTGTTAGTGCTCAGGGCTTAGATGGAGTAGATTTTGTTAAGTGTTTCTTCACGTAATAATTAGGGGGCTCTACTTGGGAGAGGACCAAGCTTGATCTATTCCAGGATAATAAGGTAGAGCAGGTGAGGGAGGTACTATTGGGGGGGCACTTTGGGGCCAGGGACCAAATTTCCAAATAGTTAATGAAAAGGACAGAACTGGTCCCCTAGTTAAAGTTCTAAGTTGTTCCTTTGTAATGTGCCTGGTTGTATGACATGGGCGATCTTGGTCTTTCTGTGGCCATGTTTGCTCTTGGCGAATCTTGCCATTGCCTTCTTCTGGGCGGTGTCTTTACAAGATGGGTGACCCCAGCCATTATCAATGCTTTTCAGAGATTGTCTGCCTGGTGTCAGTGTCTGGGTTACATGGACTTTTGATATGCACCAGCTGCTTAAATGCCTCCCCACCTTCTGCTCCTATGGCTTCACGTGACCCTGATGGCAGGGGATAGCTAAGCATGTACTACACCTTGCCAAGGTTGACCTGCAGACTAGTGGATGGAAGGAGCACCTTACACCTCCTTTGGTAGAGACATATGCCCACTCCGCCATCAAAGATGGGGCTCTGCAAATGTTAATGGTATAGACATGAGTTAGCAAATTCTGATTGGAGTAGGTTGCTTGCAGGCAAAGACGTGTTGGGGAAAGAGGTAGGTTTTTAGTAGTTAGAATCAAGATTTCAAGATCTGTGTGTTCCCATTAGAGTGAAGAACAAGGCCGTAAGCGGTAGGGATCCCTGGAAGAGAAGAGATATTAAGGCTCGAGTCAGGACAAAGAAGGAGGCATAGGTCAGATACATATAGCTGAGATCAAGTGAATCTCTTGAAGAGTTTGAGGATTGAGGATGTATTAAAAGATACATCAAGTGCAAAAGGGGGCATGAGATGGCTCTGGCAGGGAAGATGAAGGTGAATCCATTGATATTTTTTTCAGTATGTTGAAGGAAAACGATTTAACCAGGGAGAGAATGGAGCCCTTCAAAGACCAAAGACCCCATTCTGTCTGTGAAGCTGCAGGAGATGGAAGAGGTCCTCCTGGTATTTACTGTGGAAATGGTTTGAGGACTTAGCAAAGATAATGGAAATGTATTGAGGATAACCCATATTAGAACAGAGGAGGTATACAACATCTGAAAACGTATGAAAGCAGGTAAGTCACTGAGGCCTAATCAGGTATATCGAAGTACACTATGAGAAGCTAAAAGGGAGCCTGGGTGAGATGCCAGTAGACTGGGGGCTGGCTAATGTTGTCTTTTTGTTTATGGAAAACCTTGGAATTATAGACCAGTAAGTTTAACATCTGTGGAAGGTAAGATTTTGGTTGAGATTCTGAGGGATAAGATGTACGCTCATTTGGAAAGGCAGGAATAGTCAACAGGAAGATCCGTCATCTGCTCTCACCTGCCAGCTTCTACTCCTTACCTTATCTCTGCTCCCATCTTTTTGATCTGCCTTCGGCCCCTTCCTTGTCCAGTCCTGGACTCTGCTTAGCTTTCTCTTTTAGAAGCACAATAGTGAAGATGCTGGAGGATGGTTTCACGGAATGCATGCATGTTATGGGTTCACTTTCCTGGACTTTACAAATCGTGCTCTCAGTATTATTTATTTATTATTTTGTTTTTTTTTTGTATTTGTATAATTTATCCTCTTTTGCACATTGGTTACTTGTCAGTCTTCATCTGTGAGTAGTTTTTTTCATTTTTTTTTACTTTATTTCTTTGCTCTACTGTGAATGCCTGCAAGAAAATGAATTCCAGAATGGTGTATGTTGACATATATGTACTTTGATAATAAAGTTACCTTGAACTTTGAATTTTCTTGACACAAATTGTATATATAATTACGTGGCTTCTTAGACCTCCTGTGTGATGGAATTTAGTTGTGCTAGCATGATGTTGTTCTTTATAGCAATTCTCTTGTGTGCCCTTTTGGACACTTTAAAATTATCTCGAACTATGCTTAAACCTGCAAAGTTCGAAGTTCAAAATAAACTTATTATTCATGTTTGTATATGTCACCATGTATTTCCCTGAGATCAATTTCTTTGTGGGTGTTTACAGTAGAACAAAGAAAAGCTACATTCAAAAACAAACAGCCAATGTACAAAACAAGACAAACTGGAAATACAAATAGAAAAACAAATAATACTAAATAAATACATGAAAGAAATTCAGTCTTCCATAAATGTAAACAGCTCTCCAGATTTTGTTTAATTTTCCATTTCACTCTATCTGTTACTGCTTTGCAAAATATAGGCAAGTTAGTTGAAATTGAGGGGAGTTGTGGAATGGATTGACACACAGTATATTCTCTTCTGAGCGGTATGCTGCACACACTAAGGCTCCTGTTCACAGGTTTCACAAAATACTTTGTGTATTTATGGAGAGAAACGTTTTTCTATCAATTTATTGCTGTGTGAAGTCTAATTGCTTGACTGAACAACTTTACTCCTGAAAAACTGCATTATAAATAATGTTCTGCATTCTATTGGTCTTTTCCCCCTTCTTCCGTATACTTGTGACCCACTCCAAGTCCAAGCCTACTGTAAGTTTTAGATTAATCTGCCAAAGCCTGAAGGCATATGGGCAGGAAGCCGCTGTGGAGTGCGGACTGTTTGGATTTGAGAAGTAAACTGCAAGACAGCTGATGGAATATGGGAGAGAGCTGAACATATGAAAGAAACTGAAGCTGAATATAGATTCAGTCTGTATCCTGATGAAATTGAGATAAGGTGAATGGGAACTGCTGCGTTTTCCTGCAATACAAATCTCGTCTGACAGAGTTCGTTTCAAGTACTGCCCAGCTGTATGTTGTTTAAGAGGAGCCTCTAGGGGAAAATCAGAGCAAAAGCTGGGAAAGGAAGTGAAAGCATTTTTCAGGGCTATCGTTAAAAGACCTGCCTCAAAGTGGTACATCTGGCAATTGAAAGCAGGAGGTAGGAAAAAACATCCACGGCTACAGGACAGGAAGAGCAAGCAGACTCCAGAGAGAGTCTGACAATAACCTGAAGAAAAGACTGTCAGGAGAAGAAGAGGAAATGGCTTGGATTTCACTTTGGAAGCGTGTTTTCTACCTGACTGTCTTTGGATTGCTTTACCCAGCCATTAGCTCTGGGGAAAGCAGTGGTCATTTTACCAGCACTGAAGAAGTTCCCACTGAGATATCTAGCACCTCTGAAGATCAACATTGGGTGGAAATAGAGAATCAATCTCAGAAGGTAAACAACTAGTTTCACATAAAGATCCAGTTAACATTCATGTTCCTTACAGGTTAATATTATCACTGTTGAAATGGACTAACAAAATATTTCTATCAGATCTTACATAAAGATCTTGTTACTATTAATGTTCTTTTCAGGTAAATGTCATGGTTTAAAATAGCCTAATAAAAATATTTCTTCTCCTTTGTCATCTGATTTCTGAATGGGTATTAGACAATGAATACAACATCAGTTACTTTTTGATTTCCAGTTTAGCACTATTCATTTAACTTAAGTGATTTTATCAGCTCTTACGTAAAGCTCGTGTTAATAATAATGTTCTTTTCAGGTGAATATTATCACTGGTTAAAATGGTCTAACTAAGATGTCTAACAGATAGCTAAGAAAAAAAAGATAATCAGGAAAACTCTGCTTCGAATTCCAGCTACGTGCAACACTATAATTTAAACATAGTTAAGTTAATTTTTTTGAAGTTTTTATAAGTTTCTGCAGTTGTTCTCAGTTACCTTCTTCTTTAATGTGCTAGTAAAAGGGAACTGTTGCTGACCTTTCCGTTGCCTGTTCTCTCTCCTGCCCCTCCCACTGTGCCACATTCCTTGCCTCTATATCAAATCACTTCAGTTTATCTGTAAGATTAATGACGTATGCATGTGTTTTCAGGGTCAGCTTGGACCTGTTGAACTACAGGTTAAGAATAAGGATGAATTAGATATCCCATTCATAATAAATAATTCAATGAACAACATATTAAATTAGTAAATGGAAAGCAGAGATAGATAAAAAACAAATAACAAATATATAGGAAAAGGTATAAAGATAGGAAAGTATAAAAGATCAAATCAAGAAGGAAAAACTGAAGAAAAGTACACAAAATGCTGGAGGAACTCAACAATTAAGGCAGCACCTATGGAAAAGAATAAACATTCGACATCTCAGGCTGAGACCTTTCTTCAAGACTCAAGACATCTTGAAGAATGGCCTCAGCACGAAACATCAACTATTTACTCTTTTCCTTAGATGTTGCCTGACCTGCTGAGTTCCTACAGCCTTTTGTGTGTCTTGCTTTGGATTTCCAACATCTGCAGGACTTTCTCATGTTTAAGAAGAATCATTATATTCTTCTCATGTTTCTCATGTTTAAGAAGATAAGGAAAGAAAAAGAATCATTCCAAAAATATCAAAACTTGAATCAAAGGATAACTACAAAGATGTGATGCTCTGGGACTCTTTGAAGATGGAAAACATGACGGAGCTTTTCCACTCGGGAGTAACTTGGCGGAAGGGTTTAGATTTACTTCTCCTTCTAAATCAAAGGCATATGTGTCCAGATTCACTTGATTTCCCATAAAGAATATAATTTCTAACCGAATGTAAGACAGAGGCATTAAGTATTCTGCTTTCTTCATTTGTCAAATGATGTTAAAAGCAGGAACTGTTCTCATGCTTTGCAGTTCAGACTGACACATGGAAAGGGGGTGGCATTAGAGAGGAATCATGATCAGAGGGAGGTGAAATAAAATTTCAGAATGATGGGAGTTTCTCACTACTCTGGAGAAAAACATATCACTGTTTCTTGTGAGAAAACAATTAGCAAGCTATCTGAGCTACAGACATCTGTGGAATGTGCTACATACTTTCGGGGTCACAAAAAATGTTTTTAACATGACACAGAGACCACAGTCACTGAAGTTAAACCTCTGAGCGTGAGCACAAAGTCAATCTTCAGCTGCTTTATATTCCACTGAGGCAAGTGACCTGAATTCATCCAATTACTTTCCATGTCTGACCCTCAATTACTTAATTGAAAGTCAGAGTTGTGGCGATTCTCCAATGAAATAAGAAATGATAACTTTGAGAAATTAAAATCTATGCTTTAAAAGTCAAGTGTAAGTGTTTGCCTCATGTTGGGACTGAAAAATCTACTTCAGTGAAAGCATTTTTATGCCATTCAAATTCCAGATGCGAAACTAAATTGTATTTTTTGATATCACAAATTTTAAAGTAACCAAATACTCCTGTAGCAATAAGTAGACAAATTTCAGGCATAAGCCATAACCATAGGAATTGAGTGCTTACTTCAGTAATGTGAGTAGCTGCTTTTAAGGCCCAATTTATTCAAGCAGGGCTAAGCTCTGTTTAAAAAAGGAAACACAAACAATTGAGGCAATATAATGGTGGCTCCGTACCAAACTCCCCATATCAAGTGTGTCCTGGAATTAGAAAAAAAAACACTTGTCACTCAAATAATGTATACAGTATCTTCAATTAGATTAACTATTTTGCTTGCAAAATGGAGAACTTAGCAAACTATGTTTGGTTTGTTCTGTGCTGACATACCTGCAAACAATCAATGTGGCCACCTTGTCAACTGCTTATTGTAAAAATTACTGATTATCCAATATATCCAATTTTGTTCAGACTCTATAAAATCAGATAATATTTGTCATTTCACAGGAGGTTTGTTGAGGCTATTTTTCAACCCGGTAGAAATTATATCGTGCGGCAGTCTCAATGGGACAAATGGTCTAAAATCTGCTCCTGCATTTTATGGACTTTTGGCACTTAGTCCTATCAAATAGTTGTGGAGTGTTCCAAGTAAACAAATTTGAGCATAGTTTTTTAAAATTTATTTACATTCGCATCTTTGTTATTACACAGCAAGAAAGAATATGAAGCATATTTTTTCCTTTATTATCTTTCCTACCCACTGCCTTAACCTATCACCTTCTAGCTATCCTCCTTCCCCTCCCCACCTTTTTATTCTGGCATCTTCGACCTTCCTTTCCAGTCCTGAAGAAGGATCTCAGCCCAAAATGCTGAATGTTCATTAATTTCCATGGATGTTGTCTGACCTGCTGAGTTCCTCCAGAATTTTGTGTGTGCTGCATTAGATTTCCAGCATCTGCAGACATTCTCATGATTATACTTTCCTCTTTTTTTGATTTTGGACATAATTAATCCTTCATATTTAATGAAATTCTAAAATTCATGTAATATTTATTTATATCGACGTGCACATGGCAGTGAATGGATGGGAAATATACCAAGTTTGCAGTGTGGATCCAATTACAATTCCAATAACATAAGCTTACCTTGAGCTGCCTTCTTTAAATCCACGGATGTGACTTGCTGTCCAAAACCACCTGATCCCAAATGGTAAAGAAAAGTAATGGTTACCACCAGAAAGCAGAGACTGGGAAACACATGAAACGGCTTTGACAGCTAGCTAAGTCACTCCACTGTTCTTAGCCAGATATCCAAGCTGTCAAGAATGTTCAGTGCTTCTGAGTACACCCATTATTTAGAAACACTCAAAAGCTATTAAATCAATGAAAACATTGTATAATTTAGATAAAATTTTAAACCCCAATTAAGAACTTAAAAGAAAACATAATTTATATAAAGTACTGCCGGCAAAATATTTTCTTACCTCACTCACTCATTTCCATTCATTGTTTGCAGTCTCATTGAGGACATGTCCCAGGATGAGTGTTGAGGAATTGTATTGGGTTTCTGCTCTGTCACAAAGCCTCATGAGAAATCTCCCATGGCACACAGAATTACAATCACCAGTGAGACTTCCCAAAACATCTGGAGCTTTCATTTTTGCTGGAGATCTTCAACTTGGTGGCCCTTTTGCTGAGGAATGATGTTAGATTGCTAGAAAACAAAGCGTATTTTAATTTATCCAAAATTCTTTCACATCCACCATCATTTTACCATCAGGAATTGGGCTGCAAACTCAGCCAGCTCTATCATGCCCCCCCACCCCCCAGCATAGAGAACATCTTCAAAAGGCGATGCCTCAAGAAGGCAGTATCCGTCATTAGACTCCTGTCACCCAGGACATGCCCTCTTCTCATTGCTACCAACAGGAAAGAGGTACAGGAGTCTGAAAGCACACATTAAATGTTTTAGGAGTTGTTTCTTCCATGGTACCATCAGATTTCTGAATGGATATTGAACCCATGAACATGACCTTACACTTAAAGCAACAAATTTCATGACATGTCAGTGATATTAAACATGATTCTGATTCTGACTCAATGTACACAATTTGAATTGCCCTGTCGACCTGATATGATTTAGTCCTTTTAAAAACAAGACCATAAGATACAAGAGCAGAATTAGAATGTCTGGCTCATCATGTCTGCTCCGCCATTTCGTCATGGCTGATCCAAATTTCCTCTCATCTCCAATCTCCTGCCTTTTCCCCATATTCCTTCATGCCCTCACCAATGAAGAATCGATCTTCATATGAAATGCCTTAAAGAGAAGCTGCCTGTGGCAAAAACTCTATAGATTCAGCTTCCTGTGGGTAAAGATAGTCCTCCTCATCTCCATTCAAAATTCTGAGGCTACAACCTCTGATCTTAGACTCTCCCACCATAAGAAGCATCCTCCCCACATCCACTTTAACAAGGCCTTTCATCATTCAATAGGATTCAATGAGGTCACACCTCATTCTTCTAAATCTAGTGAATACAGGCCCAAAGCCATCAAACACTTCATATGACAGGGCATTCAATCTTGGAATCATTTTCGTGAACCTCCTTTGAACCCTTTCCAGTTTCAGCACGTGCTTTCTAAGAAAGATGGCTCAAACCTGCTCACAACACTTCAAGTGTGGCCTCACCAATGCTTTATAAAGTCTCAATGTTTCATCCTTGCTTTTATATTCTAGTCCTCTTGAAATGAAAGCTACCATTAAATTTGCCTTCCTCACCATAGACTCAATCTGTAAATTAATCTTTAGTGAATCCTGCACAAGGATTCCCGAGTGTCTTTGCACCTCAGTTTTTTTATGTATTTTCTCTCCATTTAGAAAATAGTCAACACTTTCAATTTTTCTTCAAAAGTGCATGGCCATACACCTCCTAACACTGTACTCCGTCTGCCATTTCTTTGCCCATTCTCCTGATCTGTCCAAACCCTTACGTAGCTTCTCTGCTTCTTCAAAACTATATACCCCTCCACCTATCTTCATATTGTCTGCAAACTTTGCAACAAAGCCATCAATTCCATCATCCAAATCAGGTCACAACACAGACCCCTGTAGAACACCACTAGTCATCAGCAGCCAACAAGAAAAATGCTCCCTTTGTTCCCACTCTTTCCCTCCTGCCAATTAGCCATGGGCTAGTAGCTTGTTAAGCAACCTCATGTGTGGCACTTTGTCAAAGACCTTCTGAAAGTCCAAGTACATAATATCTACCAAATCTCCTTTGTCTGTCCTGCTTGTTATTTCAAAGAATTGGATTTGTCAGGCAAGATTTTACTTTGAGGAAGCTGTGCTGACTATGGCCTATTTTATCATGCACCTCCAAATACCCTGAGACCTCATCCTTAATAATCAACTCCGACATCTTCCCAACCACTGAGGTCAGATGAAATGGTCTATAGCTTCCTTTCTCCTGCCTTACTCCCATCTTGAAGAATGGAGTGACATTTGCATTTTTCCAGTCTTCCAGAACCTTTCCAGATTCTAGTAGTTCTTGAAAGATCATTACTAATGCCTCCTCAATCTCTTTGGCAACCTCTTTTAAAACTCTGGGGTGTGCACCATCTGGTCCAGGTGACTTATCTACCTTCAGACCTTTCAATTTCCCAGATCTTTCTGTCTAGAACTGGTAACTTCACACACTTCTTGCCCCCTAACATGTGGAACTTCCACCATACTGCTAATGTCTTCCATAGTCAAGTCTGAAGGTACTTTGCCTGCCATTTTGTTGTCCCCCATTATTACCTCTCCAGCATTCTTTTCCAATAGTTAAAAATTCACTTTTGCCTCTCTTCTACATTTTGTATATAAAATTAATTTGCAAAATAACATGGATATTAGAGTCTAAAGACTATGAACTTTTTGATTAATCTAGAACACTGCATATCTAGAACACTAAAGAAAAATGAGTTTCATGTGAGATCATAACTCATACAAGTTTTTGGTTAAATTCAGATTCAGATTCAGATTCAGTTTATTGTCATTTAGAAACCACGAATGCAATGCAGTTAAAAAACGAGACAACATTCCTCCAGAATGATATCACAAAAGCATTTGACAAAACAGACTACACCAGAAAATCCACATAACGTTTGGCAATCCCCAATCCAGAGTCCGGAGAGGCTGCTGCGTATTAATATCGCGCTACCATCTTGGAAAGGAGCTCCAAAACCACCAGAGAAAACAAGACCAAAAACTAAAGCTACAAGACCTGCATAAAACCATATAGTTACAACAGTGCAAACAATAGCATAATTGATAAAAAAAACAGAACATGGGCACAGTAAAAATAGACCAAAGATGTTAAAGGACTATAAGTTCAAAAGAAATCACCACACATTTTCCACAAGTCCCCAGGGTCCTGACAGACTCGCCATCCCACGCCAGCGGCAGAAGGGAATACCCCCACTATGGACTTCCACAGTGCCGCCCAACTCAGCCTCGCAGACGCAGCACACACCGAAAGCAACCTGACCTCAGTGGACTCTGAGTCCATCGAACCTCCAAGCTGCCAACCATCCCCTCCGGCACAGCTTCTCTGAGAACCATCCTCTGCCGAGCGTATTAAGATGGCCCCACCAACGGCCATCGGCAACACGACCCCGAGGACTGGGGGCCTGTTCTTCCCAGCAGAGTTCCGGACCTCACAGCAGCAGCAGCAACAAAGAAGGTCTTCCTGGAGATTTCCCAATGTTCCTCCGTGCTCCCACATCCGTTTTCAATCGATTATGATTGCGCACAGCACCCCACTTCACAAATAACAGATAATCAGCTCCGGAGTGGCTGCTGCAAGCTGCATCGTGCTGCCATCTTGGAAATCAATTTCTAAAATAAATAAGGAAGAAACAAAGTTCTTGACCTTATAATACTTTTACAACCTCTAGGCACCTCAGAAGAAGTAATGATGTACTCTTGAGATTTAAAGATTTAAAGTGCTACAATAGCAGTTTCAGAGGAAAGCAGCAGGATTTTGTGGGCTATAACTTGGACTTTGGTGTTAAGACATAACCTTTATATGGCATTCTTTGTTATTAAATTAAGCATTCATATATCATTAGTAGAAGATCAATTCATCACTGCGATCTGGACAGACAGAAAACATAAGATAATCTACGATATATTGATTATGTTAACTCAAAAAGTCTTTAAGTTTGTTCAAATTACATTTATTTTCCTTTTAGTAACTCCCTATAGTTTCTGAATTTCACAATTAAGCTTGATTGATTTTTACAGTTATGTAATTTTAGACATGCAGGACAGAAAAGAAGAGATTTAAGAAAAAAGATGGTGCACTGACTTATTCTTGTTTGACCTCTCACACCATTCTAATCAAAACTAATCTGATTACTTTTGTCACTTTCCAAGGAGATCATTCAACAGGATACCAAAATCATATTAGAATTAAAATGCATCTTATTCATCTGAGAAAGCTGGATGTTAATGATTGAGTTCCCATTCATGTCAATATCCACTGCTCTGAGGGTATCCATGTCTTTGGGATATCATGCAGAATGTTCAAAAACTCCTAAGGAAGCAGAGACGTTGCTGTGCTTTGTTCATAATTGCACTTATCACAATGGGAATGGGACGTGGAATTAAAATGTGTGGCCACTGGGAGATCCTGCTTTCTCTGGCAGACCGAGCATGGGTGTTCAGTGAAATGGTCTCCCAGTCTGCATCGGGTCTCACCAATATATAAAAGGCCACACCGGGAGCACTGGATGCAGTATGCCACACCAGCCGACTCACAAGTGAAGTGTCGTCTCACCTGGAAGGAGTGAAGACACTTTTCGCTTTGGAGTGAAGGAGGATGAGAGGAGGATAGAGGTGTACATATCAACTCCTGACTTAGAAGTGCTCCAATTTGCCTACTGGAGCAACAGGTCCACAGCAGATGCCATCTCATTGGCTCTTCCCACAACTCTGAAACATCAGAATGTTTCTTTCCTGACTATAGCTCGGCATTCAATACCATTGGTCCTCTCAATACTAATCAATAACATCCTAGATCTTGGCCTCAATATCTTCTTGTGCAATTGGATTCTTGATTCCCTCACTTGCAAACCCCAGTCAGTTCAGATTGGAAACAACATCTCCTCCACGGTCTTTATCAGCACTGGTGCACCAAGGCTGTTTGCTTAGCAACCTGCTCTACTCATTTTACCTTCATGGCTGCATGGCTAAGCACAGCTCCAATGCCATATTCAGGTTTTCTGATGACATCACTGTGGTAGACCAAATCAAAGATGCTGATAAGTCAAGAGTGTGAATGAAAATCTGGCTGAGTGGTGCCATGACAACAACGTCAGCAATGTCAGCAAGACCAAAGAGCTGATTATTGACTTCAGGGGACGAAAACCAGACTTCTACAAGCCAGTCCTCATTGGAGAATCAGCGAGTTTCAATTCCTCGGTGTTATTATTTCAGAGGAGCTGTTCTTGTCCTGGCACATAAGTGCAATTATGAACAAAGCAAAGCAATGTCTCTGCTTCCTTAGGAGTTTTTGAACATTCTGCATGATATCCCAAAACCATGACAAACTTCTGTAGATGTGTAGTGGAGAGTATATTGTCTGGCTGCATCATAGCCTGGTATGGAAACACCAATGCCTTTGATCAGAAAATCATGCAAAAAGTAGCAGATATGGCCCAGTCTATCACAGATAAAGCCATCCCAACCACTGAGTACCTTAACAGGAAAGTGGCATCCAACATCAGTAACCCCCACCACCCAGGACATGCTCTCTTCTCGCTGCTGCCAATAGGAAGAAGGTACAGGAGCCTCAGGACTCACAACACCAGTTTCAGGAACAGTTAGCATCCCTCAACCATCAGGGTCTTGAACACCCAAGATAGTTTAGTCTTTCATGGATTGATTATGGGTATTATTCCATGGATTTATTGAGTATGCCTGCGAGAAAACAAGTCTCAGTGTTATATATGGTGACTTACAGTACATGTACTTAGATAATAAATTTACTTTGAACCTTGATCAAGATGATGAGAAGCATAGATTAAGTGGATAGTCAGAGACTTTTCCTCAGGGTGGAAATGGTTAATACAAGGGACTCTGATTTTAAGGTGTTTAGAGGAGAGTGCAGGGGGGCTATCAGAGGTAAATTATTTACACAGAGAATGGTGGGTGCATGAAATGACCTGCCCTGGATGGTACTTGAGGCAGATACATTAAAGGAATTTAAGAAACTTTTAGATAGGCACATAGATAATAGAAAAATGGAGGGCTATTTAGGAGGGAAGGGTTAAATTGATCTTAAAGTAGGGTAAAAGGTTGGCACAACATTATGAGCTGAAGGGCCTGTACTGTGCTGTAAAGTTTTATGTTGTATGTTCTATTATTTTCTTTTTCTGTTTGTTTCGTAGCTAATTCTTTTAGTCACTTGACATCCTGCCCTCCTCCCCCACAAGCAATGTATTAAAATCCTGTTGCTGAAAAGCTAGCAAACTTCATGTCATTTAAGACAGTGAGAAAACAAAACTGATTCTCATTCTGAAACCCAGTTCAAAATTAAAAGGTGCCGAGGGGATCCAAAAGTGGTTTAGCACAAGCAACTGAAATATTTTTTATAGCCTTAGGAATCAATCAATATGCACTTGGCTGGAACCCAGCTCTGCAGTTGCACACCATCCTGATTTGGCCATATGTGATTGTTGGACTCATACTCAAGAATAATTTAGTGAATGTCATTTTAGGAAGACCATAACCACAAGGCACGCAGCCATTCAGATAGAAATCCTGCTATGGTTTTCTTACAGGGATGCAGTGAATACAGTCTTGTAGAAATTACTCATACCATGAAGATAAATCGAATTTAAAAGCCACAACCATGATCAGTGATAGTTTTGAAGAGATTTGATTTACCTGGACTGTCTCCAATGATATAGTTATTTTCAAGCTGCTGTGGTTTGAAATAAATGAACCTTTTGCACCTTGAAAATGATTTTTTTTATACTTAAGGAATTGGAGAAACATGATTCAGAAACAGAATCATGTTTATTATCACTCACATATCTCATGAAATTTGTTGTTTTATGGCAGTGGCACAGTGAAAGACATAAAAAACTATAAGTTACAATAAAAAGTAAAGCGAGGAAGAAACCCAAAACCATGTCCTTAGCAATCAACTCCAACACCTAGTGATTCTTGAAAGATCATCACTAATGTCTACACAGTCCTTTCAGATACCTCGTCCAGAAACCTGGGGTGCATTCCATTAGGTATAGTTCATTTATCTACCTTCAGACCTTTCAGTTTCCCAAGCATCACCCCTAGAAATAGCAACAGTATTGACTTCTGACCCTCTAACACTCTCACACTTCTGGCATGCTGCTAGTGTCTTCCACAGTGAAGAATGATGCAAAATACTTATTTTAGTTCATTCACCATTTCCTTGTCCCCATCATTACCTTCCCAATGTTATTTTCCAGTGATCCAATATCTATTCTCGCCTCTCTTTTACTCCTTAAATTTCTCAAAATCTTTTGGTATCCTCTTTGATATTGTTGGCTAGCTTATCTTCATATTTCATCTTTTCTCCCCTTATGGCTTTTTCAGATGCCTTCTGTTATTTTAAGCTTCCCAATCCTCTAACTTCCTATTAATTTTTGCACTACTATATGCCCTCTCTTTGGCTTTTATTTTGGCTTTGACTTCCTTTGTCAGCTACGGCTGTGTCATCCTGTCTTTGGAATACTTTTTCATTGGAATATATTTATCCGGAGTCTTCCTAATACTCCCAGAAACTCCAGCCATTGCTGATCTGCCATCATCACTCCTAGTGTCTCCTTCCAATCAACTTTGCAGGCTCTTCTCTCAAACCTGAATAACTCCCTTTACTCCACTGTAATACTAATGCATCTGACTTTAGCTTCTCCCTCTCAAACTGCATGCTGAATTCTGTCATATTATGATCACTGGCCCCTAAGGGTTCCTTTACCTTAACCTCCCTAATCAAATCCAGTTCCTTACACAACATGCAATCCAGAATTGCTGATCATCTGGTAGAATCAACCACAAGCTGCTCCAAAAGTCCATCTTGTAGGCACTCTGCAAATTCTTCTCCTGGAATCCAGCACTAATCTGATTTTCCCAGTCTATCTGCATATTGAAATCCTCCATGACTATTGTAATATTGCCCTTTTGACATGCCTTTTCTATCTCCCAATGTAATTTGTAACCCACATCCTGGCTACTGAATATAACTCCCATCAGGGTCTTTTTACTCCTGCAGTTTCTTAACTCTATCCACAAGGATTCCACATCTTCTGATGCTATGTTAACTCTTTCTAAGTAGATGATTTATTTATTTTTACCAATAGAGCCACACCACTCTCTCTGCCTACTTCCCTGTCCTTTCGATACAATGTGTATCTTTGGATGTTATGCTCCCAATTATGATCTTCTTTCAGCCATGATTCAGTGATGCCCACAACATTAATGTGCCAGTCTGTAACTGTGTTACCTTATTCCATATACTGCATGCATTCAAATATAGTCCTGTATCAGTCAACTTTTAAAATTTTATCCCCCTTTTACACTGCAACTTGTCCCACTGACTGTAATTTTCCCCTATCATCTGCCTGTTCTTCCCGTCAGTCACACTACACACTACCTCTGCTTGTAAACCAACAGCCCTATCTCTCTGGTTGCCATCCCCTTGCCAAATTAGTTTAAAACCTCCCCAAAAAGACAGCGAACATACACCCGGAGGCCACTTTATTGGCTACAGAAGGTAGCTAATAAAATGGCCACTGAATGCAAGTCACCCATCTAAATATCTCTTTGTTTGTTCTAACAACTGAAGCTCCATGGTGTGAGTATTATTTAATTTTTACACAAATTAGGAGTTGCACTTTCTACTATAATTTTTCATATACCAAGTCCACAAATTAATCTGAAACATATGTGATAAAACTGCATATAGAATTCAGCTCTTTTTATGTATCTTTCAGCATGTTAAACTGGCAACAACATCTAACTGCAACAATAAAATTGGTCACACTGTGCAGATACTGTGATAATTGCATTTTCTTTCTGGAGATTCAGTCGTTAGCACATGTTTTACATTAGAGACAACAGTTGCTTGAAGTAAAGCATTTGGAATTTTATACGCACTTTCCCATAAGAACATATATTTTACACTGCTGTCAGATATGTTCATTATGATAAAGTTCTGGAAACACTTAGAAGGTCAGACAGCTTCTATGGAAAAGCAAACAGTAAATATTTTAGTTCATAGGGCAGCTTTGCAATATCTAATTCATGAACACTGATAACTTAAACCAACAGTGTCAAGTAGGAAACAAGTCATAACTACTGCTAATATTAATACCCATTTCAATATCTCATGAATCACCCCTGCCTTTGATGTGTAGTCTGATTATTACAATATAGAAAAACAATTGAAAATGATGATGCAAGGAGTAATTACACTACTGTGCAAAAGCCACATATATACAGTATAGTAGCTTGTGTGCCTAAAACTGTACTGTACTGTATTTGTCAACATGGAGTGGAGAGTGAGTTTGTAAATCTGGTGGGAGCAAAGGATGCTGGGAATGATGAGGTGGAAGGCCACTGGAGGGGTTTGGGACAGGTGGCAGAGAAGGAGTGCCAGGGGCAGGGAGGGGCACGGGTGCAGACACGCCCAGCCCTGAGACACCAGGCAAAGTCATTTCAGTCCAAACAGTTGGATTATTGACTATTACAGAATGTTCCTCTGGTGCTTCCCACTTCCTCCTTCTCACTTCCCCTTTTCCCAACCATGATTCCCATACCTTGCCCCCTTCCCACTTTCAATCACCAATAGAGACCCTTACCAGAATCAAGTTCATCATCACTCACCTATGTCTTGAAATTTGTTTTCCTTTGTGGCAGTGATCACCTTTCTCATATTCTAATAACAAAGGAGAGCATAGACTGAAACCTAATGCAGCCAAGTAGAATTCCAATTGATGTAGAAGCAAACTGTTGAAATCTAAACAATGACCTTTACTTTTTAATTTGGGGAGAATTTATTGTTCATAATATCTGACTTCCTATGCTTAGAAGTAACTAGAAATAAACAGAATTTTATCCAACAGCCTCTGATCTTTCCCCCACCACATGACCTGACCATTACTTCCCTCTGGTAACCCACCTCCTTCCCTTTATTTCATGGTCCACTATCCTCTCCTAGAGCAGATTCCATCCTCGTTAGTCCTTCACCTCTTCCAACAATCCCATCTCAGCTTCTCACACCATCTCCTCTGTTCCTCATCCACCCACCTTCCTCCTCACTTGGTCCCACCTGTCACCTGCCAGTTTGTACTCTTTCCCACACCCCCACCATCCCACATCTTCTTACTCTTGCTTCCATCCTCTTCCTTTTCAGTCCTGCTGAAGGGTCTTGGCCCAAAACCCCTTGACTTGTTCAGTTCCTCCAGCATTTTGTGTTATTTTGCTCAAAGTTTCCAGCATTTACACAATCTCTTGTGTCTGTATTCACTAGTTGAATAGTCAATGGCTTACATTATATACAAATAGCCTATTCAATGATCTGGAAACTCCAGGTTTAATTTGCATTGCATATGTGATAACCTTTGTTATCACATATTTTAAAGCAGATTTGAGACAGCAATGGAAAAGAATGTCACTTTTTAACAAAAAAAAATAGAATTTCACCTGATTTGCCTCCCATAGAATTTATAGCACCCTTAAAGGTAACCTTTAAGATTGTTGCATTATATTGTAATGGGAAAAAGCAGACTATAAATTTACTTTCCTACCCTCCACTTCCGGTCAGTGATTCATAAAATTGGACACTTAGGTCAAAGGTAGTCAGTGGATAGTATAAAGTGGACATTATACCAATGATGTCATTTAATCTCCTACTGCTGGAGATAAGACCATAAGACCATAGACATAGGAACAGAATTGGGCCATTCAGCCCATCAGATATGACTGTCATTCCATCATGGCTAATGTATTATCCATCTTCACCCCATTCTGTCTTCTCCCATTAACTTTCCACTAATCAAGAACCTCTACTTTAAATATCCCCAACAATTTGCCCTCCAAAGTTGTCAGTGGCAATTCACCACACTCTGGCTAAATAATTCCCACTTTATCTCTGTCCTAGATGGACATCCCTCTGTTCTGAGGCTATGCCCTCTAGGTCTAGGCTCCCCCACTATAAGAAACATCCGCATCCACTCAATCTAGCGCTTTCGATACATGATAGGCTTCAATGAGATCCCCTCTCATTCTTCTAAACTCCAGCAAGTACAGGCCCAGAGCCTCATATGCTCCTCATCCATTAAAGCCTTTCATTTCCAAAATTATTCTCATGAACTTCCTATGCACCCTTAGAAAAGGGGACTAAAAAACTGCTCAGAATACTTCAAGTGCAGTCTGACCTTATACCTACTGGATAGTCAACATGGCTTTGTGAAGGGAAGATTGTGCCTCACGAGCCTGATTGAGCTTTTTGAAGAGGTAACAAAAGAAATTGACGAGGGTAGGGTAATGGATGTGGTCTACATGGACTTTAGCAAAGCATTTGACAAGGTCCCTCATGAGAGACTCATCCAGAAAGTCGTGAGGCATGGGATCAGTGGAACCTTGGCTGTTCGGATAAAAAAATTGGCTTAAAGGAAGATAGCAGAAGGTAGTTGTGGAAAGAAAGTATTCTGCCTGGAGGTTGGTGAGTAGTGGAGTTCCACAAGGATCTGTCCTGGGACCCCTGCTATTTGTGATTTTTTTGAATGACCTGGATGTAGTGGAAGGATGGATGAGTAAGTTTGTGGATGACACGAAGATTGGAGGAGTTGTGGATGGAGCTGTAGGTTCTCGAAGGTTATAAGAGGATATAGACAGGTGGCAGAGTAGGGAAGAAAAATGGCAGATGGAGTTCAATCCGGACAAGTGTGAGATGATGCATTTTGGAAGGACAAACCAGAAGACTGTGTACAGGATTAATGGTCAGTCACTTAAGAGTGTGAATAAACAAAAGGACCTTGGGGTTCAAATTCATACATCCCTCAAGGTCACTGCGCAGGTTGATAGCGTAGTTAAGAAGGCTTATGGGATGCTAGGCTTCATTAACAGAGGGATTGAGTTCAAGAGCAGAGAGGTCATGTTGCAACTCTACAAATCTCTGGTGAGACTGTGCTTAGAGAATTGTGTTCAATTCTGGTCACCTCATTATAGGAAAGATGTGGAAGCTATGGAGAGGGTGCAGAGGAGATTTACCAGGATGTTGCCTGGTTTGGAGAACAAGTCATATGAAGCAAGGTTAGCAGAGATGGGACTTTTCTCTTTGGGGCATAGGAGAATGAGAGGGGACTTGATAGAGGTCTACAAGATTATGAGAGGCATAGATAAGGTGGATAGTTAATACCTGTTTCCCAGGGCACCAATAGCAAACACCAGAGGGCATATGTACAAAATTAAGGAAGGGAAGTTTAGTGGAGACATCAGGGGTAAGTTTTTTACACAGAGGTTTGTGAATGCCTGGAATGACTTGCCAGGGATGGTGGTGGAGGATAAAACATTAGGGGTATTTAAGAACCTCTTGGACAGGCACATGGATGAAAGAAAAATAGAGGGTTATGGGGTAGTGTGGGTTTAGTACTTTTTTTTAAGGATTACATGGGTCGGCACAACATGGAGGGCTGAAGGGCCTGTGCTGCGCTGTAGTGTTCTATGGTTCTATGGTTATAAAGCCTCAGCCTTATATCCTTGCTCTTAAATTCTAGTTCTACTGAAATGTCTGCTGACATTGCATTTGCCTTCCTCACCACCGACTCAACCCGCAAGTTAACCTTTAGGGAATCTCGCACAAGGACTCCTAGGTCCCTTTGAATTTTTTCCTTGTTTGGAAAACAGTCTACACCTTTATTCTTTCTACCTAAGTGCATGAAATACACTTGCCTACTCTGTATAACATCTGCCACATCATTGCCCATTCTCCCAATCTATCACTCCATAGCATTACGCTAATTGCTACACTACTGCACCACCCCAGGATATGAGGAAGCAGAAAGCAGAAATAAGAAGAGAGCTGATATCAATTGGGAAAAACAGCTGGAATCTTTGGGATATGTACTGAGGAAAAAGAAGTGCCAATTTCTTGCAGTGATGGAAAAAAAACTGATGGAAGCGAAAGTTGCTGTCAACAGCACAGGATATTCATGTGTTACATCAAGGGATGGACAGGTAAATGTTTTGAAGAACACACTGGAGGAACTCAGCAGGTTGGGCAGCAATAATGGAAATGAACAGTCAGTGTTTCAGGCCGAGACCCTTCGTGAGTCCTGTTGTTTGACCCCAGCATCTGCAGTGTATTTTGTGTTTAAATGTTTTGAAGAGTTTATTAGAAACACAGAAAATCTACAGCAAGATACAGGCCCTTCTGCCCACAAAGTTGTGCCAAACATGTCCCTACCTTAGAAATTACTAGGCCTCTATTACATAGCCCTCTATTTTTCTAAGCTCCATATACCTATCTAAAAGCCTCTTAAAAGACCCTATCATATCCACCTCCAACACTGTTGCCGGCAGCCCATTCATCGCACTCACCACTCTCTGAGTAAAAAAACTTACCCCTGACATCTCCTCTGTACCTACTCCCCAGCACCTTAAACTTGTGTCTGCTTGTGGCAACCAATACAGCCCTGGGAAAAAGCCTCTGACTATCCACACGATCAATGCCTCTCATCATCTTGTACACCTCTATCAGGTCACCTCTCATCCTCCTTCGCTCCAAGGAGAAAAGGCCAAGATCACTCAACCTATTCTCATAAGGCATGCTCCCCAATCCAGGCAACATCCTTGTAAATCTCCTTTGCACCCTTACTATAGCTTCCACATCCTTCCTGTAGTGAGGCGATCAGAACTGAGCACAGTACTCAAAGTGGGGTCTGACCAGGGTCCTATACAGCTGCAACATTACCTCTCAGCTCCTAAATACAATTCCACGATTGATGAAGGCCAATACACCATACGCCTTCATAACCACAGCGTCAACCTACGCAGCTGCTTTATGTGTCCTATGGACTCGGACCCCAAGATCCCTCTGATCCTCCACACTGTCAAGAGTCTTACCATTAATACTATATTCTGCCAGGTTAAAGAACCTGAACGTCTCAGGTTAAAGACAAATGAAGACCATGACTGCCCACATCATACAACACAACACAAAATAATGATCACGGCGACTCTTTAAAATGCAAATTTTGAGCTGTTAATTTGGCACAATGAAGAGAAGGGTGATGATTTCATGGAAACAGAGAAAAGTACAGCACAGGGGAATTCCTTTGGCTTACCATTTCTGATCCAGCTATGATACTGCATTTAAACTAAGCTAGAATCCAGACACATAACTGTCAGAACATGAATCCTGATTGATCAGATAACCAATATCTTCTTTGATCTTTTTCAACAAGGACGGTATATCTTCTCGAATGCCTGATAAATCCTGCAGAAGACACACACTGTGTTCCTGAAACTAATTGAATGTAATCCCTCAACGCTATAATCTGAGAAGTATATTATTTTTGCCAAGCTAAACAGTGAATATTTATGCAATGACTTACTTGTGTCAACTCCCACATTGCCACCACAACCCTGGTAAATGTCTCAAGGAAATAAACTTGAATATGCTATTTTTATTAATTAGCTTGTCAAAGGAAAAATACAAGATGTTCTGTAGATGTTGGAAATCCAATGCACACAAAATGCTGAAGGAACTCAGCAGGCCAGACAGCAGTTATGGAGAGGATTAAACAGTTAATGTTTTGGGCTGAGTCGCTTTATCAGGGCAATAGTAGTAAATAAGTAGCAAGGAGTTGTAGTTTCGCCTTCCATCAAGATAACAACTAGCTCAAGACTTTTTGTATGTTTACCCAAGACAGGTCCATCACTCAAGACATGCCCATCACCCAGTACATGTTCTCTTCTCATTGCTATTATCAGGGAATAGGTATCAGAGTCTGAAGACATACACTCAATAATTCAAGATCAGCTTCTTCCCCTCTACAATCAGAGATCTGAATTCACGTTAAAACTATGAACACAACCTCTGGACAACAGACACACCAAGTTCCACTCCACCACTACTCTCATCTGTTTAGGGCAACTGGTCATCACTCTCAATAATTTCTCCTTCAGCTCCTCCCACTTCCTTCAAACCAAAGGTGTCACCATGGGAACTTGCACAGCTCTCATCTATGCCTGCCTTTTCGCCGGCTATGTGGAATGGTCCATGTTCCAAGCCTGCACTGGCATTTCTCTCCAAGTCTTAAAATGCTATATCAATGACTGTATTTGTGAGCTCGTTGATTTCATCAACTTTGCCTCTAACTCCCACCCTGCCCTCAAATTTACTTCATCCATTTCCAACACCTCCTCCCCTTTCTCAATCTCACTGTCTCCATCTCTGGAGACAGTCTATCTACTGATATCTTTTATAAACCCAGTGACTCTCACAGCTATCTGTACTGTACCTCTTCTCACATTGTCACTTGTAAAAATGCCATCCCCTTCTCTCAATTCCTCTGTCCCCGCTGCATCAGCCCTCAGGGTGAGGCTTTTCACTCCAGAACAACTGAGATGTCCTCCTCCTTCAAAGAAAGGGGGTTCCCTTCCTCCACCAACAATGCTGGCCTCACACACGTCACTTCCATTTTGCACACATCTGCCCTCATCTCATCCTCCTGCTGCCATACCAGAGATAGGGTTCCTCTTGTCCTCACCTCCACCCCACTAGCCTCCAAGTCCACCACATAGTTGTCCATGACTTCCACCATCTGCAACCGGACTCAGGATGCCACCAACAAGTTGTCTCTTCACCCTCCCACTCCTACTCTCCACTTTCTGCAGGGATCGCTCCCTAGTGATTCCCTGGTCCACTCCTCCCTCCCCACTGATCACCCTCCTGGAACCTACCCTTGCAGACAGAACAAGTCCCACACCTAATCCCTCACTACCATTCAGGGCCCCAGATAGTCCTTCCAGGTGAGATGACACTTCTGTTGGGGTCATCCACTGTATCCGGCGCTCCTGGTGTAGCCTCCTGTGTAGCAGTGAGACCCGATGTAGAACACTTTGCTAAGCACCTACGCTCTTCCACCAAAAAAAGCGGGATCTCGCGGTTCAATTCCACTTCCCATTCTGACATGTCTGTCCATGGCCTGCTCTGCTGTTACGATGAAGCCACACTCAAGCTGGAGGAGCCTCAAAGAACATCAGTTTCTTGAACTTCAAGTAATTGCCCACTCCCTCTTCTTCACTATTCCCCATTTCTGTTTCCCACTCTCACCCTATTACCTGTCCATCCCCTCTCTCTGGTGCTCCTCCTCCTTCCCTTTCTTCCATGTTCTTCTGTCCTCTCCTATCAGACTCCCCCTTCTCCAGCCCTTTATCTCTTTCACCAATCAACTTCCCAGCTTGTTATTTCACCCCTCCCCTCTCCCAGTTTCACCTATCACCTACCACCTTGTACTTCTTCCTCCCCTCCTCCCAGCTTCATACTCTGACTTCTCTCCTTACTTTCTGGTCCTGATGAAGGGTTTTGGCCTGAAATAGACAATAGACAATAGGTGTAGGAGTAGGCCATTCGGCACTTCAAACCTGCACCGCAATTCAATGTGATCATGGCTGATCATCCACAATCAGTACCCCATTCCTGCCTTCTCCCCATATCCCTTGACTCTGCTATCTTTAAGAGCTCTATCTAACTCTTTCTTGAAGCATCCAGAGAATTGGCCTCCACTGCCTTCTGAGGCAGAGCATTCCATAGATCCACAATTCTCTGGGTGAAAAAGTTTTTCCTCAACTCCGTTCTAAATGGCCTACCCCTTATTCTTAAACTGCGGGCTCTGGTTCTAGACTCCCCCAACATCAGAAGCATGTTTCCTGCCTCTAGCATGTCTAATCCCTTAATAATCTTATTTGTTTCAATCAGATCCCCCCCTCTTATCCTTCTAAATTCAGCCCAGCCGCTCCAATCTTTCAACATATGACAGTCCTGCCATCCCAGGAATTAACCTCGTGAATCTATGCTGCACTCCCTCAATAGCAAAAGTGTCCTTCCTCAAATTTGGAGACCAAAACTGAACACAATACTCCAGGTGTGGTCTCACCAGAGCCCTGTACAACTGCAGAAGGACCTCTTTGCTCCTATACTCAACTCCCCTTGTTATGAAGGCCAACATGTCATTAGCTTTCAGAGCAGTTTGCTCTTTTTTTCATAGTTGAACCCAGGCCTGCTGAGTTCCTCCAGCATTTTGTGCTTGTTGCATGGGATTTCCAGCATCTGCAGATTTTCTGGTGTTTGTAGCACTACCTCATTACCTCATTACTTTTTTTCTCTTTTTACACTACTTTTTTTAATACATGTCTTACTGTAATTTACAGATTTTTATTATTATCTATTGCAATGTACTGCTGCCACTTAACAACACGAACAATGGATTTCACACTTATTCCAGTGATATTAACCATGATTCTGATTCTCTGTTCTTAATTAGTTTTTGTTTGGCATCTAACATTCATACCAGAG
The DNA here is from genome assembly GCF_030144855.1 of Hypanus sabinus. Lineage (NCBI taxonomy): Eukaryota > Metazoa > Chordata > Chondrichthyes > Myliobatiformes > Dasyatidae > Hypanus > Hypanus sabinus. The sequence continues at coordinate 16,878,825 of NC_082715.1, forward strand.
TGTGAAACAATGCTGAGTTGGAAGTTATGTCCATTATAGAGTCTATCCTCCTACCCTTGTCATTTGATCACTAACAAGAGAAAGTCTGCAGATGCCAGAATTCAAAGTAACACACACACAATGCTGGGGGAACTCAGCATATATGGAAAAGAGTAAAGGGTTGACATTTCGGGCCGGGACCCTTCACTGGGACTTGAAACAGTTGAGAAGTCAGAGTAAGAAAGTGGGGGAGGGAAGGAAGAAGAACAAGGTCATAGGTGATAGGTGAAACCAGGAGAGAGGAAGGGGTGAAGTAAAGAGCTGGGAAGACAATTGGTGAAAAGATAAAGGGCTGCAGAAAGGGGAAACTGATGGAAGAGGACAGAATCCGTAGAAGAAAGGGAAGGGGGAGGAGCACCAGAGGGAGGTGATGGGCAGGTAAGGAGATAAGGTGAGAGAGGAAAATGGGAATGGGGAATGAAAAAAGGGCGTGGGCATTTACCAGAAGTTCACGAAATCGATGTTCATGCCATGAGATTGAAGGCTACCCAGATGGAATAAAAGATGTTGCTCCTCCAACCCGAGTGTGGCCTCATCGTGGCATATGGACTGATATGTCAAGTGGGGAATGGGAAGTAAAATTAAAATGGGTGGCCACTGGGACATTCTACTTTTTCTGGTGGATGGAGCATAGGTGCTCAGCGAAATGTTCTCCCAATCTGCATCAGGTCTCACTGATATATGATATACAGGGGACCACACTGGGAGCATTGGATACAGTAGATGATTCCAACAGATTCACAGGTGAAGTGTGGCCTCACCTGGAAGGACTGTTTGGGACCCTGAATGGTAGTGAGGGAGGAGGCATAGGGGCAGTTGTGGCACTTGTTCTGCTTGCAAGGATAAGTACCAAGAGGGAGATCAGTGAGGAGGGATGAGTGGACAAGGGAATGATGCAGGGAATGGTCCCTGTGGAAAGCAGAAAGATGTACTTGGTGGTGGGATCCCTTTGGAGGTGGCAGAAGTTTCGGAGAATTACATGCTGGACCTGGAGGCTGTGTGTTCTGTGTGTATTAGCTGTTATTGGATCATTTGTTTTCCCCAAAATCAATATCCTGAGGGTGTTAACTAAACCAGCCAGATAAATACTGTTCTTGCAGGAGAAGAGCAGAAGAATGATATTCTGTGCTTCAGTGATTCTACAAGGATCCCTGCCAAAAAACAGCAGTATTCATCATCAAGGATCCAGGAAATGCTCTCTTCTCACCGCGGCCACTGGGAAGGAAGTACAGAAGCCTTAGGAACTGCAGGAACAATTTTTATACTAAGGTTGGGTGGGATTACAACCAAAGGTCATGGATTACGGGTGAAAAGTGGAAAATTTCAGGGAACATGAGGGGAATCTACTTCACTCAGAGGGTTGTGAGCTCCCAGTGCAAGTGGTGCATTTCAACTCAATTCCAAGATTTAAGAGAAGTTTGGATAAGTAGATAGATGGGAGAGATATGGAGGGCTATGGTTGCAGAGCAGGTTGACGTGTGCAGGCATTTTAAATGATTCGGCATGGACTAGATGGGCCGAAGGACCTGATTCTGTGCTGTGCTTTTCTATGACTCTGACTTCACACATCTCTTTGCTGAGCAGTGGATAACTTCACTACTAAACACTAAACTGCTTCTACAACTTATGAGCTCACTTTCTAGGAATCTACCACATGGGTTCTCAATATTATTTAATTATTTGTTTGTTTGTTTATTTATTTTATTTACATAGTTTGTCTTTTTCCCACTGTTTGTCAGTCTTTGTAGATTTTTTTCAGTGATTTATTGTTTTTCTTTGATCTACTGTGAATGCCTGCAAGAAAATGGCTCTCAGGATAGTATATATGTGCTTTGATAATAAACTTACTTCAAAGTTTGAATGATTTACTTTGTGACACCCCAAATTCTCTCAGCACACAAACGTTACAAGCTGGGAGTGCAATGGCATTTTCTCCAATTGCCTGGACGAGTGCAGATCTATCAAGTGTCAAAAAACTGAACGTTACTCTTGACAATGAAGCCCACCTGCTGAGACATCTACCCACAACCGTAAATAATCACCTCCTGGTGCATCCTTGATAGAACGCATTCAGCAAAAAGCCAAGGTGTCAGCAGGAGAATGAGACTAGGCGATCTGGAACATTAAAACCTGAGCAATTCCATCTTTTTAAAAGAGCAATCTGATTGGCAAGCATTTGTTGTTCATTCGTTATTGGTAGACCAAACTCCTGGAACACATTAACTAACAGTACCAAAGAAGTTCCTTCACTGGGCAGATTGCAACAACTTTACACCCACCATCCTCCCAAGGGAAATTAGGAATCATCACCATTTTATCTTGGGAAATTTGGGAAGGATAATAAATATTGGCTTTGCAGTTACACCAATGTCACAAATAAAAAAATAACACTCTTTTAATTTTATGTTTTTCCTGAAATTATTTTTGTAAATACACTCAGCAGCCTGTGCGGACTCTGGATTGGGGATTGTCAAACGTTATGTGAATTTTCTGGTGTAGTCTGTTTTGTCATATGCTTTTGTGATATCATTCTGGAGGAACGTTGTCTCATTTTTTAACTGCATTGCATTTGTGGTTTCTAAATGACAATAAACTGAATCTGAATCTGAATCTGAATTATCTACAGATCCACTTTATTTATCCACAGATGTAAACCTAATCAGCCAATCATATGGCAGCAACTCAATGCATAAAAGCAGGCAAACATGGTGAAGAGATTCAGTTATTGTTCAGATAAATCATCAGAATGGGGAAGAAACGTGACCTAAGTGGCTTTGAGCATTGATGGTGCCATATGGGGTAGTTTGTGTATCTCAGAAAATACTGATCTCCTAGTATTTTCACGCAGAGCAGTTTCTAGAGTTTACAGAGAATAGAGCAAGACAAAACAAAGATCATCCAGTGAACGCAGTTCTGTGGGCAAAAATTGGGAAGAATGGCTGGGCTGGTTCAAGCTGACAAGAAGGTGACAGTAGCTCGAATAACCATGTGTTACAACAGTACAGAAGAGCATCTCCGAATGCACAATACATCAAACCTTGAAGTGGAAGGGCTACAGCAGCAGAAGACCACGAACATACACTCAGTGAGCACATTATTAGGTACAGGAGGTTCCGAGTAAAGTGGCCACCGAGTGTATTTTATGTGGATGAACAACTGGTCTTATTGGTCTTTTTTTTTTGCAATTAAATCAACTTGACACAATTCATTCAATTCGCTCTCAGACCAGAGCAAAGAAATTATCTTTCAGTGTTTCTTAGAAACGCCAGAATTAAAAATGACAGAATGGTACAAGCCAGTCATTAAATTTCAGAAATTAATAAATTGATTAAAAATTTGACGTATTACATCTTTGATTGTTGTCAGGCTAGGATTATAAAGAAACATGAATTTGTTACTGATGATTCTGTTCAGTTAAATCTGAATCCAGCCTGTTCTTCTTTTTCAGAACTGTGCGACAGGTTTCTACAGCGTAGATAATGGAACGTGTCTCCCTTGCAAATGCCATGGGCATTCAGAGCAGTGCCTGCCTAATTCTGGAATCTGCATTGTGAGTACTAACAGCCCTAGTGAATCAGCTATTACTGGTATTTTTTTTCTCTCTGTGTTCTTATCATTAGTCAATTCCGTATGACTGAAATGAATATTATAAATTACTCTGGCGGCCTCACCTTTCTCCTTTTTTCTCATTTCCAACTTGCGCAGCTCTAATGACCACCAGAGCTATGTTTTGCCAGCTGCTTCTTTTCAGATTACACCCTCTGCAGATAATACTTTGCTTTACTTCCAGCCGAAAACAAGCTGGGAATGATTGCAGGCTACGTGGAGTGGTTGGACATATTTAAAATAGAACATTCCTTTCAAAATGGCCATGTTTAGTATGTGTTTTCTTTTTAATGGCATGTCACATTTCTAGAAACAGTTTTGTTTTCCAAAGGGAAATAAGAGGGAAATGGTCATTTCAGATTGTCACATTACTTGAATATAAAGTTACTTCAGCCTCTCAACTGCAGAACTGTTTTTAATCATTGAAGTAAAGGCTTAAAAACTGTGTAAAATAAATCCTTTGTCTGCATCCATTGCTTGAAAAGTGATTTATGAGTTATATCAGTTTAAGAATTAAACACCATCTTGTAATTCTGTCCACTCGAACTGAGGGAAACAGATTTGATTGATTTTTTACTTTGCCCATCTGCGTTTTCTCCTGTTGGAAATCTCTTACACTGTTAGGCCTGTCTGTTGAGGCAATATATTAATCTCATTAAACAGCTGGTCTTTGTACTCAGTGACCAACAGCCAAGGCTAGACTTTTCTCAGTGGGGAAACTGTTGAAACACTCTCCTTGTGCAGTAGTATAAAACACATTAGCAGTTCCTCAGAAGGGTCTGATAAAGTAGCTGACACTGCTGTAAAGTGGAGGTAAGAACCCAGGTCATGAGTTAATAAGTATTCAATAAGTGTATTGATACATAAGGTAACATATGTAAATGGCAGCACGAAAATATGCAGACTACCAGGAACTTGAAAGTAATAGGGTACACTAATAAAATTCACTAATAAGAAGTATCCACAGGACCACTCAGAAGACTGGGAATAAAGTACCAAAAGGTGTGGCTGGAATTTTAAGACTTGGCACAATCTCATTATGCGCCCTGTCGTAAGACGTGGGTGATCGTGGTCTTCCATCTGTCTTTAATCTGAGAAGTTCTAATAAGCTCTCCGGAACTCCTGCCTGTGTCATGGTCCGGTCCGTGAGATCCGCATTCCGGTTCATGGTTCAGTCCATGGACTCCGGACTCCGGATCATCTGGCTGTCCATTGTTTCAGTTATATTGAGGCTGGAATATAAGTGCCACTGGGTTCGAGTGTGGTTACTAGCCAACGGCCATAAAACAACCAGAAGAAGAAGAAGAAGAAGAGGAGGAGGAAGAAGAAGAGGAGGAGTGGTTGCTGGTTTGTCTTGTTGGTATCCTGTCCTTGCCTCTGTGGGGGTAAGTCAAGCTGTTCTTGCTGTTACTCTACTGTGTGATCTGTCCCTTCCTATACTTGCCTCTGTGGTGGTAAGTCAGGCCATCCTTATTGTTACCTACGGTGGGATCCGTCCCTTCCTGTTCTTGCCTCCATTGGTTAAGTCAGGCTGTCTTTGCCATTGCTCTGAGGCTGAACTGTTCCCTTCCTTCCCTCTGAAGCCTGGCCTGTAGCCCTGTTGGCTACCCATGCCTGAAGCCTTGCCATGGCAACAGAAGAAACTATCTATCGTTGAGCTTGGAACTGTCTCTTTGTGTATGAGTCCCGGCCCTACGTCCTGTTCCCAAGGAGAGGTCCTGGCTCAGTGTTCCTGTGCTCAAGTCCAAGGCTCCGTGGAGCTTCCATTCCACGTCCAAGTTGTAGCCTAGGCCCTGAGTCCTGGTCTCATCCAGGGCTAGTGTCCATGTCCAGCTACGCCTCTCCCCGCTTCTGCGTTCCTGCTCTCCCTCGACCTAGGCTCTGCGTTCCTGCTCTCCCTCAATCAAGACCAAGTCTGAGCTTCATGTCCTCATACAGCCCTGGAGTCCCCCATCCTGCCCCCACGTCCAGTCCTGTTGCCTTGCCACGTCCAGTCCTCACCTGGATCTGGAGTCAAGACCCAGGTTCCGGGTCCCAGTCCAGTCTGACTCGGAGTCCTTGTCCAGGTTCATAGTTCCTAGTTCCTCGTCCAGGTCCCAATTTCCTACTCTAGTCCTGGTTCATGCCCTGTCTCCTAGTCTTGTCCAGGTCCTGTATCTTGTCCAGCGTCATTTCTTTTCTGCTTCCCTTGCTTTCTTGGTACACCTAGTCCTCTCCCTAGTACTTCAGTGTCTGTGCCTTGCATTTGGGTCCATTCCCAATGCCCACCTTATGACAGCCTGTCCATCCCTTGATGTACCTCATGAAGATCATGTGCTGTCGACCACAACATTTTTCTTCCTTCTCACTTTCCCATCACTGCAAGACGTTCCAGCTTCCTTTCCCTCAGTAGTGTATCAGAAATTCCAGCTGCCCTTTCTTGATTGATGTGATCAGCTCTCCTCTTGTTCCAGCTTTTTGCAACACATCCTCATTTGTTCCTCTGTCCTTCCAATATTTTCATCATCCTATTGTCTGACATTTGCTTCCATGTTAGTGTGGAATGAAGGTAGCACTGCAACATTCTGAGTTGCGTACCCATAGAAATTATGTCATTATTTAGGCACAATCGAGAATTTGAAAATAAATTAGAACCATGAATGAGACATTCACTGTGGTAGTCACACTCATGGTACAGGCTTCAGTTAGATGGGTGACCACCAGGATAAGTAAGGGGAATATGCGGTCAGCGGAGGGTTCCCCTGTCGCCATTCCCCTCGCCATCAGGGTATACCCCCGGATAATGTTGAAAGGATGTTCTTTCAGGTAACATACTACCAGTAATAATTCAGAAAATGTGGAGCTTGGGTGGTGGATGGCTTGGTTGAGTTGTTCTCTAGTCTTGGCAACATACTTGCAAATGTTTCATCACCATATGAGGAGACAGTATCAGTACGCTGTAAATTGTGGTGTGTTTTCTGAATGCTTGGCCTTTTAAGTACTTATCATTCAGCCGATTGGTCATCATTAAGGAACTCGGTCGTGATGTACGGAGGAAATCTCATGGCTGATTTGTTGCATGGTGAACTTCATGCGTTGTGGTCTGGGATTTTGCTCACATTACCTCATGAATAGGATCAAGATCTACATGTCTGATTACAGTTGCTTGGGGAAAATCATGCTTCTGGGAATTTTTTTAAATGCCAGGAGTTTGCTTGCACCAGACATGGAGACCTCATTCCTACTTGTGAGCCAACGTAGGCAAAATTCCAGGGTCATGTGAATCCATGGGAGTAGGTGGTGGATGAGCAGCCAGTGGATATCACAAGTCCTGGTTAATTAGCCACTGGTGCCAGTCGGACAATCTCTGAAGAGTATTGATAATTGCCGGGGTCACCCGTCTTGTAAAGGCACTGTCCAGAAGAAAGCAATGGTGAACCACTTCTGTAGAAAAATTTGCCAAGAGCAGTCATGTTCATAGACGGTAATCATCCATGTCATATGATATGGTGCATAATGATGATGAGGATGAATAGTCAATGGGGCCTTGAGGAGCAGTTGTGTAGAGAACTCGCTCAGAGTTGGAAGAATAACAGATTGGTCTTAGTGGGGAGATTTTAATTTCCCCACTGTTAATTGGGACACCTAGTATATTAAAAACGCTTAGACAGGGAGGAATTTGTGAAACTTCAGAAGATTTTCCTAATGTATCATGAGCCCTATTCAGAAGAGTACAATATTGGATCTCTACCTGAGAAACAAATCAGGGCAATTAACTGAAACAGCTTTCAGGGAGCACTTTAACTCTAGCAACTGAATTCTATTTGTTTCAAGATAGTAATGGAAAAAGATGGATCTGGTCCACAGGTTAGGACCCTAAAGTGGAGCAGGACTAATTTTGGGGGAATTAGACAGGATCCAGTGGAGATCAGTTGGGTGAACACGAGGAAATTTGCAGATGCTGGAAATTCAAGCAACACACACAAAAATGCTGGTGGAACTCAGCAGGCCAGGCAGCATCTTTCGGAAGAAGCACTGTCGACATTTCGGGCCGAGACCATTCGTCAGGACTCGTTAGGCCGCATGTCATGTATTAATGATGTACTTCTCTCACCCTCTCCTTTTATATATATAAATTTTAAGGGTGTAAACAGGACAAAAGGACCTAATGTACTCTATATGAGGCCAGGAGTTGAAATGAACTTCTAGATATTCTAAATTTAGAAAGGTCAGTGCCAAGGGAATAACATAGCATTTCCAGGTTAATGTAAATAGGTAGAATGTAACATGTAATTAGATGTGAAAAACAAAAGATACTTTATTTAAGAAAACCATCAATAAAATACAAACTCTTGTGCCTCTCCACCATTCAAAGGCATTGTGATTGATCTGTTAGCTTCTTGCCACTTCCTCCAGCCTCGTGTCTCAAGATTCTCTTAATATCTAAGGTTGCTTAACTGCACCATGTGTTAAGGGAACACTGAGAGACAGAAATTACTTGATCTGGTATTGATTAACGCCTGTGACAATGTGCTGGAAATATGTTTTCACCAGGAAAACAATATTCATCCTGAATTTTATGTCTAGTCCTGTTTCAAAACAGTAAGGGAAATATTTGAGAATTTGACAACTGAGATGAGCTCCTTGAGGTCCCACCTTACACCCTAGGGAGAGATCTGAGATGGACAGAGTTGGACATTGGAACTTGTGGAGTACTTTTATTAAACACCAAAGCTTTGCCATAGACAGAATGATAACCATACGACTACAAGACATAGGGGTAGAATTAGGCCATTTGGCCCATTAAGTCTGCTCTGCCATTTCATTGTGGCTGATCCATTTTCCCTCTGAGCCAGAATCTCCTGCCTTAACCCCATATCACCTTGTGCCCTGACTAATCAAAAATCTACCAACCTCTGCCTTAAATATACCCAATATCTTTATCGCCACAGGCATCTGTGGCAGCAAATTCCACAGACTCACCACTCTTTGGCTAAAGAAATTTCATAAGACCGAAAGGCCACAATACATAGGGGCAGAATTAGGCCATTTGGCCCATCAGGTCTGACCCGCCATTCAAACACGGCTGATCCTTTTTTTCTCCTCCTCGGTCCCATTCCCCGGCCTTCTCTACATAACCTTTAATGCCGTGTCCAATCAAGAACCTATCAATCTCTGCCTTAATTACACCCAACAACCTAGCCTCCAGGTGAAAGTTGCCTGTGGTAGCAAATACCACAAATTCACCACCTCATCTCCATTCTAAAAGGACAGCCCTCTATTCTGAGGCTGTGTCCTCTGGTCTTAGACTCCCCCCACCAGAGGAAACATCCTCTCCATGTCCACTCTATTAAGACCTTCCAATATCTGGGTAGGTTTAATAAGGTCACCCCTCATGTTCCTGAATTCCAGTGAATACAGGACCAGAGCCATCAAAAGCTCCTCATATGACAAGCTTTTCAATCCTGGAGTGATCTTCACGAACATCCTTTGAACCCTCTCCAATATCAGCACATCCTTCTCGCGATAAGGTGTCCAAAACTACTCACAGCTGTACTTCGAATGCGGCCTGCTCAGTGCTTTATGAATCCTCCACATTATCTCCTCGCTTTTAACCAGGCTGCATGCGAGCTTGATTTCAACAGTTGGGGGAAGTTTGGATGGGTGCATGAATGGTAGGTGTATGGAGGTCTATGGTCCCGGTGTAGGTCAATAGGAGTAGGCAGTTTAAATGGTTCAGCATGGACTAGATGGACTGAAGGACCTCTTTCTGTCCTGTGCTTTTCTGTGACCCTGACTTTACATATTTACATACAGCAATAAAATTGACAATTATTTTAAGGTATGTATGTGGAATGCTTAAAGTTTGATGGCTCTGGGCCTATACTCGCTGGAGTTTAAAAGAATGAGGGGAAGCTCATCGAAACATAACAAATATCGAAAGACAATTCCCCATGCCCATTTCCCTCTCTCACCTTTTCTCCTTACCTACTCATCATCTCCCTCTGGTGCTCCTCCCTTCCTTTTCATCCATGGTCTTCTGTCTTCTCCTGTCCCTTCTCCAGCCCTCTTTCTTTTTCACCAATCAACTTCCCAGCTGTTTATTTCACCCCTCCCCTTTCCAGTTTCACCAATCACCTACCTCCTTGTTCTTCTTCCTCCCCTTCCCCAACCTTCTTACTCTGACTTCTTAACTTTTTCTCCAGTCCTGATGAAGAGTCTCAGCTCTAAACGTCAACTCATTCTGCTTTTCCATAGGTGCTGCCTGACCTGCTGAGTTCCTCCAGCATTTTGTGTGTGTTGTGAATACAGAAAGGACTAGATAGAATGAACATAGAGAGGAGACCAGGGGCCACAGTATCAGATTACAAGGATGCTTTTTAGAACAGAGATACGGAGGAATTTCTTTAGCTTCAGTGTTGTGAACCCAGGCAATTCATTAACTGACACCTGCGGAGTCCATGGGGTATGTTTAAAGTGGAGACTGTTAGGTTTTTGACTAGTAGGCAAGTCAATAGTTACAGGGAGAAGGCAGGAGAACAGGGCTGAAAGGGAAAATAAATCAGCCCTGATCAAACGGCGGAGCAAAATCAATGGGCCAAATGGCCTAATTCATCTGCCTGTTTTTCCTGTCAGTCACACTACACACAACCTCTGCTTGTAATCCAACAGCCTGATCACTCCGGTTCCCATCCCCTTGCCAAATTAGTTAAGATTCCAACAAGACCGCGAACATACACCCAGTTGCAACCCCAGTTGCAACTTTATTAGGTGCAGGAGGTAGCTAATAAAATGACCACTGAATGTAAGTCACACATCCAAATATCTGCAGCACACACAAAATACTGGTAGAATGCAGCAGGCCAGGCAGCATCTATAGGGAGAAGCACTGTCGACGTTTCAGGCCGAGACGACAAAGGGTCCTGACAAAGGGTCTCGGCCCGAAACATTGACAGTGTTTCTTCCTATAGACGCTTCATCATGTACAAACAAGCTGGATGAACTCAGCAGGTCGGGCAGCATCTGTTGAAACGAGCAGTCAACATTTTGGGCCGAGACCCTTCATCAGGACTGAAGAAGGAGGGGGCAGGGGCCCTATAAAGAAGGTGGGGGAGGGGGTTTTTCACCTGCATGTTCCCCCTCCCCCCACCTTCTTTATGGGGCCCCTGCCCCCTCCTTCTTCAGTCCTGACGAAGGGTCTCGGCCTGAAACGTCGACAGTGCTTCTCCTTATAGATGCTGCCTGGCCTGCTGTGTTCCACCAGCATTTTGTGTGTGTTGTTTGAATTTCCAGCATCTGTAGAATTCCTTGTGTTTGCCATCCAAATATCTCATTATTTGATCTAACAAGTGAAGCTCCATGGCCGGATTCTGCTCCTACATCTTATAGTCTCGTGGTCTTATGGAATAGAAATATTTAAAAGCAGGTCTCTAATCATTTTGAAAAGGTAGCAATTAACAATGACACATAGAATTCCTGAAGCACAATTCTCCACCATACCACCATAAAATGATTTATCAGTGTTATTCGTTTGCACTAAAGGTGTTTCCTCACAAAGGGCAATGGAACAAAACATGAATATGTGAAGATTTTTGCTTAATTCTTCTGCCGCACAAATTGACTTGGACAAACTTGAAGATTAGCAAGGATTTTTATTGCATCTTTTCAGTAGATTAGATTATACATATTACGTGGTATCTAATTATAGATTGCAGTAAGAATTATTCCTCCACCCAAATACAAGTTTGGGCACTACTTGTGACCTAAGATAAAATCTCTATATGAAGTTTACCATTTGCATTTGAATTACACTGCAGGACAGAAGAATTAATGGTTTCACTTAATTTAAAAGCCTTAAAATAGTGGCTGACTGCTCCAAAGTATGGAAAATTTTAATAATTCTCCCATTAATGCATCTATAAGGCCCCAAGCCTTGATATTCCATTATAAAAATGTCATTTGGAACCTCTTCTACCTCTAATGAGCAGGTTTTCATCTTCATCTACCTTGCTCTGCATTCAAATTGCCTTGGCTTCCATTCTGTTTCCTACTGTAGAATAAACACAATTGTCTTCTTGTGTGTCTTGTGTTAATCAGTGTGTCTCCAATTTTCACACCGGAGGCAAATGCAGCATTTTAGAAAATTTAATTGATGCCTTCCTTGATATCTGCCCTAGATAGCAGTGCTGTGCATTAATTAATTAGCACAAGTTCAGGAGAGATAGACAAGATGGATGTTGGGGCGGTTCATGCAGAATAAAACATGGATCTCTGCTGGAAAGGAGCACTGAAAACCAGCTGTTTTCCCCTTCCCCTGGGCACACAATTCCTTTCTGCAATGCAGTTTGATGTTACGTTCATCACAGAATAGAGGTACACAAAGCTTTGAGTTTTTTTTATATCACATTTCAGGGTTTAGGCATCCTTAATTGTAAAAGTTTAATTGTAAAGTCAACCTCAATTATGGGTTTGGAGTCACATTTAGCCCTAAGTAAGGAAGGACAGCAGATATCCTCAGCTACAGGATATTACTGATGCAGAGGAGGAGTTTACATAAGTGCAATAATTTAATGACATTTTTCTACAAATTCCTACAAATGTACCATGGAGAGCATTCTAACTGGCTGCATCACCATCTAGTATGGCAGGGGTGGGGGATTGGGGCCACTGCTTAGGATCAAAAATAGCTGCAGTAAGTTGTGAACTCAGTCAGATCTATCCTGGGCACTATCATCCGTGGCATCCAGGACATCTTCAAGAAGTTATGCCTCAAAAAGACAGTATCCATCATTAAGGAACCCCGTCACCCAGTACATGCTCTCTTCTCATTGCTACCATCGGGAAGAAGGTACAAAAGCCTGAAGGCATACACTTCAGGAACAAATTCTTCCCTTCTGCCATCCAATTTCTGAATGAGCATTGAATCTCTAGACACTATCTCACTACTTTTTCTTTTTTTCTCTCTCTTTCTGCACTACTTATTTAACTTTATTCATTCTAACACGAGGAGTGATTGATAAGTTCATTGCCTAAGGTAGAAGGAGTCAATTTTAGAAGACCTAGCGCATTTATTTTTCAACATAGTCCCCTCCTATATTTACACACTTAGTCCAGCGGTCGTGGAGCATATGGATCTTGGACCTCCAGAAAGTGTCCACAACAGGGGCGATTGATAAGTTTGTAGCCTAAGCTAGAAGGAGAGGAGTTATACAGCTCTCGTTACATACACATGCAGGTCAACTCTTTGAGTGATTATGCAGAAAGTTTGTTAATAACTCATCTCATTCTACCTTAGGCCACAAACTTATCAATCACCCCTGATGAGTTATTAACTTCAAGCTTCCTGCATAATCACTCAAAGAGTTGACCTGCATGTGCATGTAACGAGAGCTGTATAACTCATCTCCTTCTACCTGAGCCACAAACTTATCAATCACCCCTGCTGTGGACACTTCCTGGAGGTCCAAGATCTGTTTGCTCCATGACCGCAGGACTAAGTGTGTAAATGTAGGAGGGGACTGTGGTGAAAAATAAATGTGCTAGGTTTTCTAAAATTGACTCCTTCTACCTTAGGCCACAAACATATCAATCACCCCTCGTATATATAGATACTTACAGTAATTCACAGTTTTTATTATTATGTATTGCAATGCACTGCTGCCGCATGACAACAAATTTCACAATGTATGCCAGTGATATTAAACCTGATTCTGATTCTGAGTTCCAGATTGTAAAATGAATTCAAATTCCACAAGAGGATTTGAACTCAGGACTTTGCTCATTAGAAGACCAAGATTATTAGTCTGGTGATTTAACTTTTCCGTCAACACAATAGCCTCAGAGGAGCATCCGCTGCCATAGTATGGCACGATACCTTTCCCTCAGTTGAATTACACTTCCCCTGCATCTTTATCTCAATCACTCTCTGAGCCCGAAGAGTAAGCAAAGTGAGGAAGTTGAACCAACAAAGTACTTTGTTAAACAAAGGAACTCACAATGTGCCAAAACAGCATTTTTATTGTGTTCTCACTCACCACAGGCGTGCAGTTCTTGGCAGGTCCTACACCAAATTAGTTACATAACAATGAACAGCATATTTGCTACAGATGTATGTGTTACAGAAACAGACACTTGGTGGCCACTTCATTAGGTACCTCTTGTAGCTAATAAATTGGCTATTGAGTGTATGTTCATGGACTTCTGCTGCTGTAGCCCATCCACTTCAAGGCTCGACACAGAGATGCTCTTCTGCACACCACTGTTGTAACACATGGTTATTTGAGTTACTGTGGCCTTCCTGTCAGCTTGAACCAGTCTGGTCATTCTCCTCTGACCTCCCTCATTAACAAGGCATTTTCACCCACAGAACTGCTGCTCAATGGATTTTTTTTTTTGTTTTTGCACCATTTTCTATAAACTCTAGAGACTGTTGTGCACAAAGATCCCAGGAGATCAGCAGTTTCTGAGATTCTCAAACCGCTGCATCTGGCACCAATAATCATTCTGTGGTCAAAGTCACTTAGATCACATTTCTTTCCAAATATTTTGTTTGTCTGAACAACAAATAAATCTCTTGACGTTATTTGTATGCATTTATGCGTTGAGTTGCTGCTACATGATTGGCTGATTAGATATTTATATTAATCAGGTGTACCTAATAAAGTGGGCACTGAGTGTATGTTTCAGCAGCACTTCTATTGGCCTTCATAAATCAGAATGTTGGGTACAGGAGTTGGGGTGTTAAGCTGGAGTTATATAGGACATAGATTAGGCTAAGTTTGGAGTATTGTGTACTGTTCTGGTCACCTACAGGAAAGATATCAATTATATTAAAAGAGTACAGTGAAAACTAACAAGCATACTGCTGCGAGTTGAGGACCTGAGTTACAGGAAAAGTTTGAATAGGTTAGGACTTTATTCACTACAGAATACAAGAATGAGGGGCGATTTCAACAGAGGCATATAAAATTATGAGGGGTATAGTTAGGGTAAATGCAAGTTGGCTTTTTCCACTGAGATTGGGTAAGGATTCAAGATTCAAAAACTTTATTGTCATTCTAAGCATACATCACCTCTGCAGGGCAGAATGAGACAGCGTTTCCCAGGAGCAGTGCAATCATAACATAACAACCGCAAAACTAAATAATAAACATAACAATAAATAGTAAAACACAACAACCACATGTCAGTTAAAACAAGTTATAAGTGTCCAGTGCAAGTTAAAAGTGTCCAAAGCAGAGTCAGGTAGAGCTGCCATTTAGCAGTCTGACTGCCTGTGGGAGGAAGCTATTTAGTAGCCTTGTGGTTTTACTTTTGATGCTCCTGTAACATTTGCCTGATGTTCATGGAGTTCATGGAGAGGGTGAGAGGGGTCTTTAATGATGTACCATGTCTTCTGGAGACATCGACTCTGAAAGAGGTCTTGGACAGAAGGTAGGGAGACCCCAATACCCTTCTCTGCTCCCATAACCACCCCCTGCAAGGCTTTTTTTTTTGTCGGCAGCACTGCAGCTGGAGTACCAGGTTGTGATGCAAATGTCAGCACACTTTCAACCACGCCTCTGTAGAAAGTAGTTAAGATGTGAACTAGAGATCCCAGGTTGTGGGTGAATTGTGAATAACGTAAGAGGAACTTCCTCAGAGGGTGAATAACTTCACATTTCCTCACATTATATTGCATCTGTCATATTCTTGCCCAGTCACTTGAAGCTTTTTTATGTCCTCCTCTCTATTTCCACAATTCCGCTTTCATTAGCCTCAACCATTTCCACAAGTCTCAGCCTTCTAATCCAATAAATGTTCATTTATTCCTGAACCCAATAATTTATTTCATAACCACTTATTTCTCAGTAATGTCAGTGCAAAATTCCTAATTACAAATATTCCAACTTTGTTGATCAATCTCCTGTGTAGGACTTTAGAAAAAGCTTTCTGAAAAATCACATTCACTGAATCCTCTCCTTATCTGTTCAGCTTGTCACACTGAAGAACTCCAGCAGGTCAGTCAAGCATAATTTCCCCCGCATAAAATTACACTGACTCTGCTCGACTTAACAATTCTTTTCAAAGCGTTCTGTGATCATATCCTTCAACGTAAGTTTGAATTCTGAACGTAAACTGTGCCCCGGATAACAAAGGCTTCTCAACGAAACAGAGTACAGCAAACCCTCTATGCTCACTGAAGTATCACCTTCGTTCTGAGGGCTTGAGCTTCTGCAAAGCACTTATGGTCACAAACTTCTAACTCAGAATCAGGTTATACCTGTGTATAGCCAGGTTCTATTAGGGAGAAAGAGACAATTGGATTTTGTTGATCTGCAGATCATGATTTCTCTCTGGGGGCTTTGCTATTGCTTGCTTGGTGAGTGGAGGGTGGGGATGCTTTTTGCTGAAGTAAGTGGGGGAAGCTGGATGTCTGTGCGTGGGAGGGGGAGAGGGGGCTTTGAGATTCTAATGTTTTACTGTCATTCATTTTTGGGGGTTCTCTTCTGTATCATGGATGCCTGCGAAGAAAAGTAATTTCAGGTTGTAAGACATTCTCTGATATTAAATGGAGCCATTGAACCATAGTAATGACTTCCAACGTCGCTGCCTTGCAGCGGTACCCACTCACGGGGAAGGCTTCTGGAGTAAACCCCGAGGAAAAATCCAGATCTGGAGTCCCCAAGCCAGTCTTACATTGAGTTCAATGCTGACTGGCAACTCTGCTGGTTCCAAGCTGTATTGACTTCTGCTGTTGTTTTGGATTCAGTAGATGTGTGGAGAGGGGGAGCCTGCTACAAGGGCAACAGCTTGCTCTCCATACCACACTGCCCTGGCCGGCATATCTAGACAGCTGGGATGCAACATCCATGGTTGAACCCGAACAACGATCTCAGGGCTTCCACTTTTAACCACTGTGACCTGAGGTTCAGTATGTGCCAGCTTGAACCTTGAATTCAATTAACAGCAGAAACACATAATTGACTTGAGCTTAAAATACTTACAAAATAAAGCATTGCTAATATGATTATCAATAAGAGTTTCCTAATGAAGGTATATTTGAGCAGCTATATGCTGTAATAATGCCACAGAGACTAGCCTATTTCAGTTACAACACTGAATTGCAAAGAGCTATGCAGGTTTTGATTTATACTAAGCTAGTCACTCATAAAAATGGGCCTTTTCAGTAATAACAGGCACTATGCCAAATTTCCAGGAAGCTGCTTCAGAGAGATATTGTGTTCCTGGAGCCAAGAGTCTGACAGTCATGAAAAAAAATCTGTATGTCTTTCCTCTATTCTGATTAATCAATAGGCAGAAAAACAAAACTGAAATAATATAGCAATAGAGTACATGGCACCTTAAAATTACAAAATCATAGAGGATCCAGAATGTGTTGGTAAACTGGATCCAAAATTGGCAGTACAGGGGTGTTTTCCTGACTGGACGTCAGTGACCAGTGGTGCACTGCAAAGGACAGTATGAGACTCTGTTGGTTGTAAAATAGGTTAATGATCTGGACTGAAGTGGACGTAGTCTGATTGTCAAATCTGCAGATGACACTCAGACTGGATAGCGTGGAAAAGTTGCTAAAAGGTACAGCAAGCTATAGATCAGCTGGAAATTTGGCCAGAAGAATGGCCGGTGAGGCTTACTCTGGGAAAGTGTGAAGTGATGCATTTGGGGAGATCAAATACAGAATCAAGTTTATTATCGCTGACATACAGCATATAGGTAGGGGAATCGAATATAAAGATTATAAATTCATCGCTAGGGGAACTGAGTGTAAAGATTAGGAAAGTACGTTGGAGCTGTGTGAACCTTAGGCTTGGTCACGTTGGAAGTATTGTATGCAATTCTGATCATCACATTAAGGGGAGGATGTGGAGGCTTTGAAGAGGGCACAAAAGAGATTCTCCAAAACTAACACTAGCTGCTTACACAGAGTGCCATGAAATCATTGCATTCACCTCACTTCATTGTTGGTTAATTATCATCTTCGGCCTTGCAATCAAGAATAGTACTTATTTCTCACCTCTAATTGCCCTTAAGAATGATAGCAGTGACCTGCCTTCTTGACCTGTGGCTATCCTTTTGAAGATAATACCTTCTGCGCTATATAATCACCGTCTTATATAAAGAGTTGCTGTGCGTTAAAGCAGGATAACTGAGTAATGATTCTAAATGCTGTTTAGAACCATTGCCTTCTGTTTCTCTAATCAGATCAAACACAAAATGACATACGCTTTGCAGGGAAAGGGGACCCAGAGAGAGAAATTCATCCTACACTAGTGACACCATGAAACCGGGAGAGGAAGTGAGAGTGAGGGGTAAAAAAAGTATCTTGGATTTGTTGTTACCATGGTAGTATCGACAATAAATATTCACGTCACCTACCTTGTTGAAATTACAGTTGTCATGGGAACACTACTTGCTTTGCATCCAAATTTACTGTATGTTTATATGAAGTTGAAGGAATTACTGCCGCTGGAGCCTGAGACGGATTCATCAGGAATAAAAAAAGCAAGCTTTTCTTGGCTGAGCTGTGCTGAAAGCAGCTCTAGAATAGTATCTTTATAATGCAGTATTTTCCAACAGCTAAGTTATATTTAAGAACTTTGGAAATATATAACATGTGAATGGATACTTCAGTTTTGGACAACAGGTTCAAAAGAATCATCTTAATTATTAAAGCCAGCTCATGACTCATAAGCAAACTCAATTATTGAAAAATAGCAATTTGTTCATTCTCAAGGTTTGGCCGAAGATCTGGCTGGTTACTCATTACTAGTACCTAATGCAAAAGCTTACACTTGCATACTACACCGGGGTGTTCTCTACAGTTACCTGATGAGGTAACCACAGGTTTCAGCCAGGAGCTGATGTCATCAGCTGGTACCCAACCTTCATAAATTGTTTCAACCCTTAACCGCTACACTCTCCAGTTGGTGGGTCAGCAATGGTGACCAAGTCACTGCCCATCTGCTCCTGACTTGCCACTCCTCCTGCCTGCTCCATATCCAGCAAGAGGCTCTTTTTGCTTCCTCCCCATCCTGTGAGCCGCTTGGTTCTTGCTCTTTTCGTCAAGGCCCAGTGCAGATAGCAACCTCCGTGCTGACCTGCCAACAACCTTCTACAGACGATCTCCATGGGAATAGCCACGTCTGCCATCCTTCGTCCTTGCACTCCTAGACTAAGGACTGGGACTTCAGGGCCTTCTGCTCGTGAGCCTCCTCACATCCATCCATGGTACTGTGAGCTCCACTAGGATGACCTTGTCTTCGGTGGAATACAGTACGATGTCTGGTTGAAGTGTAGTTTGCACCAGCTCCGGAAACTGCAGCTTCCTCCCCACATCGACCCTCATCTCCCATGATTTGGCAGCTTGCAGCTGATTGGATTTAGGCCTCTTTGATACGACTGGTGTGGCCCTCTCCTTGATGAAAATGATTGTCTCTGCCAGCTGGTCTCTTTTTACAACTCTCCCACTCCAGCGTGTCAGCGAGGAACAGCAGGACCTTATTGTGGCACCACCTATACCGTCCTTGTGTTAAAGCTGTTTTGCATCCTGAGAGTACATGTGCCAGTGAACTCTACTGACCACAAAGCTTGCAGTTAGGCTCCTCTCTCAGCCCCCATGTGTGTAGCTGTGATGCTGTGGGGAGAGAGTCATACATGTACTGCAAGAGGAAAGAAATATGGAAGGGCTCCCATCTCCAGAGCTCTGCCCAAGAGATCTTGTGCTTGGGAAGATCCCAGTTCATCCAGGCACCCAGTGACCTCAACTCCACTGCCTACGATACCCGTCTTTTGTCCTAATGGTTCCATACCTCTGCCTGGACCATGTCGCGCCGATCCCTTGTACTTGCACTCCCCCATCATTGGAAACGTGCAGAGTCGAGGCCTTGCCGTCCCAAGCGTGGGTTGCGATGATGTCTCTTAATGGCAGGGAGCTCACTGCCTGGTCTATGGCCGAGTTGGTGGCCCATTTTTGTACCGATCTTGTTATGACTACTGCTTGGTTTATTAGCTTGTCATCAAAGCCCCTCAGTGTTAACACAACTCTACAATTTGCCACCTTGAACTCCTCCTCTACTGAAGTCAACAGTAGCTACAGCTGGGCCGATCCTGTATAGAGCGCCACTGAAGAGAAACTTCTCCACAGCCATCTCCACAGATGCTTGTTAACATTTCTCCTGATGCCTTCTACAGTAGTCATGGGGAAGTTGTACACTGTGAAAAACAAACCAGTTTTTAACAAACTGCACTCTTCTTCTCCTTTCTCCCTTCTTTGCTTTCGTAGCTGCTGCACCCTCCTGAGCTTGCACAGCTGTTCCCACAGTTTTATGGTTAGATCTTTGACATCTTCCTTTTTGTCAGGTGAACTGTTTTTGAATTGTTTGTTCAGGGTCTTCATATCCCTTCTCAGGTGGCGAATCTGATGGCACCTCGATGGCACATTGATTTCTCTCTGGTAATTTTTCTCTCTTCCCCCCCCCCACCTCCCTCTTCTTCGTTTTCCCACTCCAACTCAGCTCTTACCTCTTCTCTTCTCCTCACTTGCCTATCACCTTCTGCTGGTGCCCTGGTGCCTTTTCTTTTCTCCCATTGACCATTCTCCACTCCTATCAGAGTCCTTCTTCTTCGGCTCTTTACTATTTCCTCAACAAATCAGCATATAGGAGGAAGATTGAAAATCTGGATGAGTGGTGCCACAACAACAACCTCTTGCTCCATGTCAGCAAGACCAAGGAGCTGATTATTGACTTCAGCAGGAGGAAACCAGATGTCCGTGAGCCAGTCCTCATCAGAGGGTCAGAGGTGGAGAGGATCAGCAGCTTTAAATTCCTCAGTGTTATTATTTCGGAGGACCTGTCCTGGGTCCGGTGCATCACTGGAATTACAAAGAAATCATGGCAGTGCCTCTAATTCCTTAGGAGCTGTGAAGAATCTGCATGGTATCTAAAACTTCTATAGATGTGTAGTGGAGAGTACATTGATTGGCTGCATCACAGCCTGGTGTGGAAACACCAATGCTCTTGAAAGTGAATCCCTCAAAATAGTGGATATGGCCCAGACCATCACAGGTCAAACCCTCCTCACCAATGAGTGTATTCACATGGAATGCCATTGCAGGAAAACAGCATATGTCATTTTCTTTGTATTGATATACAGTGCAGAATTAGCCCTCTGAGCCACACTGCCCAGCAAACCCCTGATTTAATTCCAGCCTAATAGAACATAAAACAAAGAACAATACAGCTCTGTACAGGCCCTTCAGTCCACAATGTTGTGCCGACCTTCAAACCCTGCCTCCCATATAACCCTCCAACTTAAATTCCTCCATATACCTGTCTAGTAGTCTCTTAAATTTCACTAGTGTATCTGCCTCCACCACCGACTCAGGCAGTGCATTCCATGCACCAGCCACTCCCTGAGTAAAAAATCTTCCTCTAATATCCCGTTTGAACTTTCCATCCCTTATCTTAAAGCCATGACCTCTTGTATTGAGCAGTGGTACCCTGGGGAAGAGGCGCTGGCTGTCCACTCTGTCTATTTATCTTAATATCTTGTGTACTCTATCATGTCTTCTGTCATCCTTCTTATCTCCAGAGAGTAAAGCCCTAGCTCCCTAAATCGCTGATCATAATGCATACTCTCTAAACCAGGCAGCATCCTGGTAAATCTCCTCTGTACCCTTTCCAATGCTTCCACGTCTTTCCTATAGTGAGGTGACCAGAACTGCACACAGTACTCCAAGTGTGGCCCAACCAGAGTTTTATAAAGCTGCATCATTACCTCGCAACTCTTAAACACTATCCCTTGACTTATGAAAGCTAACACCCCATAAGCTTTCTTAACTACCCTATCTACCTGTGAAGCAACTTTCAGGGATCTGTGGACATGTACCCCCAGATCCCTCTGCTCCTCCACTCTACCAAGTATCCTGCCATTTACTTTGTACTCTGCCTTGGAGTTTGTCCTTCCAAGCTGTACCACCTCACACTTCTCCAAGTTCAACTCCATCTGCCACTTCTCAGCCCACTTCTGCATCCTATCAATGTCTCTCTGCAATCTTCGACAATCCTCTACACTATCCACAACACCACCAACTTTTGTGTCGTCTGCAAACTTGCCAACCCACCCTTGTATGCCCACATCCAGGTCATTAATAAAAATCACGAAAAGTAGGTGGCCAAGAGCTAGAGGGACTCCACTAATCACAACCCTCCAATCCGAATGTACTCCCTCCACTACGACCCTCTGCTTTCTTCAGGCAAGCCAATTCTGAATCCACCTGGCCAATCTTCCCTGGATCCCATGCCTTCTGACTTTCTGAATAAGCCTACCGTGTGGAATCATGGGACAATTTATAATGACCAGTCAGCCTACCAACCAGTACACCTTTGGACTGTGGGAGGAAACTGGAGCACCAGACAAAACCCAAGGGGTGATAGGGAGAACATACAAACTCCTTACAGATAGCTGTGGGAATTGAACCTGGGTTGCTGGTACTGTAAAGAGTTATGCTAACCATTATGCTACCATGCCGGCCTTCACGTATCATCTTCTAGCTAGTATTTACTTCTTCCCCTACCCCCACCTTCTTATCCTTCTTTCTTCCCCCTTCCTTTCCAGTCATGAGGAAGGGCCACACCACAAATCACCAATGGTTTATTCATTTGCATAGATGCTGCTTGACCTTGCAAAAGGCTGAGTTCCTCCAGTATTTTGTATATGTTACTCTGGATTTACAGCATCTGCAGAATCTCTTCTGTTTATAAAGCAAAGTATAATCCCTGGTTTGTTTTATCTACCTTAGCCGAAACAAAATTAACCTGCATTTTATTTTACCCTCAAACCAGGCCAGGTCATAATGAACTCAGATGATACCTCATGTTTGTAAAACCCAGCCTCTTGCAACTCCTATACCAACGCTATTATTTTACAGGGCTTTAGAGTTCAATGGGTGGTGGGGTGGAGATACATCTTTACCAAAGGAGGTGTAAAGCGCTCCTTCCCTCTGCTAGCCTGCAAGTCAATCTTGGGCAAGATGTCGAACCTGCTTAGCTCCCCTGCTCAGGGTCATGTGAAGCTGTGGGAGCAGGTGGTGGATGGTTGTATAAGCAGCTGATGCATATCACAAGTCCTGATTATGCGACCACTGACACCGGACAGACAACCTCTGAAGAGTATAGATAGTGACTGGGGTCACCTGTTTTGTAAAGACAATGCCCAGAAGGCAGCAAGGGCAAACCACTTCTCTAAAAAAAAATGCCAAGAACAATCATGGCCCTGGAAAGACCATGACTGTTCACATCATAGGACATGCCATATAATGAGTGAATGAATGAGATCCCAATGAAACTTGAGACATCACTGCTATGGTGACCTTCCAAAAAGGAGTAGTACAGGAACAGCAATTAGCTCTCAGATGGTGAAACCTGAGGCCTGGTTCAAAGGTCTCTTTTATGACCTTTTAACGACCCGTGCTTTTATAGGACCTCTGATCCATTTCCAAAGGTTTTTGCTAATCATAACAGTTAAAACAATCATCAGTACTAAAAAGCAAAAGAAAAATATTAATTTAAACATTAGAATGATTTAGAAAAATGTTTTCTTGATGTTAAATCAGTTCAGTCAGTAAAATCAGTGAAGGAGGATGAGAGATGACTTGATAGAGATGTATAATTTGATAAAAGACATTGATAAAGCTGACAATCAGCAACCTGTTCCCAGGTCAGAAATACTAATACAAGAGGACATTTTCAAAGTGATTGGAGGAAAGAACAGTGGAGGTTGTCAGAGGTAGTTGGTTTGGTAATGCACTGATTGGTGGGTGCTGCAAGTGGTGGAGGAGATACCTACATTAGGGACACTTAAGAAACTCATGTATAAAGAAAAAATGGAGCACTTGATGGGAGAGGGTGTTAGATTGATATTAGAGTAGGTAAACAGTCAACGCAACATCATGGGCCAAAGGGGCCTGCAATGTACTGTTATTAATTCTGTTCTAAAATAACATAAAATAATCTGAAATAAATCAAAGAGTAGGAAAGAAACTATGTATCTTCATTTTCTTATTCTGTCGAAGTTGGCGACTGAGTGTTTCATATTTAGAAAACTGTGCCCACTGGCCCAATATGGTCAACTAGCTCATGTCTTAGATTAGACATGAAGTAGTTGATCATATTGGACCAATGGGCACAGTTTTTATAGAGAAACTACTTAAGTAAAAGATTAAAAGTAAAAGAGAAACCAAAACAAACTTTTTAAAGTTGTTATTAAACATTGATAAATGAAATTAATGAACTGGTACCACAGAATGTATTCTCAATTCTATCATCATCACATTGAAGATTTAAAATTCTATATTTTATATTTACCAATCTTGAAAGTGACAAAATCAAAATTTTTAAAAATTTGCCCTTATATTAACAAGAGACGGCATTACACAGAGGATTCTGTCACTGCATTGTGCAGAAGATTTATTGTCAGTAACAATCAAAAGGCTTGACGAGAAACTAATTGCTTCATCATCAAATCAATAATCTGAACTAAATAGGTCAATTTTACAAGAATAAATGTTTGCACATTGTTGAAAACATCACATTTTTTTGCACTCATTCCCACAAGACTTGGTATGAAAATCCATTTTAGTCTTGAATGATACCATTTTCTGAGGCTTTCAGCCAGCAACGCTCCCATCTCATGCACGTATTTAATGGAACTGAAAATGCAGATGTGTGAACCACACACATTATCAATAAACTTACACACATTTTGCACTGGAAACTAAATACACTTTCCACCTTCTGAAACCGGATTCAAATTAAAGTCCAACAAGTTAATTAAATCAGAAGTAAAGATTTCCTTACAAAACAGCAAAAATAGGTGCAAACTCTAAGCAAAATACTGTTGATGTGGTGGAGCGGGAAAAATCAGAAGGGAAAGTGTGTGACGGGGTCACTGTTGCCTCTATATTTTTTTTATAGCGGCATGGACCAACCATTGCTCTGAGTGGGAAGTTTTTATACGGCCTGAAAACTGCAAGGCACTTAATTTTTTTCCTGTATTATGTACTTTGTATACAATGAATATTTAGAAAGAAATTTGAAAACTCACATATTTTATTAATTGAAGTTTATACAGCACAACAAAGAAAATCTTTCACGTTTTGTAAACTTTTTCTAGCTGTGTTCAACTCCCAGCTGTGTGGCAACAATGTCTATGTGCGCGGGAGCATTTCTGTTACCACGTGGCCATGCACCCATGCTGCTTGGGGGAAACTGTGGATGGTGTGGGGAGCAGGAGGTTGTGAATTTCCTCCACAGATGCTGCTTGACCTGTTGAGTTCCTCCAGCATTTTGTGTGTGTGTTGCTCAAGATATTCAGCATGTGCAGAATCTCTTGTGTCTGAGATTAAGTGGCACATGTGATGGAATGTAGCTGAGAGAGGATGATAAATATTAGTGATCAACAATAGGTGTGCCTTCTGGTGGAGTGAATGAAATCTGAATACCGGTAGGGAAGGAAGAAAAAAAATCTGGATATATCTGGACTAGACAGGCTAATTATCTGAACACAAGGAGTTCTGCAGATGCTGGAAATCCAGAGCAACTCTCAGCAGGAACTCAACAGGTCAGGCAGCATCTGTGGAGGGGAATAAGCAGTTGATATATCAGGCCACATTAAGCCTACTTATCTGAAACCATCATTGTGATCATACCCCAGGCTGGACCATATCTATCAGAAAGATGAATAGTTGTTCCATGAGCTTGCAATGCACTTTGATGTATCAGTGTCGAAGATCAAAGACATAGAGATCACAAGAGTGGGATGAAAACTTTATGCAATAGGCAAATGGGGTCAGTAGTATTCTGCAAAGCCATCAACTAGCCTGGCTTTACTTTCCCCAATATAGGGAAGACTATATTATGAAAACCATAAGCAGTTCACTGAACCAGAATATCAAGTGAATTCCTGCTTTATTAGTAAGAGGAATTTAAGGCTTTGGACAATAGGAAGGAAAGAATAAGACGGTACATATTGGATCTGATATGTATTGGAATTCTACTGTAAAGGTAACCAGTGGTGATGTTGGGCTTAATAGAGCAGTGATAATTTGTCCATGATTGGAACTGAACAAATCTGTGGCCATCAGGCAAGCACATAGGAACTGTCATTACACTTGAATGGGGAACAATGTAATGAAGGCATTTCTGTCATCATGGTTCTTCTCACCACAGGCACTGCTTAGTATTTTTTGCTTTGGTGTGTCCTCTTATCTATAAATAGCATTCTTTTTCTCAAAGCAGTGTCCCAAGGTAAATTTGATTTTAGCTCAATAGTAAAAATATCAGAAACGGTATTGTTTATAATTTTAAAAAAGTACTTTATATGAAGATAATCTGAAAACCAAAATCAAAATACATCTGTTCTCAGACCATCACAAAGAAGGCACAACAACGACACTAGTTGCTTAGCAGTGTGTGTAGATTCAGTATGTCATCTAAAACTTTGACAGGCTCCTGTAGATGTGCAGTGGAGAGTATCCTGACAGGTTGTCTTATGGCCCAGTATGGATACACCAATGTGCAGGAATGAAGGGGTCTACAAAAAGTGATGGATACATGCCTGTCCTCTCTGCCACTGTGCGTAAATGCAAGTAGTTCTGCCACAAGAAAGCAGCATGTATCAAGGAATGCCAACATCCAGGCCTTGATCTCTTCTCAATACTACCATCTGACAGGAGGGATTGGAGCCTTAGGCCTCCTATATTATCTGTCAACCATCAGACTCCTGACCAGTGTGGATAACTTTGCTCACCTCAACACTGAATTAACTCCAGCACCTATAGAATAATTTTCAAAGAATTGACAACTCAGCATTATTTATTTACCACGTCATTATTATTTGAACAATTTGTCTTTTGTTTATCAGCCAAAGATCGAATGAAATTTATTATCAAAGTGCCATAAACAAGCCTAAGGTTTGTTTTCTTGCAAGCATACTCAATAAATCTATGCATAATAACCATGACAAAATCAATGACAGATCACCCAGCTTGGACATTTGATCAGAGTGCACAAGACAACAACATGTACAAATACAAAAAGAAAGAAATAATGATAATAAATAAATAAATGAACAATATTAAGAACATGAATTGAAGAGTCCTTGCAAGTGAGTCCATTGGTTGTGGACATATTTC
Organism: Hypanus sabinus; assembly: GCF_030144855.1. Lineage (NCBI taxonomy): Eukaryota > Metazoa > Chordata > Chondrichthyes > Myliobatiformes > Dasyatidae > Hypanus > Hypanus sabinus. The sequence goes on from NC_082715.1 coordinate 16,905,646, forward strand.
AGTGATGGGGCAAGTGAAGTTGAGTGAAGTTATCCCATTTGGTTTAAAAGCCTGATGACTGAGGGGTAGTAACTGTTCCTGAACCTGGTGGTGTAAGTCCTCAGGCTCCAGTATCTTCTTTGTGATAGCAGCTAGGAGACGAGTGCATGTCCTTGTTGGTGGAGTCCCTGATGATGGGAATTGCTTTCCTGTGACCCCAATTCATGCAGATATGCGCGGTAGTGGAAAGGGCTCCACCAATGACAGAGTGGGCCATATGCCCTGCTTTTTGTAGGATTTACATACCAGGCTCTGATGCAGCCGGTCAATCTACTCTCCACTACACATCTATGGAAGTTTATTAAAGTTTTAGATGTCATGACAAATGTTCACAAATTCTTAAGTAAGTAGAGATGTTGCTTTCTTTGTAATTGCACTTACATGTGGGGCCTAGGGCAGGTCCTCCAAAAGAATGACATTGAGGAATTTAAAGTTGCTGACCCTCTCCACCTCTGATGATGACTGATAAGCTCATGGATCTCTGGTTTCCTTCTTCTGAAATCAATAATCAACTCTTTGGTCTTGCTGACATTAAGTCAGAGGTTGTTGTTATGGCACCACTTGGCTAATTTTTCAATATTCCGCCTATATACTAATGTTGATCTTATATGCTGCAATCTTAGTTATTTATAGTTTTTCATTGATTTTATTGTATTTCTTTATTTTCCTGTAAGTGCCTGAAAGAAGACAAATCTCAAGTTAGTATATGATGACATATACTTTGACAATGAATTTAATTTGAATTTTGAAGTTCTCTTTCTGGTAATTTACTTACTCACCTAGGCTTCAAAGTGACAACTAAATCAAATAATTCAAAGGTAAAAATAGCTACTTTAGAACTGGTTTGCATTATTTCACTCAACTAAGTGATGAGATCGGAAAAATTTTTCACTTCCAGCAATGTCAGAATAACACAACTGGAGACCACTGTGAAAAATGTCTTGATGGATACATTGGTGATGTCGTTCAAGGCCATTATAAGTCTTGCCAACCTTGCCCTTGTCCTCTGAGTGTGCCTTCATACAAGTAAGTTGGATAAACTTGATCAGTTAACTGCAATCTTTTTTCTGCTTGATGCAACAAAAATAACAAACAATATTTATCATGTAACTCTAAGATGTGTAATGGAAAATGTCAAATGAAATTTCATTTTCAATGTATTAGTGACACCTGATTGTAGAATCACCAAACTTTATGCATGTTAGTTTAAGCTAAACACAAGGTCCTACATAAAAATATCAAACCAAAGAACCTAGTGCCAAAGAATTAGTCTCTAATGAATTTCAAATGAGGATTCCATCTTATTGAATGGATATCACTTTATAGAAATGAGAAACATAACGTTGCAGATCCTGATCTCTCCAAGAACATTGTTAAGAATCCCCATCACCCAGGTTATGCCTTGTTCTCATTGCTACCATCAGGAAGGAGGAACCGAAGCCTGTAGGTGCATATTCTAGGAGTCAAGAATAGCTTCCCCCTCTTTGCCACAAACAAGAGAAAATCCGAGTCCTGCTGAATGATTTCAGCCTGAAAAGTCAACTGTACTTTTTTCCATAGATGCTGCCTGGCCTGCTCAGTTCCTCTAGCATTTTGTGTGAGTTGCTCTTCCTCTCCGCCATCCAATTTCTGGATGAACATTGAACCAATGAAGAAAACCTCATGATTTATTTATTTTACACTACTTATTTTATTTAAATGATTATGTACTTTAATTCCGTTTTTTTTTGTCTATTATTATGCATTCCATTGGACTGCTGCCACAAAGTCAACAAATTTCATGACATGTGCTGGAGTTAATAAATCTGATTGGGATTCTGAAGCAATATTAGTTTTAGAAATACATTGGAGATATACAGTACATCTCAGAATCTGTACTGTGAATGAAAATTCAAGATTATTTACCACATGTACATTGAAATATTGTCAGGACACTGAAGCACCAACCCAATCGCAGACCCAATAGTGAGCGCACTGTCACATTTTCTGAGTAGAAAATCCAAAGGGGCAACAAAGTCAGCATCAAAGTTCAGGCAGAGAGCAAAACATCCAGAGAAATCCAAAAACCAGAATTGGAAAACAGGCAGAGTCGATATTCAGACAGACAGAGTACGGATACAAATGTTGGAAAGGCTCAGGAAAACTCACTAGCACAATCTGGCAACGAACAGGTGAAAACACAGGACTGAAATACACTGAGCAATAAACAGAGAGGCAGATGATAGGTGGAGCACAATGAGACACAGGTGGCAGCAGAACAGGTAATAATGAGAAACAGGTGAGAGATGGAGTACTGAGTAATACAGGGACCGGAGTAGAGCAGGTGTGGGGACAGGAGCACGTGGCAGTACAAAACCACAGACTGACAGCTAGGGGGAAACACACAAAAAGACAGATTTCAACTGGAGATACTGACAAATATATAGTGAAATGCATCTTATGCATTAACAGCAAACATACCCAAGGGGGTGCTGCAGGCTGGCTGCAAGTGTTGCCACACGTTCTGATGCCAGCATCGCACGCTAGCAATGACTGGCAGAACCACACTGAGCACCGCAAGACCATACAACATTGGGGTAGAATTATCCATCTGGTCCATCAAGTCTGCTCCGCCATTTCATCATGGCTGATCCATTTTCCCTCTCAGCCTCAATCACCTGCCTTCTCCCCATATCCCTTCATGCCCTGACCAATCAAGAAACTATTAACTTCCACTTTAACCAGTGACTTGGCCTCCACCGCAGTCTGTGGCAGAGCTTTCCATAGATTCACTCATCTCTGGCTAAAAAAGTTCCTCCTTACCTCCATTCTAAAGGTCACCCACTGTTAAACTTTGAGGTTGTGGCCTCTAGTTTTGGATACCGCCATAGGAAACATCCCCTCCACATCCACTCTATCTCGTCCTTCCACCATTTGGTAGGTTTCAATAAGATCCTCCTGCATTCTTCTAAATTCCAGTGATGGCAGGCCCAAATCTTTCCACTCCATAGCTAAGGAAATTCCTCCTCTTCTACTTTCTGAAAGGATGCCCCTCTATTCTGAGACTATGTCCTCTGGTCTTAGACCCACCCACCATATGTAACATCATCTTCACATCCACTCCATCAAGGCTTTTCACCATTTGATAGGTCTCAATGAGTTCACCCCTCATTCTTCTGAATTCCAGTGAATGCAGGCCCAGAGCCATCAAACACACTACATATGACAAGCCATTCAAACCTGGAATCAGTTTTGTTAACCCTCTTTGAGCCCTCTCCAGTTTCAGCCCATCCTTTCTAAGAAAAAGGGCCCAAGATTGCTCACATGTGCTTTATAAAGTCTCAACATTACATCCTTCCTTTCATATTCCAGTCCTCTTGAAATCAATACTAACATCAAATTTGCCTTTGTCACCACAGACTGATACTGCAAATTAATCTTCAGGGAACCCTGCACAAGGACTCCCAAGTCACTTTGCCCCTCAGTTTCTCTCCATTTAGAAAGTAGTCAGCCCTTTCAGTTCTTCTATCATAGTGCATGACCAAACACTTCCTGACACTGTATTACAACTGCCTCTTCTTTGCCCAATCTCTTAATCTGTTCAAGTTCTTCTGTAGCCTTCCCTCAAACTACCTGCCCTCCACCTATCTTTGTATCGTCTGCAGACTTTTACCCTAAGCTCTCTAGTCAATTCTGGTTCATTGCACAACAGCCATTCCAGAATCACTGATCCCCTAGTGGGCTCAACCACGAGCTTCTCTAATAATCCATCTGATAGACATTCTAGAAACTCCCCCTCTTGGAATCCAACCTGATTCTTCCAATCTACCGGCATATTGAAATCCTCCATGACTATTGTAACATTGCTTTTTTTTGGCTTACATTTTCTGCCTCCGATTGTAATTTGTAGACCATAACTTCACTACTGTTTAGGGGACTGCCTGTAACTCCCATCAGGGACTTTTTACCCTTGTAGTTTTTTAGCTCTATCTACGAAGATTCAATACTGTCCAACCCTTTATCACCTCTTTCTAATGATTTGATTTCATTTTTTACCAACAGAGCCATGCCAACCCCTCTCCCTTTCAGCCTGTCCTTTTAATGCAATGTGTATCCTTGGACATTGAGCTCCCAGCTATAATCTTCTTTCAACCATGATTCAGTGATGTCTACACCATCATACTTGCCAATGCGTAACTATGCTACAAGTTTATCTACTTTATTCTGTATACTGTGCGCAGTCAAATACAACACCATCAGTCCTGCTTTCACCATTTCGATTTTGTCCATCTTTTACCTTGCAAGCTATCCTGTTGACTGCAATTTTGCCCTATCATCAGCCTCTCCTTGCTACACATTGCCAGTGTTTGTAAACCAACTACCTCATCTCTGCACTCACACTCCAGTTCCCAACCCCCTACCAAATTAGTTTAAACCCACCTGAACAACTCTAATCAACCTGCCCACAAGGATATTGGACCCACTCGGGTTCGGGTGCAACCCATCCCTTTTGTACAGGTCATATCTTCCCCACAAGAGATCCATAAATCTGGACCCCTCCCACCTGTACTCGTTCCTCAACCATCCATTCATCTGCCAGATCATCCTATTCTTACCCTCACTGGCACATGATACAGGGAGTAATCCAGAGATTACTACCCTGGAGGTCCTGTTTCTCAGCTTTCTACCTATCTCCCCGAAATCTCTCTTTAGGACTTCCTCACCTTGTCTACCTATGTCATTGATGCCAACACGTAGCAGGACTTCTGGCTGCTTGCTATTGCTTTTGACCCAAATCCGAGACCAGATTCTAGCATCAGGGAGTCAATATACCATTCAGATATCTCTGCAGAACGCCAACTCTGATCCTCTGATTAAGGCATCACCTATCAACACTGCCGTCCTCTTCACCTCTCCGCTCGACTGATCCACAGCACCAGACTCAGTGCCAGAGACCCGGTCATTGTTGCTCCCCCTGGTAGATTGTCCTCCTCAATAGTACCTGAAGTTGTAAACTTATTACTGAGGGGAAGAGCCACAGATGTACTCTGCACTGTCTCTAAATCTCTCCTCTTCCTCCTGACAGTCACCCAGTTATCTGTCCCCTGCAACCTAAGGGTGAATACCTCCCTGTAGCTCCGGTCTATCACTTCCCCTTTCTCCGTAAGAGTTGAAATCATCAAGTTGCAATTCCAGTCCCATAATATGTTCTCTCAGAAGCTGTAACTTGGTGCAGCTGGTGCAGATGTGTTTATCTGGGAGACAGAGGCTCTCCCAGAATTCCCACATCCCACCCAGAGTACAAAACACTACCATTCTCACTAATCTACTATGCCTAACAGATGAGGAATGAACAAGTAAGGACAGAGAGAGACTAACTTACAAGACAATGTACCTCACCCAGACTTGATCTTGCCTAAGCCTGATGTACACACTGAAACAGAACACAGCAAGCAATAAAACAACAGCAGCAAATCAAGTCCCATCCCTCCCCACCCCCTCCACACACATACGCAGTCCTCTAACCCCAAGACAGCCCTGTATTTTTTGTCATCCAGTGCCCTGCACACCCAGATTCAGAAGCAAATGCAGAGATTGGGCCTTCAATTCCCCAGCAGTATCTTCCGTCTTCTGTTTTTGAACAAGCTTTGGATCAAGTGGCAAAGTTTTTTTAAGTGTGTTTCCATGTAAATCAAAAACTGAAAGCAAAATCTTGAAAATTAGTAGTGTTTTAATTATGTTTCAAGTCTATGATAAATTTTCAGATGTAAATTGAGTTTCAACGTAGAAGAGCTTAATTTTTGATCGATGTTAATATGTAGCTTACAGCTTGTTTTGTATACAATTAATGACTTCTGTTAATGGAAGAGGTAGTAATGATAAATTGATTAACTTATTTTTGTATTTACATAAGTTCAATAGGTACATTTAATGTCAGAGATATGTATACAATATACATCCTGAAATTCTTTTTCTTCGCAACCATCTGCAAAAACAGAGGAGAGCCCCCAAAGAATGAATGACCGTTAAACATGAGAATCTCAAAGCCCCCTCAGATCCCCCCCACACCCAAGCAATGACCCCCTCCAGCAAAAAAACATGAACGCCTCCCACCGAGCACTCAAGTGTGCAGCACAGACACAGACTAGCAATACCCCAAAGACTACTCATTCACTCGGTAACTCGACGTACCACAAGCGCTCTCTCTCTCTCTCTCTCTCTCTCTCTCTCTCTCCCTAATAAGGCAAAAAGAGGTATCCCCGTTTCACAGCGAAGAGGGAGGCATTACAAACAACTGGCTGATTTAAGATGTTAGAAGTTTTTCCAACCTCTGTGCCCAGAGAGTCGGCCGCAGAAACACGCAGCCCTCTGGACACACAGCCCCCCCCCCAGCAGCTAGCCCACTGCTCCCAATGTTCCATGTTCTCCCGCGACGCTTCAGTCAGGGGCACCGGCCCAGAATCAGCCCGTCTCCAGAGTAATGAAAATCTGGCACCCTGAAGGCATACTAGTCTTCCAGGCTGCATCCTTGGGATATCAAAAAGCGGCTGGTCATGAGGCCCTGAAAGCGGGTCTCATTCATGCAAAGAACTGAAGTCAGAGTGTAACTCCAGGTCAGGGTCTTCAAAAGAAACTTGAAAAGGAAAAAAGGAGACATCAAAGATAGAAATAAAGCTAGTTCCAAAGATGTAAGGAAAGGAGTCCCCGTTTAGCACCACCTTGACCTTGCTTCGCCCTTCTACTTATTTATTGAGATACAAAGCAGAGTCGTCCCTTCAGGCCATGCTGCCCGACAACCCCACCCCCAATTTAACCCTAACCTAATCATGAGACTAATTAACCTACTAACTCAGAGGTCGGCAACCTGCGGCTCTTTCATCTCTGTGATGCGGCTCTCCATGGTTTGTTAGCTTTTGAAATGTAATTCGAAATTTGAAGATTATGGTGATCTTGTACAATCTAAAAACTTTGTGGAGACCCCATTTCCTGACACATCCGAACCGGCTCACAATTAGCCACCGTTCCGGCTAAGGGAGATAGCCTACGGGGGTTTGTGAGTACGTGTCGTTTGGAGCATCCGCGCCCACGGGGATTGGTTGAGGGAGGCTTTAAATCAAGGCTGTTTAGTTCGAATAAAGTTACCTTTGACTGCAGTCTTTATTTTAGCGCTGCGTGTAGCACACCGCTACAACGTGTTTTTTATCGCTATTAATATACATCACCACTGCCAATGCCTGACACCCGCCAGTGCGTGCTTTCTTTTAATTCTTTGATCCAAGGTAGGCTAACTATGGAGTAACCTTCAACCCATCGTCTTTTTTTCAGAGTTCAAAATGTTTTTGTTGCATGCAGAAATGTAATTTTGTTTTCTCTGCAGGAGTTCATCAATTTCATAAATGCAACACATTATAGTTTGTTTATACATAGCACAAAGGCAAAAAAAACCCGTTGTATGCAGTGTTATTTCATTTTAAATGTCAAACGGGTTTTGTGGCTCCCAGTGTTTTCTTTTCTGTGGGAAATGGGTCCATATTGGCTCTTTCAGTGGTAAACGTTGCCGACCCCTGTTTAACTAACTGGTTCATTTTTGTGGGAGGAAACCAGAGAACCCAGAGAAAATCCACACATTCCACAGGGGAGATGTACTGACACCTTACAGAGGATATCCAAATTGAACTCCAAATTCCATCGCCCCAAGCTGTAATAGCGTTGCACTAACTGCTACGCCACAGTGTCCTTCTTCTACACAAAAGTAGCTTTCGATAGTACAATCATGTGGGACCCATGCTACAACAGTTGTTGCTTATGATAGTACTAAGTTTGCACCCTAATTAGAGCAGCCAATGAATATCACAATGTCAAGCCTGATCTGGCCTAACATGTTAGAGCGTATGAGAATATGAAATTTATGTACTTTCTCTGTGTTTATTTATTTTTCTCAGTTTTGCAGTTTCCTGCATGATTAAGAATGATAAATTGCGTTGTATGTGTAAAGAAAATTATGCTGGATCCAAATGTGAAAGGTTAGTAATATTTCTTTGGCTGAGTGCATTGATTTTACATGTCAAGAGAACTGTTTTTATCTAGGTCCATGTTGAACTGTTTTTATCAGAATTATAATCATTTTATTGCCAGTATGTGAAACATAGCAGAATTGATTGTGGTTCAATTCCAAGCATTAAACACAGGACAACAGCATAACGGACAACACAATGGGAACCAACAATTTGTAAGATATTAGGACAAACAGCCATGAAAAATCAGCAATTAACAGACTAACATATGCCAATGATATTGAACCTGATTCTAATTCTGATCCTGAATGGTCACATGTGCAAACGCCAATATCAAACTTGAATAAATGTGAACATATAACAGAACCAATAGTTATCAACAGAACAAGGAGAACAGGAAAGACTATTTAGTGGATGTTGTACAGGGAAAGGTAGTTTTGTTGAGAAGCTGGATAGCTACAGGAAAGAAGTTTCGGAGATGGCGTGTAGTCCTGGTGGTGATGGACTTAGCTGGCATCTCCCTGATGGTAATTTAGTGAGTAGGTGACTGCTAGGGTGACTGTAATGCCAAAGTGACTGCTTTCAGATATCACTTTGACATTACAGTATCAAAGACGTTTAACAAGAATTACAAGCGTTTAATATTTATCACATAGAACTGACCACTAGTACTATTGGTGTGTCTTAAGAACAAGCACTGTCCTTTTTATAGTTCATCGTATACTGTTATCATATCTCCAGTATTCCTCTCCCCCTTGTGGGATTACCATATTAACCTTACATTTCAAATGTCATGGTTCAAAGTGTTACCATATACTATGTTGAAATTCATTTATGTATTTATTTATTTATTGAATACAGTGCAGAATAGGCCCTTCCAGCCCCTTGAATTCTCCAGCGATCCCTTGCTTTAATCCCGGTCTATCTGTTGGACAATTAACGCTGACCATTTAGCCTAGCGAAGGATATGTCTTTGGTCTGTGGGAGGGAACCAAAGCACCTGGAGGAAATCCACACTGTCACAGGGAGAACGTACAAACTCCTTACAGGCAGCAGGGGGAATTGCACACAGGTTGCTGGTACTGGAAAGCATTGTGCTAATCACTACGCTACCGTGCCACCACAACATTGCAGGAAAAATGATACACAATAGAATTTACAAACAAAACTTGACTTGACTGAATTCCAATGTGTGGGTATTTCAGTGGAATAAAGGAAATTTCCATGGCATGAGAGGGGAACTGGCCAAGATTGACTGGAAAGAGACACTAGCAGGAAGGAGAGCAGTGCAGAAATGGCTGGAGTTTCTGTGAAAAATGAGGGAAGTGCAAAACAGATATATTCCAAAAAGGAAGAAAATTTTGAATCCAAAAATGCTGCCTGACTTGCTGAGTTCTTCCAGCATTTTGTGCATGTTGCTCTCAACATAGATATTTCCCACCCCCCACAAATCAATTAAAAGTTGATTAAATTAAAACAAGTTCAATAAGATAGTTGATGCTGTCAAGGAAGTTGAGTGGCAGTTCTATGCATTTATGTTGCTGTGAAAAAGAAGACTGTGAATATATTTGGGACGTACCTATCCCAGAAATACAAGACGGTTATGTCAGCTGGCTGAATTGAATGGGGACCAAGGCAACAAGATACCATTTTTGCAAAATTTTCAGGGAGAAACTAAGTTCCATGCAAATCCTTCTTGATTGGCCTACAGTTCCTCATAATTAAGATTAAGGATTAAAAAATTAAAGATTGGCTTTATTTGTCACATGTACATTGAAACTGTAAAACATTCAATGAAGTGTGTTGTTTACATCAACAACCAACACAGTCCAAGGAGGACCTGGAGCTGCCCCCAACTATCACCACATTTCTGCAGCTAGCCTAGCATTCTTACAACTCACTAACCCTAGCCGAATGTCTCTTTGGAATGTGGGAGGAAACGAGAGTACCTGGATGAATCCCACAAGGTTATGGGAAGATCATATAAACTCCTCACTGATTGCGGTAGAAATTGTTGCTGTAAAGAACTATACTAACTGCTGAACTACATGCCACACATAATAATGCTCAGTACAAAGACAGAACATGTTCCATTTCCAAAAATAGTAGCTATCAGTTAGTGAGGCTCACTTCAAAAATGATCAGTTATTTAAACTCCTTAAAATAGAAGGCACAGCTGCTTGTGGTTTTAAAGGATGTGGATTTTTTATTCCAGATGTGCACCTGGTTACTATGGCTCACCTTTGACACAGCAAAGTTGCAAAAAATGCAACTGTAATGGCAACTCTGATCCTAACCTAATTTTTGACGACTGCGATGAAATAACTGGACATTGCCGCAATTGTCTGAAAAATACAACTGGGCTCCATTGTGAGCAATGTGCCTCGGGTTACTATGGAGATGCCATCAAAGCCAAAAACTGCACAGGTACGTTTGTCTAGTTGGAATTGAGCAGTATTTCTTCTGACTTTCAAATAAGTAAAAAAATTGGATATTAAATATTTTAGTCTATTTAGTTCCATGTAATATTTGGCAGTGAATCATGGTTCTAGGTACATTATTATTGAAGTATGTATGCAGTATATAACTCTGAGATTTGTCTTCTCCAGATAGCCATGAAACAAAGAAAACCATGGAATCCATTCAAAGATAAACATCAATCCCCACACACGAAAAAAAACAAATTGCAGAATTGGCAACAAGATTATCAACCTTCCCCCCCCCCCCCAGCACACATACAAATCACAAATCGCATAAACGGCAACAAGAACGTCAAGCCCCTACACCTCTGGAAAAAAAACGTGTGCAATCAGCAGAAAGAACATCAAGTCCCAAGTGCATGAGCCAAATATCTTAGAAATACATTATGACTTTCTAGAAAGTTTACTACGATGATACTGTTCTTGTTATTGTTTAGAAAATACTTACTTTATTTTTCATCTTTCTCATAATCCTTTAACAATCACAAATGAAATTTAATAAATTTCCTCATAAACCTGTGGTAGCGGTTATAACCTAAAAATCATGTTAAATATAATCGGTGAAAATTTCAGAGAACTCTATAGGGGAGGTATGCTACAATCGGGTATGGAAGATGGTAAGGATGCTTTAGATCTTTACTGGCTTTATAATGGCTCATATAATGAAACAACCCATTCCAAACAGATGGCAAAACTTAAACAGCTGTCTCAGATGGGCTGTACATTTACATGAAACTTTTTAACAGAAAAGCAGCATCCATCATCAGGAACTCCCAGCACCCAGGACATGCTCTCTCCTCACTGCTGTCATAAGGAAGAAGGTACAGGAGCATCAGGTCTCTCACCACCGGGTTCAGAAAGGATTACTGTCTCTCAACCATCAGACTCTTGAACCGAAGGTGATAACTTCACACAAATTCATTTGCCCCTTCATTAAAATGCTAACACAACCAAAGGACTCACTTTTCATGACTCTTCATCTCATGTTCTCAATATTTATTGCTTTATTTATTATTTCTTCTTTTTGTACTTGCACAGTCTTCTTGTCTTCTGCACTCTGGTTGAAAGGCCTAGTTGGGTAGTATTTCGTTGATTTTATTATGGTTATTATTCTATAGATTTATTGAGTATGTCTGCAAAAATTAAAACTTAGGATTGTATATGGTGACATATATGTACTTTGAGAATAAAAATATACTTTGAACTTTGAACTTTAAGTGGCAAAGAACAAAATCGCCAAGTAATGGCCATCTTCAAAAAGTGAGGCTCTAAGTATCTGCTCTTGACCTTCATTGACTTCACCATCATAAATGTAAATATCACAGTGGAGAGGGAAAATGGACTGAGACATGATTGTCAGAAGCTTAACTGGACCAATGACATGATCACGTGTTTGCTCGTTCATTATGCACTCTGCGGTATTACATGGGCGATCATGTCTTTCCATGGCCATGATTGTTCTTGTCAAACTTTTCTACAGAAGTGCTTTGCCATTGGCATTTTCTGGGCAGAGTCTTTACAAGACAGGTGATCTCCCCAGCCAATATCAATGCTGTTCAGAGGTTGCCTGCCTGGCATTGGTGTATAACCAGGTCTTGTAATATGTACCAGCTGCTCATACAACCACCCACCACCTGTTCCCATGGCTTCATGTGACCCTGATCGATGGGGGGACGGGTTAAGCAGGCGCCACACCGTGCCCAAGATGACCTGCAGGCTAGCGGAGGGAAGGAGCAACTTACACCACCTTTGATAGAGACGTATCTCCATATCTCGAGCCTGCCTCTCGGAGCACAAGGATGCATGACCTGAATAGAGTGATTCATCTCCAAGGAGACCCTAATCTTAGAAAGTATAATCAGGAACACTGATTTATTGTCCTCTTGTTTGGATGATTCCCACATCAGCAGCATTCCTTTTCCCTTGTTATTTTCTCCTATAATTCCACCACTGCCCCACCCCACTCATAACCCTGTCTAAATGTGAAAAGGTGGCTTGCAAGAGCAGAATATCTTTTAAAATTGAAGATTAACTGAAAGAGCAGCTGAAGGGCTGAAATAAGAACTGAAATGATCAAGAGGTCAGGCAGCATTTGTGGAGGGAGGGAACGAGGGAAAGAATGTCACTGGCTCAGTAGTTTCAGACGTCGATTCAAATGATCATCATCAGAAATGGGAAAAATTAAAAATTAAACCGGAAGTGGGTGGGGATGTATAGTGGTAGTTAATAGTGATACTCCTATGCCATTCAATTAGCCACTCCCAAATGGGAGGAGTTCATGTTCTCTACAAGCAGGCCCATCAGTAAATTTTAATTAAGTACCCTGCATGCTGGCATCCCGGTGTGCTCTGCCCCATCAATAATGATTGCAACTACTTTCTGATCAAAGGTTATTAATTTAAAACAGATATTTTACGCGTTCAAGCCCTACTAAGTAGTTCCAGCATTCTCTAATTTTGAAATGTCCTTCTTCAGACACCTATCCTGGACTTACATTCCAATGACAGGGAGCAGGAGATGCATTTTCACCCTTACTACGTAAGGTTTTATGTTTCACTTTGTGCAAATGATCCTTGCTGGAACTGTGGCATCAGGGGGTGTTGACAGGGAATTATTATTGCGATGTTCAGCTCAGTGTAATTTAGGAAATTCTGGCCAATGCCTGTTTCCCGAAAAGCTTGCGTAAGATAACTGTGCACCATTGAACCGTGACAGATTTCTCAAAAGCCATCAGATCTCTTTTAAATGATGTTGATCTTAAATTGTCCCAGAACTAAAAGAGTACCTTTTTATTTCTAAAAGAGTGTCCTTGTCAGAAGTGTGGAACCAGTGAATGTGATTATGTGACTGGGCATTGCCAATGTAAGCCAGGAGTTACAGGAGCCCTGTGTGACCATTGTGAGGTGAGTACCTCAAGTAATTTTCTGAGATTATTGGATTAAACCAGTCAATCTCCCATTATATTATCAACAAAGTGCTGTTTTCCAGTCCAGCAGGGGTGAAGGGAGAGAACTGGTTTCAAGAGCTAGGGGTGAAAGGAGTGGGGGTTAGTAAGGAAGGTAGCACACAAGTAACTAGGAGGTTGGAAAGGGAGGAAAATTAAAGTGAAAAGAGAAAAGGAAAGAGGAAAGAGAGGGGTCCAGTTGAAGGAAAGAGAATGTGGTAATTTGGTCTATGGACGTCTTTTCACTGAATATGTGGGGAAGAGCATCTAACATGTTTCATCAACCTGAGATGTTCTTGGTTTAAGGTGTTTGTTTAGAAGGTTTTTTTTAACCTTGGGGTAGTGGAGATGAAGAGTATGGGGAAATTTAAATGCAGGTGGGAATATTTGTTCAGCTGTATAGAGAGAGCAGGAATTTGTTTTGCTGATAGAAGATAAGCAGAAGATTGGTTTAACGGCTTCTCAGTAGCTGTAATCAACAATTTTATTCCATATTTTTGGACTCAAACACAGCATGGCATCCTTTCAGGAAGCAGGATTATGGAGTGGGCTCAACTTAAAAATAGCAGGGGACCTGTTAAAAATTTGTCAGGTCATGGTCTTGTGTAAAGACATCCTGCTCTTCCTCAGAGGTGAGGAGCAAAGCAAGTTCCTTCATCTGAGAACAGAATCATTTCTATATACCACAGCAGTGTAATGGAGATTTGCGTTAGCAACACTTAAAAACAAAAATTCATCAACGTGCTTTTACTTTCTATTCCTCCCAAAAGTTCGACAATGACATTATAATTCAGATAAAATTATTTTCAATTCATGCTAAATAAGAAAGATCTAGGAACTAACCTCTAACAAATAGGAATGTGATTGTGTTACCTGACATGTTGGAACCTCTTTATTTTTAATTTATCATGCATTCACAAGTTAATAATGAGGGAAATACAAATATTGAAATCATTTAGTTTATTTTTTCCTTTATGTCACATAAGGCTTGAATACCACATAAACACGGGAAATTCTGCAGATGCTGGAAATCCAGAGCATGACATGCAAAATGCATCAGGAACTCAGGTCAGGCGGCATATGTGGAAATGAAAAAAGAACAGTCCTCACGTTGGGCTGAGAGCCTTCCTCAGGATAGGAATCTTTCTGACATCTTTCCCTTCCTTTCCGGTCCTGAAAAAAAAAACTGTTTGCTCATTTCTGTGGTTGCTGCTTGAATACCAATTAAAATATTCCAAATCTAGAGTAAATACACAAATATTATTACATATAAAATATTCACTAGCTGCCAGTGTATGAATTAGATCAGCAAGAAACACACTGAAAAATTTACTGCTTTTGAAATAACCATAGTACAGCTGGATAAGTTCTAAACTATATATTAATAACTTCAGAGTTGTTTGTCGTTTTATATTTTGTTCTGATTTTTTTTTTGCAGATTGGTTACTATGGATACAGCAGCTGTTCCGGGTGTTCGAAATGTGAGTGTGCCCTGGCTGCGAAGGATAAATATTGTGACCCTTTGAACGGCCAGTGCTCATGCCTACACGGAGTTACTGGAAAGCGCTGTGACCACTGTTTATATGGGTTCTGGAACTATGGACCATACGGGTGCCAGAGTAAGTTTAGTCCATTGTAGAAGTAAGTTTTTAATGAGAGTAAGACTGGGCAAAGTAAACAAAAAAAGAAAGGGATTAGAATAAGCAAAAGTGTCTAAAATTAGCTTATGTACTTGTGGTGAACTACTTATACCTGTCTGGACACGCGCCCCCCCCCCCCCACCCCTGCTGACTGCTCCTGCGGCTCCTCCCACAGACCCCGGTATGAAGGTGATTGGAGCCACAGACCCTTCCTCAGTCTCCAGGATGTCATGTGATGGTCACTTGCTGCTTGTGCTTTCTTCCAGCCAATAAAAGCCTACCTTAACCCACGTCTCAGAGTTATTAATGGTGCATCAGTACTGATCAAAACTAATCCTCTGTGAGAAGCACAGTGAAGCAAATTGAGTCGTTTGGAAAAAAATAACTATTGTAAATATTATTGTTAATCTATGCAGTGCTTCATAAAGATATTGCGTGGAGTTAGGGGTCCAAATTAAATTATTCTCATAAAGTCTAAAATGAAACATATTGCTTCCAAATTTCATATTTTCTTCTTGTCTATAGGGTGTGAATGTGATGGACCCTGTAACAGTGAGACAGGAGAGTGTATGTCAGCACCCACCGAGTCACCAGTTAATTGCTCAGTTGTCAGTAAGTACCTTCAATCAACTCAACTTTCCAATGACGTTCTGAATCCCTGTTTCTGCTGACCTACAATTTTATTTTACTTAGAGAAACACCAGAGTAACAGGGAAAAAAATAAACTTACGGGCAGTGGTGGGAATTGAACCATGGTTACTGGCACTGCAATAGCACTATGTTACCATGCCGCCCCAAAGGCAGGACAAATCATGATATCTCCTATAAGCAACAGCCATCTGAAGTATAACTGTGTGAAGCTTTTACAGTGAATTATATTGACAGTACCTTCAGCACTGATCCATAAATGCGTCATTTTGTAGCGTAATTAACGAAGTAGTGAGATTATTCTAACTTATGAATGGCAGAATTTCTGTCCATTATTTCCAGGCTCTGCCCATTCTTTCAGTAAGTCTAGAAGCTTTGCATACAACGAGCTCAGTGCCATCATCATCATCAGTATGTGCCTTGTCGTATGATGTGGGCGATCATGGTCCTTAACCATGATTGTTCTTGGCAATTTTTTCTACAGAGGTGGTTTGCCATTACCTTCTTCTGGGCAGTGTCTTTACAAGAGGGGTGACCCGAGCCATTATCAATACTCTTCAGAAATTGTCTGCCTGGAGTCAGTAGTTGCATAACACAGATTTGTGATATGCACCATTTGCTCGTACATCCATCCACCACCTTCTCCCAAGGCTTCACATGACCCTGATTGGGGGGGGGGGTGGTATTAAATAGGTACTACACCTTGCCCAAGGGCAACCTGCAGGCTGGCGTAAGGAAGGAGAGCTTTACACCTCCTTAGATAGAGACGTAATCCACCCCACCACCCAGAACTCAGTGTGGCTCTCTAAAATATTCTAAACTTTTTAAAACGACAAGTATATGATCTTCTAGACCAGATTTGATCACAATGTTCAGAGATTCAGATAAAGGAGTATGGAAGCTTAGTGATTTCAGGCTTTACTTGTAGAATGTTTAGTAGAAAGCTGACAAGATCCTCAAAATGCTGCAAACTATTAATGACTGGACCTCACAAAAGCATGCTTTTAATATCAGAAATGTGTTATTTCTAGACACACAGAATGTGCAACAACCAAATATTTATGGAAAGCTTTAGATTAAATTATCCAATGTTAACCTTCTTAAAATTTATTTTGTAACATCTGAGATTTATAAAAATTTTATTTTAAGGAGCCAATACAACAGCAGTACCATATTTCCTCATTGGTCTTCATGTAAAGTAATTTAGCATTCAGTAGCCTCATGATCAAGGCAATTAAGTTCCAATGTATGATCCTGGATGCTAGTAGGAGTAAAGGTTTAGACTATTTTTGAAACAGGGAACAAATTTTGAAATTGAAAGTGCAAAGAGACTTGGGAGGCTGAGTGCAGGATTCCCTAAAGGTTAACTTGTAGGTTGAGTCAGTGGTGAAGAAAGCAAATGCAATATTAGCATTCATTTAGAGAGGACTCAAATATGTATGGTTCTCATTGCCGAATTATAGGAAAGATGTCAACAAAATAGAGAGAGTACAGAGGAGATTTACTAGCATGTTACCTGGGTTTGAGCACCTAAGTTACAGGGAAAGGTTGAACAAGTTAGGTCTTAATTCTTTGGAGTGCAGAACATTGAGGGGGGACTTAATAGAGGTATTTAAAATTATGAGGGGGGATAGAGTTGACGTGGATAGGCTTTTTCCATTGAGAGTAGGGGAGATTCAAACAAGAGGACATGAGTTGAGAGTTAGGGGGCAAAAGTTTAAGGGTAACACGAGGGGGAATTTCTTTACTCAGAGAGTAGTAGCTGTGTGGAATGAGCTTCCAGTAGAAGTGGTAGAGGCAGGTTCAGTATTGTCATTTAAAGTAAAATTGGATAGGTATATGGACAGAAAAGGAATGGAGGGTTATGGGCTGAGTGCAGGTCAGTGGAACTAGGTGAGAGTAAGTGTTTGGCACGGACTAGAAGGGCCGAGATGGCCTGTTTCCGTGCTGTAATTGTTATATGGTTATATAAAAGCAAAGATGTAATACTAAATCTTTATAAGGCACTGGTCAGATTGCACTTGTAGTATTGTGAGCAGTATTGGGCCTTTTATCTAGGAAAAGATGCACTCATATTGGAGGGGTCCAGAGGATGTTCATGAGAATAAAAGGGTTAATGCATGAAGAGCATTTAATGGCTCTGTCTGTACTCACTGGCATTTAGAAGAATGGGGGGAAGGGGGATTTCATTAAACCTACCAAATATTGAAAGGTCTAGATAGAATGCATGTATAGAGCATGTTTTGAATAGTGGGAGAATGGAGGACCAGAAGTCACAGCATCAGAATACAAGGATATTATTCTAGAACAGAGATGAAAAGGAATTTTTTTTTCACCAAGGTGTGGTGAATCCATGGAATTCATTGCCAAAGACAGCTGTGGAGGCCAAGACATTGGATATATCTAAAGCAGAGGTTGATAAGTTCTTGAGTAGTAAGGGAGTCCAAGGTTACTGGGAGTGGGTAGGAGAATGGGATAGAGAGGGATAATAAATCAGCCATGATTGACTATCTGAGCAGACTCAGTGGACTAAATGACCTAAATATGCTCCTTTGTCTAATGGATAGAGTAAAATAGAGTTCAATGCATCAATACTAAATAAGAATAACTGTTTAATTCATCAGATATTTTCTGCTGCAGAAACTGTTACCCTCATAAGAGGAGAGAGTTAAAGTTCCTCCGGTTGCTGCTGAGATTTGCGTGCAACACTGCTGCATTAATTATGTTATTACAGCTGTGGAGACCTGGGAAGGCATCCTTAGAGGATCTTCATGTACTGGGCCTACTGATGAACTGAACCTGCCCAGATGTGATGTGAACTCAATAAAATACTTCCGCTGAAGATGCACTGAAGGAGCACCAGAGTTATGCGGTGGAGTTCCTGTACAAGCTTCTCCCACTCTTCCTAAGAGACAGTATTTTTGGTGTGCTGTGGTTAAGGGTGAGAGGCCACTTATTGTCAGGAGACATTAGCCTTTAAGACCCAGTAGTTCAGCTGAAAGAAACTGAGAGGTCCAGCGATGGATCGGAAAATCAATTATAAAGGAATTTGCAAATGATTCTTTACTGCTAAAGCATTCCAATAATTCCCTTTGGAACAGTCAAGTTCCCAATCAAGAGTAACACGAGTGAATCTGCAGATGCTGGAAATAAATAAAAACACAAAATGCTGGCAGAACTCAGCAGGCCAGACAGCATCTATGGGAGGAGGTAGGGACGACGTTTTGGGCCGAAACCCTTCATCAGGAGTGTAGTAACATGGGATGGTGGAGGGGGGATAAGAAGTGGGGGGGAGGGATGAAGTAGAGAGCTGGGAAGTGATAGGCTGGAGGGAAATGGGCTGGGGGAAGATGGAGAATTATGAGAAATAAAAGAGAAAGAAAGGTAGGGCTGGGGGGAGATTATAGTGAGGAGGGAAAAAAGAGAGAGAAAGAGAACCAGACTAAAATAATAGATAGGGATGGGGGTAAGGGGGGCAGGGGTATCAACGGAGGTCTGTGAGTTGGATGTTCATCCCGGCAGGTAGGAGGCTACCTAGGTGGGAGATGAGGTATTGCTCCGTCGACCTGCGTGTGGCCTCATCTTGACGGTAGAGGAGGCCATGGACAGACATGTCGGATTGGGAGTGGTCTGTGGTATTGAAGTGTGTGGCCACATTTATATCCCGCCACTGCTGGAGGATCGAGCGTCGGTGTTCAGTGAAACAGCCTCCCAGTCTGCGGCGGGTCTCCCCAATGTATAAATGACCACATCAGGAGCACCGGATACAGTATATCACCCCAGCTGACTCGCAGGTGAAGTGGTGCCTCACCTGAAAGGACTGTCTGGGGCCTGGGATAGTGGTGAGGGAAGAAATGTGGGGACAAGAGTCTCCAGCTAGCTCCCTCCTGTTCAGTTGTGATTTGACCATAACATTAGAAGATCATAAGACATAGAAGCAGAATTAGGTCATTTGGCCAGTCGAGTCTGCTCTGATGTTCCATCCTGGCTGATTTATAATCTTTCTGAACCTCATTTCTCCTGCCTTTTCTTGATTAATCAAGAACTTATCAAACTCTGCCTTAAATATACCCAATGACTTGGCCTGCAAAGGTGTCTGTGCGACGAATTCTACAGATTCACCACCCTCTTGCTGAAGAAATTGCTCTTCATCTCTGTTCTAATTCTATGACCCTCAATGCAAGACCCTCAGTCTAGACCCTCTGGTCCTAGACTCCTGCAGTACAGGAAACATCCTTTCCTCATCCACACTATCTGCGCCTTTTAATATTCGATAGCTTTCAATATGATCCTCCCCCCATTCTCCTGAACCCCAGGTAGTACAGGCAGAGAGCCATCAAGCGCTCCTCATATGTTAACCCTTTCATTCCTGGGATCATTCTCACAAACCTCCTCTGGACTGTCTCCAATGCCAGCACATCTTTTCTTAGATAAGGGGCCCAAAACTGTACTTAATACTCCAAATGCAGTCTGACCCATGTTTTATAAAGCCCCAGGGATTCACAATCTCCAATTCCTCCAAGTCAGTCATATTTTTCAATGCAAAATAAGCTGAAAGTGATCTGTGGAGTACCTAATATCATGAATCCTGTTGCCTCAAACTGAGCAGCTGTTCTATAATTTCTACAGGATGTGACAAGTGCATCGGGGACTTAATTGATGATATGAAAATAGCAGGATCGTCACTGGAAGAAGCTAAATCTGCTGTTTTGAATGTTATTACTGGTGATGTCTTTAACAGCAGATTAAACAAATTTAATCTCACAGCAATCGAATTCAACGTAAGTGTTAGCAATAATATTCAGATAGAGCTCACAAAATTATGGTGAAAATTAAAGTTTAATGTGTATTTGTTTGAATTTGATATTTTATTGATGTTATAACATTGGATTGTGACATAGACTTTGAATTTATACTATATGTAATTTCATAAAGGTTTCTAAGCATTTTCTAAGTAATGGGATTGGCCACAAAAGGCAATGCTAATGAAATTCAAAAAGGCAGACTGAAGAACAGAATAGAAAAAAAGCTAAAGGAAACAAAATGAGAGGTTACTTAAAGTAAGAAATCTTGCGATATTAAATTATGCCTACAGACCTTTCATGAGAAACTGAGTTATAAGGAAAGATTGAATAAGTTAGGACTTTAGTCCTTGGACTGTAGAGGATTTAGAGATTTGATAGAAATGTACAAAATTATGAGGGGTATAGATAGGGTAAATGCAAGAAGACTTTTCCCACTGAGGTTGGGTGGGGTTACAACCAGAGTTCATGGGTTAAGCAGGGAAAAATGAAAAGTTTGAGGGGAACATGAGGAGAATCTTCTTCACTCAGAGAGTTGTGATCGTGTGGAACGAACGGGCTGCCATCACCAGTGATCTTTCCGATCCAACTTCAATGTTGTGGGGGTATTGAGGGCTATGGTCCTGGTACAAGTCAACGAGAGTAGACACTTTAAACAGTTTCAACATATTCTAGATGGGTCAGAGGACCTGTTGCTGCGCTGTACTTTTCTATGACTCCTTGACTCAATCAATATCTGCTCATTTTATGGGATTCTGTCTTTTTTTTCTGTATCTTTGCCTCATGACTTTATGGTGAGCTAGTCATTTGCCCCAGCACCTTTGTTTCAATGTAGAACTTTCCTGACAGCAAGTTGCTCAGTGGTCTGAAAAATATCTGCTCTACCAATTGTGTCTCATCCTGTTGCTTTCACCAAAAGAGTGATCAAATTAAAACATTTCCAATGAAATCTAAGATTACAATATTTATATTCCTCTACCATGTATTTATCATCTATTATTTCTTACAATATAGAACCAGATAACTGAGATGAGAAAACAATCAGAATCACATAGACTTTGGATCAGTGATATTGAAACGGCGGTCCAATCCCTGCTTACTGATCTTAATGAGTTGGCTAAGAAGGTACTGGTGTTTGATTTTATTTTGCAGAATCATTTAAATTACATAATCCTTTGCATATATCAAAAGTTCAAAGTACATTTATTATCAAAGTATGTGTAATATATACAAAAGTGTGATTTGTTCCTTACAGGCAGCCACAAAACAAAGAAACCCAATAGAATCAATTAAAAAAAAAAGAACTCATTAAGTACTCAACGTGCAGGGAGAAAAAAAAACAGACAGCTAAGGTTTACAAAAGTGAGTCCATAGCCACAATGCCAGACAGTAGCCCATTAGTTTCAGGCTTCAGTTCAGCAGAATGATGAATAGAGTTAAGTAAATTGGATTCTTTAATGTAAAACTCATTCCAAATAACCATGGCCTAGTGTTAATTACAGAGCTAATCTACCAGATGATAAATCTCGCAATGAATGGCTTTGCAAAATAGCCATGCCTTATATCTCATTGAGAATTAAAGATCAAAAGTAGGAGTGAAAATAACTTCAATTTCTTATCAGAACTGCCATACTATTAATGTTACAGTAGCGCAGCAGTTAACACGGCACTATTACAGCTCGGGGCGCCGGAGTCCAGAATTCAGTTCTGACATCCTCTATAAGGAGTCTGTATGTTCTCCCCATGGGATGTGTGGGTTTTCTCCAGGTGTCCCAGCTCCCTCCCACAGTCCAAAGACATACCAGTTGGTAAGTTAATCAGACATTGTAATTTGTCCCGTGATTAGGCCAGGATTAAATTGGGGGGATGCTGAGCATGAGACTCAAAGGGCCAGAAGGGCCTATTCAATGCTGTATCTCAATAAAAAAATTAAGAAGTCACTGATTCAACCCTTTTTTAAACATTACATCTGCCACTCTCCTACCAGCTTGTCATAATAGGCCAAATTGTCTTACTTTGATTCTTTGATTTGATTTAGAGATACAGCATGGTTACAGGCCTTCCATTCCGATGAGACCAGACTGCCCAATTGCACCCATCTGAACAATCAACCTCCTAACCCATGCATCTTTGGAATGTGGGAGGGAACCATAGCAACCACGTGGTGACAGGGAGAACATACGAACGAATCACATACAGCAGCAGGAAGTGTCACGTTAACAGCATTGCTTCCACAACCTCTGGAGGAACCATGTATCCTAAAATATAGAAAACAAATATGCTTTAATTAATCTAATCGTGTAGCGTTAAAAAAATATTCTATCTCTGTCAGAATCAGTCTGTTCCAGAACTTTACCATCACATTACTCAAAGTCCTATCAAGGTATAATTGAGTTAATTAGGAAAGGATAATTGACTTGGTGGGATGAGGTGCCAGAGACCCTTTGCACAACAACAACCTTTCTCAATATCAACAAGACCAAGGAGCTGATTATTGACTTTAAGAGGAGGAAACCTGAGGTCCATGAGCCAGTCCTCATCAGAGGATAAGAGCTAGAGAGAGTCAGTAACTTTAAATTCCTCTGAGCTACCATTTCATAGAAACTGTCCTGGGCCCAGCACTCAAGTACAATTACAAAGAAAGCACTACTTCCTTAGAAATTTGTGATGATTCAACATAGCATCTAAATTCTGATAAACTTCTTTAGATGTGGAGTGGAGAGTGTATTGACTGATTGCATCACAGTCTGGTATGAAATGCCCCAGTTCAATGCCTTGAGCAGAAAATCCAAACAAGGAGTCGTGAATAATGCCCAGTCCGTCAATGGTAAAGCCTTTCCCCCTGTTAGGCACATCAACATGGAGTGCTGTCTCAGAAAAGCAGCATACATCATCAGGGAACCCCATCACCCAGGTCCTATTCTCATCTCACTGCTGCCATCTGGAAGAAAGTACAACTATCAGGCTCTTGAACCAGTGGGGATAAGTTCACTTAACTTCACTTGTCCCATCAGTGAATTGTTCTCACAGCTTGTGGACTCTCTTTCAAGGACTGGTAGTAACGTGTTCGCGATATTGATTGCTTACAGATTTATTAATATTATTTCTTTAGCATTTGCAAGTTTGTTGTCTTTTGCATATTTGGCTGTCTGTCCTTTTGGGTGTGGTCTTTTATTGATTCTATAGTGTTTGATTTACTGTATATGCCCACAAGAATACAAATACCAATACCAGGCTTGGATACGATGATATATACATACTTTGATAATAAATTTACTTTGAACTTTGAATCTTGAGGCAGATTTGCTTTCTGATGGCAAGGTTGGGGTTAAGGTACAGGCAACGTTTGCATTACAAAGTGATGTTAGAACCCCAGAAGTGTGAGAAATAAGCCTTCAAGAACAACAATCACAATGTTATTCTAGCCAAATCTTTAGTTCCAGACCCTGTATTGGGACAAAAACACTTTTCAACGGTTCAAGGTAAAGTTAAAGTAGGTGTGTGTTACCAGATACTACCTAGAGATTCTCTTCAGTTTTTACAGTGGAGAAAATGATGGGGGCAAAGGACATGAGGGAAATGAACGGCAATGTCTGCGACCACAAACAAATATTAAGTTCACCTGCGCATTTGGGGACTGCAATTTCAGCTTTGACATCAAAACAGGAATCAGGCAAGCCTGTGTGATGTTGGCAATATTGTTTATTCTGGTGATTGATTGGGTTATGAGGCAAACTAAAAAAGACAAGCAGACTCCAGTCTCTACTTTGGAAGACCTTGACTTTGTGGATCACATACACACCAGCACATGCAAGAGGAAAACAGCACCTGTGTACATGTGGTGGTCAGGTTGAACATGATAAAAAAACAACCTTGCCAAGCTGTGTCATTCTGCACCACAAGCCTCTGGACGATACTCTGTACTTTCTCACCAAGAAAGATCTCCAACTGTGCCCTACACCTTCAGGGTCATCGAGAGGGCATGGTCACAATCATCATGAAGAAATGTTGGAGATGGATTGGACCCATGATGGGAAGAGAGGCCAACTCAAGACAGCACTTCATTGGACTCCTGAAGAATGAAGGAAATGTGGGAGACCGAAGACAACTTGGTACTATACTATAGAGGCAGAAATGAGAACCTGGGACAAAATAGAGAAGATGGCTAAGGACAGACAGAGGTGGAGACCTTCATTGCTGCCCTAAGTGCCAACACTGTAAGGGGCAGCATGCATGCACAAACAAATTTAGAAGGAAGGAGGCACTGAAGGCAATAAAGTGCATTAGGACAGATAAACCTCCAGGACCTGACCAGATACATGACTGGACCTTCAGAAAGCAAGAGGAGACACTGTAGAGGCTGCTGTGAAGATATTTGCTTCATCTCTGACCACAGATAAGGGTCCTGAGGACTGGAGATTGGCTGATGTAGTATCATTGTTTAAAAAGGGTAGCAAACACAAGCCAGAAAAAAATGGGGGGCTATGGGGAAGGGAAGGTTTAGAATAATCCTGGAGTAGGTTAAAATATCAGTATGACATTATGAATAGCCTGTACTGTGCTGTAATGTTCTATGTTCCAAATGGTTTACTTTTTTAAATTTTCCCTGTCCATCTTTAAGTACAAGCTATGATCATATGATATAGATATAAACTCTGTGACTCCTTGGAAGAAATTCCATTCTGTTTTAGTTACTATTGCTTACTAATTTTAACCCTGTATTTTTACCATTTTAGGAGCAAGTAACTCACAGCAATGCCCAGTTATTTGACAAAAAAACAGGCAAAACCAGCAACCGTGCCACCCAGATCAACAGACAAATTATGGATATTGCCAATCTGACCCAAGGTAAAATCACAACTTCTGAATTTAAGCACTTATTTTTGTCTTTATAAATTACAGCTATTGTTAATCAGGAAGATAATTGAATAAAAGTTGTGTCATATTCATTACATGTTGTCATGTGTAAACTCACAAAGATATGGGAGAATTTAAAGATTAGTTGCATAAATGAGGACCTTTCTACAGTATATTTTACTTTCTCTTTAATAACTCATATTACCACTCCCTAAATTGTTCCATGTGGGCAGTTTCTGCTATGTTTAGGTTTTACAGAACATAGAACATAGAATAGTACAGCACATTACAGGCTCTTCGGTCCACAATGTTGTGCTGACTCTCAAACCCTGCCTCCCATATAACCCCCCACCGTAAAATCTTCCATATACCTGTCTAGCAGTCTCTTAAACTTCACTAGTGTATCTGCCTCCACCACTGACTCAGGCAGTGCATTCCACGCACCAACCACTCTCTGAGTGAAAAACTTTGCTCTAATATCCCCCTTGCATTCCCTCCCCTTACTTTTAAAGCCATGTACTCTTGTACTGAGCAGTGGTGCCCTAGGGAAGAGGCGCTGGCTGTCCACTCTATCTATTCCTCTTAATATCTTGTACACCTCTATCATGTCTCCTCTCATCCTCCTTCTCTCCGAAGAGTAAAGCCCTAGCTCCCTTAATCTCTGATCATAATCCATACTCTTTGAACCAGGCAGCATCCTGGTAAATCTCCCCTGTACCATTTCCAATAATTCCACATCCTTCCTAAAGTGAGGTGACCAGAAATGGACACAGTACTCCAAGTGTGGCCTAATCAGAGTTTTAAGGAGCTGCATCATAACATCGCATCTCTTAAACTCTATCCCTCAACTTAAGAGAGCTCACACCCCATAAACTTAAACTTTCCTAACTACCCTATCTACATGTAAGGCAACTTTCAGGGATCTGTGGACATGTACCCCCAGATCCCTCTGCTCCTCCACACTACCAAGTATCCTGCCATTTACTTTGTACTCTGCCTTGGAGTTTGTCCTTCCAAAGTGTACCACCTCACACTTATATCTTGCTGATCATAACATATCCGAATTATGCAACATTGAAGGGTAAGGAAGACGTTCTGTTTGGAAATTTGCAACACTTGTTTGTTTGTGACTGTGTTCTATCATGATTGGACGTGCTGTGTGATGTGTGGGGCTGTGCGTACTGTGTTTTGCAGATCTGCCCTGAAGGAATGTTACTTGTTTAGCTGTATACATAGTCAAATAACAATCAAACTTGAGCTTGAAGATGAAAGGTCTTCAATCTGAAGGATTGACTCTGTTTCTCCATCCATAGGCACCAATATGTTCTGTTTTGAATTGGGATTTTAATTTCTTTGATAGTCAATTTCATATGAAATCAAACTGTTCCCTTATCTATAACCTTTATAATTCAATTTACATGAAGTAATACCATTTTGCTTCACAGATATTATAGAAGGCTTAATTAAGTATGGAGTGCAAGAAGAGCTTGCACCTGATGAAATTGATTCAATCTATGTTAAGGTCGAAATATTGCTGCAAGAGATGAGAAAACGGAATTTTTCTGACCGCGAACAACTCGCTGAAGATGAAAGAATAGAAGCCCATGAAAGTATGTTTTACTGATTTATTTTGTTATACTGTTAACACTGAGAAAGGAATATGTACTCAAAATTTTCAGACCCTTCATCAAAGATCAACTTTATTTGCTACATACATTTACATGGGTTAGGAATTTTGTTGTGTGTTGGTCAAGAATTAAATAAAAATTAAAGTTTGAGGTTAAAGTACAAATATGGAATAAAATGTGCATAAATACATACAAAAATATCAGCATGCCTCCACAATGTAAACAGAATTATTAGAATTGCTTTAAAGTATTTACAATGGCTGAGGTAACCAATAGAGAGAGGTGGGTAGGGTTAGGTAGAATGATTGATCAGGTTAACTGTCTAGGGGAAGAAACCTTTGAGATGGTGTGAAGTTTTTTGTTTTAATAGCCTGATATCACTTCTTTGAAAGGAAATTTATGGAATAGATAAGGACACAATATTCAAAGGTTTACTTTATACACAATTTTAGTTAATCCTTAATATCTATTTGGTGTGACCAAGTGGCTAAGGCATTGATCTAGTGATCTGAAGGTCGCTAGCTTGAGCCTCAGCTAAGGCAGCGTGTTGTGTCCTTGAGCAAGGCACTTAACCACACATTGCTCTGCGTTGACGCCGGTGCCAAGCTGTATCAGCCCTTGCCCTTCCCTTGGGCAATATCGGTGGTGTGGTGAGGGGAGACTTGCAGCATGGGCAACTGCTGGTCTCCCATACAACCCTACCCAGGGTTGTACACTGGAAACTTTCAAAAGCACAAATTCGTGGTCTCTCAAGACTAATGGATGCCTATGTTTGGTCTTCACTACACCAAACTCTTCCAAAGTTACTATGAGATGTCTGAGAACATTCTGGTTTAATTACATTGGGTGAAAATTGCTATATATTGAATTGATTTGACTTTATTTCTTACATCCTTCACATACATGAGGAGTAAAAATCTTTGTTAAGTCTCCGTTGATATGTGCAATGTGAAAAATATGATAATTTGTAATAAGTAGTATGTACAGCAGAACAGTCAATATAGCATAGAAATACAACTATGTCAGCATGAATTAATCAGTCTGATGGCCTGGTGGAAGAAACTGTCCCAGAACCAGGTTATCCTGGCTTTAATACTACAATACTGTTTCCTGGGTGGTAGCAGCTGGAACAGTTTGTGGTTGGGGTGACTCAAGTTCCCAATTATCCTTCGGGCCCTTTTTACACACCTGTCGTTGTAAGTGTCCTGAATAGTGTGAAGTTCACATCCACAGATGCGCTGGGCTATCTGTATCATTCTCTGCAGAGCCCTGTGATTGTGGGAAGTACAGTTCCCATACCAGGCAGTGATACAGCCAGTCAAGATGCCCTCAACTGTTCACAATGTGTTAAAATTTTATTTCAATCAAATATTTCCATGTGTTCATGGTGCCCTTCTGTTAACTGTAGCAGGATTATCCATGCATGTGATTCCCTAAAGCACAGAGCTCACCAGGTGGTCTTGACTGATGACAATCATCATCATGCAGTCCTGAATAATATTACTTTAATAAATTTCCAGTATGAACCATTCACTGTTTTAGTAATGAACATTACGATCTTGTCAGTAGATTTCACAATCTTGTAGTTTCATAGTCACAGAGTCATAGAAAAGTACAGCACAGATATAGGTGCTTTGGCCATTCTAGTCCATGTCAAACCATTCAGACTTCCTACTCCTAATGACCTGCACTGGGACTAGAGCCCACCATCCATTTACCTATCCAAACTTTTCTTAAATGTTGAAATCAAGCTCGCATGCACCACTTGTGCTGACTGTTCATTCCACACACTCACAATGCTCTGAGTGAAGAAGTTTCTCCTCATGTTCCCCTTCAACTTTTCACCTTCCACCCTTAAGCCATGACTTCTACTTGTAGTCCCACTCAATCTCTGTGGAAAAAAATCTATTTGCATTTACCCTATCTATACCCCTAAACCCCTACCTCTATCAAATCTTCTCTCAATCTTCTACATTCCAAGAACATCAAATTAAGTTTAATTGTACAATGTTGGAGGATCTGATTGTAGCAATCCATAAAATGATTAATTAGGGGTAACATTTCATATTGAATTAACCAGAAAGATTAATTATTTTACTGTTACAATGGTCATGATAAGCATCTTTCTTCTGTGGATAGTTCATTGAGAAAGTACATTAGAAGATAGATTTAATAATGTAACTCAGTGATCATTTGAAAATATCAAATACAACAATTAGAAATATCCACATGGATAAGACCATAAAACCATAAGATATACGAGCAGAATCAGGCCATTTGGGCCATTGAGCTCGTCATTGCTAATCCATTTCCCTTTGAAAGCGAATCTCCTGCCTTCTTCTGACAAACTTCCATGCCCTGACAAATCAAGCTCTGCCTTAAACACGCCCAATGACTTAACCTCCACAGCCGCATGTGGCAATGGATTGCACAGTCACCAGTCGGCTATGCAACTCCAAAAAACTTCTGGTTAATGTTTGAAAATACCGATTTGACCTTTAATTGTTTTGTAGTATTAGGTCGTGTTCATGGACTCGAAAGGAAGGTGATGGAAAGCAATTATTCTGTTCATGAAATATTGGAGAACTTTACCAACTATGAGAGTAAACTCTTAGACCTGAAAGAGGCTCTTGAGGATGCAATCAAGACTGTTCGGTTAACGGAGGAGAAGAACAGACAAAGCATTAATCAATATCACAGGAATAAGGTAAACATGACGCAAGAAAAAAAATAAGTCCATTAAATAATTCAGAGACAGGATCCCATAATTTATTTTTATTACACTTTGGAAAATGCATTTCTTGATTTGTCAGTATCCATACTGAGACAATGGCCAAGTTCTCATTAGCACTGATGAACCTTAGTCAATGATACTCTTGAATAATATAAACTGATTAAATTGGTCTAAAGTATTCGGAATGTAAACAAAAATGTCTCAACAACTCAGGTATCCAATTAGCCAAAAGCTTGATGTAAGTATGGTTGATGACGAACATGGACTATCCTTTTCTGACCTAATCCTTCTTCGCTCACATAAGCACAATAAGCACAAACATCAATTTCTCAAACTTCCAGTAGTGCCTCCCCCACCCCTTCACTATTTCCCATCCCCTTTTCCTTCTTTTATGTTATCTCCCTCTGGTGCTCCTCCATTACCCCCCCCCCCCACCTTTTCTTTCTTCCATGGCCCTGTGTCTCTTTCACCAATCAACCTCCTGGCTCATTGCTTCATCCCTTCCCCTCCAAGTCTCACTTATCAATTGGAGTTTTTCTCTCCCCTCATCCCACCTTTCAAATCTCCTCAGCTTTTTTTTTCTCCAGTCCTGCCAAAGGGTTTTGGACCAAAACATTGACTGTGATTTTTTTTCCATAGATGCTGCCTGACCCGCTGAGTTCTCCAATATTTTGATTGTCTTGCTCAGAGTTCCAGGATCTGCAGATTTTCTCTTGTTTAAGCACAATAGACATCATTTCTACATGTTGCAGATGGCTAGGAAAGAAAGGTTGCTGCTACAGTTAGTTATTTGGTAATGCTCCCCATGCAAGGCTCATTCAGAAAGTAAGGAGGCATGGGATCCAAGGAGACCTTGCTTTGTGGATCCAGAATTGGCTTGCCCACCAAAGACAAAGAGTAGTTGTAGATGGTTTGAATTCTGCATGAAGGTTGGAGAACAGTGGGGTCCTTCAGGGATCTGTTCTGGGACCCCTCCTCTTTGTGATTCTTATAAATGACCTCGAGGAAGAAGTAGAAGGGTGGGTTACAAAGTTTACTGATGACACAAAGGTTGGTGGTATTGTGGATAGTCTGGAGGGTTCTCAGAGGTTACAGCGGAACATTGATAGGATACAGAACTAGGCTGAGAAGTTGCAGATGGAGTTCAACCCAGGTAAGTGTGAAGTGGTTCATTTTGGTAGGTCAAAAGAATATAGTATAAATGGCAAGACTCTTGGCAGTGTGGAGAATCAGAGAGATTGTGAGGTCCGTGTCCACCAGACCTGGATGAGGAAGTGGAGGGATGGATTAGTAAGTTTGCTGAGAACACAAAGGTTGGAGGTGTTATGGATAGTGTGGAGGGCTGTCAGAGGTTACAGCAGGACATCAATAGGATGCAAAACTGGGCTGAGAAGTGGCAGATGGAGTTCAACCCAGATAAGTGTGAGGTGGTTGTTGTTGGTAGGTCAAATATGATGGCAGAATATAGTATTAATGGTAAGACACTTGGTAGTGTTGAGGATCAGAGGGATCTTGGGGTCCGAGTCCATAGGACGCTCAAAGCTGCTGCACAAGTTGATAGTGTTGTTAAGAAAGCGTATGGAGTGTTAGCATTCATCAACCATAGTTTTGAGTTCAAGAGATGTGAGGTAATGTTACAGCTATATAAGATCTTATTTAGACCCCACTCGGAGTACTGTGTTCAGTTCTGGTCACCTCACTACAGGAAGGATGTGGATAGTATAGAAAGAGTGCAGAAGAGTTTTACAAGGATATTGCATGCATTGGACAGTGTGCCTAATGGGAATTGCTTGAGTGAACTCGGCCTTTCCTCGGAGTGACAGAGGATGAGAGGTGACCTGATAGAGGAGACCTGATAGATGATGAGAGGCATTGATCGTGTGGATAGCCAGAAGCTTTTTCCCTGGGTTAAAATAGCTAACACAAGTGGGCATAGTTCTAAGGTGCTTGGAAGTAGGTACAAGGGGGATGTCAGAGGTAAGTTTTTCACACAGAAAGACAGTGATTGTGTGGAATGCACTGCCAGCGACGATGGTGGAGGCAGATACAATAGGGTCTTTTAAAAGCATCTTGGATAGGTACATGGATCTTTGAAAAATAGAGGGCTGGGCAGTAGGGTAAGTTGAGGCAATCTCTAGAGTAGGTTACATAGTTGGTATAGCATTGTGGGTCAAAGGGCCTGTACTGCACTGTGGATTCTATGTTTCTTTGCTGAGTAAGACAGCAACACTGTTGGAGGATGCAAAACCTCAATTAGTTCACAAAGTCAGGAATTTTGATGTAGAAACCAGCATGAAAGGAAGATAGTGTAATGGTTAGTCTAGCACTATTACGGCATGATCAATCCGGGTTCAATTCCACTCCTATCTGTAATGAGTTTGTATGTTCAAAGACTAAGTGGCTTTTGTCTGGGTGTTCTAGTTCCCTCTCACTTTCCAAAGACATATGAGTTAAAAGGTTAATTAGTGACATGGGTTTAATTAAGTGGCATGGGTTACTAACATGGTTAGAGCATTGGCTGATTGGTAGGAGGCAGTGTGTGAATAAAAGGATCCTTTTCTGGTTGGCTGCCAGTGACCAGTGGTGTTCCACAGGTATGGGTGTTGGGGCCACTTCTTTTTATGCTCTATACAAACGATTTGTAGGATGGAATGGATGGCTTTGTTGCCAAGTTTGTAGATGATTCAAAGATTGGTGAAGGGGCAGGTAGTATTGAAGAAACTGGCAGGATGCAGAAGGACTTAGAAAGATTAGGAGAATGGGCAAGAAAGTGGCAAATGAAATACAATGTTGGAAAATGCATGGTCTTGCACTTTAGTAGTAGAAATAAATATACAGACTATTTTCTAAATGGAAGAAAATCCAAAAATTTGAGATGCAAAGGGACTTGGGAATCCTTGTGCAGAGCACACTGAATGTTAACTTGCAGGTAGAGTCGGTGGTGAGGAAGGCAAATGCCATGTTAGCATTCATTTCAAGAGGTCCAGAAACCAAGAGCAGGGATGTGAAGCTGAGGCCTTAAAAGGCACTGGTGAGGCCTCACCTTGAGCACTGTGAACAGTTTTGGGCCCCTCATCTTAGAAAAGTTGTGCTGGCATTGGAGAGGGTCCAGAGGAGGTTCACAAAGATGATTCCAAGAATGAAAGGGTTATCACACAAGGAACGTTTGATGACTCTGGGTCTGTACTCGCTGGAGTTCAGAAGGTTGAGGGGGATCTCATTGAAATTGTTTGAGTGTTGAAAGGCCTAGACAGAGTAGATGTGGAAAGGATGTTTCCCATGGTAGGAGAGTCTAGGACAAAAGGGCACAGCCTCAAGATAGAGGGGCA
This sequence comes from Hypanus sabinus, assembly GCF_030144855.1. Taxonomy (NCBI): domain Eukaryota; kingdom Metazoa; phylum Chordata; class Chondrichthyes; order Myliobatiformes; family Dasyatidae; genus Hypanus; species Hypanus sabinus. The sequence continues at coordinate 16,938,741 of NC_082715.1, forward strand.
CCCTTTCAAAACAGAGATGCAGAGAAATTTCTTTAGCCAAAGGGTGGTGAATTTGTGGAATTTGTTGTCACTTGCAGCTGTGGAGGCCAGATCGTAGGGTGTATTTAAGGCAGAGATTGATAGGTTCTTGATTGGACATGGCATCAAAGGTTACGGGGAGAAGGCTGGGAACTGAGGTTGAGGAGGAGGAAAAAAAGGATCAGCCATGATTGAATGGCGGAGCAGACTTGATGGGCCAGATGGCCTAATTCTGCTTCTGTGTCTTATGGTCTTATGGGCTTATTGGGCTGCAAGTGCCTGTTCCTGACAGGAAAGTGACTTTATAATTAATGGTTAAAGTCAAAAGTGGCATCAGAAATTAACTTTAAAGTGAACTGTGGAGAGCTAGTTGTACAAGATATTGGCTAGACCGCACTTAAAATGTTCTATACATTTCTAGTTGCCACATTGCAGAAAGATGTGGTTGCAACAGAAAGAGTGCAGAAAAGGTTAATCTGGATGCTGCTAGGAATGGCAATTGTGAGAAAAAGAAGAGATTAGATAGGGATGCGTTTATTCCCACTAGAGCACTGGAATCAGAATCAGGTTTATTATCACCAGCATATGCCGTGAAATTTGTTGACTTTGTGGCGGCAGTACAATGCAATACATAATAATAGAGGAAAAAGTGAATTACGGGATAGGAAAGCAATAAAGGGACTGCTCATCAAGAAGAAAAAAAAAACTCTGACCTCCAACCTCTGTTGCCTTGCGGCTATATCCATTCATAGGGAAAACTTTGGGTGCAAACCATGAGGAAAAGTCCAAAGCTAGAGTCCCTAAGCAGTTGGCATGCTGATTTCAACGCTAACTGGCATCTCCTGCGATGATACTGGTGCCAAACTGTATCAGTCTCTGCCGTTCCTATGGATTCACCAGCTGCACGGAGGTGGGGAGCCTGTTGCAAGGGAAACAGATTACTCTCCATATCATACAGCATTCCACAGATTCACTACTCTCTGACTGAAAAAGTTCCTCACCTCTGTTCTAAAGGGTCACCCCTCAATTTCGAGGCTGTGCCCTCTTGTCCTCAAGTCCTCTCCACAGCCATTCTCTCTAGTCCTGTCAACATTCAGTAAATTTCAATGAGATACCCCACATTCTTCTAAATTCCAGTGTGTACAGGCCCAACGCTGCCGAAAGGTTCTCATATGTTAACCTGTTCATTCCTGGAATCATACTCATGAACCTCCTGTGACAACACATCCTTTCTGAGATATGGGGCCCAAAGCTGTTGACAATACAGTAAGTGCAGCCTGACTAGTGTCTTATAAAGCTTCAGCATTATCACTTTTCTTTTATGTTCCATTCCCCTTGAATCCATTCCAGTATCTTTCCCATAACAACCATATGACCCTGCCCAATGGAGGGCCTCAAAGAGAGATAATGGCATCGTGAGGGAAATGGGATGAATATGGAATGGCATCGCAGTCAGTACGGAGGAGATTATCCATAAAGGTCCATTCCTCTGCTGCACAACTCTATAATTCTTCGATAAATATATACAAATCAAAAACTGGAAATGTTAGAAGTACACTGGAAAATACTGGAAACACAGTGGGTCAACCCAGCATTAATGGAAGAGAAACCGTCACTCTTACAGATTGGAGAGTCTCCAATAGAGCTCGGAAAAAGATAACACAGTTTTCAATAGTAGAGATTGTTGGAGGAGGGACAGGTGTAGCTAAGAGTATCTCTGATAGGATGAGCACAAATAATTAAAGTTGTAGTTGGAGTAGCAGGTAGGATTCCACCATGCTTCCTTGTCTGTGTAATGAGTTGCTAAGTGCGAGGTTGAGCACCGGAAACTAAAAATGGGAATTGCTCATAAAATGCTGGAGAATGGAACTCAACAAGTCAGGTAGCATCTGTGGAAGGAAATAAACGGTCTCTGGTGTCTCTCTGGTACATTCCGCTCCCTCCCCTTTTCATTCCCATTTCCCAACCATGATTCCCCCTCCCTGCCATTCCCACTCTCAGTCCACAATACGGACCCATATCAGAATCAGGTTTGTCACCGCTCACATATGTCATGGCATTTGTTTGGTTTTTTTTGCTGCAGCAGCAGTTCAGTGAAATAAATAAAATTACCACAGTACTGTGCAAAACTCTTCGGCACCCTGGTGCATGTGCTAAGACTTTGGTGCAGTACTGTAGGTGAGGCTATGTGAGGGGGAAGGCATGTGGGTGGGGGAAGGGAGATTATGTTCAAAGCTGGGAGGTGATAGGTGAAGGAAGTAAACAGGCTGAAGAAGAATGTATCTGATAGGAAAGGACAGTGGACAATGGAATAAAGGGAAAGACATGGGGAACCAGAGGGAGGTGATGGGTAGGTCAGGAGGGTAAGGGAGGAGAAGGGAAGAGGTGAAATGGCCACCAGAATGGGGGAAAGCAAAATGTATAGATGTGAAGAAATGGAATGGAGTGGTTACTGGAAGTTAGAAAAATCAATGTTCATGCCATCAGGTTGGAGACTACCCACATGGAATGTGAGGTGTTGCTCCTCCAATCTACGCTTGGCCAAAGTGGGAATGGGATGGTGAATTAAAGTTGTAGGAATCTGGAAGCTCAGGAATGTTCCATAAGATTGAATGCAGTAGCTCCACAGAATGATCACCCGCTCTGTGTTTGTGTTGGTTTCTCTATGACTGTGGGTATGGAGGGCTATGGTCCTGGTACAGTTGCATAGGGGGAGGCAGTTTATATGGTTTTGGCATGGACTAGATGGGCTGAAGGGCCTGCTTCTGTGCTGTACTTCTCTATGACTCTAGAGGAGCATTTTGTGAACACTGAAAGCAGTGCACTAAATTGGAAGAAGCACAAGTGAATCATTTCGACAACAGGGAAGACTTGTTGAGACCTTGGGTGGTGGAAAGGAAAGAGGTGAAAGGGCAGATATTGCACACCCTGCCACTGCACTGGAAAATTTCATAAGAAGTAGAGTCCAAGTTGGAGAGGCAAATATGGGCCAAGAAATCATGAAGGCAACAATCCCTTTACAACTCTGAAAGAGAAGAATATGTGGCTGGTTTGGAGTTTTGTTTGGAATCTGTTGGAATCTTTGTTGTAAAAGATGATCCATTGAATGCGATAGGTTCTACGTAAGGAATAAATTAATTCTTCAAAAGATTAATCTGACAGATTTTATTTCGTGTCTTCTGTTTATTCACACCTGGATTTGTGACATTCAAGAAAAAGGAATGGGAAAAGTAATTCATAAAAATAAATATGAACACAAGAGATTCTGCAGATGCTGGAAATGCAGAATAACGCACATAAATACTGGGGGAGCTCAGCAGGACAGGCAGAATCTATGGAAAGGAATAAAGAATCAACATTTCAGACGGAGATCCATCTTCAGAATTGGCAAGGAAGGGAAGGAATCCAGAATAAGGAAGTGGGGGGGGAGGAGGGAGTACAAGCCGGAAGACAATGGGTAAAACCAAGTGAGGGAAAGTTAGTTGGGTGGGGGAGAGAGGATGAAGTGAGAAACTCGATAGTGATAGGTGAAAAGGTAAAGGACTGAGGAATCTGAAAGAAGAGAAGAGTGATCAAGAGAGAAAGGGAAGGAGGAGGGAACTGGCTGGTGAATTATCTATTCTGTGAAAGTCTTCAAGGAGATCACTTCAAAACCATGGCCACCAGCTACTGAGATCCTGGACATTATGAACATCCATTTTATTTGGAAAGGTGGCTGCAACAAATGACAATCCATTTAGGAGAGATCCATTTATCCATTTGTATCATTATTGAAAGTTCATTTATGTTTGCAAACTATCGAAAGAGTGAATGTGTTTTCGGAGTAACAAATGGTAGTCAACATTTGGACAGGGTATTAAAGTGATTACCAGCTGGCAATTACATTCTCATCCACTGTCTGTAGACTGTCCAATTCTGGAGTGGGTAGCTGTTGGGGTCATAATATACATCAGTTCTTTCCTCAATATTAAGGAATAAAATTACAAAACCTATCTCAAATTGAAATTTATCTTTATGAAATGATTTTTCTTTTGTAAAATTCAATAAATGTAATGTTTGAATGGCTAGTGCTGAGTTCACAACTCCTCAGAGAACATCTGTTGGGGAAGGCGAAGATACTTTCAAAAATGAAATGAGAAGTTTCAAAATACCAAAAAAAACTTTAAAAAGCAATAAGTAGTAAAAAATCTAAATCAAATCAATATTTGATGTGTCCACTCTATGCCTGTAAAATGGTATCAAATCTCTTCAATACACTGTCATGCTGTTTTATAAGAAAATCAGCTGGTAGATTGTTCCAAGCATCTTGAACAACTCACCACAGTTCTTCTGCAGACGTTGACTGTCTTACCTGCTTCCGTCTCTCCGGGTAATCTCAGACAGCCTCAAAATGTTGAGATCAGGGCTCTGCGGAGGCCATACCATCTGAAATATAAAATATATATACCATATAAAATATCTAGGCTGTATAAGATTTTTGCATAGTACTATATTTACCTATAACATTCAGCAAAAAAATGTCTTGAAATGCATAGTCCAACACGTTTCAAGATGAGTAATGAAAAATATGGGATATTTTTGACAGCAAAGGATTATTAGATAATTGTAACATTTCGCACAATTCCTTTCTTTTTTTTTAGAGTTAAGTTAATTCATATATAATAAACTTTATAGGTGGACGATTCTACGGAAGACAGCACAATAAACAAATCCAAATTAACACAATCAGACTTCAAGACTTACGCCTGGAAATCTACTCAGGCCAGGAAAACAGTGGAGGTGCATGATAGAGGAGGCTGGGTTGGGGGAGGGCAGAGTGGAGAGAAGGGGAGTGAGGAGCAGTTGGGGATGGAGACGGTGCCAGGTTGGGGGAAGGAAAAGGGGCTGGGGTGGGAACGTGACGTGGGTTACCGACCTGGGGAGCATAGGGAGGGAAGGAGGAGTGGTCGAGGGAGGCGGGGGTAGTGTGAGGTGCAGGAGGAGCCGATTGACGGGGCCTCGGCGCCGCGCTCCCCTCACGGGGGGGTGGGGGGACCGCGGCGGCAAAACCCCCCGCTTAGCCCGCCACCGATCAAGCCATTGCCCACAGCTGTCGGCCACTGAGTCCCTGTGGTAGGGGGCCGCCGAGAGTGAGGGAGCCATCGGGGAGAAGGGGCGAGGATGCGGGGGGAAAGTTAGAGACACTGCTCACCTCGGAGCCCCACAAATGGCGCTGTCACCCTCCACCGCGCCGAGCATCGCACAATTCCTAATGGCATCCTAAATAAATATATTTGTAAAGATGAATAGAGTATTATTTAAGAATAGAACTCTACCAATGTAAACACAAAATCATTTCAGTGTTTATTTTTCTGCAGAGATTACACAATGAATTGAACAAACACTTTGACGCTGTTAATGTAACACTTCAGATGGCTACGGATGATCTGACAGACACATCGATTGTTATTTCAGACATAAAAGACAAAATTGTGGTAAGATTTTAGATAGTAGATAAAATATTAACAATTACTATGTATGAACTCCAAGGACTGGGCCAAGATCTGCGTTACTTTCCTCTTCAAAGTTTTGCAGCAAATGCTACACATTCACCTGCAGTTTGTTTAGAAGCATTTGCAGTGCACAATGAAAGGGCCAGACTCATCATAATCCTGCTGGAAGGTGGAAAGGGATAGAAGCTCCAATTCAGATGGAGTATTTACCTTCAGGAGGAGCAGTGGTCTCAATTTTCATGGTACTGGGAGCAAGGGCTGTGAATTCCTTCTGCATTCTGTCAGCAATGGTGGTCCCACCAGACAATACTGTATTAGCACAAAGACCTTTACAGATGTTAACATCATATTTCATGATAGAGTTGAAAGTAGTTTCATGAATGCCACAGGATTCCATTCCCAAGAAAGACACCTGGAACAGGGGCATCCGAAACTCCCATTGGTAAGACATAGAATTACACCTTTAGAAAGAGGTGACATAGGGTCAGAGAATGTTGAATCTTTGTGGATGGAGTTAAGAAAATGCAAGGGATAAAAAAAACATTATGGGAAGCATGTTTAGGCCTCCAAATAGTAGCCAAGATGTAGAGTTGAGGTTGCAGAGGGAGCTGGTAAAACCATATGTAACCTTTAAATTTGGCCGGTGGCATAAGTCGAGGGAAGACGGTCTCTGGCCTGGCCAGACATGTGACATCTGAAGATCAAAACCTCTTGTTTGTGTGGATACTGCGTGATGTGTTCCCCAGTTACAAATCAGTACTACAAAATAACAAACAGTACACTGTATGCAATTAAATGTTTGAGCTTTATAATTCTTAATTTAACTAGAGGTTTAGTAAAGAGAATAAAAAGAAGAAGGGCCTGTTTTAATGAAACAGTCTAACATGCTTGCTGGAGCTCACAGATTCCCGTCCGTTAGTCCACCATCGATTTTCCCCAGGCAGCATCGACTCCCGGCCCCTCACTCCAAGACCACTCCGTCCTGTAGCCTACAGCCCCTCCGTCCTGGCATCTTCTCTCTCCATTTTTCACCAGACAAAAGACCATGAACCCCTTGCTCTCAGGTACACAAGAAAGAAAATGACTCCCCTCATTGGCCGGCGCGCATTCCAATGCCCCCATTATCTCTAGTCATAACCCAAACACTGCTGCTACAGAGAAACCATTACATTAGCAGTGAAACCTTTACTAGGGCATTACACATGTAATAAGGGTAATGACACAATTGTACATATGATTCAATATGCAAAGGGGATTGGGAAAATTAGGTTGGTGTCAGATCACAAGAGAGAGAATTTGTTGACTGCCTACAAGATGGCTTTTTAAAGTAGCTTGTGCTTGAGTCTACTCGGGGCCAGGCTATATTAGATTGCCTGTTGTGTAAAAACCTAAATCTAATTGGGGAGCTTAATGTAAAGGAACCATTAGGAGACAGTGATCATAATATGAGTGAATTCATACTGCAATTTGAATAAGTCAAAAGTATCAGTATCATGATGGAATAAAGGGAATTACAGAGGCATTAAACAAGAGCATGCCCAGGTGGATTGGAGGAGCAGAGGTTGCTGAAGTTTCTGGGAATAGTTCACAAGGTACAGGATAGATATTGCCCACAGAGGAAGAAGTTCCCAAATGACAGGGAGAGGCAACTGTGACTGACAAAGGAAGTTAAGGACTGCATAAAAGCCAAGGAAAGGGCAAATAAGGTAGCAAAAATGAGTGAGAAGTTGGATGATTGGGAAACTTCTAAAATCCAACAAAATGCAACTAAAAAAAGCTATAAGAAAGCTATAAGATGAAATATGAGGGCAAGCTAGCCAATAATACAAAGCAGGATATAAGTTTTTTTTTCAGTTATATAAAGAGTAAAAGAGAGGTCACAGTTGATATTGGACCACTGGAAAATGGTGCTGGTGAGGTCGTAATGGAGGACAAAGACATGGCAGATGTACTTAATGAGTACTTTGCACTCTGTTCATTGCAGAAGACACTAGCAGTGTGTCAGAGGTCCGTGAGTGTCAGGGAGCAGGAGTGAGCGCCATTGCTATTACAAAGGTAAATGTGCTAGGCAAACTCAAAGGTCTTAAGGGCTTTCCAAGATGGCGGTGCGACGCAGCTTGCAGCGGCCACTGCGGAACTGATTATCTGTTATTTGTGAAGTGGGGTGCTGTGCGCAATAATAATCGATTGAAAACGGACGTGGCAGCACGGAGAAACATCAGGAAATCTCCAGGAAGACCTTCTTCGTTGCTGCTGCTGCTGTGAGGTCCGGGACTCTGCTGGGAAGAACAGGCCCCCATTCCTTGGGGTCACGTTGCCAATGGCCGTTGGCGGGGCCGTCTTAATATGCTCGGCAGAGGATGGTGCGCGGAGAAGCTGTGCAGGAGGGGATGGTCGTCGGCTCGGAGGTTCGATGGACATGGAGTCCGCTGCAGTCAGGTCGCTTTCGGTGTGTGCTGCATCTGTGAAGCTGAGTCGGGCGGCGCCATGGAAGTCCATAGCGGGGGTATTCCCTTCTGCCGCCGGTGTGTGATGGCGAGTCTGTCGGGACCCTCAGGACTTGTGGGAACTGTGGTGATTTCTTTTGATCTTAAAGTCCTTTAACATCTTTGGACTATTTTTACTGTACCCATGTTCTGTTTTTTTTTATCAGTTAAGCTATTGTTTGCACTGTTGTAACTATGTGGTTTTGTGCAGGTCTTGCAGCTTTAGATTTTGGTCTTGTTTGTCTGGTGGATTTGGAGCTCCTTTCCGGGGAACGCGCTAAGACGGTAGCGCGATATTAATACGCAGCAGCCTCTCCGGACTCTGGATTGGGGATTGCCAAACGTTATGTGGATTTTCTGGTGTAGTCTGTTTTGTCATATGCTTTTGTGTTATCATTCTGGAGGAACGTTGTCTCATTTTTTAACTGCATTGCATTTGTGGTTTCTAAATGACAATCAACTGAATCTGAATCTGAATCCGAATCATCACCTGGAGCAGATGGACTACAGCCCAGAGTCCTGAGAGAGGTTGCTGAAGAGATAACAGATGCATTGGTCATGATCTTTCAAGAATCACTTGATTCCAGCATGATCCTGGAGGACTGGGAGATTGTAACTGTCACTCCACTCTTTAAGAAGGGAGGAAGGCAAAAGAAGGGCAATTATAGGCCAGTTAGCCGAACCTCAATGGTTGGGAAAGTGTTGGAGTCTATTATTAATGATAAGGTTTTGGAGTTCTTGGAGACTAATGATAAAATTAGTCAAGGTCAGTATGGTTTCAGTATACAGAAATCTTGCCTGACAAATCTGTTAGTGTTTTCGAGGAAGTAAAAAGCAGGGTGGACAAAGGAGAGGTACTGATGCCATTTACATGGATTTTCAGAAGATGTTTGATAAGGTGCCGCACATGAGGCTGCTTAACAAGATAAAATCCCATGGTGTTACAGGATAGATACTGGCATTTATTGAGGAATGGTTGACAGGCAGGAGGCAGTGAGTGTCAGTGAAAGGGACCTTTCTGGTTGACTGCCAGTGACTAGTGGTGTTCCACAGGGGGCAGTATTGGGACAGCTACTTTTCACATTGTTGGTCAACGATTTGGATAATGGAATTCAAGTCAAGTCACTTCTATTGTCATTTTGACCATAACTGCTGGTACAGTACATAGTAAAAATGAAACAACATTTTTCATGACCATGGTGATACATGAAACAGTACAAAAACTAGACTGAACTACGTAAAAAAAACAACACAGAGAAAACTACACTAGACTACAGACCTACACAGGACTGCATAAAGTGCACAAAAACAGTGCGGGCATTACAATAAATAATAAACAGGACAACAGGGCAGTAAGGTTTCAGTCCAGACTTCAGGTATTGAGGAGTCTGATGGCTTGGGGGAAGAAACTGTTACATAGTCTGGTTGTGAGAGCCCAAATGCTTTGGAGCCTTATCCCAGATGGCAGGACAGAGAAGAGATTGTATGAGGGGTGCATGGGGTCTTTCATAATGCTGTTTTCTTTGTGGATGCAGCATGTAGTGTAAATATCCATGAAGGCGGGAAGAGAGACCCCGCTGATCTTCTCAGCTGACCTCACTATCCACTGCAGGGTCTTGCGATCCAAGATGGTTCAATTTCCGAACCAGGCAGTGATTCAGCTGCTCAGGATGCTCTCAATACAACCCCTGTAGAATTTGATGAGGATGAGGGGTGGGAGATGGACTTTCCTCAGCCTTCGCAGAAAGTAGAGATGCTGCTGGGCTTTCTTTGCAATGGAGCTGGTGTTGAGGGACCAGGTCAGATTCTCCGTCAGGTGAACACCAAGAAATTTGGTGCTTTTTACAATCTCTACCGAGGAGTCGTCAATGTTCAGCAGGGAGCGGTCGCTCCATGCCCTCCTGAAGTCAACAACCATCTCTTTTGTTTTGTTCACATTAATAGACAGGTTGTTGGCTCTGCACCAGTCCATTAGCCACTGCACCTCCTCTCTGTAAGCTGACTCGTCATTCTTGCTGATGAGGCCCACCATGGTCATGTCATCGGCGAACTTGATGATATGGTTCGAGCTGTGTGTTGCAACACAGTCGTGGGTCAGCAGAGTGAACAGCAGTGGACTGAGCACATAACTCTGGGGGGCCCCCGTGCTCAATGTGATGGTGTTGGAGATGCTGCTCCCGATCCGGACTGACTGAGGTCTCCCAGTCAGGAAGTCTAGGATCCAGTTGCAGAGGGAGGTGTTCAGGCCCAGTAGGCTCAGCTTTCCAATCAGTTTCTGAGGGATGATTGTGTTGAATGCTGAACTGAAGTCTATGAACAACATCCAAACGTATGTGTCTTTTTTGTCCAGGTGGGTTAGGGCCAGGTGGAGGGTGATGGCAATGGTGTCATCTGTTGAGCGGTTGGGTCGGTACGCAAACTGCAGGGGGTCCAGTGAGGGGGGCAGCAGGGTCTTGATATGTCTCCTGACGAGCCTCTCAAAACAATTCATGATGATGGATGTAAGTGCAATGGGATGGTAGTCATTTAAGCAGGACATTGAAGACTTCTTCAGCATGGGGACGATGGTGGCAGCCTTGAAGCGCGTTGGAATGGTGGTGCTGCTCAGGGAGATGTTGAAGATATCAGTGAGAACATCAGCTAGCTAGTCTCCACAACCTCTGAGCACTCTACCAGGGATGTTTTCTGGTCCAGCAGCCGTCCGTGTGTTAACCCTGCACAGGGTTTTTCTCACATCGGCCATGGTGAGACACAACATCTAGTCATTTGTAGTTAGGGGTGGACTTCCTCGCCACCACATCATTTTCCACCTCAAACCGGGTGTAGAAATTATTCAGCGCATCTGGGAGGGAGGCATCCCCTGCACAGTCAGGTGATGTTGTCCTGTAACTGGTGATGTCCTCGATGCCCTTCCATATGTGCTTCGTGTCGCCGCTGTCCTGGAAGTGGCTGTGGATTAGCTGGGCATGTGCACACTTTGCATTTATGACTTTGTGGCAAAGTTTGTGGATGATACGAAGATAGGTGGAGAAGTTAGTAATGCTGAGGAAGCAATGCAAATTCAGCAGAGCTTAGACAAATTGGAAGAATGGGCAAAAAAGTGGCAGATGGAATACAGTGTTGGGAAATGTGTGATAATGTATTTTGGTAAAAGGAACAATAGTGCAGACTATTATCTAAATGGGGAGAAGGTTCAAATGTCAAATGTGCGGTGTGCCTTAGGGATCCTCGTGCAAGATTCCCAGAAGGTTAATTTGCAGGTTGAGTCTGTGGTGAAGAAGGCAAATGCAATGTTGGCACTTATTTCAAGGGGAATAGAATATAAAAGCAAGAAGATAATGCTGAACCTTTATAAGACACTAGTCAGGAGTATTGTCAACAGTTTTGGGCCCCATAACTCAGAAAGGATGTGTTGTCATTGGAGAGAATCCAGAGGAGGATCATGATGGTGATTCTGGGAATGAAGGGGTTAAAATATGAGGAGCATTTGGCAGCTTTGGTCCTGTACTCACTGGAATTTAGAAGAATGCATGTGGATCTCATTGAAATCTACTGAACGTTAAAACAACTGGATAGGGTGGATGTGGAGAGGAGGTCTCTAATGGTGGGGGTGTCCAGAACTAGAGGACACAGCTTCAACATTGAGGGGTGACCATTTAGAACAGGGGTATAGGAAGAATTTTTTCAACCAGAGAGTAATAAATTTGTGGAATGTGGTGGAGGTCAAGTTTGTGCATATATCCAAAGCAGAAGCTGATTGTTTTCTGAATGGTCAGGACATCAAAGGATATGGCGAGAAGGCAGGTATATGGGATTGAGTGGGATCTGGGATCGGCCATGATGGCATGGCGGAGCAGACTCAATGGGCTGAATGGCCTAATTCTACACCGTCTTATGGTCTTATGATCTACTGATTTTACTTCATTTAGAAATTCAGGAATTGGAGCTTGTGCGGGGAAGTTTAGCCATCTTATTGAATGATGGAGCAGCATGAAGGACTGAAGGGTACACTCCAACTTCCACTTCTTACATTCCCGTCTAAATTCCCTGTCACTTTGGGTGCAGTTTGACTACATTAAAAATTATGCTCAAAAACTGAAATCCTATGCCCAGTTCTCCCTTTTGTTAATCAGGGGTAATCATATCTTCAGTGACCTGTACAAAATGATTTTGCCACACATAAGCATTCATTAATATAATGGAATGAAAATAATGAAGTATCTTATTACATGAGATGTAGGAGCAAAATAAAGTCATTTGGCGTACCAAGTCCGATTCACCAATTTACCCTATCTGATCCATTTTATCTCTCAGCCCCAATCTCCTGCCTTCTCCTGTATCCCTTCATGCCCTGACCAGTCAGTAATCTATCAACCTCTACCTTAAATATACCCAATGACTTGGCTACCTCTGGCAACAAATTCCACAGATTCACCAGTCTGGCTGAAAAGAATTCTTCTCATCTCCATTCTAAATGGACTTCCCTCCATTCTGAGGCTGTGACCTCTGGTCTTTGACTCCCCCCGCCACAGGAAACATCCTCTCCACGTCCAGTCTATCAAGGCCTTTCAGCATTCAATAGGTTTCAGTGAAGTCACCCCTCATTATTCTGAATTCCAGTGGGTAGAGGCCCAGAGCCACGTTTAGTCCTCAAGTGTTAACCCTTTAATTCCCGGACTGATCCTCATAAACTTCTCTGAACACTGGTAAAGAATTAAATGTCAAAGAACTGGCAATATTAATTATACCAATCTGATTAGCATTATAAAGTAATAAAATATATTACAAAGACAAACAAAGATGCAGGTTTTAAATAGGCAAGCAAAAAATTATGGAGGCAAGGGACCAAAATGAGAAAGGAACTATGAGAATCGGGTCCTTACTGGTAATAGTATTGGAGGGATTGCTGCCAAGGTCATTTTTAATTTGCTGATAGAATACCTGAACTGGTATTAGAGAAGGTGTGTAAGACAAAGAATGATGTAGAGATGGCCAGGCAAAGATGAGATAAGGGAGGGAATTAGCGCAAAGTTGACAACAATTTCTTGTTCCATGAGACAACTACTTCAAAGGAAGGCACGGAAGTCTAGGAATGCAGATCTAACCGAGTTTATTTTAAGTGAGGCACACATGTATCATGCACACAAGATTATATATGCACACAGTAGATTACTCAAATATTACTGAAATACCAAATACACAGGACTTCTATGTTGCATTGAAAGAGGTGACAGAGAGGTCCAAGTGGAACATTACTCCTGACCCATCATAGATGAGATCTCGTTGGGACCAATTTGGCTTCCCAGAGCAACATCTTTGGTTAGACAGAGTAACTGGATCTAAGGGAGAAGTAAAATAAGATCAAAGAGGTGAAGGAGTATTACGCTTCAGGTTAAATGTTTGGGCCTATGTAGGAGGGACGGGTTAGATTGGTCTTGCAGTAGGTTAAGGGGTTTTGGGCCAAAGGGCCTGAACTGCGCTGTGCTGTGCAGTTCTATGTTCTGTAACAACAGCACTGCCTGTGTCAGCAGCTCGAAGAACAATCTAGAATTCTCCCCTACTGGCCAAAATGGTGCAATTTCAAGAGAAGTTCTATTAAGGAAATGGGGTGAAAAAAATCAGAATGTTAAGGTCATGCCACCAGATTTTGGGAAGTACAACACAGTGACATCATTATATGGCATAATAGTAACCAGGAATAAACAAAGGTTTATTCAAAAAAAGTTAGCAATCTTCCCTCCTCCATCAAAAAATATTGAACACTTTAGTAACTTTACAATAGCACTGTATTTTCTTCAGTATTATTTATAATTTTAGTATTAGCATTATTATTTCAGCTGTTTTAATTCAGAGTTTACAACAAAATGGCAAAATGTTTGATATGACTTTTTGTGAATGACATTTCTTTCAGAACCTGTCCGCATTCCATGCCTCAATAGACGGTGCCCATAGTGTACTGCAGCACAAACTAACTAATCTGTCTTCTTATGATAAGCCCTTGGCTCTCCGGGCTATAGATTATGCCAAAGATCTTCATAAACTTGCTTCAGAATTGTCCAAGTAAGTTGCACTCTCCTAGACTTTGACATAACAAAAGTCACCGCTGTTAGAGGCCGAAATAAAATCATGACAACAAGGCCAGTAGCACATTAGCTACTTATAACCATGCTTTGACATTTACTTGTTTACTTTTATTGTAAGTATATCTAACTCTTTGGTGCAGAGACATAAACTTTTAATCATACTAGTTTTAGCAGGGTAGAGATACATCTGTAAGGGTGCTCGTTCCCTCCACTATCCTGCAGGCCATCCTCGGGTAAGGTATAGCACCTGCTTAACATCACTGCCCCCTCCACCCCACCACAATCAGGGTCACTTGAAGTCATGGGAGCAGGCGGTGGATGGTCGTATGAACAGCTGGTGCATATCTCAAGTCCTGGTTATGCCACCACTGACGCCAGGCAGACAGTCTCTGAAGAGTATTGATAGTGACTGGGGTCACCCATCTTGTAAAGACACTGCCTAGAAGAAGGCAATGGCAAACCGCTTCTGTGGAAACATTCGCCAAGAGCAAACATGGTCATGGAAAAACCATAATAACCCACATTATACAACACAGCACATAAGCAAACAAACAGTTTTATCAGAAGTGTTATTGTTTTAATATGTCCCAAGTTTGTACCTTTTCTTTATGGCTATTTTGTGTCAGAAATTTGATATTTCCTTAGATTATTTTCCAGAGAGCTGAATTCTACACAGCCCCTTCCTGATCAAATCTTAACAATGGCAGAGAAACAACTTTGTCTCCCTGTTTCTAGTCCTTCCTGAATGAGGCTACGTTTTAAGCTGTGTGTTGTATCTGAAGCAATATAGGGATATAAGCACAAACCAAGTCTATTCTTTACTTCTCTGTAATAAACAACCACCCTCTGCCTAAAGACAGGGGAAAGAAAACCTTTGGGAATTGGATAACATGAATATCAGAATCAGAATCAGGTTTAACATCACTGTCGTATGTCATGAAAAACTGAATTACAGCAAGTCTATATTATATATATGGCAGAGGGAAAGAAGCTGTTCCTGAATCATTGAGTGCATGCCTTCAGGCTTCTGTACCTCCTCTCTGATGCTAGCAATAAGAACAAAGCATGACTTGAGTGATGCAGGTCCTTAGTGATGGATGCCGTCTTTTTGAGATATCCTGGATACCATTGAGGCGAGTGCCCAAGATGGAGCTGACTAAGTTTAGTGAGAGCTAACATGTTGACATCTGGATTCCCAGCTGTTACGTTTGGTAACTTCAAAACATTAAACTAATTCAAAAGAAGACGTAGGAGTCTGGGAATTCAGGTCTAACTTCAAGTTTACTTTTAAGCAAAGCGTGCACATATCATGTTGTAGCATGATGTTGGATACAATTCACATATTTTTACATGAAATGCATAATTAATTATTTGAATGAAGAAGAATACTTCAGACAAGATAACTCAAATATAACAAAAATATTAAAAACACAACATCTGCCTGCATTATTCCCATGAGGCAGGGGAGGAGTAAAATCAACTTGTATGTATAAGGGTGTTACCAGGACTAGTGAACCTGGGTTCCAGGGAAAGCTTGAAAAGTTTAGGACTTTATTCTCTGGAGAATGAGAGCAGAACTTGTAGTAATTTTATGTAGTGCACCTTACTCGAACTGCAAAAAAAATTACATATGTGAGTGATGATAATCCTGATTCTGATAATCTGATATGGGTCTCTGTTGTGGACTGAGTGGGAAGGGGGGGGCAGAGAAAGGTGAACAGCAGCTGGGAAAAGGAGAAGGGAGAGGGGAGAGAGCGGGAAGCACCAGAGAAACATTCTGGAATGTTCAATAAACCAATTGTTTGGAATCAAATGACCCTGCCTGGTTTCTCAGGGCTGGGTGTGTCGGCACCTGACCACCAGCCACCCGGACACTCCTTGTCTGCCACCTGCCCCACACCCCTCGCACAGCCCTCCACCCTCACCAGTCGCAACATCCTTTGCTCCCACCAGATTTACAAACTCGCTGTCCGCTCCACATTGACAAATACAGCACTATACAAAAGTCTTAGGCACACTAGGTATATATATATACCTAAGACTTTTGCAGAGTACTGTATACAAAATTATGAGGAGAATAGATAGGAGGAATACATGCAGGTTGGATGAGATTATAATTAATCTAACTAGAGATAAAAACTAAAGAAGTAAAGAACTATGTGATTCTTTTAATGCCTATCCATAAATTCTGCCAATATCTTCATAAAGAATTACACCAATTTTCATTAATACATTGGTATAAACAAAATTTCCTTGATTATTGTATCACTGTGTGTGGTGAACTACATATACCTGTCTGGACACGCCTCCCCTGCTGACTGCTCCTGTGGCTCCTCCCACAGACCCCTGTATAAAGGCGATTGGAGGCACTGCTCCTCCCTCAGTCTCCAGGATGTCGTGCGGTGGTCTCTTGCTGCTGACAGTGCTTTCCTTCCAGTTAATAAAAGCCTACCTCGACTCGCGTCTCTGAGAGTTATTGATGGTGCATCACTGTGTCACTTCCAATGCAACCAGGCCTGTTCCCTCTCAGGTCAAGTGAGACCACAATTAGAGGTCATGCATTCAGGGTGAAAGGTGAAATATTTAAGGGGAAACTGAGGAGGAACATCTCCATTCAGAGTGTGGCGTGAGTGTGTAACGAGCCACCTGGAGGAACTAGTAGATTGTAAGTTTTAAGAGAAGTTTGCTTAGGTACAATACAGTGCAAAAGTCTTTGGCACCCTAGATATTTTACATAGACCATAGACCATAGAACCATATGGCACCCATATATATTTTATATGGCTCTATGGTCTCCATAGAGCCCTGATCTTAACATCATCAAGGCAGTTTGGGATTTACTGGAGAGACAGAAGCAAGCGAGACAGCCAAAGCCTGCAGAAGAACTGTGGCAAGTTCTCCAAGATGCTTGGAACAACCTACCAGCGGATTTTCTTATAAAACAGAGAGATAAAACAGTGTACCAAAGAGTGTTGATGCAATTTTAAAGGCAAAGCATGGTCACACCAAATTTTGATTTGATTTAGATTTTTACCATTTACTGGTCTTTATAGTAATTTTTTGAGATTTAAAAACTTGTCATGTCATTATTTTGAAAACGTCTTTGTTTTAAAGGAGCTTTTTTTTTGTTACATGTGCCCAAGACTTTTGCACAGTACTGTACAAGGACCAAAGGGCTTTGATCTGGGTACAGGGTGATTAGTCAGAAGAAGAATGGACAAAGGGACTGGTTTTGTGCTGGAGTATTCTATGACTCTATAACACTGTGTTATGTACAAAATGATTCATAATTGCAATAATTCTTTTCTTTTAACAGTATCTTGAAAAGTATAGATGCAAATGGTGTTGTCCAGAAAGCAATAGATGCTTCAAACGTCTATGAGAATATTGTCCAATATGTGGCCGAAGCTGAGAAGAATGCATCTACTCTGCTCAGTGCTGCACAGAGGGCTGAAGATGTAAGTGCTTCTGTTCTTTGTAAAGAAATTGTAGAAATGTAGAAATTGTAATTAGAAATGGAAATTGTGGTCATGCCTCCTGAGCAAGCCTGCATTGCACACTGTACAACTAGCTGAAGTTTTGTAAGGCATTGGTCAGACCACGCTTGGAGTATTGTGAGCAATTTTGGGCCTCTTATCTAAGAAAGGATGTATTGACATTGGAGATAGTCCAGAAGAGGTTCAAGAGAATAATTCCCAGGAATGAAAGGTTAAGGAGTATTTGATAGCTCTGGGCCTAGCTAGATTTTAGAAGAATGAGGGGTCTCTCTTTGAAAACTATCTAATATTGAAAGCATAGATAGCATAGATGTGGAGGAGATGTTTCCTGTAGAGGGGGATTCTTGGATCAGAGGGCACAGCCTCAGAAGAGAAAGATGTCTCTTTAGAACACAGATAATGAGGAATTACTTTAGCTAGAGGGTAGTGAATCTGAGGAATTCATTTCCACAGGAAAGATGTCAATAAGATTGAAAGAGAACAGAGAAGATTTACAAGGATGTTGTCAGATCTGGAGGAAAGATTGACTATGTTAGAACTTTATTCCTTGGAATGTAAAAGATTGAGAGGGTATTTGATGGACGTTTTAACATTAAGAGGGTTATAGATGGGGTAAATTCAAGCAGGCTTTTTCCACTGAGGTAGAGTGGGACTACAACTAGAAGTCATGGGTTAAGGGTGCAAAATACAAAAGATGCAAAAGCAGTTCATTCCAATGAGAATGAAGGATTCAAAGAGGGGGAAGGGGCCACAGTGGTTGACAAAGGAAGTCAGAGATTGTATAGCATTAAAGAAAAAGAAGTATGACAGGGCTAAGATGAGTGGGAATACAGATGATTGGGAAAGTTTTAAGGAACAGCAGATCTTGACTAAAAAAGCAATACGGAGAGAAAAAATCAGGTATGAGCTCAGTCTAGCCAGGAATATAAAAGGGGATAGCAAAAGCTTTTTTAGCTATTTGAAGAGAAAGAAGATAGTTAAGAACAATGTTGGCCCCTTGAAGAATGAATTGGGAGAAATTGTTATGGGAAACAGGGAAATGGCAACAGAATTTAATGCATACTTTAGATCTGTCTTCACCAGGGAGGACACAAGCAATCTCCCAGATGTATGGATGGGCCAGGGTCATAAGATATCAGAGGAATTGAGACAGATTGACATTAGGAAAGAAACTATGATGAGTAGACTGGTAGGACTGAAGGCTAATAAATCCCCGGGTCCAGATGGTCTGCATCCGAGGGTTCTAAAAGAGTTGGTTCAGGAAATTGCGGATGCATTGGTAATCATTTTCCAATGTTCCTTAGATTCAGGATCAGTTCCTGAGGATTGGAGAGTGGCTAATGTTATCCCACTTTTCAAGAAGGGAGGGAAGGAGAAAACAGAGAACTATCGCCCTGTTAGCCTAACGTCAGTCATGGGGAAGATGCTTGAGTCCTTTATTAAGGACGAAATAGTGGCACATCTTGATGGCAGTAATAGAATTAGGCCAAGCCAGCATGGATTTACCAAGGGCAAATCATGCTTGACTAATCTGTTGGAGTTTTTTGAGGGTGTAACAGGAATGTTAGACGAGGGTAAGCCAGTGGATGTTGTGTACCTAGATTTTCAGAAGGCATTCGATAAGGTGCCACATAGGAGATTGGTGAGTAAAATCAGAGCTCATGGCATTGGGGGCAGGGTTTCAACATGGATAGAAAACTGGTTGGCAGATAGAAAGCAAAGGGTAGCAGTGAATGGGTGTTTCTCGGACTGGCTGGAGGTGACTAGTGGGGTACCACAGGGCTCTGTATTGGGACCACAGCTCTTTACGATTTATGTCAATGATTTAGATGCAGGCATTGAAAACTATATCAGCAAGTTTGCTGACGATACTAAACTAGGTGGCAGTGTGACATGCGAAGAGGACGTTAGGAGAATACAGGGAGACTTGGATAGGCTGGGTGAGTGGGCAGATACTTGGCAGATGTCATTCAATGTGAATAAATGTGAAGGTATCCACTTTGGAAGCAGGAACAAGAGGGCAGAGTATTGTCTGAACGGTGTAAAGTTAGGTAAGGGAGAAATGCAGAGACCTAGGAGTCCTAGTTCATCAGTCAATGAAGGTGAATGAGCAAGTGCAACAGGCAGTGAAGAGGGCAAATGGAATGTTTGCCTTTATTACAAGGGGAATTGAGTACAAGAGTAAGGATGTCCTTTTGCATTTGTACAGGGCCCTGGTGAGACCACACCTGGAATATTGTGTACACTTTTGGTCTCCAGGTTTGAGGAAGGACATTCTGGTAATTGAGGAGGTGCAGCGTAGATTCACTAGGTTGATTCCTGGGATGGCAGGGCTGTCTTACGCAGAGAGATTGGAGAGATTGGGCTTGTACACACTGGAATTGAGAAGATTGAGAGGGAATCTGATTGAAACATTTAAGATAATTAAAGGATTTGATAGGATTGAGGCAGGAAATATGTTCCAGATGTTGGGAGAGTCCAGTACCAGAGGGCATGGATTGAGAATAAGAGGTCAGTTATTTAAAACAGAGTTGAGGAAGAGCTTCTTCTCCCAGAGAGTTGTGGAGGCGTGGAATGCACTGCCTCGGAAGACGGTGGAGGCCAATTCTCTGGATGCTTTCAAGAAGGAGCTGGATAGATATCTGATGGATAGGGGAATCAAGGGATATGGGGACAAGGCAGGGACTGGGTATTGATAGTGAATGATCAGCCATGATCTCAGAATGGCAGTGCAGACTCGAGGGGCCGAATGGTCTACTTCTGCACCTATTGTCTATTGTCTATTGAAAGGTAAATAGGTTAAAGGGAACGGGGGAAACTTTATTACTCAAAGTGTCGTGATAGTGTGAAGCTGGCAGTGCAGGTGGAGCGTGCACCCCCAATTTCAACAGTTAAGGTAAGTTTGGCAGTAAGACCATAAGATACAGGAGCAGAATTAGGCCATTGGCCCATCGAGTTTGCTCTGCTATTTCACCCTAGCTAATCCACTTTTCCTCTCAGCCCCAGTATCCTGCCTTCTCCCTGTATCCCTTCATGCCCTCTCTAATCAAGAATCTGTCAACCACTGCCTTAAATATTCACAATGACTTGGCCTCCACAGCCACCTGCGGCAACAAATACCACAGATTCACCACTCTCTGGCTAAAGAAATTCCTCTACCCTCCTTACTAAAAGTACTTCTCTCTATTCTGAGGTTGCATCCTCTGGTCTTAGAATCTACCACCATAGGAAAGTCTTTCTATATCCACTCATTTGAGGGCTTTCAACATTCAAGAGGTTACAATGAAGTCAGCCCTCAGTCTTCTGAATTCCAGTGAGTAGAGGCCCAGAGCCATCAAATGCTCTTCATATGACAAACCGTTCAAACCTGGAATCATTTTCATGAACCTCCTTTGAACCCTCTCCAATGTCAGCACGTACTTTCTTAGATAAGGAGACCAAAAGAGCTCTCAATACTCCAAGCAAGGCCTCAACGGTCTGTTATGAAGCCTCAACATTACATCCATGCTTTTATATTCTAGTCCTCTCAAAAAGAATGCAATCATTGCATTTGTCTTCTTCACATAAGAACAGAAGAACAAAAGAAATAGGAGCAGGAATATGCCATCTGGCCCATCCCAGAGATTAGGGGGTTAGGCTATAAGGAGAGATTGAGTACAGATTTTCTACTGTACTTACTGGAATTCAGAAGAATGAGAGGAGATCATATAGAAACATATAAAATTATGAAAGAGACAGATAAGATAGAGGCAGGAAAGTTGTTTCCACTGGTAGGTGAGACTAGAACTAGGGGACACAGCCTCAAGATTCAAGGGAGTCAACTTGGGATGGAGATGAGGAGGAACTGCTCTACTCAGAGAGTGGTGAATCTGTGGAATTCTCTGCCCAATGAAGCAATGGAGGCAACCTCAGTAAATATATTTAAGACAAGGTGAGGTATATTTTTGCATTGTAGGGGAATTAAAGTTTATGGGGAAAAGGCAGGTAAGTGGAGATGAGTCCATAGCCAGATCAACCATGATCTTATTGAATGATGGAGCCAGATGGGTTCATCTGACTCAATGGGCCAGATGGTCTACTATTGCTCCTATTTTTTATATCTTATGTTTGGATAGGTATATAGATGGTAGGGGTATGGAGGGCTATGGTCCTGGTGCTGGTCAATGGGAGTAAACAGTTTCAATAGTTCAGCAAAAGCTCGATGGGCCAAAGTGCCAGATTTTGAGCTGTACTTCTCTACGACTCTATGAATTTATGACAGCTGTGGAGGCCAAGTCATTGGGTATATTTAAAGTGGAGGTTGAGAGGTTCTAGGTTAGTGTCAACGGTTACGGGGAGAATGGGGTTGAGAGGGGTAATAAATCAGTCATGATGGAATGGCAGAGCAACCTAATTTTTCTCCTCTATCTTATGGTCTTATAACTATCATTACCTCTCAAAGACAAGTATAACCATAGTTTAAAGAATCTGATCAGCGGAGCTGAGAGTGCAGGGTGGATCACTGAAGAGGAGCAAGTAGTGAAATTGAAGCTGATAGAAGTTTACAGGCAAAGTGGGAATAGAGCATTAAGATTTGGCTGGTCACATTACTGGGGCCGGCACGTAAGTGTAATGGCTAGAATGACACTGTTACAGTGCCAGCACCCTGGTTTGAATTCCTCCGCTGTTTGTAAGGAGTTTACTATGTTCTACCCGTAACCAAGTGCATTTCCTCCGGATGCTCCGGTTTCCTAACACATTCCATATGGGTTAGCAGATCACATGGGTGTAATTGGGCAGCGTGAGCTCGTCAAGCCGTGAAGGAGGGCCTGTCACCATGAACTATCTCTAAAACAAGACAAAAATAAATAAAATTCGAGTCAGAGTTATAGCAAAACACGGCATGAAAGCTGACCCAATGGTCCAGCACATGTGCTCTGAATATTTACTCCAACCCTATTAATCTCATTTTATCAGGTCCCAGCATTCTCATTAAAGAACCCTCCTCTCCCCCACTGATTCTGCCACTTGCTTGTACACTTGGAGAAACTTACATTTGCTGGTGAACCTACCAACCTTCATATGCTTGGATTGTGAGACTGGAGGAAACCCGAGCACCCAGAGGAAACCCACACACCTAATGGAAACCCAAGCACCAAGAGGAAACCCACACACCTAATGGAAACCCACGCACCCAGTGGAAACCCAAGCACCAAGAGGAAACCCACACACCTAATGGAAACCCACGCACCCAGTGGAAACCCAAGCACCAAGAGGAAACCCACACACCTAATGGAAACACACGCACCCAGTGGAAACCCACGCACCCAGTGGAAACCCACGCACCCAGTGGAAACCCACGCACCCAGTGGAAACCCGAGCACCAAGAGGAAACCCACACACCTAATGGAAACCCACGCACCCAGTGGAAACCCAAGCACCAAGAGGAAACCCACACACCTAATGGAAACCCACGCACCCAGTGGAAACCCAAGCACCAAGAGGAAACCCACACACCTAATGGAAACCCACGCACCCAGTGGAAACCCGAGCACCAAGAGGAAACCCACACACCTAATGGAAACACACGCACCCAGTGGAAACCCGAGCAGCAAGAGGAAACCCACACACCTAATGGAAACACACGCACCCAGTGGAAACCCGAGCAGCAAGAGGAAACCCACACACCTAATGGAAACCCACGCACCCAGTGGAAACCCGAGCACCAAGAGGAAACCCACACATCTAGTGGAAACCCACACACCCAGAGGAAACCCGAGCACCCAGAGGAAACCCACACACCTAATGGAAACCCACACACCCAGAGGAAACCCACACATTCTGACGGAAAAGTACAACTTTCACACAGGCCGGAACTGAACCCAGGTCTCTGGGTCTGTGAGGGAACAGCTCTGCCACAACACCATTGCGCACTCCTCAGCAAGCTAGGAGATCATAAGGGGACAACTTCAGACAAGAAATCGTTGCTTAGTGTGTAGAGGCGTGCCCAGCATTGGAATAAAACCTATAATAATTCAGAGTTGGCTTTTGCCACAGATTGCAACAGCTTTATTTGAATACTGAGGATTTATTTCAGGAAAAGAATAATGTGGGACATTATTTATTGAGATAAGCACAGAGTATCCAGCCATACCACCCAGCAACTTCCAATTTTGATTCTAGTCTATTCATGGGACAATTTTACAATGACTAATTAACCTACCAACCAGTAGGTCTTCGGACTGTGGGAGGAAAGTGGAGCATCCAGAAGAAGCCCACGTGGTCGCAGGGAGAATGTACAAACTCCTAAAGGCAGTAGCGGGAATTGAACCTGGGTCACCTGTACTGTCAAGTGTTGTGCTCACCACTACATTACCATGCCATCCTATTACAACACACATACCAGGTGTAGATGCAAGTGGTAGTAACTGGAGTCACCAGGATTCCAGTAGTTGGTGAATGAAACATTGTAGTGACCCAGGATGATGTCCTTTCCCACGAGAAAATTACATAAAAAGAATGACAGTCCTTTGAAGTCTTGTCTGTTGCAAGTCAAGACTAAACAAGCAAAATGCAAGTCATTTTCCTGTCAACTAATGAATAAGATAAATGCACAGTGGTGATCTGAACATTTGTTTCAATATTCAGATGCTCTTTGAATAATGAAGGCGGTAACAAGTAGGTAGAATTCTGAAGTTTTCTAAAGCTGGTTCATGTTGTCTAAATGTTGATCAGTGACCAAAATGGTGCATATGTTTTATACATAGTTCATCTTTCATCTGAATACATACCTTAGCCATGATAGAATGGCAGAGCAGACTCAATGGGCCAAATGGCCTAGTATGCTCCTATGTCTTATGGTCTATGCACAATAAACTGACCAGCAAGGTTGAATACATAATATTAGGGTTAGAGTTTAATTAGAGAGGCATTTAAAATAGACCAAAGTATTTTTATGCATGCTATTTATGTTTTGTCGCCAATTTTTAATCTTGCAGTACCTCCAGTCAAGTGTTTTTGCTTAAAGCCTCTTCAGATGAAGAGGCTTTAAGATTAAGATTAGCATTTAAACCATTTGACTTAAATTTCTCTGTGTTTCTGATGTCTCAGCAGAGCTAAATAATTTGTAAACCGTATTAAATCATAGGAAAGCCATTGCCCTTGGCTTATTGCAAGCACCACTGAGTCAAAAGATTCATAGCTCACTCTTAAGAGCATGATTTTGATGAAAATTTGACTGAAGTGGTGTTACACCATTGAGGATGCTGTCTTTCAAAAGGCAAAGTAATGTAAAACCTTTACCAATTTCATGCTCTCTTTCCATTTTGTTTTGCAAGGGGTCCTTGTCACCCAGCTTGTCACTGACATATTGGGTGACAATCAGTATTAAATACAAACCCAAAGTTGCAAATGTTTGCAGTGTATAAATGCCAAATTGCAAGAAAATTCCTGCCAGAACCTACAGTACATCTGGCATCAGTGCTACACTGCCAGATTCTCTTTGTGTTCCTTGTGGGACATGGGGACAGAAACATAAAAAAGGAAAGCTGTGAATGTGCTCCTTCTCCACTACAGTTATGAATGATCCTCTTTCATTGTAGGCATGCTATGTTGGTGCCTGAATACAGGGTGACACCTACCATCCTAAGTTAAGGTTGGTTTTTAACAAAAACATCACATTTCAAATAAACAGTAAAAGTTGCAAATTGGTAAGAGAGACACAAAAGACAGGAAATCTTCCGCAATGCATAAGTGAGGAACTCTGCAGGTCAAACAGCATCTAAGAGGGGAATGGAATTTAGAAGGCAGCTGTGCATGACACCAATTGGTCAGAAAATTCCAGCCTATTGTGTTACTCCATGTTATTCCATGAACTGGTGTTGATTGAAATCTTTCTGGTCAAGGAGGGGAGGGCTTTTGAATATATTAAGCACATAATTATGATTGTTTACAGGCTGTTGAAGGAATTCAAACACAGAGCACATGGCACAGAAACATCAGTGAAGACCTTTTGAACAAAGTACATGATTTGGCTGAGACCATGGAAGATGGTAAGTATGTTCATTCTGAATAGGAGTGCACTTTTCAGACTCTCAAAGCACTCTTGGGCCTTTCCTGATACAGACCTCTCCATTTTCCGAAACAGGCTGTTTTTAGTGAGGGAGTGAATTGTTGGTGGGGGAGGTGAGAATGAATGCGATTGTGGGAACACACTCAAAATGCTGGAGGAATTCAGCAGACCAGACAGCATCTATGGAAAAAACTATAGTTGATGTTTTGACCGACACCCTTTGGCAGGACTGTGACTATGGGAGATAGATGGAAGTTGGGGAAGGTAGAAATGGATGTGACATTGGGAGGCTATATGATGTGGGGAAAGAAGATGTTTCCAGGCTTATAAACAGCTCAATGAGGCATGAGAACACACTTCTCTCACAAACAAAAGAAAATCTGCAGATGCTTGAAATCTGAGCGACACACATAAAATGCTGGAGGAACTCAGCAGGCCAGGCAGCATCTATGGAAAAGTGTACAGTCAACGTTTTGGGCCAACACTCTTCATCAGGATTGGAGAAAAAAGATGAGGTCAGAGTAAGAAGCTGGGAGAAGGGGAGGAATAAATACCAGGTAGTAGGTGACGGGTGAAACTGGGGGAGGAGGATGGGTGGGGATGAAGTAAAGAGCTTAGAAGTCGATTGGTGAAAGAGAAAGGGCTGGAGAAAATGGGATCTACTTGGAAAGGACAGAAGGCCATGGAAGAAAGGGAAGGGGGAGGAGCACCAGAGGGAGGTGATGGGTTGGTAAGGTGAAAGAGGAAAATGGTGAAGGAGAGGAAGGGGGGCATTACTGGAAGTTTAAGAGATCAATGTTCATGCCATCAGGTTGGAGACTATTCAGACAGAATATAAGGTGTTGCTCCTCCGATCTGACTGTGGCCTTATCGCTGCAGTAGAGGAGGCCATTGACTCACATGTTGGTACGGGAATGGGAAGTGGAGTTAAAGTGGATGGCCACCGGGAGATCGTGCTTTTTCTGGTGGACGGAGTGTAGGTGTTTGGCAAAGCGGTCTCACCGCTGTATATAGGTCTCACTGATATACAGCAGGCCACACCAGGAGCACCATATACAATAGATGATCTCAACAGACTAACAGATTAAGAGTCGCTTCACCTGGAAGGGCTGCTTCGGGCCCTGAATGGTAATGAGCAAGGAGGTGCAGGGGCAGGTGTGGCTCTTGTTTCTCTTGCAAGGGTAAGTGTCAGGAGGGAGATCAATGGGGGAGGTGGAAAGCAAGTGAACCAGGGAGTTGCATAGGGAGCGATCTCTGTGGAAAGCAGAAAGTAGAGGGGAGGGAAAGATCTGCTTTCCATAGGATCTCATTAGATGGCAGGTTAGCATCCATCTTTGTAGCTTAAAATTTCCCTTCCTGCAGGAGTTTACTTCAATAATTAGTCCATTTATGAGACACCAGGATAACAAGGTCCACATTCATTGTCTACTTTCCTAAGTGCTGTGTTTTGATGATGGTTCATATCGAGATAATTTATTCCATTAGACCATAAGATAGAGGAGAAGAATTAAACCATTTAACCCATCGCGTCTGCTCCACCATTTCATCATGGCTGATCCATTTCCCTCTCAGACCCTGTCTCCAGCCTTCTCCTCGTATCCCTTCATTCCCCGACTAATCTGGAATCTATCAATCTCTGCCTTAAATATAACCAATGACTTGGCCTCCACAGCCACTGTGGCAATGAATTCCACAGATTCACCACATTCTGGCTAAAGAAATTACTCCTCATCTCCACTCTAAATGGATGTCTCTCTATTCTGAGGCAGTGTCTTCTCGTCTAAGACTCCCCCACCATAGGAAATATCCTCTCCGAATCTACTCAATCGAGGCCTTTCAACATTCGATAGGCTTCAATGAGATCTCCCCTCATTCTCCTCAATTCCAGTGAGTACAGGCCCAGAGCAATTAAATGCTCCAAATATGAGAAGCCTTTCAATCCTGGAATCTTTGAACCCTCCCAATTTCACAATCAATGAACAAGTTAAAATTCAGATGCAACATTCAGATCAGAACTTCTATGAGGGAAAAAAAAACACTAAGTGCCTTAGTATTTATTTTGTTATGGCTGTTTAACTGATATTTTCACACCCATCCAAGCCATGTGTAAAGGGCAGTAACAGCTGATGTTAATTGCCTAGAAATGAGCTCACGTAGTGCTGTTTATTCTAATACCTTTCGATTAAAAATAAATTCTACCAAGAAGCACAAGGGATTATTTCTAGCTCGTTCCACCTCACAACAGTGCACCTCCCAGAGTGATTTGTGTTGTTGGATGTTTTACCAACTACTGCCTTGGCATCTATACACTTCAACCACTCCATCCCACAACCTCCCCCACTGCCAGATCCAGCTACAAGCAAAAGAAAGACAGCTGAGCAAAGTTCAATTGAGCTCAGAGACTAGGCCTCAGGAACCCCCATATCTAAAGGGCGAGGCCTCATGAATTCCCAAATCTTAAGCAACACACACAAAACTCCAGAAGAACTCTGCAGGTCAGGCAGCATCTATGGAAATGAATAAGTATTCAACATTTTTGGCCGAGACCCTCCTTTACAGACAGACAGACAGACAGACATACTTTATTGATCCTGAGGGAAATTGGGTTTTGTTACAGTTGCACCAACCAAGAATAGAGTAGAAATATAGCAAAATAAAACCAGAATTAATTAAATAATAAGAAGTAAATAAGTCCAGGACCAGCCTATTGGCTCAGGGTGTCTGACACTCCGAGGGAGGAGTTGTAAAGTTTGATGGCCACAGGTAGGAATGACTTCCTATGACACTCAGTGTTACATCTCGGTGGAATGAGTCTCTGGCTGAATGTACTCCTGTGCCTAACCAGTACATTATGGAGTGGATGGGAGACATTGTCCAACATGGCATGCAACTTGGACAGCATCCTCTTTTCAGACACCACCGTCAGAGAGTCCAGTTCCACCCCCACAACATCACTGGCCTTGCGAATGAGTTTGTTGATTCTGTTGGTGCCTGCTACCCTCAGCCTGCTGCCCCAGCACACAACAGCAAACATGATAGTACTGGACACCACAGACTCGTAGAACATCCTCAGCATCATCCAGCAGATGTTAAAGGACCTCAGTCTCCTCAGGAAATGGAGACAGCTCTGACCCTTCTTGTAGACAGCCACTGTGTTCTTTGACCAGTCCAGTTTATTGTCAATTCGTATCCCCAGGTACTTGTAATCCTCCACCATGTCCACACTGACCCTTTTAGGACTGAAGAGGAAGGGAAAAAAGTGGGTGGAGGGAAAGGATGATATCTAGAAGATGATAAGTGAAGCTAATTGGGTAGGAAACATAAAGGGCTGGAGAAGAAGGAATCTGATAGGAGGTGTTATGAATGTTCCACAGCTCTGAGGGGCCGAAGGTGCACGGTAGCCCCCTCCTTTGTGAGAATCACAAGATCACTATTAAGTCAGTTCAAGAGACTCAGGAAATGAGAGAAAGACATGCAGAATCCACAAAGAATTGGAATGTGTCCTGACCTCCGAAAGGCGGACCCATTGATACCGGCTATTGTCTCTTGGAGACGGACTTGTGTATTACATCCTGTACGATGCTTCGAAGCCCCAGGCAGTGAACCGAGGGGGAGCTTGGTGGAGAGATTGCATCATCTCAACCTGATTGACATCTGAGACCCTGTGAGTCAGGATAAAAGAGGGTCTGGGGAACAGCCCCTCAGTCGCACCAGAAGAAACGCTAGCGATCCCGTAATAGCAAAAGCCGGTGGGAAGGCCACATGCATTTGTTTCCATTTGTCCCGGAATCGGTGTGCCTTGACCACGGAAGAGCGATTTTAGCTAACAACGGGGAAATCAACTCCCAACTACTCTCGAAGGATTGACATCATAAAAGGACTGGGCAAGTTTCAACCCGTCTTTCTCTCAAACCAAAACGCTGCAGCTTGAATGAACTAAAAGTGACTTTTATATTTCCATCGGACAATACATTCATCCCCTAGACAACGATAGAGCTATTTCTTATTGATTATTATTTTACCCTCGCTTTTAGATTTAGTATTGACGGCGTATACTATCTGTATGTTTGCATTGATATTGTTTTGTGTATTTTTATCAATAAATACTAGTACCATCAGATTTCAATGGACCTCTCTATCTTTGCTGGTAAGTGATCCAGTTACGGGGTACGTAACAGAGGAAAGAGTGAACTATAGGAGAAAGGGAAGGAGGGGACCCAGAGTGAGATAATAGGCAGGTGAGAAGGGGCAAAGGGCCCAGAGTGGGGAATAGAGAAGAAGGATGGGGAGGGTAATTTTTTACCGGAAGGCGGAATCAATATTCATGCCATCAGGTTGGAGGCTATGCAGATGGAATATAAGGCAAATGGAGCGGAAGTGCTTGATGAAGCGGTTCCCCAATGGTTTCATCTTTTTGTCAAGGCATGCAATGACCACACAGCATAGATTTAATGACATGTTCCAGTTTCACTTTTAGGAAGTCAACTGAACAGCTTTGCCTGCTGGGCATTGGAAGTAAGGCTCCCAAATGAAAATCTCCAGTGGATAAAAAATCCTTGATTGTGTTCTGTATAATACAATGCCAAGAAGAGAAATCTAACAAGTGTTTGAGAGACTGTTTGGGCTAGCTTAAGAAGATCTTGTGATTCCCTTTTAATTTAGTGTCACTTAATTTCTTACAGATAGTACTTTTTATGAGACTAGGCACCGCGTAGCTGCAGTTACTCGGAAGAAAAATGCAACAGTGGACCTCCTAACAAATGCCATCAATGAACTGGCATCAATTGAGTCAAGTAAGTGCCTCTTAGAGATATTTTTCTTAAGTTAGTCAACAACTTTCATTTTTAATACTGTTTTAACATTGGAAAAAGAAAAGAGTGGTAGAGGGATGAAATTAGCTACTTTTGATCTTGTACTTGACAGTCTCCGAAGTGGGAATGATTAAATTTCAAAGTTCAAGGTGAATTTCTTATCAAAGTACATCACACCACGTACAACCCCGAGATCCATTTTCTTGTGAATATTCATAGTAAACACAAAGATACACAATAGAATTAATGAAAGACCTCACACAAACAAGATATGTAAAAGATGCCAAACTTTGCAAATACAAATAATAATAGTAAATACTGACAACATAAGATGAACCTTTTGATACAACATAGGTATCTGAGTCGATGCAACCAATAACTTTATGCCAAATCTGTAGTGTTTTTCATACTGTAGTGTAATCTCCAATCTGCTCACAGGTTGAGCATGTGATTTAAAATCTGTGGATTCACAAAACCACCCCTTCCATTACTATTTATATACGATATACACTCAATGGCCCACCTCCTGTACCTAATCAAGAGGTTACTGAGTGTATGTTCATGGTCTTCTGCTCCTGTAGCCCATTCACTGTAAGGTTCTACATGTTCTTCTGCACATCATTGTTGTAACATGTGATTTTTTGAGTTACTGGCACCTTCCTGTCATCTTAAACTATTTTGACCATTCTCTTCAGAACTCTCTCAATAACAAGACATTTTCATGCTGTTCACTGCATTTTTTTTTAGTTTTTCATACCAGTCTCTGTAAACTGTAGAGCAAGGGGTCACAACCTTTTCTTTTCCCCTGGAGCCATTAACTAAGGAGTCTATGGAACCCAGGGTGCGAACCTCTACTCTAGAGACTGTTGTACATGAAAATTCCCAGGAGATCAGCAGTTTCTGAGATACTCGGACCACACTGTCTGACACCAGCAGTCATTCCACGATCAAAGTCACTTAGATTACATTTCTTCCCCATTCTGATGTTTGTTCTGTGCAACAATGGAATTTCTTGACCATGACTGCATGTGTTTATGTATTGAGTTGCTGTTACATCATTGGCTGATTAGATATTTGCATTAACAAGCAGGTGGACACTGAATGAATATTTCCTCTTTCTTTAACAGCAAACATCACTTCAGCTCTTGCTTTATATGCTAAATTACCAGGTCATTAATTCTTCAGCCACTTTAATACCATTCACTTCAATTTCCACAATTCATTTCCTTGCCTGTACACTTCTGGCTGTTATGCAATTAGATTTTACACTGAACTTCCCTTTACTTTTTTTCTTGTCACTTAGTAATCTCATTTCCTGATGTAAAGCTTCCTATGAGGAATCATGTTTGAATGAAAATTGCCATAAGAAGCTGATAATAGAAAAGATTTTGGAAGTAAATGGCCATGTCTTCCCAAAGTGCAGAACAAATCCAATTATCATTCATAATTTATTAGGCACGGTAATGCAGCAGTGAG
This sequence comes from Hypanus sabinus, assembly GCF_030144855.1. Taxonomy (NCBI): domain Eukaryota; kingdom Metazoa; phylum Chordata; class Chondrichthyes; order Myliobatiformes; family Dasyatidae; genus Hypanus; species Hypanus sabinus. The sequence continues at coordinate 16,970,654 of NC_082715.1, forward strand.
TGCAATTGCTTTACAGCACCATCAATCACCGATCAGGGTTCGATTCCCACCAGTGTCTGTAAGGAGTTTGTCTGTTCTCTCCACAGCCATGCAGGTTTCTTCAGGGTGTTCTGGTTTCCTCTAACATTCCAAATAAATACAGGTTAGGGTTAATAAGCTGTGGCGTGCTAGGTTAGCACCAGAAGAATTATAGCACTTGCGGGCTGCCCCCAGTCCAATCCTCACCAATTTGATTTGACACAAACAATCCATTTCAATGTATGTTTCAATGTAGAGTACATGTGACTATTGTTATTCACCAATGCCCAGCTTGGTTTTCACAAGGACTACTTGACTACAGACAGGTACGGTTCTTTCAACCATCAGGCTCCTGAACTAGTGAGAGTAACTTCACTCACCTCAACACTGAATTGATTCCATAATATGTGAACTCACTTTCAAGGACTCAACAGCTCATGTACCCTGTGTTATTTATTTATCTATCTATTTATTTATTATTTATTTGCTTGTTTAAATTTGTTATTTTGTATTTTCAATTTGTCATCTTTTGCGTATTGGCTGTTAGCATCAGTGGGTAATTTTTTTATTGATTCTATTGTGGTCCTTTGTTCTACTCTGGATGCCCGCAAAAAAATAAATATTAGTGTAGTAAATGGTGATATATAAGTACTTTGATGATAACATTATTTTGAACTTTGATCTTGTTTCTAATGAGAGCAAAAGAGCTGAATTGCAGATGTGAGAATGTGAGGTGAGAATGATTGCCTTTGATACCAAGGCGGTATTTGAATGGTGATATCTTAGCAAAAGTGAGGTTCATAGACTTAGAAGGGACAAAATTTCAATGAGAGAGAGAGAGAGAGAGAGAGAGAGAGAGAGAGAGAGAGAAAAGTATACTTACTACCTACCTTTGACATCCATTGGCATTACCATTATGAATCTCCCACTATTAAAATCCTGGAGGAGTCAGCAATGAGCAGAAATTCAATGGAACAAACTACATGCGTAAATAAAAGCCATAAGGCTGGCTATCTCTGTCTGTACCAAAGAAAAACATTGATCCAACCTGATGAACGATCTCATCCAAGAAATTAAAGCATTTCTCAAAATATAAATATTTCAGATAGCGACCGGTTGAACCGATCGAAGCTAATTGCCAAAGAAGCAATGGATACTTCTCAAATGGTTCTACAGACAGTCAACCCAATGGGTGAACTGGTGAGAGGCTGGCTTCAGAACCTGAGCACTTCTGCTGACGATGGAATTGCTTTCAAGAAGACTGTCAGCTCAGCTGGGGACACAGGTAATCTACGGTCATGAAGCTCATGTTTTACTCATTGTTTATACAAAAAAATTGAAGTGTTGCTGAAGAAGCTGATTGCAAAGTTTAGCCCTTGAACCTCTGGACCATATAACTAATAAATAGCCATTCAACTGGTCAGGGATGAGGAGAGCAAACTCGAGGAAATCTGCAGATGCTGGAAATTCAAACAACACACACAAAATGCTGGTGGAACACAGCAGGCCAGGCAGCATCTATAAGGAGAAGCGGTGTCGACGTTTCGGACCGAGACCCTTCGTCAACACTAACTGAAAGGAAAGGTAGTAAGGGATTACTATCCCATTCCCATTCTGATATGTTTATCCATGGCCTCCCCTACTGTCAAGATGAAGCCACACTCAGGTTGGAGGAACAACACCTTATATACCGGCTGGGTAGCCTTCAACCTGATGGCATGAATATTGACTTCTCTAACTTGCGTTAATGCCCCTCCTCCCCTTCTTACCCCATCCTTGACATTTAGTTGTTTGTTTTTTTTTCCCTCTTTCTGTCCATCACCCTGCCTGTTCTCCATCTCCTTCTGGTGCTCCCCCCCTCACCCTTTCTTTCTCCCGAGGCCTCTCATCCCCTGATCCTTTCCCTTCTCCTGCTCTGTATCACTTTCGCCAATCACCTTTCCAGCTCCTAGCTTCATCCCACCCCCTCCGGTCTTCTCCTATCATTTCGCATTTCCCCCTCCCCCCACTACTTTCAAATCTCTTACTACCTTTCCTTTTGGTTAGTCCTGACGAAGGTCTTGGCCTGAAACGTCGACAGTGCTTCTCCTTATAGAAGCTGCCTGGCCTGCTGTGTTCCACCAGCATTTTGTGTGAGGGATGAGGAGGGATTTCTTTAGCCAGAGAGCGGTACTTTATTTAATCAGTATTTTTTCTTCAGCCCTAAATTGACTCACTTTTAAACTAAGGTCTCATTTTCTGAATGAAATCAGGAAAGGCTAGAAGCATCTAACTGGTCAGGCATAAGGAGGAATTTCCTTAGTCAGAGGATGGTAAATCTGTGCTATCCATTGCCGCAAACAGCTGTAGAGACCAAGTCACTGCATATACAAAGTGGAGGTTGATAGGTTTTTGTTTAGTAAGAGCGTAAAAGATTAAGGGGAGAGGGCAGGAGAATGGGGTTGAAAAGGATAATGAATCAGTACTGCTAGAATGACAAAGCAGATTAGGTGGGCCAAATAGCCTAATTCTACTGCTATGTCTTATGGTCAGGAGTTAATGTTTTAGCTGGAAGGGTTAGAAAAGGTTTTCCCACCTAAAATATTAACTCTATCTTTCTCAACCATATGCCTGTAGCCAATCTGTGTGTCTTAAACAGTTGCCAGTTATGAGCTAGTATTTACTGGAAACAATTATGTAATGATTTCTGGACGAATCATGTTTCCATTGATATTTTCAAATGGTAATGTTTATTATTGTAACCTGGGAAGTGAACAATGTCTGTTTTTTAACAGAAAAATACAGAATTCCTATTAACTGTTGCATATACAGTGCTATGCAAAAGTCTTAGCCACATATCTATTGAACATAGAACATAGAAATCTACTGCACATTACAGGCCCTTCGGCCCACAAAGTTGTGCCAACCATGAGTAACCTACTCTAGAAACTGCCTGGAATCTCCCTAGCGTATAGCTCTATTTTTCTAAGCTCCATGTACCTAACTGAGAGGCTCTTAAAAGACTCTATTCTATCCACTTCCACCACCACTGCCGGCAGTGCATTCCACACACCCACCACTCTCTGTGTGAAAAACTTACCCCTGACATTCCCCTTGTACCTACTTCCAAGCACCTTAAAACTATGCCCCCTTGTGTTAGCTATTTCAGCCCTGGGAAAGAGCCTCTGGCTATCCACACGATCAATGCCTCTCATCAACTTATACACCTCTATCAGGTCACCTCTCATCCTCCATCACTCCAAGGGGAAAAGACCAAGTTCACTCAACCTATTCTCATAATGTATGCCCTCCAATCCAGGCAACATCCTTGTAAATCTCCTCTGTACTCTCTATATTATCCACATTCTTCCTGTCGCAAGATAACCAGAACTGAATAGCTAAGACTTTTGCACAGCACTATAGTAATTTTATTATTACACTGTACTGCTGCCACAAAAAAAAATCATGACATGAGTGTGATGATAAACCTGATTCTGATAGGGGTTTCTATTGTGGACTGAGAGTGGGAAGGGGACAAGGAGAGGGGTATCTTATTGGGAAAAGGGGAATGGAGGGGGAGGGGATGCACTGGACAGTCATTCTGTAATGATCAATAAACTACTTGTTTAGGTTCAAATGATTTAGCTGGTGTCTCAAGGCTGGGTATATTGACACCCTTGGCATCCCCCCGCCTGGAATTCCTTCTCTGCCACCTGTCCCATACCCCTCCCATGGCACTCCACCCTCACCAATCCTAAAATCCTTTGTTCCCACCAGATTTACAAGCTCGCTTCTCTGCTCCACATTGGCAAATACAGCACTGTGCAAACGTCTTAGGCACCTGAGCTATAGATATATATATGTGCCTAAGATCGAACTGTAGGTTTCTCTTGGCCCTTTCAAATTCTTCAAGTCTTGCAGCTTATAAATACATTATTTCCCTTCTTGTTCACAGTGAAAAATCTGACAGAAATAGTTCCACAGCTTTTGGATAAACTTAAAGTTGTGGAAGAAAAAAGGCCAGCTAGCAATATTTCTGCAAGCATTCGGCGAATCCGGGAACTCATCGCACAGTCAAAGAATGTGGCCAGCAAGGTGAGAAATCCTGTTTACTGAGCTGGTGAGTCAAGCCAAGTCACTTTTTATTGTCATTTCGACCATAACTGCTGGTACAGTTCACAGTAAAACTGAGACAACGTTTTCTCAGGACCATGGTGTTACATGACACAGTACAAAAACTAGACTGAACTATGTAAAAAACAACACAGAAAAAAAACTACACTAGACTACAGACCTACGCAGGACTGCATAATGAGCACAAAACAGTGCAGGCATTACAATAAATAATAAACAGGACAATAGGGCAGTAAGGTGTCAGTCCAGGCTCTGGGTATTGAGGAGTCTGATAGCTTGGGGGAAGAAACTGTTACGTAGTCTGGTCGTGAGAGTCTGAATGCTTCGGTGCTTTTTCCCAGACAGCAGGAGGGAGAAGAGTTTGTATGAGGTTTGCGTGGGGTCCTTCACAATACTGTTTGCTTTGCGGATGCAGCGTGTAGTGTAAATGTCTGTGACGGCGGGAAGGGAGACCCTGATGATCTTCTCAGCCGACCTCACTATCCACTGCAGGGTCTTGCGATCCAAGATGGTGCAATTTCCGAACCAGGCAGTGACACAGCTGCTCAGGATATTCTCAGTACAATTCCTGTAGAATGTGATGAGGATGGGGGATGGGAGATGGACTTTCCTCAGCCTTCACAGAAAGTAGAGATGCTGCTGGGCTTTCTTTGCTATGGAGCTGGTGTTGACAGACCAGTCAGAAAGTGACGCAGTAATACGGCCAGGAAACCACGTGGTAGCATAGTGGTTAGTGTCACATTATTACACTGCCTGCTCTAAGATTGGGGTTCGATTCCCGTCACTGTCTGTAAGGAACTATTACGTTCTCCATGAGCGTGTGGAATCCCTCCAGTTTCCTCTCATGCAGTTAGGGTTACTGAGTTGTCGACAGACTGTGTTGGTGCTGACAGCACAGCAATACTTGTGGGTCGTCCATCACAATCCTCGCTGATGCAAATACTGCTTCAAACTGCTGATCAAATTGTATGCTTTCGTATACATATGAGAAATAAAGCTGATCAACTCACCCATGCCTACAATGATGCCATCTAACCCAGACAGCCACATTTAATTAGGAATTTGAGCAGATTTTTAATGTCACCAAAAACACCCACTAATTTCTACAGATGCACCATGCAGAGCATTCTAACTGGCTGCATCACCGTCTGGGATGGTGGGGTGCGGTCAGGAAGCTACTGTAAAGGATCTAAGTAAGCTGCACAGAGTTGAAATTTAGTCAGCTCCATCACAGGTACTATCCTTCACAATATCCAGGCTATCTTCAAGAAGCAGTGCCTCTGAAAAAGGAGCGTCCTTCATTAAGAGCCCCCACCACCCAGGAATTGCCCTCTTTTCATTGTTACCATCTGGAAGAAGGTACATGAGCGTGAAGCCACAGAGTCAATGATTCAGGAACAGCTTCCATCTGATTTCTGAATGGACATTATATCTAAAACACTACCTTTTCAGAACAAGTGCTATACCTGCCCATACACGTCCTCCCTCACCACCATTCAGGGCCCCAGACGGTCCTTCCAGGTGAGGCAGCACTTCACCTGTGAGTCGGCTGGTGTCTGGTGCTCCTGAAGTGGCCTTTTATATATTGATGAGACCCGATGCAGACTGGGAGACCGTTTTGCTGAACACCTGCGCTCTGTCCGCCAGAGAAAGCAGGATCTCCCAGTGGCCACACATTTTAATTCCACGTCCCATTCCCATTCTGATATGTCTATCCATGGCTTCCTCTACTGTGAAGATAAAGCCACACTCAGGTTGGAGGAACAACACCTTATATTCCGTCTGGGTAGCCTCCAACCTGATGGCATGAACATCGATTTCTCTAACTTCCGTTAATGCCCCTCCTCTCCTTCCTACCCCATTTCCATCTTCCTCTGGTGCTTCCTTCCCCCTTTATTTCTTCCAAGGCCTTCCATCCTATGATACTCCCCCTTCTCCAGCTGTGTATCCCTTTTGCCAATCAACTTTCCAGCTCTTAACGTCATCCCTCCCCCTCCTGTCTTCTCCTATCATTTCGGATCCCCCCTTCCCCTCCCATTTTCAAATCTCTTCCTATCTCTTTTTTCTGTTAGTCCTGATGAAGGGTCTCAGCCCGAAACATTGACTGTGCTTCTTCTTATAGATGCTGCCTAGTCTGCTGCGTTCCACCAGCATTTTGTGTGTGTTGCTTGAATTTCCAGTAGCTGCAGATTTCCTCATGTTTACCTTACTACTTTTTTTCATTTTCTATTCCTCTGCGCTACTTACTTGATTTAATTATATACTTATTTATCTACTGTGATTCAGTTTTCTTTTTGTCTCAATTACCTTATATTACATTGTACTGTTCCCACAAAGTTAACAAATTTCATCATGACATATATCGGTGATATTAAATCTGATTCTGAGTTATTGTACATTCTGCAACCACTTCCTTTAGCATCTCATTCTGTATAAACACCACCCCCTGTATGATGAAGCTGTCTCTTGGGTCACTCTTAAATTTTTCCCTTTTCACCTTAAATGTATATCTCCAGTCTTTGACTCCTTTTCCCTGGAAATAAAAGATTTTATTCATTCTATGCACAGCCCACGTGATTTTATACACCTCTGTAACATCTTCCCTCAATTTCCTCTGCTCGAAGTAATAAAATCCCAGCTGATTCGACCTTTCCTCTTAGCTCAAGCCCTCAAGTCCTGGTAACATTGAAGATTGAAGATTCACAACTATTTACTCTCATTCTTCAGTACAGGAGTGCAAAGGAAAATAAAATAATTGTCGCTTCAGATCTGATGAAGCATTAAAAAATCATAATAAGCATAAAGAACATTAAAAAAGCAAGAAAACACAATAAATACAAATATAAATCAATCCTATAAAACACAATGTACAAGCAAACTTTATGCACATGAAATGACACTAGCTGATGTGGATGTAGTGCTGCTGGGTTGGTTTCGATGGTGGAGGTGTTGATCAGCCTGCTGGCTTGGGGGAAGTTACTGTTTCTGAATCTAATGGTCTTGGCATGGATGCTGTTTAGTCTCTTCCCTGAAGGGAGTGAGACAAACAATCCATAAGCAGGGAGGGTGGGATCCTTCCTGATATAACACCATGCACAAAACACTGAAGGCACGCAACTGGTCAGGTAGCATCCATGAAAATAAATAAACAGTCGATGTTTCGAGCCCAGACCCTTTGTTGGGACTTCTTTGGATTTCCAACATCTGCAGAATTTCTCGTGTTTATGACATAACTGACCTTTCTCCGATAACCTTTCTGTATGTATGTCCTTAATGGCAGGTACGCTGGTGCCGATGATGCACTGGGCTGTTGCAAAGCGTAAACTTCTCATAATCTTTCTTTACAAGATGATGAATAGAATATCAAGAATACTGCATGTTACTCAAATGTATTGCTTCTGTTTTTGCAACCCAATTTACACTACCAGTGGTGATTACCAAATCAAATCAGTATGGTCATGTTTACAGAGTTATTTCAGAGAGAACTCTGCAGCTATATATATGCTCCAGGGGCAACTCTTAAAATACATGATTGCAGGAGTCTCATATAGAGAAAATGCAGGAAGTACCCTGTAGTTAATTACTCCTGGCTTTGTAAATCACAGGATGTGTTTTTCCAAAGACTGGGCCAATTGGCCAAATTTGCCATTTTGAATAATTCATCTTCACATTGCTAAGGTGCCACAGCAATTTTTGGCCTTTCAATTATATCCTTTAACCAAATGTTTCCATATGTTAAGTTTTAGCTATATTTGCAGTCATTTATTAAGTCATAAATGTGATCTCCCCACATTCTTCCATCCAGAAGTAGTTGTGCCTGTTTTTGTATGAATTGTTTGCTTGTGAGAAGATCGAAAGAAGAGTTGTGATTAAAAGTCCAGGCACTCTCAACATATACAAAAATAAAATGGTTATTATCCTCTGCACTTATTTTAGTATCAATTACTCCTACTAAAAGAAAAAACCCATTGTTAAATTTATTTTTTCCAAATCATTTATCCATTGAGTAGTGCATACTGATTTTCCAAGGATGAATTGCAAACATAAGCGATGCTGCCTGGACCTCCGTTTCTCATTACTGCATCGAACTTTCCCCTTTGCCTTCCTTATCTCCACCCATAATCATATACTGTATTGTGCAAAAGTCTTAGACACATGTAAAAAACTCTGTAAAGCGAAGATGCTTTCAAAATAATAAATCTAAAGTTTCTAAATGTCAAAAACTATTACAAACGTACTATAAAGAGTCATAAACAGTAAAAAAAAACTAAATCAAATCAATATTTGGTGTGACCACTCTTTGCCTTTAAAGCTGCATCAGTTCATGAAGTTTTATAAGAAAATTGGCTAGTAGGTTGTTTCAAGCATCTTGGAAAACTTGCCACAGTTCTTCTGCAGACTTTGGCTGTCGCACTTGCTTCTGTCTCTCTAAATAATCCCAGACAGCCTTGATGATGTTGAGATGATATGGAGATCATGCCATCTTAAACCATATTTAAAAATCTAACATTCCTAAGACAGTGTTGTAGTTCATTTCCCTGTATGTGGTCTTAGTTCAAGTTGCTTGGAAGCATGTAATAAAAAAATGGCCGAAGTCAGCATGGTTTCCTTAAGGGGAGATGTTACCTGACAAATCTGTTGGGACTTTTAGAGAAAATAACAAGCGGGATAAATTTAGGAGAGTCAATCAATGTTGTTTACTTGGATTTTCAGAAGGCCTTTGACAAAGTTCTACATACAAGCAAGGATGGCACATTTATTATTATTGGAAAGGTATAGGCATGGATAGAAGATTGACTGTCGGAAGGCAAAGACTGGAAATAAAAGGGGCCTTTTCAGGCTAGCTGCCAGCGACTTACAGCGCTCCACAACAGTCTGTGTTGGGTCTTACACTTTTCATGTTACATGTCAGTGATCTGGATGATGGAATTAATGTCATTGTGGCCATGTTTGGGGATGATGATAAATCAGCCTCGATCATTTGGAGGGTCAGACTTGATAGGCTGAATAGGCTAATTCTGCTCTTATGTCTTGTGGTCTTAACAGAGAGAAATACTATTTAAAGCATTCATAGCTTGTAGATTGTCATTACAAACAATTGAATGTTATGACTTTTATGTATTTACTTATTTGACTTAGAGATGGCATGGAACAGGCCCTTCTAACCAAAGGAACTGCACTGCCCAGCATCCCACCTATTAATACTAGCTTAATCGCAGGACAATTTACAATCACAATTAACCTGCTAACCAGTGTGTCTTTGGACTGTGGGAGGAAACTGGAGAATTTGGAGGAAACCCACGCGGTTCATGAGGGGAGAACTTACGAACTCCTTAGACAGGACAATGAAATTGAAATCCGAACTCTGGATAAACACAGGTGATATCAGCACCACACTAGACGTTACGCATTTGTGGACATGGAAGTCCCTAAGTGGGCAGTAAGCTTTCTTTCTCTCCTGAGCAAATGGAATACACTGGATTAGAGCTTACTTTCCATTCTGTTTCATGAAGTGGGCTAGTTTTATCAGCTTCTATCGGTCTACACTCTTCGGATAATAATAACTATAAACACAATATTTCTATAATATAAGTGTTTACATTTCATTTCATTTGGAGTTTGAGGAGATTTAGCACGTCATCGAAGACACTCATAAATTTCTACAGCAATGTAGAGCATTCTAACTGGCTGCATTAATGTCTGGTATTGGGGAGGAGAGCAGAGTGGGACAACTGCACAGGATCAAAATAAACTGCAAAGAGTTGTAAACTTACTCAGCCCCTTCATGGGCACTAGCTTCTTTAGTTTCCAGGACATCTCAAAAAGGCAGCATCTTTAAGAACCTCCTTTGTGCCTTGTTTTCATTTCTCTCAACAGGAAGGAGATACAGGAGTCTAAAGACACACACTCAGTGATTCAGGAACAGCTTCTTCCTCTCTGCCATCCAATTTCTTAATGGATATTGAACCCAATGAACATTACCTCACTATCTTTTTATTTCTATTTTTACACTACTTATTTAACTTAACTATTTTATATAAAACAAAGTTCACAACATATGCTAGTCATATTAAACCCGATTCTATTTCTGAATGGTAGAGAGACTTTTAATCCAAGATCATGAACACTACTAACAGTCCTTCCCTGTACATAGGCCTCCTTTAGTCTCGATAGACCATGGATTTGCGCCTTGGAAAGTTTCCAGGGTGCAAGCCTAGGCAATGATTTTTTTATGGAAGACTGACAGTTGCCCATGCTGCAAGTCTCCCCTCTCCATGCCACCAATGTTATCCAAGGGAAGGGCATTAGGACCCATGCAGCTTGGCACCAGTGTCGTCGCAGAGCGAAGTTTGGTTAAGTGCCTTGTTCAAGGACACACACGCAGACTTAGCCAAGGCTCGAACTAGCGACCTTCAGATCACTAGACGAACACCTTAACCACTTGGCCACGTGCCAACACAGCCCTTCCCTACCACATATATTAAACATGCTGAATAAAATTATTGCTTCTCCTTTCACAGATAGTTTTTCAACAGAAATATCAAAGTCTAAGTAAATTTATTATCTAAGACCTCTACAAATATGTCAAACGATACTATCCTGAGATTTGTTTTCTTACAGGCATTCACAATAGAGTAGAGAGAAGATCAAATTTCAAAGTAAACTTTATTAAATGTGGAAGTAAATGTGTGTCAAAGCTGAGATTCATTTGCCTGTGGGCATACTCAGCAAATCTATAGATTAGTAACTAAAACAGCATCAATGAAAGATTAACTAGAGTGCAGAAGACAACAAACAGTGCAAATGCAAATATAATTAAATAGCAATGAATAGCGAGAACATGAGGTAACAAGATAAAGAGTCCTTAAAGTGAGATCATTGATTGTGGGAACATCTCAATGGATGGGCAAGTGAGTGTAAAATAGAATCAATGCAAAGACACATGCAAATACTGACAAGCTGCCGATGTGCAAAAGAAGACAAACTGCGCAAATACAAAAAAGCACGAATAATAAAATGTCTGGATTTTCTAACAGCATTATTTGAAGTAATTGTATGCTCTCTTGTTTCCCCTTAGGTTCAGGTCTCCATGAAGTTTGATGGCCGATCCGCTGTTGAACTTCATACAAAAACAAATTTAGAGGAGCTTAAGTCCTTTACTTCAATGAGTCTGTATATGCGAATCCCTTCATTAACGGAACAAGCTGCCATACGAGATAGATTCATTATGTATCTTGGAAACAAGAATGTAAGTGCACCTACTTCAAGAAATAGTCTACCTGGAGAACTAGAATGTTTTTGGCCTTGTAATTCTGCTGCAACACACGCAAACTGCTGGCAGAACTCAGCAGGCCAGGCAGCATCTATGGAAAAGGGTAAACAGTCAACATTTCAGGCCGAGACGCTTCATCAGGACTCCATTACCCTGCGCCCACACATTTGTGAGTCCCATGTCCACAATAACGCAGAGCTCTTCTCCCGCTGCCTCTATCTCCCTGCCTACTTCTTTAGGAAGGACTTCCCAACCCGCTCCAATGACACCTGCCTTTGTCTTCAAGCCTCCTTCTCTTCCTGAACATCCTGCTTTTTTTAAAAAAGAGAGTCCTGGTGAGGGAATTCGGCCCAAAATGTCAACTGTTTACTCTTTTTCATTGATGCTGCCTGGCCTGCTGATTTCCTCCAGCATGTTCTGTGCGTTGCTCGGATTTCCTGCATCTGCAGACATTCTTGTGTTTATTATTCTGATGACTATTCTGATTATTATTATGACTGAATGAGTCATTTTATTTGCAGTTGTTTCTTGTTATGTTTTAGGGAGGCCAAGATTACATTGGTTTGAGTATTAAGAATGACAATCTGGTTTTCGTCTACAACCTTGGAAGCAAAGATGTTGAAATCCCCTTAAACTCAAAGCCAGTGAGCACTTGGCCAAACTATTTCAATTTAATTAAAATAGAAAGGTAACTTCCACTTCTTCTATCATTTGTAAAGATTTTTGCTTGATAACACAAATCTTTAATTTTGCAGGGTTGATCTTTGCAACATTTTAGGAAACTGGGATGTAAATTCATAATAGTTTTTCAATGTACTCTGTTTGTTTCAAAGGAATTGAAAATTAACTTAAAAATATTATTACTGGCAACCAGATGATTCAGTTTGGCAGACGACACTCTAAGCATTCAGTTTGTCATTGAGCTGCTAGTCTAAATGATGACAACTTGTAGCCCTGGAGTGCCTCAAAGCAGCAAGGCCCAGTTCCGAGAGCAAGGAGTGACCTGAGTTTGACTGATTTAAGTGCCAGGCTGAATTAGAATGGTCGGGTGTGGGCCAAATGAAAGCAACAGGGCCTGGTCCCAAGAGTGCAGGAAAGCAGCTGGGCCCGGGTCCAAGAGCAGGAAACATCCAAAGGTTTGGCTGAGTTGAACGCCTGGCCAGATTGAAAAAGTCAGGGTATCGGGGCCGAGGTGAGGGACAGGCTGATATTCAGCTCACTGCTCTGCGAGGTTTCCTCATCTCTGCGCTGAACTGAGACGGTGGCCTGCGACTAACGGGCGACTGGATTGGCTGCAGTGCTGGCTGACGTTGTGGCTGTGGACTCACCTTCATGGACCTCAGTTGTGTGCTTGCTTCTGTTGTTTCCACAAGTTGTTTTATTTCTGCTCATTGGGTGCTTGCTGGTCTTCTTTTTATGATGGATTCTGCTTGGTTTCTTTGCTTTGTGGTTGCCTGTAAGGTGCAGCAGGCTATCAAGACGGCGAATGGAATGGAATCCCTTCATTGCTAGAGAGATTGAATTCAAGAGCAGGGAGGTCATGCTGCAATTATACACGGTACCGGTGAGACTGCACCTGGAGTACTGTGTTCCTTTCTGGTTTCCTTACTTGAGGAAAGGATATACTGGGTTTGGGGGCAGTGCAGAGGAGGTTCACCAGGTTGATTCCCGGGATGAGGAGAGATTGAGTCACCTGGGACTATACTCTCTGGAATTCAGAAGAATTCCACGGGTATAACGGGTTTGAAGCTTTGTGAAAAGTGCATGCAATTATTTCCTGTTAATAGAAATTTGGATGTTTTGCTTTTTAAAAAAATATGCATCTCTGCCCAAAATCTAAAGGAATGTATGAATAGATAAATATATATTTTTTCTTGTATAAGGCGCAACAGAGTTGTGCAATATAAGAATTTGGAAGGATTAGTTGTATTTTTAACCAAAGTTGTAGCTATGGCAGTTAGTGAATGGTGCATCGAGCAGACCGTCTGCTGGGCAGAGCACTGTCTGAACATCTCTAGAGCTTAGAGCACTTAAAATATTTTGTCTATTCTGAAATGATATGCAGTGGATTCAGGTTAATTAGGACACATCAGGACAATTACATTTTGGCCCAATTAAGGACTGCCCCAATTAGCTGGTTTCATGGAAATGGTTAAAAAGTTATATTTAAATTTTTAAAAATGGGTTAAGTTTTTTTACACAGAGGGTTGTGAGTGCCTGGAGTGACTTGTCAGGGATGGTGGTGGAGGCTAAAACATTAGGGGTATTTAAGAGCCTCTTGGACAGGGACATGGATGAAAGGAAAATGGAGAGTTATGAGGTAGTGTGAGTTTAGTACTTCTTTTTTTAAGGATTATATGGGTCGGCACAACATGGAGGGCTGACGGGCCTGTACTGTGCTGTAGTGTTCTATGGAATGAGAGGGGATCTTATAGAAACATACAAAATTTTGAAAGGGATAGATAAGATAGAATAGAAAAGTTGCTTCCATTGGTAGATTAGAACTAGGGGACTTTGCCTCAAGATTCAGGGGAGAAGATTTAGGATGGAGATGAGGAGAAACTGTTTTTCCCAGTGAGTGGTGAATCTGTGGAATTCTCTGCCCAATGAAGCAGTGGAGGCTACCTCAGTAAATATATTTAAGACAAGGTTGGATAGATTTTTGCATTGTAAGGGAATTAAGGGTTATGGGGAAAAGGCAGGTAGGTGCAGATGAGTCCATAGTCAGATCAGCCATGATCTTATTGAATGACAGAGCAGGCTTGACGGACCAGATGGCCTACTCCTGCTCCTATTTCTTGTGTTCTTATGTTCTTATGAGATGAATCTCAAGGTTGTATGTATTTTGAAAATAAATGAACTTTGACTTTGACTTTGTACAACTGTAAGACCTACCCTTTAGTTCTTTAATGTTTCTGTAGCTGTACCTCCCAGTCAAATAGCCTCCTCTAGCTAAAATGAATAACTGCATGGAAACACCTCCATCACCAAGTTCAGTGCCAGGTCATACATGGACATGAATAATTGGTACATACATGAACATGTATCGTAGGTACATGCATAGACATATATCAGTGGTACATACATCCTATTACTTTGTCATTGTTGAAGATCAAAGCATTTGTGTTTCCAAACCAACAGTGCTGAAGTAACATCCACAGTGCATAAAGAAAAAAAATTGTAATTATTTAAGAGCCTTTCATTGTCAAGACGGCCTTCAGGTTCCAGAAGTGACCCAGCTAACAAGAATTGTATAGATTTAACTTCTACTGTATTATTTCTCCTGTTCTGATAGGGTTGGAAGGCATGGGAAAATACAGCTAACTGTACCCAGCCCAGGCAGCACTGCTGAGCAAAAATTCATCCAGAAAGGATCAGCTGAAGGCAATGATTCTCTGCTGGATCTGGAAGCAGATGACATGGTATTTTATGTTGGAGGAGTACCCCCAGGTTTCCAGGTATGCTAACTGAGTCAAGGTCCACTAACAATTGGACATATAAAATACAGAGTATTTGTCATTTTCAAATATTAATATTTCATATAGGTTTATTATTGTCACATGTATCAAGATACAGTGAAAACCCTCTCACTCAGAGGTTCCCAGCCTGGGACCATGGACCCCTTGCTTAATGACATTGGCCAGTGGCATTAAAAAAAAGACTGGGAACCCCTGCTCTCAATCTAGCAAACCTGCCCACAAAGATGTCGGTACCCTCGGGTTCAGGTGTAACCTGTCCTTTTTGTACCTCTTGTACCTTCCCCAGAAAAGGTATGAATGATCCAGAGATCTGAAACCCTAGCCCCTTCACCAAAGAAACATGTCAAAGGTTACAGGAAGAAGGCAGGAGAATGGGGTTAAGAGGGATAATAATCAGCCATGATGGAATGGCAGAGCAGACTCGAAGGGCCAAAAGGTTGAATTCTCCTTCTAAGCTTTATGGTCTTATGGACGTTACTGAGCTGCCTTAAAATAACTTATTGTGTTTTGTGAATCGTAGCTTCCTGGGAGCTTGGACCTGCCTGGTTTTGTTGGCTGTATTGAAATGGCCACACTCAATGGTGACATCACAAGCCTTTATAATTTCAAGCAGGTATTCAATTTGAACACAACCGTCCAGGTACCTTGCACCAGGTAATGAAATTGTTACATGTAGTATTCTTTATTAATAATTTATTATTATTATTATTACTGTCGCAGGTACCAAAATACAGTGAAAAGTTTGAACAAGGTTTTCAAAGGTAGAACAAGGTAAAATAATAACAATGTAGAATAAAGTGTAAAATGCACCAAGAAAGTGCAGATAAGCTATATTGTGATGAGATCATCATGAGATAGATAGTGAGATTAAGAGTCAGTCTGATTGTACAAAGGGAACTATTCGATACACTCATAACAGCAGGGTAGAAGTTGTCCTTGATGTTGGTGGTATGTGTTTTCAGGCTTTTGTATGTTCAGTCTGATGGAATGAAGAAGAGAGAATGCCCATAGCGGTGGGGTCTTTGTAAACAATCAGAATGCAGAATGAAATGTAGCGTAAGTAAACAATGAAGTGAAAATTCATGACGAGATGGTTTGTGAATTCAAGAGACAATCTTATGATACAAGAGGTTTACTCAAGTGTCTGTTAGCATCAGGATAGAAGCTGTACTTTGTCTTCAACAGAACATATATGAAGTCTTCACTCATGTACTGCTGGTGTTATAAAAACACTTCAATGAGCTGAAAGTATCCTACTCTAGATAAGAAGATTCAATTCTTAATAATCCTTCAGTTCAGTTTCTGGCAACTTTTTGGCAATATTGCCTTCAGAAGAGTAGAAGTCATAGTCAGGCATAAAAATGTTTATCGTTTTCCATCATGGAGATTGCTAGTTTGTCCTGACATCTAATGTAGACCATTAGAAGCAGTATCAGTGTTAAGATACAATGAAGGGTGGGCCTTCACTCCTCATCCTATCAGCATAAGGACTCATGAAATATTTTTTGATGGAATCTTTCAGAGCATAGGTAGATGTCAAGTACCAGATGTGGAAAAGCAGTAAGAATTGCCATGCCTCAAAGTATACTGACAACGAATAGGAAATCTTCATGACTAAGATGTCAACATGACTAAGGTTTCCTATTCGTGGTGAGCTGTTACTTAAAATAAGAAGTGAGAAAGATGTACAGATTCAGGGACTAGATGCAGCAGCACACACAAAATCCTGGAGGCAGCATCACTGGAAAAGAGTACAGTCAACATTTCGGGCCGAGACCCTTCAGCAGGACCAAAACAACAAGTGTAATTTTTTTCCATAGATGCTTCCTGGCCTGCAGAACTTCTCCAGCATTTTGTGTGTGTTGCTTAGATTTCCAGCATCTGCAGATGTTCTCTTGTTTGTGATTGGATGCAGCGGGTTACTTTGTTCTGAACAGGTAGAACTAGTCAACCAGTGGATCCCAAACCCACATAATAAGAATCTCTAAGTTTAGAGGTTCTGTTTTTTTCCTCATTCTCTATGAACTTAACTGATTTTGTTTATGTCAGTGGACAAAAGATTAATGAATGGCTAAGTGCTGAGACTATAAATATTAGCAACTGACAAAACGGAGCCCATAGCAACACAGACAAATGCAATAGGAATTCAGCAGATCAGGCAGCATCTATGGAGAGGAATAAACAGTTGGCATTTTAGTCTGAAACCCTTCATCAGGACCCAAATCTGAGCCTAGCTTGGTATACTATAAGGTCTGTTCACTGCTGAAACTCTGTCACTACACACAGAAGTTATGTTCGCTGTCATGGTGTGTATTGGCAATATTGGAAACCAAGTGCAGAGGAAAGACAGACTCCGATGTAAAGACAGCGACACGAGCTTATTCATAATATTTCCAAAAGAACATGGTGGCTAAGCTAACGGACACCACAAGAAGTAACATTCTCATGTGTTGATGTACATATTATCAACCACAAACTTCATCAACAGTGTACATTTTTAAAGGAATTGTATATCAGGCCCTGATCCTAAGGTGCTAATTATTCAGTGAAATCCTAAACATTAATTTTAATTGGTATGCAAAATCCATTAAAGCTGTGGAATGATATTTCCTTGCATCACTTTCTTGTCTGAGTCAAACTGATCTTATGCGACAACAATCTGTCAAGCAGCTGCTCCTGTTCAATCTCTGGATACTGTATCATCTGGCTAAAGACTGCTTTCAGGGAAGAAACTTCACAAGTATTGATGATATTACAGAAGCAGCAGCCGGGACAATTTGTTTCCCACTTACAAATATCATAAAAACTTCACTTTATAACAGTATGAATTTGCTGTGAATTGGGCAATGATGATCTTAGTGCTGCAGTATCTGAGTCAGGACTATGAAGCATGGAAATTGTCATAATCGTTTCCAGATATCTGTTACCAATGTGGCTCAAATAGATACTTTCCCACAGGAAAAAAATGAAATAGAATCAAAAGATCAATTACCAATTGATTTTTACAAGATTTGTTATGCCAACAAAGACATTTGCAAATTTCTACAGATGTATTGTACCAGTTGCATGGCTGTCAGGTATGGGGGGTGGGGAAGGGGGGCACTGCATGGGATTGAAATAAGCTGCAGAAAGTTGTAAACTCAGTCAGCTCCATCATGGGCACTCGCTTCCTCTGCACTCCGGACGTCTTCAAGGGGCGATAACTCAAAAAGCCAACATCCATCGTTAAGGATCCCCATCACCCAGGACATGCCCTCTTCTTATTGCTACCATCAGGGAGGAGGTACAGGAGCTTGAAGACACACACTCAATGATTCAGGAACAACTTCCTCCCCTCTGACATCCAATTTCTGAATGGACATTGAACCCATGAACCTTATGACTTTTAAAAAAAATTTGCACTACTTATTTAATTCTTTAAAATATATACACACACACACACACACACACACACACAAACACACACACGTACTGTGATTCATAGTGTCTTTTCCATTATTATGTATTGCAATGTACTGATGCTGCATAACAACAAATTTCACAACATCAGCCAGTGATATGAAAACTGACAACAGACACAAAATACTGGAGGAACTCAGCAGGCCAGGCAGCAGCTATGGATTTCCAGCATCTGCAGACTTGCTCTTGTTCGTGATATTAAATCTGATTCTGGACTCATCACTGGGAATTTCTCAGCCTCATTCATTGAATGTCAGTTCAGTGAGGACTATATTCCACTCAAAAAGAAGCAGAGTTTGTATTCAAGTTGGCTAATCTAAACATTATAGAAAGGAGCATTAAAATTGTATACACCTTCAATAAAACACTGATAGAAATATCAACTTGCACCATAAACAAAATGTAAACATAAACAGAAAGTAGCTCAATGCAACCTTCTCAAGGGTAGTTGGGAATGAACAGTAAATGCTGGTCTTGCTGATATTGCCCAGATCCTGTTACAAGGAAAAAAATTCTTGAGCACCAGGGAGCCCGACCATTAATAGTTAATTTAATAACTGCAAAATATTAAGAACAGTAAGATGGAATGTCAATATGGATGTGAATCAAAATAATTTGGACACAATGTCATATCATTATATGCACCATGTTATGTGACATAGGTGGTCATAGTCTCACGACCATGATTGTACTTAGCAAATTTTTCTACAGAAGTGGTTTGCTGTTACCTTCTTCTGGACAGTGTCTTTACAAGACGGGTGACCCCAGACTTTATCAATACTCTTCAGAGATTGTCTGCCTGGCGTCAGTGGTAGCATAACCAGGACTTGTGATATGCACCAGCTGTTCATACGACCATCCACCGCCTGCTCCCCTGGCTTTTTGTGGCTCTGATCGGGGTGGCTATGCAGGTGCTACACTTTGCTCAAGGGTGACGGAGGCTAGCGGAGGGAAGGAACACCTTTCACCGCCTTTGATAGAGACATATCTCCACCCCTCCACTCAGCAATGGTATCAGCATTTTGTTTATGGTGGAACAGCACAAAATTGTTGTGGTTCCTACGTTGACACCAGAATAAGTGGCGACATTTGCCGACTGCCCCCAGTATGTCCTTGTGCAGTGTTGGATGTTAACACAGATGGTGCATTTCACTGTATGTTTCTCTGTGCATGGGATAAATAAGTGAATCTACACCTGAATCTGCAACTATTGGGAAGAGTAGAAAACTGATACTCTTAGATCTTTCAGGTGCTCCTGAATTGAATGGCAAGCACTCCTCAGCATTTTCCACTGCATACTCCCTAGTCTGGGAGGAGGTGGTGATTCATCACTACCAAAGGAGGTGTAAGGTGCTCCTTACCTCTGCTAACCTGCAGGTCACCCTTGGGCAAGGTGCAGCACCTGCTTAGAAATGGCAATGGGAAACCACTTCTGTAGAAAAATTCTCCAAGCACAGTCATGGTCAATAGACCATGATTGCCCACGTCACACGACACGGCACATAATGAGGATGTTGACTCCCTGGTAAATAAGCATATTGAGTGGCTGGAAGGGCGTCAGTCAGAAAAGTCAGACGTAGTTAGTCATGAATGAGAACCTCTTGTAATGACCTCTGGAAATCAGAAACGATCAGGGCAAGTTGTCAAGCAAGAGTGGAACTGAGAACGAGTCAGGGTTTCTTTTCAATGATCACAGGAAAGGAGGTAAATTGGAAGATCCGAGGGTGTGAAAAAGAGCCTGAAGACTATATAGCAGCTTTGCTAATGAACCAAAGTATTTAACAGCTGCAGAAAGCTGCAGTATAGCTGTTTTTCTTTAGAAGTTGAAAATATTGGGTACTAGGGAAACTGGCGATCAATAGTTAAATTTAAAAAGCGGCTATATATGAATAACAGGAAGATAGTAAATTTGTCTGTGTGAAGCACAAGTTTTCCTACTGTTGATTAATGACTGTTCTTCTCACCACTGTTATGGTTTTGTTTACTCCAAAACATAAAACTAATTGAAATAAAACAAGGGAGTCCGAAACATGTGAGCTTACTTTCATGTTTATTTTAGTGAGGTGCACGGTTACCGTGTAGTGGTGTAATAATGTATGCCATTCACATAGTTTTACATATAACTCAATCATGGTCTGTTAATGCAAACTCAATAATAGGGAAGGCACAACAGAGACTATACTCTTGATGTGCTTAAGGAGAGCTAAGCTGCCCCAAAAATTGCTAGCTAACTTTAATTGATGTGCGATAGAGAGCATATAAATGCACAGAATGATTGTGTGGTGCTCTAGCTGCAGCAAGCAGAACCTAAAGCACTCAAATGGGTGATTAGGACAGCTCAGCACATCATTGGGACTCAACTACTGGACCTGGAGACAATCTCCAACTCTCAATGCCTGTAGCGCACTTGTAACATCATTAAAGCTCCATCCCATCCCGGACACTGCCTGTTCAATCTCCTGCCATCTGGTAGAAGATACTGAAATGTCTTAGCCAAGACAGTAAAACTGAAAAACAGCTTCTTCCCAGTAGATGTTGTGCAGCTGAATAATGCTACCACCCAGAATGCCAATGGCCTTTGAGTATTATGGACAATCAAAGTCACTTGTCGCGTTGGACAGAGGAAACAGATGAGTCCTCCGTGACTGCTTTGAATCGGCGGACGAGTTAGTATACAAGGACTCGGCAGCTAACCTTGATGAGTATGCCCTAGCTGTCATAAACATTATCTGGAATAGCACAGAGGACTGTGTGTCTCGCAAGACGATCTGGGTATTCCCTAACCTGAAACCTTGGATGAATTATGAGGTCCAGTCCCTTTTGAAGGCTAGAGCTGCTGGGGTTTTTAGGTCCGGGGATACCAGTCGCTACATGGAATCCAGGCGTGAAATCCGGAAAGCCATTAAGGGCACCAAGAGGCAATATCGAGCCAAGTTGGAAGCCCAGGCTAACCAGAGGGATGCCAGTAGACTATGGCAGGGTCTAAATGAGATCACTGGGCGCAAAGAAAAGGCTGGGAATATCAATAACTGTAGCGCTTCTCTTCCTGACGAGCTTAATGTATTCTACGCAAGATTTGAACAGAATAGGAGCGTCCCGCCCCCTCTGAATGAACTGGACCTGGTGGCTTCGAGATTCATCGTCACTGAGGAAGACACTAGAAGAGCCTTCCTGAAGATAGATCCAAGGAAGGCGATGGGCCCAGATGGTGTCCTAGGATGGGTTCTCCAGGCCTGTGCAAGCGAGCTAGCTGGAGTGTTTGCTGACATCTTCAACTGCTCCCTGCTTCAGTCTAAGATCCCCTCGTGTTTTAAGAGGGCAACGATAATCCCGGTGCCGAAGAAAAGCAAGGTGGCATGCCTGAATGACTACCAACCTGTGGCTCTAACATCAATAGATATGAAGTGCTTCGAGCGATTGGTTACAGCACACATCAACCATAACCTACCGGTCAACCTCGACACTTTGCAATTTGCCTACTGGAGCAACAGGTCAATAGCAGATGCCATCTCTCTGGCACTACGTTTCTCCTTAGAACACCTGGAGAATAAAGACACATATGTAAGGCTCCTTTTCATTGACTACAGCTCTGCCTTTAATACCATCATTCCAAATAAACTGATTCCTAAGCTCCGGAACCTGGGTCTTAGCACTCAGATCTGCAGCTGGATCTTCAACTTCCTCACATACAGGACCCAGGCTGTAAAAATAGGGGACAAGCTCTCCTCTACAATCACTCTGAGCACCGGTGCCCCACAAGGCTGTGTACTCAGCCCCCTGCTGTACTCTCTGTACACCCATGATTGTGTAGCCAAGTTTCCATCAAACTCAATATATAAGTTTGCTGATGACACCACAATTGTAGGCCGTATCTTGGGTAATGATGAGTCTGAGTACAGACAGGAAATTAAGAACCTGGTGGCACAGTCCGAAGACAATAACCTATCCCTCAATGTCAGCAAGACGAAGGAATTGGTTGTTGACTTCAGAAGGAGTAGCGGACAGCACGACCCCATCTACACTGGTGGTGCGCAGGAGGAACAAGTCAAAAGCTTTAAGTTCCTTGGGGTGAATATCACAAATGACCTGACTTGGTCTAATCAAGCAGAGTCCGCTGCCAAGAAGGCCCACCAGCGCCTTTACTTCCTGAGAAAGCTGAAGAAATTTGGCCTGTCCCCTAAAACCCTCACTAATTTTTATAGGTGCACTGCAGAAAGCATTCTTCTAGGGTGCATCACAACCTGGTATGGAAGTTGCCCTGTCCAAGACCGGAAGAAGCTGCAGAAGATCGTGAACATAGCCCAGCACATCACACAAACCAATCTTCCATCCTTGGACTCACTTTACACCACACGCTGTCGAAGCAGTGTTGCCAGGACACGACCCCCCCAAGCCAACACAGTTTTTGTCCCTCTTCCCTCCAGGAGAAGGTTCAGGAGCATGAAGATTTGTACGGCCAGATTTGGGAACAGCTTCTTTCCAACTGTGAAAAGACTGCTGAACAGATCCTGACCCGGATCTGGGCCGTACCTTCCAAATATCCGGACCTGACTTGCACTACCGTACTTTCCCTTTTCTATTTTCTAAACATGATTTATAATTTAAATTTTTATTATATTTACTTCGATTTGTACTTCAGGGAGTGCGAAGCGCAGAAACGAATATCACTGTGATGATTGTACACTCTAATATCAATTGTTTGGTGACAATAAAGTAAATATGGGATTTTGTTTTTTTTAATTAAGCTGCATGCATTGTAAGTATCTGGGTTTGCACAGACAGTGGTGGCACGACAGTCTCGTTGTCTTGAGCAATGTCATTAAAGTTCTATTCTATTCAAATGAATTATTCAAAAGAATAAAGAATGCTTAATCAAACAATATATTTACAATATTACTCAAAATGTTACTGAAATATTAAATACACAAACAATGCATGTCTTTACAGGGAGAATGTTGTAAGGTGACGTTGACAAAGGAATGAGAGGAGAAAGTACATTTAGTGGTGCATGCTTAGAACAGGGCTAGTGAAAATATGCAAACTAAAACTGCACATGCTGATTTAGAAATGTTGCCTTATTTACTTTCCAGGTACAAACTTGCTTTTGCCCAAAGTAGGGCTGCCAACTTCTACTTTGATGGTTCGGGCTACGCTTTTGTGCGCAACATCCTAAGGAGAGGGAAATTCAACATAGCAACTCGGTTCAGTCTGGACATTCGCACTTCAGCTGATAGTGCCCTCCTACTACTCATGGTGAATGGGGTAAGAGCAGACATATCTCTACAGGAGAATACCAGAAGTTTTGAATTGCAGAGAGAGTAAAACATACAGGAAAACAACAGGGAGTGAGATGTTCTCTGCTCAGAGCATATATTAAAAGTTAAATTAATAATAGGCATTAAAATTAACAGATGAAAAGGTTTCTATCTGAATACATTCCCCTAGTATCTGAAATTAAAATTCATAACATCCATCAGCAAACCTTGGGCATAGGGAGGTAAATAATTAGTTTAATTAGGGATTTAGCTCAGTGACAGGCCGCCCAATTACACCAGGGAGACCAATTAATCCACCGACCTGTACATTTTTGGAATGTGGCAGGAAGCCAGAGCACCGGGAAGAACCCCACGTGGACAGGGGGAGAACATACAAACTTTTAGCAGGCAGTGGTGGAAATGAACCTGGGTCACTAGTTCAATAGTGTTATGCTAACCGCTATACTACCGCACCACCAAATTCATTTAAATTTATTGTTGGTAATTGCAAACTTTTCATAAACTGCTCTCCACTACACTTCTATACGACCATAAACCCACCCCACCCATGCACGTCCACACACGCAAACACACGCTGAGTTCCGATTCAGCGCAGAATAGGCTCTTCTGGCCCTTTATGCTATTGCTGCTCTGGCAACCCCATGACCCAATTAACCCTAACCTAATCATGGGACAATTTTACAATGACCAATTAACCTACCTGGACAGTGGAAGGAAACAGGAGCACCTGGAGGAAACACAACCCTTCCACAGGGAGGATGTATAAAGATTCCTTTCAGAATGGCACCAGAACTGAACTCAGAACATTGGAACGTCCTGTGCTGTAATAGCATCACGCTAAACACTACACTACCGTGGCACCTTGCTTCTTGCATCGTGCAAGATTTTAGAATTACAGTTCTTGTACAGTCAATAAATATCAATGTGAAATTCCAATTGTCAATGTATAAAAAGAATAAAACATGCACTTTTTAAACACCATTAATACAGAAAATGTTCATAAATAATAACAATGAAAGAAGAGAGACCAACGCCTTGGTAAAGGTTGCCGTTTAAATTCTGGCAGCAAATATAGTTCACTACTTTCATTAGCTTTTGCAAGCTAACAAAGAATCAACCAATTAAAAGCAGAGATTGGAGTTGGTGGATTGACGTATAGCTCGGGGTTGTACTCCCAATGGGTTTTTTTTTCCACAGTCTTTTTTTCAGTTGGTAGGGGTTCTTTTTTTCCCTTTTTCCTTCAAAAAATAATATTCTTAACACTATTTTTTCATATTATTATTGATCCATTGCTTAGCTTTGTTAATCAGTTATTTGCTAATTTAATTCTTTATTGTACATAATGACATATTGACTTAATGTATCTTCTTTGTTGGTCTTCAATAATAATTAATAAAAAAGATTTTTAAATGAAATGAAAAGCAGAGAGGCATGGTAGTGTAGTGGTTAGCATAACACTTCACAGTGCAGACTACCTTTCCCGCCGTTGTCTGTCAGGACACCGTCTGTACGTTCTCCCAGTGACCATATGGGTTTCCTCCAGGTGCTCTGGTTTCCTCCAAAGATGTACCAGTCATTGGATTAGTTGATCATTGTAAATTGTCCCATGATTTAGGTTAGGATTAAATCAGGAGATTGCTGGGCAGCATGGCCCTTCAAAGGGCCAGAAGGGCCTCTTATGCTCTATAACTCAATAAATGGAAGTAAATAAACTGAACTTGTATAATAACTCTAATAGGACATATTAATCTGGAAAAGCTAATGGCATGCTAACAAGCAATGGATGTAAGTCTGCAATGGCCATGTAAAAGCAAATTTTATTTCATTTATTTCATTTACAATGACTAATAAACCTACCAGCCTGGAGGAAATGCATGTGGTCAGGGGGAGATAGTACTGAATCCATAAAGGCAGTGGCGGGAATTGAAACCAAGGCGCTGGTACTGTAAAGCATTTTGCTAACCAGTATGCTACCATGCCATCCCTTTATCTAATAATCAACAATGTTTTCTTCCATTAAAACTGTAACCAAGTCCTCCATTTGGAATGTTTATCGCGTCAGTCTGAAAACAAGGCCAAATATGTGGATTTTATTTGGCTGAGTTGTTATTCATTTCAAGCATTTTTGTTTGATTTCTCATTTTAGATTTCCAGATATCTGTGTTTTTTTGTAATTATTTTTAAACAGATTGAACCAAGGCCATATATGTATTGTTTTGTACATTTACAGTTTGTGTTTTAGTCTGTGCATGGAACACACTTCTATCTTCTTTCTTTTAATGGAGATGATTTTGTCCACTTTTGCAGGATATGTTTTTCAGTATGGAAATGCAAAATGGCTACATACGATTGGTTTATGACTTGGGATTCAGCAAAGGCCCTGTAGTCCTCGAGGATACTGACAAGAGGAAGCTTATCAATGATGCAAAATATCATGAGGTAAATGAGACCGGGCAGTGTTTAAAAACTTAAGCAACACACACACAGATTGCTGGAGGAACTCAGCGGGATCAGATCTGTGGAAATGAATATACAGTCGAGACCCTTCTTCAGGACTGGAAAGGAAGGGGGAAGACGCCAGAATAAAAAAGAGGGAGTAGGGTCAGAAGAATAGCTAGAAGGTGATAGTTGAAGCCAGCTGGGTTGGAAAGATGAATGCCTGGAGAAGATGGAATCTGATAGGAGTGGAGAGTGGACCATGGGTGAAAGGAGGGGACCCAGGGGGAGGTGATGGCAAGTGAGAAGAGATAAGAGACCAGAGAGGAGGCAGAAGGTAATTTTTGCAAGAATAAAAAACTTAAATTGTTTCAGGCCAAAAGTATGAAAATGCCAAATTACAGCTTTATTTTAATTGAATCATAGAAAATTGCAACAAGATTTTTGTGAGCAAGATTTTTGGAATGAATGTTTTGAAATAGAAATGTTTGTCCTGTTTAATTTTGACACAGTTGTCCATCCTCATTCTTGATGGTTGATTGCATGACTCAAGTTGCAAAACTGAATTATTGGGGTACAGTTAAAATCATTCAGTACCAGAAAGACAGGTTTTTTTTAAAGATGGAGCAGTTTAGTTTTATGTGAATATTAAAATGAAGTATGATTTTGGAAACATATAGGGATTTGGCAACACCACATTATCTCAAGTGTTGAAGATAATGCATTCTTCTACATAGATCTCCAACTTTTTGCTATCCTGACCAACATTTTTCTGTCATGAATGACACCTAAAAGTAAATAGATTTGATGAATTTCTGTCATGATGTGGGGACAGAACTGCTGTCCATATCCTCCCTGATCATCCTTGTACCTCAACAGAAGTTATTTAAAATGTTTTAAACACATTTTGATATGAATTGTATTATATAAGTTAAAATATTAATTGTTTTCAGTGAGCTGATACCATGTTTTTAAAGTTCTTTGCAAGTTTACAAGCCATTTGGTAGGGAAGATACATATTGTTTTGGATTTTAATTGTTTATTTATTGAAATAAAACACAGAAGAGGGCCTTCTGGCCCTTCAAGCCATACTGCCTGGCAATGCCCTGATTTAATCCTAGCCAGGAGAATTCACAATGACCAATTAACCTACCAACCGGTAGGTTTTTGGACTGTGGGAGGAAACCAGAGCACCGAGAGAAAAACCTCACAGCCATGGGGAGAGATACAAAGTGCTATAGGCAGCAGTGGGAAAAGAACCTGGGTGGCTGGTACCGTACACTGTTGTGCTAACCATTACGCTACCTTACCGCCTTTCATTGCCAGCTTTGCTTCGCCCACATCAGGTTGCTGCAAGGTAAGCATATACTGTTTCTGAGAAATAGTGTGTATTAACAATTGTATTACCCCCATTCAGGTCTCATTCATTTACCACAATTACAAGAAGGTAATCCTGCTGATCGACAGAACCAATGTAAAAAGTATTGAAAATGAAAAAAAGAACATGCAGTTCTCTAATGTCTATGTTGGAGGAGCCCCTGCTGAGATCTTATCAAGGTTAGTTAACGTAGAGTGTAAAGGTTTAAAAGAAGAAGAAGGAAGCCCTTAACTCCAAGTGGCATCAACAGGACGCTGTAGTGACCATGGTTTTTTTTTAGCAGGCTTTCTTATTTTTACAAGGCCAAGTTCCTAACTCGATGCTCAACCCAGCACGGGTGGAAAGCGTGCAAGGGAGACGGCTGGATTCAAACTCGGGAGCCTTCGCTCCCAAGTCTGGTGCTGATGCTACTACGCCACCAGCCATCCTAAGGTTTAAAAGAATATAGACTAAATGTAGGCAAGTCAAATGAAAGAGGCAACTTGTTGAGCAGGGGTATATATATATATATATATATATATATATATATATATATATAAATATAAATACACGTGTACACATGTACACACATACATATACACGTGTGTGTGTGTATAGAGATACACAGCCAGGGTGCCTAAGAATTTTGCATAGTACTGTAGTAATTTTATGTATTATACTGTACTGCTGCCACAAAACCAATCAAATTTTATGCGACATGTGAGTGATGATAAACCTGATTCTGCTATGGGTCCCTGTTGTGTACTGAGAGTGGGAAGGGGGCAGGGAGAGGGGAGGGAGTGGGAAGCACCAGAGAGACATTCTGTAATGATCAACCAACGAATGTCTTGGGATCAAATTACCTTGCCTGGTGTCCCAATGCTGAGTGTGTCTGCACCTGCGCCACCCCTAACCCCAGCACTCCTTCTCAGCCATCTATACCATACCCCTCCCTTGGTACTGCACCCTCACCATTCCCAGCATCCTACCAGATTTACAAACTTGATCTCCGCTCCACATTGACAAATACAGCACTCTGCAAAATTATTAGGGATTCTAGCTGTATATGTACATGAGTGCCTAAGACTTTTGCCCAACACTGTTTGTGTTAAACTGAAAGCTAATTTCAAATAAATGAGAGGGAAATGTATTAAGCATTGAAATCAAGTAGAAGCTAATTTTGTCCAAGCACTCAGTTTTAACTAGTTGCTTTAATTCAGATGCTGTATTTTCTTGCAGAATTATCACCTGAAGGTTCAGCAAATATATGCTCAAGCCTAAACTCAATGAATCTAATTAAGTTATATGGCCAGTTCTGTGTGTTATATGATTTTTTAATTGCTTATCTTATTTGGCAGTTGTAACATTTTCACGATGCGTTAGATGGCAGAAAACAAACAAATAAATGACAAGATTAACGGGATGTGCATAGGTGTATTTCATTGCTTTTTATTTTAATCGGAAATTGTATTTCTACATTTTAAAGCATTTAAAATTACTTTATCTGAAAAGAAATGATTAAAACATACACACAGGAAATTCTGCAGTTGCTGGAAAACCAGAGCAACACAAGATGCAGGAGGAACTCAATAAGCAAGGCAGAATCGATGGAGGGGATTAAACAGTCAATGTTTCAGGCTGAGACGAGGGACAGAAGCAAAAATAAGGCTGAGGGAGGAATAAGATGGCAGGGGTTATGCAAGACCAGGTGAGAGGAAGGTGGATGGGTGGGGAGAGGGGATTTTCATGTAAAATGAACACATGATTTTCATTATTTTTGCAATTAGCCTAGCAGCTATGGAAGGTCTACTAAGGTGGATGGACTTGTGCCAAATACAATTCAATGCAGATGCTGTGAGAAAATCTCTCGGCATAAGTGCCGGACAAGCTCTGCAAATTTGTGCTCCTTTACTAGAGCCTTTAGGGTTGCTATAGCCTTGGCTGGTAACAGGGATAAGCTCCCACTACCCATTGAAAAATGCTCCCAATGGCACACATTTCAAATAGCCTCCAACATCCAAGTCCAGCTCCTGGCCTTCATGTGTGGCTTAGCTACTGAGCCCAACAGAACTGTTTCTACTGGCAGAAGGGGAAAAGGTGGGGTACTGACTCCTTAAAACCAGTCACTTTGGACAGATAAGGCTCATCTGCCACAGCTGGCAGTTCATCTAGAAGAAGGAAAACTCTGATCTCAAACCTCCATTGCCTTGCAACTACATCTACTCGTGGGGAAGGCTTCAGGAGTAAACCCCGACGGAGAAGTCCGGGGCTGGAGTGCCTATGGCAGTCCTACCCCCCACCTTCTTACCCTGATTTCTCATCTTTTTATCCAGTTCTAATGAAGGGTCTCAGCCCAAAACCCCAAGTGTTTACTTTTTTCCCCATTGATGCTGCCCGGCCTGCTGAGTTCCTCCAGCATTTTGTGTGTGTTGCTCGGATTTCCGGCATCTACAGATTTTCTCAGGTTTGTGAGCCCTACATTGAGTTCGGCGTTGACCGGCAACTCCTGCAACACCGCTGGTGCCAAACGGTATCGGCATCTGCTGTTCCTTTGACTCAGCTGCATGGAGGGGGGAGCCCGTTGCATGGGCAACAACCTCCTCTCCGTATCGTACTGCCTTGACTTGTGTATTGACTTCGACAGCTAGGACACAACATCCATAGTCGACCCTGACCAATGGAGGACGCCACTGGAGTCAACATAGAGACCAGGAGCTGAGAGTACTATCAACATTTCCATATGTCAATGAGTAGGCATCAAAGACCCTGGTAAAGCAATAAATGCCTGAGATTCACTATGAAACTCCTGGTGCTTATTAGCAAAATTCAGCCCAGCAAATGTATAACGACATCTTGTCTATTGTTGGATAGGCTCAGGTCGCACATTGCTGTAGATGCAGGGTTTCGGGGTTGTCTTAGGAGCTTCCAGTTCCAGAGGAGAGACTTCAATGTACTAGAGGAAGAGGAGACGTTCGGAGTTAGCAGTGGCTGTACAGAAGATTCTCTTGTAAGTTCATTTCAAATTATTGATGTATCTAAACATGGGCTAATATTAAATCTGGGCTTTGTGAAACTAACTGGTGTCTGGAGCTTGCTTCAGATAACAGTAAATATATACTAGCCAAAATATAAATTTATTTTGTTGTCACGATTGAAACCCTGTTAAATTCAATGATTCCATTTTGCTTCCTTTCTCTCTTTGTATCATTTCAGTTGTCGGTTCTCCATCTGCAGTTCTTCAGTTTTCTCACACTATAATGACACAATCTGATCTTCTGGATATTTCTCACAGTTCTCCAATCAGATTCATTCTTCTACAGCCCTTTATCTCTTCCACCTATCACCTCGCAGCTTTTTACTTCATCCCCCTTTCCTCCATCCATCTACCTTCTCCCTCATCTGGTTTCAGCGATTATTGGCCACTTGTACTCCTCCTCCTCCCCTCTCACCTCCTTACTCTGGCTTCTTCCCCCTTCCTTTTCAGTCCTGATGAAGGGTGTTGGCCCGAAACGTTGACTGTTTATTCCCATCCATAAGTATTGTCTGACCTTCTGAGTTCCTCCAGCACTATGTGTGTGTTCCTTAAAATGTGTAGCACCTGCTGAGGCTCTTCTATTTGCATACTCTTTTGTTCATTTTCTTTCAGATTCTCCTCGCTAACCTCTCAGTCTCATGGCTTCATAAACAGTTTACTGCCAGGCAGTCCTGATACCACCCTTACAGAGACACAGCCCCTTTCTCCTCTCCACGTATCCCCCAACCTCTCTCCAATTTGCTTTCTTTCTTTCCCAATTCTAGTGCAGGCTATTTGATCTGACTCGTCTCCATTTCTCAGTCCTGACCTGATTAGTATTTCCAGTTAGAGACATAAGGTCACATCATGGAAGCAGGTTTTCTGGCCCAAATCAACCAGTCCATAGCTTACCATGATCTTATTGAATGGTCGGACCAGACGGCCTACTCCTGCTCCTATTTCTTATGTTTTTGTGTTCTTGTCCCATTTGCCACTTTTGGACCATACTCCATAAAAGCAGGGTTTCCCAGCTACTTTTATGCCATGGACTAATGCCCCATTTAGCAAAATGTCCATGGACTCCAGGTAGGGAACTTCTGCTCTAAACCCTGCTCCATGTATTTAAACAAATCCCTTTTGAATGTAATTACTCCTGACTCTGTGATGATACTGGGTTTGCTGACTGTGAAGTTCTAAACTCAAATGGAAATTTTAAGCCCTTTCGGATATAGATAGCTATGGGTGCTCTCACTAAAGGGTGGTTATATCTTTGCTTCAAAAGCTACCTCACTTCCCTGTTTCTCCTCCACAATGACTTCCCTCTCCCTAACAAGGAGAAGATATTTCCTGCTAACAAAGTAGTTTAAGCACTGTTCATTTACATGTTTAAATCCAAACAACATTCCTAAAGCACATATGAAGCTATAGTTCCAGAAATAACCATTAGCTCTCATTAAAAGAAAGCCAGACAATGCTATAGCTTTCAATGGTGTGATTTCGTTTGCAGGCATTGAATTAAT
Source organism: Hypanus sabinus (assembly GCF_030144855.1). Lineage (NCBI taxonomy): Eukaryota > Metazoa > Chordata > Chondrichthyes > Myliobatiformes > Dasyatidae > Hypanus > Hypanus sabinus. Next base: position 17,002,598 of record NC_082715.1, read on the forward strand.
GTTTCATTGTAATTTTGTATTAGTTAGTATGTTATTTGGTATTTTTGTACTTCGGTCACACTCAAATTGTATTCAACAAATTTTAAAACATGCACTGTATTTAATAGTTAAAGTTGTGTTATAGCAGAACAATACTGCAGGCAAGTTAAGATAAAATGTGCATGATTTTACATGATAAAATAAATGGTGATAATCTTCTTCCTTTCACTCAGGATTGAGGATGATTTGCTTCCACTCTGCTTTAGTGGTCCTGAGGTAACTAATGAGACCAATAAGGGGTTAGTACACTCTTCTGCAGGTAGGGCAGATGATAACTTAAAGAGGAGGTGATAGGTATGGCTGATGGGGCAGGAGGTGGGTGAGAGGACAGGATACATCTGAGAGGGTCAGGCTAGGGCAGGTGATTGGCTAATGGGGAAGCTTGCTGGGGCAGGAAACTGGCTGATAGGGCAAGTGGCTGGTTGGTTTATGAGGCTGTGTGCTCTTTCTGCTAGGTTCACAAGGTTTCTGTGTGTTCTAGATAAAAAGGACTAGATACTCTCAATACAATACCAAATAGTCCTTCTCCACTTTGAGATGTTATAGGCTAGAGAGGGGTTTCCCACCCTGGGGTCTGCAGTCCTCTTGGTTAATGGTAGGGGTCCATGGCATAAAAAAGGTTGGGAACCCCTGGACTAGAGGATTCCTAATTATAACACATTCCAGGAAGTTTTTAGCATATTTCTAAATCTTTTTTTCTCTGTCCACCTGCCAATCTCCTCCATGTCAGAGCTCGGAACACATTTACCCTGAGGTCGCTAATTCATTGAGTCCTCCTGTAGGTTCTCTGGGAGATTCAAACATATTTTGTCACAAGTCTTTACCATTTTCCAAATTCTAAACACTTGAACTTTCTGTGCATTTCTGGGAGAATGAAGACAAGACTTTAATTTTAATTGAGCTCTTACAATACATAATTGCTAAAAAGTACTTTTTCCTTGAATTAAATCAGGAAAGCAATAGCGCAGAAACCAATAACCAGCAATTAGCAGGGCACAATACAAAACTGCAAGAAACAACATGAAGCAACTCTTCTGAAATTCATGGATGAATCATCGACTAAAGCAGGGGACCCCAACCTGGGGTCCTCAGACCCCTCAGTAAATTATGGGGATCCATGGCGTGAAAAAGACTTGGAACCCCTGGCCAAATGAGAAAAAACATCTTGAGAATATGATTGTTTCTACGACTGATTTTCTTTCAATGTGCATTTTAATATTGGACTTGTGGTTCACAGATGTCACGCATGGCCTACTTCAATGGTGAAGGTTTCATCTCTTCCGCCGACAAAATCATACCCTTTTCGAATTTCGAAGGAGGCTTCAACTTCAGGACCTTACAGTCAAATGGGCTGCTTTTCCAGTACAATGAAGGAGTGAGTATCAAAGAGATACCTTAGAAGGAATTCTAAACAAAAGCACTCTCTAACATCTGAGAGAAAGATATGTTTAACTGTATTTTCTTTGGTTTTAAAAGTGCAACATTTTTATTACCTAAAAAGAATTCCTAATCAGACTTACATCCAAGCTAATCAGTTTTGTTGTTGCTGCAACAGGGACTATCCTCAGCCATTTAATATAGTAAATGTTATAATCAATAAAGAGGAAAACATATGTTGCTTTCCACCATGCCATTGATCGTAGTTTGTGAGTAATTATCTATTTTTGATCTTAAAGTTATATTTCAAACATTGGCATTCAAGTCAAATGATATGAACATGGAGTGAAGAATAAGTATGTAAATCTGGTGGGAGCAAAGGATGTTGGGAATGGCGGGAGTTGAGTGAGTGCCATAGGAGGGGTGTGAGACAGGTGGCAGATAAGGAGTGCAAAGTGTGGGGGTTGGTGCGGGTGCAGACACACCAAGCCCTGAGACACCGGGCAAGGTCATTTGATTCCAAATTAGTTTCTTGATCACTACAGAATGTCTCTCTGGTGCTTCCCACTCCCTCCACTCTCCCATCCCCTTTTCCCAACCATGATTCCCTTCTCACTGCCCCCTTCCCACTTTCAGTCCACAACAGAGCCCCTTTCTCACTCACATATACCATGAAATGTGTTTCATTTTTTGCAGCACCAGTACAATGCAGTACAGATTACTAGATTACTACAGTATTGTGCAAATGTCTTGGGCATCCTAGTTTTATATATATATATCTGAGACTTTTGCAGAGTCCTGTATGTGATGTGGCTCTTTGTAATAGCATATGTTGGCAAACACTGTTGCTGCTGGTTTGAGATTAACTTCTGTCTAGGTGCAGTGAAACCAAGATATTACTCTAAAGGCAGAACAAAAATAAAAATACTTCTCAAGGTCAGACATAAATAGTAAGATAAGAAAAAAGTAAATAAGAATAAGGAACAGAGGCCCTTTAAGACTGAGGTCAGAAGAAATGGGTGGGAAATCTTTGGAATTCAATATTCCTGAGGACTACAGGATCTTAATGTTTTCTGGTGACACAGTTAGGGTAATACTACCAGTGCCACTGTCCCAAATTCAACTCCCACCACTGTCTGTAAAGAGTTTGCACCTTTTTCTGTGGCCACATGATTTCCCTCTGGGTGCATCTGGGCAGTGTGGACTCATTGGGCTGGAAGGGACAATTGCAGATTCATAACTGTAAATAAAAATATTCAATAGACTTAAAATGGCAGTCATCCATTTGCAAATAGCAGCCAAATATCAGCATTTATATAAAATCCAGCAGGTTTTTTCAAGTGGGTATCACGGCTCAACGATTTCCTAGAAAGGTGTTGATGTGCTGCAAGCGCTTTGAATGATTTGTGAAACAAGTCAAGGATAAAGTCGAGCTGTCAACTCATGCGAGCCAAGGCATTACTGAACTCCGCACTGCACCCTTTCTAATCTGTTTATATGTGTCGGCAGAACTAAGATAGTTCCCCATCTAAACATAGATCTATATTATATTTGAGATACAACCAAAAAAGATAATTAATCCATCCATGGCAATGTGTTTAATTTCTGTAACAATAAATTTAGGGAATTCTTTTAAGAAGCAACAGAATAAAAAGTTCAAGGAAATCCACACTGCATCTGAATCATGTTTTTTTAAAGTATCTGATTATCTACCACAAAAGGAATTATCACAATCATAACAGCTGGGGATTTAGGGGAGTTGAAAATAACTATATTTCTTGGATTCTGAGAATGTATTAAATGCTGCCGTAGATGCTAATGTTGAGGTCATAACTTTTTATAAATGTGCAAAATATTTATTTATTTATTTATTGGGATACGGCATGGAATAGGTCTTCCCAGCCACACTGGCCAGTTTCTCTAGCATAGTTACATGACAATGTACAATGACCAATTAACCTACCAACTAGCATGCATTTTGACTTTGGGAGGAAACTGGAGCACCCGGAGGAAACCCATGTGGTCACAGGGAGAAGGTACAAACTCCTGACAGACGGTGGCTGGAACTGAAACGGGTCACCAGTACTGTAAAGCATTGTGCTGCCCCAGTTGCGCAACTTAATCGGTCGTATATATGTAAGGAGTTGCAGTAGCTCCTTAATCGGCCTTAATTGTGTTCTAATCAAAGGTGCCAAGTAAATCTTTAATCCTTACTCCTGATTTCTTCACCACCTAAGGGCTGATTTCTCATCACCCATCCTGTCAATCTGCAGGTCAAGCAGCATCTATGGAGAGGATTAAGGAGTCTTAATGAAGGGACGAGACCCTTCGTCAAGCCAAATTTCATTTCTGCCTTGCAAAACAGAAGTGAAAGTGCTCAAGTTCAATATTATTCTACTCAAAATCAAGGGAGCTACTTGTAAGGCGGCGTCCATCATTAAGAATTCCCATCTCCCTGGTCATGCCTTGTTCTCATTGTTACCATGAGGGAGGAGGTATAAAAGCCTGAAGGCACACACTCGGTGATTCAGGAACAGCTTCTTCCCCTCTGCCGTCTGATGTCTGAATGGATACTAAACCCAAGAAGACTACCTCACTACTTCTTTATTTCAATTTTTTTGCACTACTTATTTAACTCTTATATATATATATATATATTTATACTGTAATTCACAGCTTTTTTTCTATTATTATGCATTGCATTGTACTGTTGCTGCAAAGCTAACAAATTTCATGGCATACACCAGTGATATTAAACCTGATTCTGATTCTGAGAGGACTGTCTGGTTTCTAACAATATGATGTAATCTCTGTTGAATGTGTTGCCTCTGAGATAGGTATCCTGATAAAGATATGTCACAGAAACTGAAAATCCACCCTTGAATATCTAAATTCATTTATAAATCTCTTTTCAGGCTGATAACTTCTCCCTTGCATTGGACAATGGTACTGTCATTTTCAAAGTTAAAAAAACAACTTTGCACTCTACAGAGAACCAATATAATGATGGTCGGAATCATTTTGTTAGAGCAACTGTCACCCCATCAAGGTAAGTATCTTCTGCATTAATGTATGTACTAATATGCTCAAAGGTGTTGTCAACAGTTCTAAAGAATGGCTCTTAACATTCATTGCCTCTCTCAACTTGCCTTGGGTGCTGGTTTGTCATCTTCTTGAACCATTGCTCTTCTTCCAGTGAAGCCCAAGATATTGTCCACCCCCCATGTTCTCAAGGGAATCTAGGAATAAATTATGTTTGTTGACCATACCAGAGATGTGCCCATGATGACAAGTGAAAAATATTATTTAAAAATAATTTTCTCACTGATGCACCGAGTTTCATCAGGATCACTCAACTCCAGAACTTCCCATCATGAAGGGGAATATTCGAAGCACGAGTAAATTTATTATCAAAGGACATATACGGTATGTCAGCACCTGTCTTTAGAAAACAAAGAGACGTAATAGAATCAATGAAAAATTACACACTAAGTCTGACTATCAGTGTGCAAAAGGAGACAAACTGCACATATAAAATTAGATGGATAGATGGCAGAGCTTGATAGGTTTCTGATTGGGTGCAGGTTCAAAGGTTACAAGGAGAGATTGGGGAGTGGGGCTGAGGAGGGGGAGAAGAATCAGTCATGATTAAATGGCAGAGCAGACTCGATGGGCCAAATAGCCTAATTCTGCTCCAATGTCTTATGGCCTACATGGATGGATGGATAGATGAATAGATTGATAGATGGATATATTAATGGATGGATAGGTGGATGGATAGTTAGAAGGGTGGATGGATGGATGGATGGACAGATGGATAGATAACACTGAGAATATAAGTTGTAGCATCCTTGCTGTTGATTCCATAAGTTGTGGAATCGGTTAAGAGCTGAGGTGAGTGAAGTTGCCCACGCTGCTTCAGGAGCTAGATGATTGAATGGTAAATAACTGGTCCTGAACCTGGTGGTGAGGGATCCAAAGCTTCTGTACCTCCTTCCCAATGGCAGCAGTGAGAAGAGAGCACAGCAGGGATGCTAGTATTATGTAAATGTTCAGTTTTATTCACAACTTTTCAGCTAAGGAAGCAGAGCACGCCTGCATTTTCAGTGCTTTGGGCAATACTCAGGCATAGGCTGATGTGAAAAATGATATTCAGACCACACATGCATCAGACCATGAATGTGTTCAACAATTAGAATGTAACCATTTTGCCCTGATATTCAGTGGCATTACCACCAGTAAATCCACCACTGCCAACTTGACAGTGTCAACATTGATCAGAAACTCAGCCAGCACAGCCATATAATACCGTGGCTACACACTAGTCAAAATCTGAATATCATGTAGAGAATGACTCACTTTCATTTGGCTGCCTATGGGACTGTCATTATAAATTTGTGTTCGCATTTCATGGACAATGTCTTAATATTCCTTCTACTGTTTCCAAGGCTCAGTTCTGGATTGTGATTGAATGTCCCCACTCAGTTAGATGAGAACAGTTCCAGCAATAATCAAAGCATTCAACTCCTTTCAGAGCAAAGTTGTCAGCTTGATTGTCACCTCACATGCCGCATTATATGGTCACTTCCTCCACACCATCACACTGTAACTGTAGTGTGTCTATAAAATGCACTGCATGAACTTGCATTGGCTCCTCACATAACTCCTCTCAGTTGTATAGCCTCTCCCCTATGAAGTGTGGTGGCATCCGTCGGTCTTGAGAGGCCATGGATCTGCGCCTGGAGTTTCCAGGGCGCAGGCCTGGGCAGGGTTGTATGGGAGACCGGCAGTTGCCCAAGCTGCAGGCCTTCCCCTCTCCATGCCACTGATGTTGTTCAAGGGAAGGGCACTAGGACCCACGCAGCTTGGCATCGGTGAAGTTGCAGAGCAATGTGTTGTTAAGCGCCTTGCTCAAGGACACAAACACACTGCCTCAGCTGAGTCTCGAACCAGTGACCTTCAGGTTACTAGTCTGATGCCTTGCCCACTAGGCCATGCGCCAACACTCTATGAAGTGCAAAGGTAGCAAATACATAGGCACACAACCACTTGCAAGTTCCCTGTTAATTCTTACACCATTCTGTATTAGAAATAAATTGGCAACCCTTCAGCTCTGCAACAGTCTCCTGAAACTCCTTCCTCATGAGCTTAGTGGTAATGCCTTCACCTGGAGCATGGCAGCAATCCAAAAAGTTGGTTCACCATCATCTTGACAAAGTGGTTAGGGATGGGCACCAAATATTGACCCTGCCAGTGGAGACCGCGTCATGAAAGATAAATAAATACAACAAGCCCATTGATATTTAACCATGGTTTAGTTCGAAACACGCAGAAAAATGTGGTTGCGGTTTAAAAATGTTAAACAAGCTGTGTTAGAACCATGGATGTTTAAATTCATTGCCTTGTTGCTTTTGACTTATAGGTCTGGTTGACACCCCAGTTGGGTGGTCTTTCATTAATCCAGTTATAGTCACTGTTCTATAGATCGATTGAGTATGCCCACAAGAAAATGAATCTCAGGGTTAGACAATGTGACATATGTTGTATATACTTTGATAATAAATTTTGAAATTTTACCACATACCACCTTGAGATGAATTTTCCTGGAGGCGTTTACAGGAAAGCTATACAATAGAACTTAATAAGAACTATACCTCAGGAGAAAAAGACTCATAAAGAACCAATGTGTAGAAGAAGACAAACTGTCCAAATAAATAAAATACTGAGAGCATGAGTTGAAAAGAATCTCTGAAAACGGAGTCTGTAGGTTATAGGAGTAGGTCACATTGCTAACATTATTCCTTTGACCATTTCCATTTTCAGAATACCATATAACTTTAACTTTATTTTCTTGGTGGCTTATAATTTGACCCACAGGAGATTAATGCTTTGATAAACACAACCAGATGGCAGTCCCAAGCTTTGCTAATTAAACCTATTTTCTCATGTTTTTTTAACCTACATATAGCCAGGTTCCCAATGAGCCGATTAATAACAATTGTTAAGCATATCCTGTAATTTAGTGGTCACCAACCTTTTTAAGCCCAAGATCCCCTACCTCGGCCTTAGTAAAAGTCAAGATCGACCCCAAATCAATTAGTTACACGCATGCGCACCGGGGCAGAAAAGACTGGAAGTAAAACCCTACAACCCGGAAGTAGAAATAATGTATAAACACCAGGGGTACCCACCTTTTTTTTTGCACTGTGTACCGGTTTAATATTGACAATATTCTTGCAAACCGGCCGATGTGGGGGGGAGGGGGTGTTAAACACGACGGGAATACAGTGATACTCGAAGCAGGTTCCTTGTGTCCAGTCTATTCTGCAATTTAGTTTTCGCGGTTCTCGGCACTTAGCTTCTGTCCCACGCTGCTCATGTTATTTCCGCTGAAAAAACTCAACAGATTTGTCTTTAAGTGCAGGGTACTTGGACTCAGGGTGCCAAAGTAGTTTTGAGGGCTCCATTGCCTCATTAGACAGCCTCTGGGCCCAAACTGCAGCCTGCCGCCAGACGCCTTGGCCTTGGTCGTGGGTCGTGTGAGAGGGCAAGGTCAGAGCTGGAGGTCCCCGTGCCAGGGCCACAGCAGTCACAGTCTGGAGAGAGCGAGCGACCAAGTGAGGAGAGCGACAGGGTGTGCGCCTGCCCCCCTTGTAGGATCTATCGGCTGACAAACGTTTGTTTCAGTAGATCGCAGCGCGGTAGCTGCTCTGCTACTTATGAAACACTGAGTCCAAATTAGGTCATCTGTGAATATTTTAGCACTGGGTTCCCCACGAACATTCAGTGTGCTAAACAGGTTCAGAGGCAGCGCTCCGGGCCAGTAGTGATGGTACTTCTTGCTGACCACCCAAGGCCAGCCAGTGATCCCTGGCGCGAGGGTATCACTGCGTTTAGTCACCTGATGACCTCACGTGGGTTCAAATTCAACAGTGAGCATGACAGGGAATGAGGAAAGGTGCAGCTGACTCATATCATTTCCTCGTGGTCCAGTGGTTGGGGACCAGTGAATTACACTGTGTAGTGCGGGGGGAGCTACACGCATGTGCACTGGGCAGAAAGAACGGAACTAAAACCCCACAACCCGGAAAATCTCTCAACAGTATTTGTGTACTTATTTTTCATTTTTTTTTGGGAGCTGCTGGGGAAGTCTCAAAGATCGACTAGTTGATCGCGATCGATGGATTGGCGACCACTACTGTAACTCTTAGAAAAGGCTTTCCATGGTAACACTGCTGAGTTCAGTCAGGTCAAGATGGAATAATGTACGGCTGAGTCTCCTAACCAGCCCTTTGTCGGGATTGTGATTCTCTTCCCTGATAGCCAGCCCCGCCCCCCATACAGAATCCCTCCCCACTCCCAGCCCTATCAGATATATATTGACTGCTTCATCTAAGACTTTCACATCCAAATGATGCCAGAGGATGGAAATGGTTCCTGGTCCATTTTTATTCCAGATAGCAGCCATTATTCAGTCACAGTGTTGACAGAAGCAGTGACGAGCCACAAAAATGCTCTGACATGATCTGTGCTGACTGCAGGGATCTTATGACTGTTACCAGGTACAGATATGACCCAATTGCGGAGTGAGAGATACTGAAGCAGGTCGATAGTTCACCAGACTTTAATGCGAACAGCGTTAAAGGGAAAATAAAACAATAAACAATAGGCCAAACAGGGCTGTTAACTAAAACTCTCAAATGGAAAATGAAGCCTACACTGCAGCTGAAAAGTACGTCTAAACATTAAACGAATACCACTAGGCTTCAGAGCTAATTGACTCGACAGCCCAATTTCTCGGGGAAGGCCGAATGCAAACAGGTAGCGAAGCGTTGCTCTGCTCTGTCCAAGTCTCGACAAGGAGCTAAATACTATCACGATTAAATAATAATTAGCTGACATGTGCATATTCATAAGCGCAATTGCTGTATCTACTGCGCTGTCAAATCCAATGTTGTGACAATGACATTCTTTCCAAATGATTTACTGAAGACCATGGTCACACCATCAGCTTCCATCTTTATTTGTAACATTCCCCCATCAACATTTGGTGGGACTCTCCATTTGGACTGACAGACCTTGTCTTGTCAGAAAGAATTCTTATTGGCAACTGTTAGCACAAAGTATGTTTGGATGAAGGTGAATATATAGGTGTGGATATACAGAATATGGGTGGCAGGTTGGAGATACGTCTCCACCAAAGGAGGTGGAAGGCACTCCTTCCCTCCATTAGCCTGCAGGTCACCCTTGGGCAAGGTGTAGCACCTGTTTAGCCCCTCCCCCTCCCCTCCCCCCCACCCCCGATCAGGGGTACGTGTAGCCATGGGAAGAGATGGTGGATGGTCATATGAGCAGCTGGTGCATATCACAAGTCCAGTTTATGTGACCACTGATGACAGGTATTCAAGAGTATTGAAGGTAGCTGGGGTCACCCGTCTTGTAAAGACACTGCCCAGAAGAAGGCAATGTCAAATTACTTCTTGAGAAAAAATTGCCAAGAACTATCATGGTTATGGAAAGACTGAATGTTTATGTCATATGACATGACACATAACAATGATGATGATGGACATATCGTCAAAATGATCTGCAGACAATCTATGATTTGAAGCATGGAGCCAAATGTGACAACAAAAAATCCCAATTAAATTAAAGGTTTGGGAATGGCGCAAAATTTCATTGATTGAAGTCATATATTTCAACAAGGCATTAGTGAATCCCGAAGGCAAATTGTTTGAACACAAACATTGTTGGTGCAAAACCTTTCTCTACAGTTGTTTCATCCATGCATGATAAGGGCAACATGGACAACATAAACAACGTGTACCGACTAAGCCCTTCCCCACCTACCCTCCATCCCCCTCGCCTATCAGCTTGTACTCCTTCCCCTCTCCCCACCTTCTTATTCCGCCATCTTCCCCCTTCCTTTCCCATCTTGATGAAGGGTCTCAGCACAAAATGGCAACTGCTTATTCCTCTCTATAGACGCTGCCTGACAAGCTGAGCTCCTCTATCATTTTGTGTCTCCAGCATCTACAGAATACATTGATTGTGATATATAAAGAAGCTGTGGTATAATAATGTTTTTTCCACTTTCTTTTAGTTGCCAATTAATTATAGATGATAAAGACACAGCAACAGAAGTTTGCTCCTCACAAGAAACAGGGCAAACAAAAGGGAAATTCTACTTTGGAGGCTCACCACACAGACAGCACGCAAACCTCACAGGTTGCATCAACAATGCGTACCTGAGTAGGTAAGGGTGTTTTTAACTTAATCTATAGTAGATGTGCATATAATAAAATGGATAACATGTGGATGCTTCTTTCCATATATTCCCTCACACACAAAAAGAGACTATTCATCAATGTTGGCTGAAAGAGAACTCTCCGTTTCTTACTAATATTCCATGCAATCTGTTCTCAGCACCTACCCCCTAGAATCTAGGGGTTCCCAACTTATTTATGCCATGAACCACTACCATTAACCAATGGATCTGTGGACCACAGGGTGGGAACCCCTGCCCTAAATTATACTAATGTACAAGCACAGAAACTTAAGGTGTCCAATTAACCTGCATATCATTGGGATCTGGACAGAAACCAGAGGCCCTAAAGCAGAGGTTTCCGAACTTCTTTATGCCATGGAGCAACACCATTAATCAATGGATCCGTGTATCCCAGGTTGGAAGCTCTGTCATAGATGAACCACATAAGGAGAATGCGCAAACTCCAAGTGGACAACACCAGAGGTCAGGGTGACATAAGGGTCAGTGTGAGAGTGCAAGTCTACTACAAGTGCCATACTAACATCCTTTTCTGCACATGCCAATGTTATTTTCATCCTGGAAAAATAAATTAATAAATCTCATAAACAAGATAGTGTCTTAATACCGACACAGTACAAGAGTGCAGATGCTGGAAATCTGGAACAGCACTACAAAAGAGCAAGAGGAGCTCAGTGTGTCAGGCAGGATCTATTGTCGGAAATGAATAGTCAACTTGTCGAGTTGAGACCCTCCATCATGACTGCGTTCTTCCATTACTTTGTTGTATTGCTCCAATATTTTAATACTGATCCCAGTCCTAGTCAGAAGAATATCTTCATGATTTTTTTAACATCTTGTTTAGGATTTTTAAGTTCCTTTGACTGTGCAAAAGTCTTAGTTCACATATATATATATGGGTGCCTAAGACTTTTGCACAGTAGTGTAGTAATTTTATGTAATGCACTGTACTGGAGCTGCAAAAAGAAAACAAATTTCATGACATATGTGACTGGTAATAAACTTGATTCTGATATGGGTCTCTATTGTGGACTGATAGTGGGAAAGAGACAAGGAAAGGGGAATCATGTTTAGGAAAAGGAGGAGAGGGGAGTGAGTGGGAAGCACCAGAGAGACATTCTGTAATGATCAATAAACCAAGTATTTGGAATCAAATGATCATGCCTGGTGTCTAAAGGCTGGGTGTGTCTGCACCCAATCCAATACCCATCACTGACAGTCCTCTGCCACCTGTCCCACACATGTCCCACAGCATTCCACCCTCACCATTCCCAACACTCTTTGCACCCACAATGCCCCATTCTCCCTATTCCCAACATCCTTTGCTCCCGGGAGATTTACGAACATATTCTCCACACCACTCTGTGAAATACAATGCTGTGCAAAAGTCTTAGCCATCCCAGCTATGCATAAAGAAAACAAGGGAGTTTTTCAAATGAGGGATCAGCTGCTACTTTAAACTCTTCTAGGGAGTTGCCTTGCATATTTTAATATCTGTTAAAACAATTTCAGTTCAAAGAATCTGGATTTACAACAGCAAAATCTATAACAGTAGCTATATAATTAGAAATTGCCCCAACATATTGTCCACAGTCTAGCTACTTAATAGGAAAAAAAATCCTTTATTTCTACATATAGAGTCATAGAGAAGGACAACATAGAAACAGGCCCTTTGGCCCACCTAGTCCATACCACTGTCCTGACGAAGGGTTTTGGCCCAAAATGTCAACTGTACTTCTTCCTATAGATGCTGCCTGGCCTGCTGCATTCCACCAGCATTTTGTGTGTGTTGTTTGAATTTCCAGCATCTGCAGATTTCCTCATGTTTCCATGCCACAACCATTTAAATTGCCTACTCCCATCAACCTGCACCAGAACCATAACCCTCCATACCTCTACTATCCATGTATTTATCCAAACTTCTCTTAAATGTTGAAGTTGAGCTCGCATGGATCACTTGTGCTGGCAGCCATTCCACACTCTTGCAATGCTCTTGAGTGAAGAGGTTTCCCCTTGTGTTCCCCTTAAACTATCATGTTTCACCCTTAACCTATGACCTCTGGTTGTAGTTCAACTCACCCTCAGTGGAAAAAGCCTGCTTACCCTACCTATACCCCTCATAATTTTGTATGTCTCTATCAAATTTCATCTCAATGTTCTAAAAAATACAGTCTTAACCTATTCAATCTTTCCTTGTAATTCGGATCCTTCAGACCAGCAACATCCTTGTAAGTTTTCTCCGTACCCTTTCAATCTTGTTTATATCTTTCCTGTAGGTAGGTGACCAAAACTGCACACAATACTCCAAATTAGGCTTCACCAATGTCTTGCACAACTTCAGCATAACATCCCATCTCCTGTACTCATTACATTGATCTATGAAGGCCAATGTGCCAAAAGCATTTTTTTAATATAACCCTATCTACCTGTGTTGCCACTTTCAATGAATTATGGACCTGTTTTCCTTGAAGTATTTGTTCTACCACACTCCTCAGTGCCCTGCCGTTCACTGTGTAAGACCTACTCTGATTGGTCCTACTGAAGTTCAAAAACCTTGCACTTGACTGCATTGTTCAATCTGCCAATATTCAGCCAATTTCTCCAGCTGATACAAATCCCTCTGCAAGCCATGGTGGCCTTCCTCACTGTCCACTACACACTCTAACTTGGTGTCATCCGCAAATTTGCTTATCCAGTTAACCACATTATCATCCTGATCATTGATATCATTGATAAACAACAAAGAATCCAGCACCGATCCCTGTGGCACACCACCAGTCACAGGCAGCCAGTCAGAGAGGCAACCATCTACTACTCTCTGGCTTCTCCCACAAAGCCAATGTTTAATCCAGTTTACCACCTCATCTTGAATGCCAAGCAACTGAACCTTCTTGACCAGCCTTCCATGCAGGACCTTGTCAAATACCTTACTAAAGTTCATGTTGACAACATCCGCTGACATGCCTTTATCCAATTTCCTGGTAGCTTCCTCAAAAAATTCTATTAGATTGATTAGACATGATCTACAAAGCTATGCTGACTATCCTTAATCATGCTGTCCTCGTTCCCACAGATGCTGCTGAGTTCCTCCAGCATGTTGTCCATATTGTTTATTCAGTCCCTGCCTATCCAAATACTTATATATCTGAACCCTTTGAATAACTTCCAATAACTTTCCCACAACTGACGCCACCCTCCCAGGCCTATAACTTTCTGTTTTATATTTAGAGCCTTTTTTTAAACAGTGGGATAACATTGGCTATCCTCCAATCCTCTGGTACCACCCCTGTCCCTAAGGATGACTTAAATATCTCTGCTAGGGCTCAGCAGTTTCTGCACTTGCCTCCCATAGGGTCCAAGGGAACACTTTGTCAGGCCCTGGGGATTTATCCAAATTGATTTGCCTCAGTGCAGCAAGAACATCCGCCTCTGTAATCTGTATAGGATCCAAGAAGTTGATGCTGCTTTGCTTCACTTCCATAGACTCTGTATCCATCTCCTGACTAAACGCAGATGCAAAGAATTTACTTAACATCTCCCCCGTCTGTTTTGCCTCCTAAACATGGATTACCATTTTGGTCTCCCAAAGGATCAATTTTGTCTCTTGTAATCCTTTCGCTCTTAACATATAGCTAGAGTCCCTTAAGATTCTCTTTCATCTTGCCTTCTAGGGCAACTTCATGACTTCTTTTGGCCTTCCTGATTTCTTTCTTAAGCACTCTGTTGCATTTCTTGTACTCCACAAGCACCTCATTTGTTCCTACCTGCCAATACCTGCTATGCACCACCTTTTTTCTGTTTACCAGGACCTCAATATCTCTTGAAAACCAAGGTTCCTTAGACGTTATCTTTTACCTTTTATTCCAACGGGCACATACAAGGTGTGTATTCTCAAAACTTCGCTCTTGAAGGCCTCCCACTTACAAGGTACAGCTATGCCGGAAAACAGCCTGTCCCAAATCAACTCTTGCCAGATCATCAAAATTGGCCTTTCTCCAATTTAGAGTTGCAACCTGCGCTAGTCCTATATTTTTGCATACTTACTTTGAAAATAGTCACTGGATACAAAGTGTTCCCCTACACAAACTTCTGTCACCTGCCCTATCCCATTCCCTAATAGCAAATCCAGTATCGTACACTCTCTCGATGGGACTTCCTTAACACAAAGTTATTTTCCATGGTGTGGAATTCTAGGACAAGAGGGCACAACTTCGTGATTGAAGGACGTCCATTTAGAACTGAGATGCAGAGAAATTACTCAGAGGGTGGTAAATCTGTGGAATTTGTTGCCACGAACAGCTGTGGAGGCAAACTCACTGGGTGTATTTAAGGCACAGATAGATAGGTTCTTGATTAGGCAGGGCATCAAGGGGTATGGGGATGACTGGAAGAATTGGATCAGCCCATGATTGAATGGTGGAGTGGATTCAATGGGCTGAATGGCCTAATTCTACACATATATCTTATGGTCTATGGTTTAAGCTCTGCCCTGTCTAGTCCCTTTACAGTATGAGAGTTCCAGTCAATATGTGGAAAGTTAAAATCACCTACTATAACAACGTAATGTTTCTTACAATAGAATCTGACACTAAAGACACTTTGCACACCTCACTTTACTATTCTGACTTCTCCTAGTCCTGATGAAGGGGTCTCAGCCCGAAAGATTGACTGTTTATTCCTCTCCATCGGTGCTGCCAGAGCTGCTGAGCTCCTCCAGCATTTTGTGTGTGTAACTTTGGTTTCCAGCTTCTGCAGAATCTCTTGTGTTTCCAGTGTTCAATGTGCCCATCTTTTCTCTGGTGTCATTATTTAATACTTTCAGTAGAATGACCTGTTGAGATATTGCAATAAATTCTTAAGCTAATCACCACCCAAGCTTCATTGTGCTTTGAAGATTGGATGCTAGACTCAGAAGCTGATAAAAAAGCTTAACATTGTAAGGATCTGTTGCATCAAAGAATCTCCAGCATAAAATTTGAAGTCTGTTAATTGTTAAAAGGAGCTTGACGATGAAAATCTTTCCAAAGTAATGCCTCTATAAGGTAATAGATTATATCAAGTTAGACAAAAACCATAAGATATAAGAGCAGAATGTGTCCATTTGCCTCATCGAGTCTGTGTCCACCATTTCATCATGACTGATCCATTTTCCCTCTCAGCCCCAAACTCCTGCCTTCACCCTTCTCCCTGTAACCTTTCACACCCTGACTAATCAAGGATCTATCAACTTCTGCCTTAAATATACCCAGTGACCTGGCTCTACAGCCGCCTATGGCAGCAAATTCCATAATATGTGCAAAATAAATCTGACAGAATTCTGATGAACTAAGAGACTTCAAGCTACACAACATGCATGAAATAGAAATTAACAATAATTATTACAATGTGTGTAAACACCAGAAAAGACATTTCCTAATGTAAAGGGGAAAAACTTAACTCCATTGCGCTCTGAAAAGGAGTCGAACATTTCATACTTCTTTGCATGGACTAGATGGGCCAAAGGGCCTCTTTCCATGCTGTGCTTCTCTTTGTGAAATTGAGTCCAACAGCAGTATGTGATATTTTGGACAAAGTCTTGGCATTTTTGTGATTTCAAAGTGTACTGGAAGCTTCTTTTTCTTTTTTCTATAAATGTAACAGACTTGGTAAAGATATTGAAGTAGAAGATTTCCAGACATACACTGAGAAAGTACAAGCCTCTCTACAAGGCTGTCCTATTGAGACTCTGCCAGCAGCAATTTCTCTTAAGCATGAAAAGAACTTTGCAAAAGCCAAGAGAGGACGCGATAGAAAGGTAATCAATTTATGCATGGGTATCACTGTCAATACTTTGACAACTTTGAATTTAATTCAGCCATGTCTAGACAGCTGTGCACATTGTTTCAGTGAAGCAATTCATTAAATTCCTTTAATATGTTGGATGAAATAGAACTGATACAGGACTTGAAACTCCAGTTTAGTTATGGACTTTAAAAAGTCATGAGTTGAATTGTACATCTACTTTCTGGTTTCTAGTTACTGCTTTTTTATTGCCATTTTGTGCTATTTTATTTGGGCAGACTGGCTCAGTGGCCCGCAGTCGATGAATGACAGAGCTCTAAATTGAACTGAACTGAACTAAACTGAACATTCCTAGACTGTGTCAATGACTCTGTGGTTTGATGTTTTATATTCTGTGTTTCTTGCTCATTTTTTAGCCTTTTGCACAATTTGTTCTTTTTTTTTTGCGTGTTGAGTGTTTGATGTTTTTCCTTGAATGAGTTCCATAGTTTATTTGTTTCGTAGTTATCTGTGGGAAGGCAAATCTCAGGGTTGTATGCTGCAAACATACTTTGATAATAAATGTACTTTGAATCTTTGAATCTATTGTTAGCTTCTTGCATCTTCCTCATGTCCACAAATCTAGATGTCCGCAATTTATAATTGGACAACATTTATAATAAGCGAAGAATATTAGAACATATCTTGTCAATGTTTGAAATTAACAGAGTAACTCTGAATTTAATGATCTAAATGTCAGAACTGAGATTTGTAAACTCCTCAAAGTGACAAGCAAAAGTAACCAAGTCAACATAAATACTTCTCTGAAGTTTCTGAAACAAGTGAACAAATAAAAAGTTGGGAGAATCAGAGGAACGGAAATGATTTAATGTGATTTGTACATGAAGGGAACAGGAAATCTATTACAATAGAACACCAATGAGCGGAACAACATAAATAACAGGCAGAACTAAGGAGTGACAAGAGAAAAATTATTATAATAGTCAGGCTGCTGACATAATAAATCCTCAATTCTCCAGATTTGTTCGGAAAATTGGCAGTGCCAGACTGTTGGATTCTGCAGACCAGTGAATTACAACCCAGTGATTATAATCAACTGCAGAGGTGCCATGTTAGAGTGGTGGTTAGTGCAACTGCTCGGGGTGTCAGTGTTCAAAGTTCAGTTCTGGCACTGTTCTGTAAGGAGTCTCTGTACGTCCCTTCCATGGAATAAATGGGTTTTCCCTGGGTGTTCCTGTTTCCTCCCACAGTCTAATAACATATTGGGTAAGCTAATTGGTCATTGTAAATTGTCCCATAATTAGGTGAGGATTAATCAGGTTGCTGGGACAAAGTGGCTTGCAGGTCTTGAAGGGACCTTCCAGACTATATTTCTAAGTAGATAAAATAAATACTGTCTAAACCAGGCAAATTTAAATAGAGCTGAGGAACTGAAGAGCAGCAAAGTGGAGATGAAGTTCAGGAAACAAGAGTTAAAGAGATTGAAAATGGAGCATGGGAATCGGGCCTAATGAGCATGAGAACTGGGGCAACACTGAGTGGAAATGGAGCTTATAAAGTGGGAAGAGAGTGGTGGATGCAACCCAGTACATCGCAGGCAAAGCCCTCTACACTGGTCAATCCATCACAGGCATAGCCCTCTACACTGGTCAATCCATCACAGGCAAAGCCCTCTACACTGGTCAATCCATCACAGGCATAGCCCTCTACGCTGGTCAGTCCATCACAGGCAAAGCCCTCTACACTGGTCAATCCATCACAGGCATAGCCCTCTACACTGGTCAATCCATCACAGGCAAAGCCCTCTACACTGGTCAGTCCATCACAGGCAAAGCCCTTTACACTGGTCAGTCCATCACAGGCAAAGTCCTCTACACTGGTCAGTTCATCACAGGCAAAGCCCTTTACACTGGTCAGTCCATCACAGGCAAAGCCCTCTACACTGGTCAGTCCATCACAGGCAAAGCCCTCTACACTGGTCAATCCATCACAGGCATAGCCCTCTACACTGGTCAGTCCATCACAGGCATAGTCCTCTACACTGGTCAGTCCATCACAGGCAAAGCCCTTTACACTGGTCAGTCCATCACAGGCAAAGCCCTCTAAACTGGTCAGTCCATCACAGGCAAAGCCCTCTACACTGGTGAATCCATCACAGGCAAATCCGTCTCCACCATTGAACAGACCTACATGGAAAACTGCCACAAGGAAACAGCATCCATTATTAAAGACCCCCACCATCCAGGCCATAGTGCTGTCATTGGACAGGAGGTACAGGAAACCTTAGGTCCCACTTCATCAGGTTCATGAACAGTTAATACCCTTCACCCATCAGGCTCCTGAACCAGCATAGATAACTTCACTCATACAAATCTGAACCGATTCCACAACCTACAGACTTTCAAGGATTCTACAACTCATGTTCTCAGAATTATTTATTTATCTCATTTGCACATTTTTTTCTCTTTTGCACATTGATTGTTTGTCAGTCTTTGTTTATGTATAGCTTTTCATAAATTCTATTTTATTTATGTTTCTGTAAATGCCTGCATGAAAATGAACCTCAAGGTAGTATATGATAAAAGATATACTTTGATAATAAATTTCATTTGACTTTGGCTATTAAGATTTGACTTTTGACTTTAAGAACCATGGTCTTAAAGAGTGTAGAGGGAGTACAGAAGCTACAGGCTAGTTGAGGCTACAGGCAGCATAGCCCAGTGAATGAGAAGGGACTAGGAAAATATTACTGCATGAACCAGATGTTGGACAAACAAGATTTCCAAGTCACCAGATGATCATACTTCATCTTTGTTTTCACAGTGAAGCTATGAGATCACCCGAGCACAAACTAAATAGTAGATAAATGCTTAAATCACAAACTGAGTGCTCTGATTTCACTAGAACGGCCTAGACTTGAAAAGACGAGATAGTATCAGGATGCATATTACCAACATTTATACTTAAAGAGTAATTTTACAAGTTGAGGCTCATGGGATGAAGTTTCACCATATGCAGACGTAGATCGCAGCTTCAGTCCTGATTTGCAGCAGGAAAGCCTTCATGCCAAGAGCAGAGCTTCATAAAATGGCTCCTGTAACTGCCAGCTATAAATAGGATTATTTGTGAAATCTATTAATGTGTCCTGGCAAAGGCTCTTGTATTAGACACAAGAGGCTCTGCAGATGCTGGAAATCCGGAGTTACACACATAAGATGCTGGAGGAACTCGGCAGGCGGCAGCATCTATGGAGAGGAATAAAGAGTTGATGTTTCAGCTGAGACCCTGCATCAGGACTGGAAAGGAAGGGGGAAGAAGCCAGGCTAAGAAGATGGGGGGAGAGGAAGAAGTTCAAGTTAGAAGGTGATAGGTGAAGCCAGGTGAGAAGGAAGGTAGATGAAAAGTAGGAGGGCCTTGTACTGAGTTGCTAACTCTATTTCTCATTCAGTAGATGCTGTCTGATCAGTGGAATTTTTTCAGCATTGCTTATTTTATTTCAGATTTCCAGCATCTTCAGCCATGCTTTTTGACTAGCTTCATCCATGATAGGTACCCCTCCACCCCCACCGCAAGCACATTACACTGTGACATCACAAAGTTCCCTGTCCCTGTCATTCATTCTGTTTACTTCAATGGAATTAACTTTGGAGGCAGAGCACAATGTGTTTACATTGGCCTCCTGCATGCTTGGTGCTCCAAAATGGACTTAACTCTTAAGCATAGTATTTTTGTGGGAAAGAGCTGAAACATCTGCACTTTTCTGATTGTGTTATTTCTGTTCTTTGGTAAAGTTGGGGACCAATAAAGAAGAATCAGTAAAACATCCGATAGCCCATGATTCAAAGACAGGAGGAAATAACCTGAATGAAGATGTACACTGCAGCAAAACCAACAATCTCAAAACAATCCACCGTGCCTATCAGTATGGGGGAATTCCCAACAGCAGGCAGGAGATTCATGGAATCCCTCAGTTTTTCAACAGTAGGTAAGTGAATGTCATTGAATTTCAAAACCATTTTGTTGAGTGTATTTGCCAGTGACAACAGCTCTACAGTGGAACAAACATCCTCTCAGTATTATGAGAATGGTCATGTCTCTGGTCTTAGGGGTGCATTCAGCGCAGTGCCCACTTAAATGAATGGAAAATCTATGCTAAATTTAGCTGATTCTGAGGAGGCGAAATGACAGCAGCCTAAAGTATTTTTCTGTTCACTTCTAATTCAAGATTCAAGATTATTTATTATCGTTCTTCAGTACAAGAGTGTAAAGGAGAATGAAATGATTGTTATTCCAAATCTAAAGCACCATATAAAATCACAATAAATATAAGTCTAACAGCAACCCATAAAACACAATGTACAAATAATTGTTAAGTTTGGCAACAAGTCAAGTTTATTGTCATTTAACTATATACATATATACTGTCAAATGAGAAAATGTTTCTCTGGACCAGGGTGTAAAGTACATATTTACACACATATACACAATAATTCACGTATAGTACATGATAATTCACATAATAACTAAGGAGTAAGAATTAAATCTACAAATAGATTACATATAGACAAACAAAATAAAGTACATACAATAAATATTGTAGGGTACAGTATAAATGATCTGATGACACTGCAAATGTGTTGTGGCAGGGAGTTCAGAAGCCTAATGTGCTGAGGGAAGAAGCTGTTTTTTCCATCCTGACCATTCTTGGTTTTATGCATCAGGGTCTCCTAAGTGAAAGTCAAAGAGGGTGCTGGATGGATGGATGAGATCCTTGATGTTACTAAGGTCTGCATACACAACACTCCTGATAAATATCCTCAGTGGTTGGATTAGCTTAAATACTTGATCTGTCTGTATGTACATAAAGTGACACTGAGTGTAGGAATATCTGAACATAAGGTGACTCCGACAGGAACCAGTAAAGTGGCTGATGTGGATGTAGTGGTGGTGGGCTGGGTTAATGGGTGGGTATTGATCAGCCTGATGACTTGGGGATGTGCCTGTTTTTGAGACAGGTAGTCCTAGTGTAGCTGTTGCCGAGCTCCTTCCATGATGGGATTGGGACAGTCCATAAACAAGGTAAACATTGAAGTAATTAAATGCTTATTTTCACCAATCCAGGCTCTGATACACTCAAGGATACCTGGTAGCCTCCAGTTTAGCATTATGCAATACCTGTAAGAAAATCAGTAATACACGCTTCACAAAATAAAGAAGTTCCTTCTCTATTTTCCTCATTTGCCCATGACTCAATAATTTATACTATTGTTCCTGGGTAGCCTGGTAGCTTCAATAAACTTCCGGTGTAGAATGGCATGTATACTTGACCTTGATAATTGTATTGAAATAGCTTCTGTTGTGAGAAAAATATCAGAAGTATCAACCTATTCATACAGATTAATTTTGTTGGTGGCTATAATGAATTTGCACTTTCAGGTCTCATTTCTCCGTCAATGTGAGAACTCATTCTTCTCACGGACTCATATTCTACGTGTCGAGCGAGAATGAAGACCAGTTCATGGCGCTTTTCATCGCTCGCGGATACTTTATTTACACGTTCAGCAATGGCCATGACAAACTGAAAATAAAGAGCACAAAGAAATTTAATGATGGCATCTGGCACAATGTAAGTCTGACTGCAATATTCTTCTAGTTCTTTACACTTCACAAGGACACCATGATAGTGTCTATTTGAATTTAGCGCCAGCTAGAATTTTGAATGCTTTACTCTTTGTTAGGACACCATGCAAGTGCACGATAGTGTCTATTTGCATAACGTTTATATGTACATCCATGTATGTTGATATCCAATGTTCATTACATGGGGGTGCCACGATGGCATAGCGGGTAACACGATGCTATTACAGCTTGGGGCAGCAGAGTTCGGAGTTTAATTCCAGTGGAGTCCTCTCTAAGGAGTTTGTACTTCTTCCCCATGAATGTATGGGCTTCCTCCGGGAGCTCTGGTTCCCTCCCAAACTCCAAACACTTGCCGAATAGTAGGTTAATTGGTCATTGTAAATTGTGATTCGGCTACGATTAAAAAGCTGGGTTACTGGATGATGCAGCTCTGTTGGACTGGAAGGGCTCAGTCTCTAAATAAATAAATAAAACTTTTTAATGTTGCAATCTGTTATGATATCTCTCCAAATTAGCTATTTTAACAAAAAAATTGTATATCACAATGTTAATTAGTATGTTAATCTTCAATACACGTTTACATTCCTATATAGTGTACACCCATTGCACAGATGTATCCAGAAAGTATATACAGTATGATTTTTAATTGTCCTTACAGATTCTATCGTTTGTATCTTTGAGAACCATGCAAAACAGCACTTCTTTAAAAGAGTGTGTGTGCATACTCAATTTGATAATTCCAGTTTCTTACTTGCCGGATTCATTCACTTAGCAGCATAAAGACTGATAACTTAACAATAAGAGATTTTACTACAATAACAATATTGTTAGTAAATTTCTATGTAAAATGTGCAGCTATCCATCTTCTCAATGAAACTCACACAGGTTTAATACCCTCACGGTCCCTGCACAACATCCACTAAATAGTCTTTCCTGTTCTCCTTGTTATTTTGATAGTTATTGAGCCTGTTCATACATTCACATTTATTTAAGTTTGATTATTGACATTTGTAATGTGACCATTCAGCTAATTGTTGATTGCTCATGGCTGTTGGCCCTATTGTATTGTAAATTGTCGGTTGCTATTGTGTTGTCTGTCTTGGTAGTATAGTCAACATTCTGTGTCGACACCCTTCATCAGAACTGGTGAAGGGTCCTACTGAAGGGTCTGAACCCAAAACATCAACTATACTCTTTTCCATAGATGCTGCCTGGCTGGCTGAGTTCCTCCAGCATTTTGTGAATGTTGATTCCCAGCAACTGGTTTATTGAACATCTCTATGGTGCTTCCCACTTCTTCCCCTCTCCCTTCCCCTTTTCCCAACAGATTTCCCGCTCCCTGTCCCCTTCCCGCTCTCAGTCCACAGTACAGACCCATATCAGTGTAAAGTTTAGCATCACTAGTATATGTCATGATACGTGTTTTTTTTTCTGGCAGTAGTAGAGCGCAATATGTAAAATTACTACTGTACTCTGCAAAGGTCTTAGGCACCCTAGCTATATAAATGTGCCTAAGACTTTTGTACAATATTGTATATTTATTGTGATGGAGTGAATTAACATTAGACTGCCTAACCCTCATCAGGATACACAGCAGGCAGGCAAATCATAGCCTGGACTTTGCACCATAATTTTCCCTTTTGCCAACAAAGTAATACCATTTCAGCTATTCACCCTTCCTAGATGGTGAAAATAGCATTCAAAATAAATTCTACTTTGATTATTATCTATGTTGCATTGTATATAGCACCTTAACATCAATATTCAGAAAGGGCACTGCACCAGAAGGGCCATGAGTTAAGCCAGACTTAGTACGACCAATGTCATTGGAATTCCTCATACATTTCCTGAGTGCCTTTTGAGCCATGATACCATGGTCAAAAGAGACCATTAACAAAGGAAAGTTAAAGAGGTAATTGGATCCCAGCTTGGACATTGGCCAAATAAAAGGGTGTGAATGCTTGAAGGAAAAGAATATTTTAAATTTATTTATAAACACTATTTAATTTTATTCTCTGATAAGCAGAACAATGTTGGGGTACTTTCCCATGGCGTCCAATGAACGCAGAACCCTATTATAGAAGTCCACATCCAATAGAGAATATGACTTCTTCCCCAGATTTAGTCCTCATATACAACATTGACACAACAAAGAAGGAAACAGCAGCAGAGATTACAGTTGGTTGATTTGGCCCTTTAAGTTGTGTAACAATTCCATTATACTCTGTAGGTTTTTAACAATATATTTTATTGAAAACAGATGAGAAGTTGCTTTGTTTCCAAGTAATTTAATGTACTATAATTAACTTAACTCCAACCTGATGGCACGAATATCGATTTCTACTTCCGGTATACAATCCTCCCTACCCCTCCCCTATTCCCCACTCTTTTACTTCTTCTCACCTGCCCATCACTTCCCCTTGAGTCCTCTTCTCTTTGTCTTTCTCCTATGATTCACTCTCCTCTCCAATCAGATTCTCTCTCCTCCAGCCCTTGACCTCTCCCACCCACTTGGCTTCACCTATCACCTTTCAGCTAGTCTCCTTCCCCTCCCCCACCATCTTTCTCTTCTGGCATCTTCCCCTTTCCTTCTCGGTTCTGAAGAAGGGTCTTGGCCTGAAAATGTTAACTGTTTATTCATTTCTATAGATGCTGACTGAGATCCCCCAGTGTTTTATGTGTGTTGCTCATGTTTAAACTTAACTTAAAATGTTTTGTTTGATATTTAGGTCATCTTTACACGTGAAAATAACAAAGGGCGATTGGTAATAGATGGTCTCCATGCTGTGGAGAACAATCTCAACATTCCTATTTATTCATGGCAAGTCCAGGAACCATTCTACATAGGTGGTGTGCCTCTACAAAAAGCTGGAAAGAACATTCAGGTGAGTTGCTTTACTAACCCGATTCCATAGTGCCAATGTATCGTAGTGCTAGTGTATACAGTTACTTTCAGCACAGTCCAATTTTCTTTTGGGAAGATCAGAAAAGATGTCTGTATTCTGTGTGCATTTGAAATTAATATTTAAATAATAAGAAATGTTAAAAGTTCTTCAACCAAGTGAGTTAAGTTTCATAAATTTTAAAAATTATTATTAAAACCATTTTTTCCAGAACATTCTTTTTTTTAGGAAAGGGCAAAGTTTATATCATTGTATTTTCTCACAATTTTTGGCATTACCATGGCTCAAGTGACCTTTCCATTGCTTAATGTCAAGTCCATTGCTGGGGCATTGCCAGCTTCTAGGCAAAAGGAAGACCACCATGAAATCTTGCTTCCCTTCATCAGACTGGAAAGAAGCCAGAATTTCTATGGAAAGGAATAAACAATTTGTAACAGGACAATGTTGACATTTCATTTTCTATGGAAGTGAATAAACGGTCAACATTTCTATGGAAAGCAATAAACAGCCTTCTTCCCCCCTTCATTTCCGGTTCTGATGGAATATCTCAGCTTGAAACATTGATTGTTTCTTCCCCTCCATAGATGCTGAGTACCTGTGGCATATTGTGTATGTTGCATGTAGATTTCAATATTTGGCGACTGTGAATAATTTCATAAGGAATTGAGTAATTAATTAATTAAGAGATCTTTCTTTTCATCAGGTCAAATCCATCCGAAGCTTTAGTGGTTGTCTTCAGAACTTCCAGCTGAATGGTTGGTCTCTTCCACCAGCTACCCACACATTCGGTGTCACACCTTGTTTCGAAGGCCCAACTGAACCAGGGGCTTTCTTTTCTGCAGAAGGAGGATATGTGATACTGGGTGAGTAAGATGGGCACATCCCATCACACATCAATTAGAAAGGGTAACTAATAAGTTATTTCACACTACAAAAGACCCAATTTATAAAAATCCAGCTTTCAGACTCTGCACTCCCACATCTTTGCCATGAAGCAAAGGTGAAAACACTTCAAAAAAACTGCAATGTCTTTTCCAAATTTCAGGTAAGTCAAATGTCACGAATCTAGAGGCACCCCTCATTAACGCACTCTTAATTACCTTTGATGACCATCCCAATTCTACTAGTTGCAAACAGTCCTCAAGGATTACCTCAGGAACTGAACCCTTCTGCAAGCTAGGGACATCCTTGGGCCTACTCAGGAAATTAGAAAGTCGTTGGCACTCCAGGTACATCGACCACATCAACCAAAGTGAAGATTAGAGGATTTAGAAGATTAGCTTTATTTGTTGCATGTACATCAAAACATGCAGTGAAATGCTTCTTTTGTGTCAAATCAAATCAGCAAGGAAGTGCTGCCACACTTCCAGCACCAACAGCATGCCAGAACTCACTAATCCTAACCATACCTCTTTGGAATGGGGGAGGAAACCAGACACTTGGAGGAAACTCACGCAGTCATGGCGAGAATGTACAAACCCCTTACAGACAGTGAGCAGGAAAAGATTCCCGATCTTACAGATGTCTGCTGTGAAGAGTTGCACTGTGCCACCACACTAGCGTGCCACCCAAATGAAAGAATTATTTCAATGAACTAGATGAAATAAGTTCATGATGTGGCTGATAAATCTCAGAGCATATGAAAATTGTCAAAGAAGTATGAAGCATAAAACCTGAGGAGCCCCTCAGAGCTGTGTCCTAAGCCCCCTCCTTTACTCTCTGTATACCCATGACTGTGTCACCACCCACAGCTCCAATCTGCTAATTAAGTTTGCTGACAATACTACACTGATTGGCCTATTCTCAAATAAAAATGTGGCAGCCTACAGAGAAGTCATCACCCTGACACAGTAGTGTCAAGAAAACGACTCCCTCAATGTCACAAAAACAAAGGTGCTGGTTGTGGACTAAAGGAGGAATGAAGACAGGCTAGCCCCTATTAACATCAATGGATCTGGGGATGAGAGGGTGAACAGCTTTAAGTTCCTCGGCTTAAACATTACCAAGTATCTCACGTGCTCTGTACACACTGGCTATGTGGTGATAAAGGCACAACAGTGCCTCTTTCACCTCAAATGGTTGAGGAAGTTTGGTATGGGCCCCCAAATCCTAAGAACTTTCTACAGGGGTACAATTGAGAGCATCCTGACTGGCTGCATCAGTGTTACAGGGGCCCAAACTGTTTCAGCTGCTACCATCTGAAAAACAGTACTACATCATAAAAGCCAGGACCAACAGGCTCCGGGACAACTTCTTCCACCAGGCCATCAGACTGAATAGTTCATGCTGACACAACTGTATTTCTGTCATATTGACTGTTAATATTTAATAATCTTGTTGCTGTCCTGTTGTAGGTACTACTTATTATAAATTGAAATAAGTTGCATGTTGCACATTTAGACGGAGATGTAATGTAAAGAATTTATATTTATATTTATATTTCATGTATATGAAGGATGTAAGTAATAAAGTCAATTCAATTCGATTCAATTCAAACTGCTCGAATAGGAAGTGGATCTTTAGAGCCATGGCAGAGCAGCAGTTAGCTCAATGTTATTACAGCTCAGGGCATCAGAGTTTGGAGATCAACTCTGACGTCATCTGTAAGGAGTCTGCACATCGTGCCATGACTGCATGGATTATCTCTAGGTGCTCTGGCTTCCTCCCACAGTCCATAGATGTACTGGTTAGAAGGTTAATTGGTGATTGTAAATTGTCCGATGATTAGATCATGAGACTGTGGCGACCCATTTCCTGGCACATCCGAACCGGCTCACAATTAGATAGCCTACGGGGGTTTGCGAGCACAGAGCTTTGGAGCCTCTGCGCCACGGGGGGCAGGTTGAGGGAGGCTTAAAAGTGAGGCTGAGGATTTCGAATAAAGTTTTTCCTTCGACTGCAGTTACCGACTCTGTGTCGTAATTTTAGCGCTGCGTGTAGCACACCGCTACAAGACCATAAGACATAGGAGCAAAATTAGGCCGTTTGGCCCGTTGAGTCTGCTCTGACATTCAATCATGTCTGATTCTTTTTTTTCTCTCCTCCTCAGCCCCAGTTCCCGGCCTTCTCCCCATACTCTTTGATGCCCTAGCCAGTCATGAACCAATCAATATCTGCCTTAAATACACTCAATGACCTAGCCTCCATAGTTGTCTGTGGTAACAAATTCCACAAATTCACCACCTTCTGGCTAAGGAAATTTCTCCACATCAGTGTTTTAAATAGATAGCCCTCTACTCTAAGGCTGTGCCCTCTTGTCCTAGACCCCCCACCCCCACGCCATGGGAAACATCAGCTCCACATCTACTCAGTCTAGGCCTTTCAACATTTGAAAGGTTCTAATGAGATCCTCCTCATTCTTCTAAATTCCGGTGTGTACAGGTCCAGAGCCATCAAATATCCTTCATATGACAACCCTTTCATTCCTGGAATCATCCTTGTGAACCTATTCTGAACGCTCTCCAATGCCAGTTCAATTTTCTAAGATGAGGAGCCCAAAACGGTACACGATACTCAAGGTGAAGCCTCACCAGTGCCTTATAAACCCTCAGCACCACACTCTTGTATTCTAGACCTCTTGAAATGAATGCTAACATGGCACTTGCCTTCCTCACTACCGACTCAACCTGCAAGTTAATCTTCAAGGTATTCTGCACAAGGACTCCCAAGTCCCATTGCATTTCACATTTTTGGATTTTCTCTCCATTTAGAAAATGATCTGCACATTTATTTCTACTACCAAAGTGCATGACCATGCATTTTCCAACATTGTATTTCATTTGCTGCTTTCTTGCCCATTCTCCTAATCTGTCTAAGTCCTTCTGCACCCTACCCGTTTCTTCTACACTACCTTCCGTTGTATCATTTGCAAGCTTGGCAACAAAGCCATCTGTTCCATTATCTAAATCATTGATATATAGCATAAAAAGAAGCGGTCCCAAAACCGACTCCTGCAAAAATCCACTAGTCACTGGCAGCCAACCAGAAAAGGATTCTTTTATTCCCACACTCTGCCTCCTACCAATCAGCCAATGCTCTAACCATACTAATAACTTTCCTGTAATACCATGAGCTTTTAATTTGGTAAACAGCCTCATGTGTGACACCTTATCCAAGGCCTTCTGAAAATCCAAATATACAACGTCCACTGCATCCCCTTTATCTATCCTACTTTTCATCTCCTCAAAGTATTCCAAGCAGGTTTGTCAGGCAAGATATTTCCTGAAGAAAACCATGCTGACTATGTCCTATCTTGTCCTGTATCATCAAGTACTCCATAACCTCATCCGTAACAATTGACTCCATCATCTTCCCAACCAGGGGGGTCAGGCTAACTGGTTTCAATTGAAATGAATTGAATTGACTTTATTTCTTACATCCATCACATGCTTGAGGAGTAAAAATCTTTACATTACGTCTCCATCTAAATATGCAATATGCAATCTTCATAGTTTACAACAATTTATAATAAATAGAACAGTCAATGTAACATAGAAATACACTCAGATCAGCATGAATTAATCAGTCTGATGGCCGGGTGGGAGAAGCTGTCCCGGAGCCTGTCGGTCCTGGCTTTTATGCTGCGGTACCGTTTCCCAGATGGTAGCAGCTGGAACAGATTGTTGTTGGGGTGATTCAGGTCTCCAGTGATCCTTTGTGACCTTTTTTCACACCTGTATTTGTAAATGTCCTGAATCATAGGAAGTTCACAACTACAGATGTACTGGGCTGTCTGCACCACTCTCTGCAGAATCCTGCAATTAAGTGAGATACAGTTCCCATATCTGGCAGTGATGCAGCCAGTCAGGATGCTCTCAATTGTGCCCCTGTGGAAAGTTTCTTAGGATTTTGGGGCCCATGCCAAACTTTCTCAACTGTCTGAGGTGAAAGTGATGCTGTTGTGCCTTTTTCACCACACAACTGGTGTGTACAGCATATGTAAGGTCCTCAGTGATGTGGATGCTGAGGAATTTAAAGCTGTTTATCATCTCAACCCCAAATGCATTGATGCCCATCTCCATTCCTCCTGTAATCTACAACCAGCTCCATTGTTTTTGAAACATTGAGGGAGACGTTATTTGCTTGACACCACTGTGTCAGAAAAAGTCATCTCGTAAGAATTCAACCAATTCACTTTCTTGAGATCCATTTCCAACCTAGCTTTCCCAGTTGACTTGAACATTAAAATCTCCCATACCTATCATAACATTGCCCTTTTGACACACATTTTCTGTTTCCTGTTGTAATCTGTGGTTCACATCCCAGCTACTGTTTGGAGGCCTGTATATAACTGCCATCAGGGTCCTTTTACACTTGCATTTTCTTAACTCAACCCACAAGGGTTCAACATCTGCCAATTCTATGTCACATCTTTCTGATGATTTGATGTCATTCTTTACTAGCAGAGCCACACCACCCCTTCTGCCTACCTTCCTATCCCTCTGATACAATGTGTAACCTTGGATATTCAGCTCTCATCTACAACCATACTTCAGCCACGATTCAATGGTGGCCTCAACATTATACCCAACAATCCGTAATATTACAAGATCATTCACTATATTTCCTACACTCAGTGCATTAAGACATAACACCTTGAGTTCTGTATTTGCTACCCTTTTTAATTCTGCATCCGTAATTCACTGGACTCACCCTGCTGGCTTCAATTTTGTCGTGTCATCTCCCTGCCCTTCCTGACAGTCTGATTGAAAATGATCTTTGCTTTTTTACCATCTGTCCTATTCTGTGTCCCTTCACTCCAGTTCCCTGCCCCCCTGCAGTTGCCTCCCCAACAGTTCTAAAACAAACCTGCCCACGAGAATATTGGTCTTCCTTGGGGTCAGGTGCAACCTATCCCTTTTATACAGGTCATACCTCCCCAGAAGAGATCCCAATGATACAAGAACCTGATGCACTGCTCCTTGTGCCTGCTTCTCAGCCATACATTTATCTGCTAAACCTCCCTGATTTTACCCTCACTAGCACGTGCACAGGCAGCAATCTGGAAATTATTATCCTGGAGGTCCTGCTTCTCAGCTTTCTACCTACTCTCTAAATTCTCTCTTCAGGTCCTCTTTGCTTTTCCTTCCTGTGTCATTGGTACCAATATGTACCAAGACATCTGACTGCTCTCCATCCCACTCAAAAATGCTGTGGACATGATCTGAGATGCCTCTGACCCTTGCACCTGGAAAGCAACATCCTATCCGAGTATCCCATTTACCTCCACAGAACCTCTGTCTATTAAGTCCCCTGTCACTACCACTCCCCTCATCTCCCTCTTTCCCTTCTGCCCCATGGACCCATGCTCAGGGCCAGTAACCTGGTCTCCACGGCATTCGCCTAGGAGGTCAGCCCTGACAACAGTATCCAAAATGGTATTTTATTATTGAGGAGACTGGTCACAGGGGTGCTCTGCTCTAACTGTCTATTCACCTTCCCATTTCTTATGCTGATAGCCACCCAGCTACCCACCTCCTCCAACTTCGGGGCGGCTCCGATCAATGATCTCCTCACTCTCCCGTACAAGCTGCTCATCCAGATGCTGCTCCAGATTCCTGGCACGGTCTTCAAGGAGCTGCAGCTGGTTGCACTGCTCAGATGTAGTTCCCAGGACTCCAGCATCCAGCATGAAGAACACACAACGGCCCTGTAAACCACACTGAAAACCAAACCATTCTGTACTTTTATTTATTCCGCTCTGCACTGTTCCTACCGCTGATTGGGTTGCCAGAATAACACCAAACACCTGCAAGGTTCTCCTTTTAGTTAGGCTAGGACTGAATCGGGAGGTTGCTGGGCAGGGCAGTTCAAAAAATCAGAAGGGCCTTTTCCACACTATCTCCAAATAAAAATATTATTGTGAAAAAAATCAATGATTTTGACTTGATTTTCAGATGATTCTTTCAATGTTGGATTACGATTTGAGCTTGTGTTTGAAATCCGTGCTCGAAATCATTCAGGAATCCTGATACATATTCACAGTTCCAGCCACAAATACCTAAATATCTTCATGGAACATGGGAAGGTAAGGACTGAACGAACAAATCCTGAAGTGAGTTTCCTTCATTAGCAAAAAGTAGATGAGTCAGACTGGAATTTGTATATAGCAGTAATGGAGTCAACTCGTGTTTAAAACTTGTTGCTGCATATTTGGCAAGTTTCTATTCTAAAATTTATTTCTGTGCAGATCACGTTAAAAGTAAGCAATGGAACTGCAGAGTTTGAAACTTCAGTAACTCCAAAGCAAAGTCTCTGTGACAGTCGGTGGCACAGAGTAGCAGGTAAAGATATTTGTAATTATCTGATCAATGCTTAAACACGGATGTTACAGATGCTGTATATCCAGAGGAAGAAACTGGAGGAACTCACCAGGTACAGGAACGTTTATGTAGAGGAATGAATCATCAATATTTCGGCCAAGACCCTTAATCAGGACAGTAAGGGAAGGGGGAAGGGACAGAGCACAAGCTGGCAGGTGATAGGTGAAGGCAGGTAAGGGGAAGATGGGTAGGTTGGGGAGTGGTGATGAAGTGAGAAGCTGGGAGGTGTAGGTCGAAGAGATAAAGGTCTGAAGAACACAAAGGAAATCTGATCTGAGTGGACCATGGGAGAATGAGAAGGAGGGAACAAAAGGGAGGTGATGTGACAGTGAGGAGAAGAGAAGGGGTAAGAGGGGAGCTTGAATGGGGGATAGCCAGCCAGTGCTGTAACAGCATCTGCACCGGACTTCGAGGCAAGTGGTCCTGGGTTCGAATCCAGCGGCTCCTTGCACGCTTTCCATTCGTGCTGGGGTGAGCGTTAAGCTAGCAATTCAGCTTTGTAAAACGCAGACAAAGTGCTAAAGAAAGTGCAAGATCCCCCCCCCCCCCCCAAAGCGCCACAAGGCATGGAGAGGAATAACAACTGCATGAGGAATGGGAAAAGAGAGAGGGGGAAAAATTACTGGAAGTTAGAGAAATCAATGTTCATGTCAGCAAGTTGGAGCCTACCCAGACAGTATGTGAGGTGCTGCTCTCCCAACCTGAGAATGGCCTCATTGTGTCATTGGCGCATGTCAGAATGAGAAGTGGAATTAAAATTGGTGGCCACCAGGAAAGCCTTTTGTGCCCAATTAGTATTTGATTATAAATATTCCACTAAGCTATTTAATCAAAATTAAAATCATAAACCATTTCATAATCACTAAGCCCAAATAGTTGGTGTAATAATCAGAATTGGAGGCAGTTAATTTATTGAGACATCTAGTTTCTTTTATAATTATATTTCATTGAATGGAATCTATTTAACAACATTTTTGTGTGTTTTCCAGTGCTAACAGTGTTGATTCTAGGAATAGGGCTCTTATTGTTTAAGGTACTCAGAGCTGCAATCAAGCTTTCCTAGACTAATACAGTTAATATAAATTTCCTTTAATATGCCTCAACTGCAAAACCAGAAATGTGGGTTGCTGTTTCCGTATTTACAAAGAATGTATACATTGATTACAAGGTCAACATCACTTTGCTTGGCTAGGCTGCAGTGGTACACACTATTGATCCAGTAAGTCTGATGAATGCATCCATTAATTATCTTATCTCCAGACTTGCTGATAATATTAGATATTTTAGATTTATCTATCAATGAGGCAGCATATTTATAAAGGTATTTACTAAACTTCAAGGTCAAGGAACCAGAAAACGGCATGAATATTGATATATTCTTCCCTCCCTCCCCACTTCTATTCCCTATTCTGGCCTTTTACTTCTTCTCACCTGCCTATCACTTCCCCCGGCACCCCTCCTCTACCCCTTCTCCTGCAGTCTACCCCCCTCTTCTATTGGATTCCTTTCTCTCCAACCCTTTACCTTTCCCACTCAATTGGCTTCACCTATCTTGCCTATCCTCTTTCCTCCTTCTCCCTCCCCTTTTAATTCTCCCTTTTCACTCAGGAAGAAGCGTGTCAGCCCAAAATGTTGGCTGTTCATTCAGTTCCATAGATGCTGCCTGACCTGCTGAGCTCATCCAGCATTTTGTGTGTGGTGTCTAGATTTAATAGATCACAGGTATCCACAAGTCCATAGTGCAATAGTGTGACACTAATGTGAAACTTTACTGAGCTCTGATTTCCTCTGAATGAAACCAGTTGATGACTTCTAATGATAATTTGTGCTATGCCTTCCTAACTGGTGGGAACTGGGCTGAAACTGACAAAGATAATCAGCAAAGTTATGAGTCTGTTCTACCTTATGTTAACCTACACTGTCACCCAATCCATTCACTCATCCACTTAATTGATGACATTCTGCAGCACATACCAATCATTTCCTATTTGGATCTCAAAACTGAACCTCATTGTACGTTCTATAAGTAATATATCTTACTGCTCTTTTAGTCATCAGAGATTCAAATGTTGTGCAGCTGGATGTCGACTCTGAAGTAAATCATGTGGTGGGGCCATTAACATCACATTCTTTCAACAAGAAGGAACCAGTATTTGCTGGCGGAGTGCCAGGTAAAGCCAATATGTAAAACTCATCTGTATTTCACTAGAAAATGTTGCAAATTGACTATTTCTAGCTAGAAATACTTGAGAAATTGTACTGTTTTAGCTCAGAGCCAACATTTTTTGCAGTGTGGAGGAACAAGGGGATCTTTGGGTCCAGATTCATAGATCCCTCAACGTTGCTGCCCATATTAAAAGGATTGTTAAGAAGGCATATGGTGTGCTGGCCATCATAATTTGGGGAATTTAGTTCAAAAGTTGTAAGGTAATTTTGTAGCTCTATAAAACCCTAGTTAGACCACACTTGGAACTAATGTGTTCAGTTCTGGTCACCTCGTTATAGGAAGGATGCGGAAGCTCTAGAGAGGGTATAGAGGAAATTTATCAGGTTGCTGCCTGGTTTTAGGGACTACTCCTAATGAGCATGCATAGAGCAAGCTAGGACATTTCTCTTTAGAGTGAAGGAGGATGACAGGTGTATAAGATGGTAAGAGGAATAGATCAGGCGCACATTTAGCGACAGTTTTCCAGGGTGAGAAAGGCTACCATGAGGGAGCATAATTTTAAGGTAATTGGAGGAACGAATAGGGGAGGGGGATGTCAAAGGTAAAAAAACAATTTAAATATTGGTGGGTACATGAAGCACCCTGCCAGGGGTGGTGATAGAGACAGAAACATTAGGGACATTTAAGAAACTGTTAGATAGGTACATGGATGATAGAAAAATAAAAGGGTACATAGGAAGGAAGAGTTAGGATCTTAGTGAAGGTTAAAAAGGCCTTTACTGTGCTGTAATGTTCTGTGTTTTTAGTGATACTACAGTACTGTGCAAAAGTCCTGGGCACATATCTAGCTAGGGTACCTCGACAGTACCGTAGTAATTTTATGTATTGCGCTGTTCTGCCTGCACAAAAAATAACCAATTTCATAACATATGTGAGTGATGATAAGCCTGATTCTGATATGGGTATCTATTGTGGACTGAGAGTGGGAAGGGGACAAGGAGAGAGGAATCATGTTGGGAAATAGGGGACAGAGAAGGGATGGAGTGGGAAGCACCAGGGTGACTTTCTGTAATGATCAATTAACCAATTGCTTGGAATCAAGCACCCTTTCCTGGTGTCTCAGGGCTGGATGTGTCTGCTGTCGTATCAGTTCCCACCCCGGCACTCCTCCTTTGCCACCTTTCCCACACCTATCCCACAATTCCCTACTCTTGCTATTCCCAACGTTCTTTGCACTTGCCAGACTTACAAGCTCACATTCTGCTCCACGTTGACAAATATAGTACTGTGCAATAGTCCTGGGCACCCTAGCTTTATATAAGACTGTTGCACAGTACTATATATATGTGCTCGGCATTTTTTTCAGCCTATGAAATGAAGAAATATAAAACTGGGGTATATTGAATAACACATTTGTCTTGTAATGATTGTCTTTCAAATGCAATCAATTTAGAAATAAGGAGTTCCCTTTCCTTTGAGGCTCAGCATGTGGTCTCAATCTAGCTAACTTTTAATCTCTAGAACTGATCATCAGAGAGCTGTTGTGGCAGATATTCCTGACAGTTCTTCCCAAGGAAAATTTTCCAAAAAGAACCCAGTAAAAAAAAAAGTGGTCAGCTGTAGACAGAACCTCTAAATATTGTTCCAATATTTGTTCAGGGAAGCTCAATAACTCTCTCCACCAAGTTCAGGAACAGTTACTACCATTCAACCATCAGGTACTTGACAACTTCACTTTCCCCCTCACTGAGTAGTTCCCTCAACCTTGGACTCACTTGCAAGGGCTCTCCATCTCATGCTCTTGATATTTATTACTTATGTATTGATTATTATATCTTTCACTCTTTTTATTTTTACTTACTACCTGTTACACCATTGGCATTTAGAGTAGCAATGAAGGTCCTCCATCTGTTTCTTTTTTGCATAGGTTGTTGTTTTTTGCACACTGGTCATCCACTCTGTTGGTGCAGTCTTTCCTTGAATCTATTATGGTTTTTGGATTTAATAAGTATGCCTGCTAGAAAATGAATCTCAGTTGTATATGGTGGCATGTTTGTACTTTGATAATAAACTAACTTTGAAGGTATATTGGTGTACTTAGTTCATCTCTCCAGGATCTTGACTGGAACTGCAACAATGAAACATACAGCTGGAGTAAGGACAAAAATAACATCTGCTTTTGGGTATACATTGGTAATATCCTTTACTGTGCATATTTACTCATTGCCCATTACAATGCCACCATTTAGGGCAGCAGTGAAGGTCCTCCATCTGTCTGTACAGAAGGATTCTTCATTGCTGTTTTCATAACTGTTTTTTGACCAGTCAGTGTTGTTAGCCCTGAGCTGAATCCCCGGACCTGGAGGACCAGTGGACCACTCTTGGTCTGGTCTCTACCCCTTAGCCTGGTTGGCATAGGTGACCCTACCAAGAGTCAATGCCAACACTGCTCTTCAGGTAATTCAGGTATGCAAGCTCCAAACCATATGACAAGTTTGTGTTCCTCTTGGAAGATCATTGGCATATGTTGGTAATATCCCATTATTTGATGGAATCTGTTATTTGGTATATATTGGTAGTATACGTTATTTTCCTAATCTAAGAGAGCTTGGCTCAGGTTGATTAATTTACCTTTTTAAATCCAAAAGCAAAATAGTGCAGAAGTTGTAAATCTGAAATAAAAACATGTGGAGAGAGACAAACTTAGTTAATGTTTCAGGTTCAATGATGGTCCGCAACCAATGGACTCACTTTCAAGGACTCTTCATCTCATGTTCTTAAAATTTATCACTTACTTATTTGTTATTGTTTTTTTCTTTTCATATTTGTACAATTCACTGTCTTCTGCACTTTATTTGAACACCCTAGTTGGGTACTCTTTCATTGATTCTGTTATAATTATTCTATAGATTTGTTGAGTATGCCCTCAAGAAAATGAATCTTAGGGCTGTATATGGTGAAATATATGTACTTAGATAATAAATTTACTTTGAACTTTAAAGATCGAGGAAAGTGTAAGTTACAGTTTTATTAATTTTCACTAATTTCCATTCTGTTTCCTTAGAGTCATTGCTCAGCCCAAAACTGAGAATACGCCATTCATTCACTGGCTGCATGAGAAACTTCAACATCAATGAAGCTCCTGTCATTTTCACCAAAGCAGCGCTGGTCAGCGGAGGAGTCAACATCAACTCTTGCCCAGCGCCAGCAGCCTAGTACTTGTCAACTCTGCTTCTATGAGTAATATGCAGGAACGTGAAGGAAAGCGGAGACAAATTACTTTCTCGTGAAGTTTTCAGGGGCAGGGTTGGGGTCCAAATTGATTTGGTCGGGTCACATCAATACTTTCATCCCATCAGTTTTCCAGTTTGTTCATGAACATCATTTTACTTTTCCAAGTGTAATCTATTTAGAACCAATAAATGTTCTGTTTGCTCCTTCGTTCTTGAAAGCACAAAAAAAATCCAGTTTTGTTACCAGCTCGCTACCAGTGCAGAGTGTGCCATTTTTCACAGTGCACATATACGAACAGCAGTATCTCAAATTAATCAGATAATACTCAGAGGGTGCCAATGTTATGCCCACACTTCCACTGAATAATACATTGTCCCCAACCTTTTTTATGCCATGGACACCTACCATTAATGGGGGGGGGTCCATGGACCCCAGGGATAATAAAAAACAGTCTTCTATACAAACTCACATTGTGCAGTTGAGGTAATGATGCCCTTTTGGTTTCCCGACAGTTGTCCAATAGAGCTCATCTTCTGTGTGATTTATTGCTGAAGACCACTCACCTGACCTTTACAATGAGCTGGGCTGATTATCAGCACAGAGTCTAAACTTTTAATTTTAATTAGTGAGTATGTCACGCCATTCCAATTCCAGCAGCAGACTACAGATCCATGAGCCTAATCGGAGGCATTCTACAAGATAAAATAATCACACAAAAAAAAATTGGGTCATCCCTGCTTTAAGAAGTCATAATTGTACAACTTGCTTGTCTCAGAACTGTTAAAAACCGGCCTGTTTCTTTCACATATGCAGTTGCCAGCTGGGTTTGCAGCTGTCACGTCACTCAAGAGCTGCCCCAAGTATTTAAAGATTTCTTCTTGCTGTGGACAAGGAGGAGGATGGGAATGGGGAAAGCAGTCTGTAAAAACAGAATGAAGAAAAGAAAACAAGCAGGGGGGAGACTGCAACAGCACATTCCCATTTTTATTTTAACTTGAATGAAAGTTATTGGGGATAAGCTGTTTACAAAAGAAAACTGAGGAATGGGGTGATCAATTTAAATAAGGAGTTACAACCATTTGTGATATTATTGCACAAAATACCACAAGCAAATGGGATCATTGTTGGTGTGAGTTACTACAGGGAGCAC
Source organism: Hypanus sabinus (assembly GCF_030144855.1). Taxonomy (NCBI): domain Eukaryota; kingdom Metazoa; phylum Chordata; class Chondrichthyes; order Myliobatiformes; family Dasyatidae; genus Hypanus; species Hypanus sabinus. Next base: position 17,041,497 of record NC_082715.1, read on the forward strand.
CTGTTCTAATTCCCCATTGACAGAACTTGAAAAGAACCTAAAGATTGAAGCAGTGGTAGTCTTTCCAGCCTATCATGCCTGCTCTCTGATTCCACAACATTATGACTGATCATTTACCTCAGCACCACTTTCCCGCACAATACAATACACCTTGATTCCTCTAATGTCTGAAAAATCAATACATCTTTACTGCCAAACAACTGAACATCCACCTCTCCTTGGAGCATAGCATCCCAAAGATTCATTCCTGTCTGAGTGAAGAAATCTTTGTCCCAAATGTCTAACCCCCATATTTTTGAGATTGTAACTCCTTCTTCTCGACAGCACAGCAAGAAAAAACACTATCTCTGCAACCAACCTCACAAATTTCTTAAGATTTCAACAAGACCCACCATTATATTTTGGTTTCGTCCTCCTTCCTTTCCAGTCCTGATGAAGGGACTCGACCTGAAACACTGACTGTTAATTTCCCTCTATAGATGCTGTCTGACCTGCTGAGTTCCTCTAACATTTTGTGCACGTTGTTTAAGATTACCGGCATCTGCAGATCCTCTTGTATGTAAATGAGACGGTTGCTCTTTCCTCTGAGCTGGACACAACACGGGGTCCAGTCTGCCATCTGACATGTCCACCATCAGTCACTGCACCTACTCTACCACAAATCTGTCCTCCCTTTATTTTAAATTAAGTGAATAGTGCAAAAAGAGAGAAAAAAAAGTAGTGAGGTAGTGTTCATGGGTTCCATGAGAATTCAGAAATCTGATGACAGAGGGTAGAGACCTATGGCTCACCATGACCTTATGGAATTGCAACTAGATATCACTACCTTTGTATTCACATTCTCTTGCAATAAGCTTCTGCTTTCCTAATTCCTTGTTAGAACTGTAATTAACTTTCAACGATTCATATGCTGAGACTCCGAGATTCCAATGAACACTAACATTTCCCACTAGTTAAAAATACCCTACCTTTCTCTTTTTCTACCAAAGATTATGTATTTCCTGCATTACCTTCTACAACCATATCCTTGCTTATTAATTTAGCCTGACTACATCCATCTTCTATCCCAAGCTGTCACTGGATCATCAGTAAATTTCAATGTATTACATTTGAGCCCTACCCCTCTCTTTTAGGTCTGTATCCTTCAGAGAACTTAGCAGTGTAACAAGGCTTCTAAATAAAAATACATTTAAAAATATATGTATAAATATATAAGTTAAGTTAAATAAGCCATTCAGGAAGAGAAGAAAAAGAGTATTGAGGTTCATTGTCCATTCAGAAATCTGATGGCAGAGGGGAAGCTGTTCCTGAATCATTGAATGTGTACCTTTAGACTTCTGTACCTTCTCCTTGATGGTAGCAATGAGAAAAGGGCATGTCTTAGGTGATAAGGGTCCTTAATCATGGATGCCACCTTATTAAGGTGAAGGTGTCCTGGAAGCTGGGAAGACTAGTGCCCATGATAAAGCTGGCAGTGTTGGCAACTTCAGACAGCTTTTTCAGATCTTGTGCCCCTCTATACAGACAGTAATACAACCAGTTAGAATACTCTCCAAAGTACATCTGTAGAAATTTTCAAGCGTCTTTGTTGACATACCAATTCTCCAAAACTCCCAGCTGTCATCATGTCCTCTTTGAAATTGCAACATATGATGGGTCCAGGATAGATCTTCAAAGAAGTTCACACACAGAAACTTGAAACTGCTCACTCTTTTCGTTTCTGATCCATCAATAAGGATTGATCTGTGTTTTCTAGACTTCCCCTTCCTTAAGTCCTCATTCTATTCCTGGTCTTACTGATGGGTAGTGCAAAATTGTTGCTGCGACATCACTCAACCAGCTGATCAATCTCACTCCTGTACTTCTCGTCACCATCTGAAATTCTGCCAATAGTGGTGTCATCTGTAAATTTATAGATGGTGCCTAGCCACACTGTCATGGGTGTATAGAGTGCAACAGTAGGCTAAGCATGCATTGCTGAGGTGCGCCAGTATTGATTGTCAGTGAGGAGATGTTATTTCCGATCTGCATAGACTGTGGTCTCCTGGTGTGGGAGTCAAGGATCTACTTGCAACAGGATGTACAGATGCCCTAGTCTATGCTGACCTGACCTTAGTCCCAAACAAGAGAAAACCTGCAGATGCTGGAAACCAAAGTAGCACGCACAAAATGCTGGATGAATGCAGCAGGCCTGGCAGCATCTAGGGAAAAGTGTAAACAGTCGATATTTTGGGCTTAAGACCCTTCATCAGGACTGAAGGTAAATACTTTCCATAGATTCTGCCTGGCCTGCTGTGCTCCTCCAGCATTTTGTGTGATCTTAGTCCCAACTACCTGCACCCGGACCGTATCCCTTCAAACCACTCCCATCTAGACAAACCTCACTGGAATATCACAGTCGAAGCTGCATCTATTTTTTCTGCCGGTAGTTCATTCCACACTCACATCAGCCTTGGATCGAAGAAGTTTCCCTGATCTTTCACTTCTAGTTCTAGTCTCCCCAAACCTGAGGTGAAAATATTCCACATTTCTATGCATTAAAATGCTGGAAAATCTCAAATGAAAATGGAGGCCATCTTCCCATGAATGTAACCCTCTTTGCATAAGCAGACTAATTTAATCTGAGAACTGGGGTACAATTACATTGTTCTGGTCACAAACTGAATTATAAACCAACAGGTGTTTTGGGGGCACATATACAATGTGAAATATTTCCATTAATATTCTTTGGACTAAGTAAAGGCAGCATTTTTCTTTCAGCTGCTGTTAGCTTCTGCTTTTTTATCTGATGTTAAGACTGAAAGAATATTGAATCCTGCAGGGCCCTCTGGTGGTAACCCTACACATACACGTTGTTACAATTCTGTAATTTTGCAACCAGAATATAATGTTCTAACATCTGCTTTGCCATTTATGGCCTTTCAAAATATGCCTGTACAGTGTAAACAGTCGATATTTTGGGTCCAGCACCCTTCATCAGGACTGATGATACTCTGCAGCACCAGAAACCCAGTATTAATAAGTTAAATAGCTTTTAAAAAATCCTTTGGAAATTCCAGCCTTTAAAAGCCTTTCCCAAGTCAGCAGAAATGTGTCAACTCAAACTGTGCTTCTTTCTCTGTTAGAAAAATTAGATAACTGCACAGCCATTAGCAGAGTGGTTAGTCTCCCTGTGACTGCATGGGTTTCCTCCCACAGTTGGGCGGTAAGATTATTAATCGTTGTAAATTGACCCACGATTAGGCTAGGATTAAATCGGGATATTGCTGGTGATACAGGCGGAAGGGCTTATTCCATGCAGTATCTTAATACATCGAATAAATAAATATATTTCAAAACAGAATCATACGGTGTCCTCTGCGAATCTCTGGAAAATGTGGAGGGGAAAAAAAATATCTAATCCTTGTCCTTAAGTGGATGTTCTATTTGTCTCAGGTTGTACCACATGTTATTATAAACTCATTCTTGATCTCTACTCTGTACTTAAATTAATATGAAATGTTCATGGAACGAACTGTTTTATTGGTCAAATTAAAGCACAATAATTTGTAGTAACTGATCCCACAAGCACAAAATGTACAAGTAAACAAGTTCTTTAAATAGGCATTAATAAACCTTTGAAAACTAAAATCTTCCATATGGCCATTTCATCTTGTGACTCAATATTGGTATTGTTCATAAATGGATCCTGCAACTTCTGTGGGACAATAGGTTCAAGTACAAGGAGACGAAATTCAAATAAAAACTCAAGTTTTTATAAGAATACTTTTACTTCTAATGTGTAACTTTTGTTTATTTTTCCAGTTATCTTGTAACTGAAAGCTTATCTATCAAATACCAATTGATTGAGAAACAACCATGAGAATAAAAGATTAATTTGAATGAACATTTTAATTACCAGATTTATTACCACTAACATATGCTGTGAAATTTGTACAGTGCAATACATTAAGTATATAGCACTGCAAATTACAATAATAAGCATATATTATTGTATTTTATAGTATATGTTATGTGCTTAAAAGAAGTAGTGCAAAGAGAGAACTAAATTTGTGAGGTAGTGTGGATCCATGAACTGTTCAGAAATCTGATGACGGAAGGGAAGAAACTGTTCCTAAATTGTTGGGTGTGTGTCTTCAGGGAAAGTTCAGGCTGAGGGACCCGGATACCTCAGAACAAACATACATATACCAATCCCAAAACCATGTGATATGATCTGTCAGAAAAAAATCCAACCAATTACAGATAACCTTTTCACTGAATTATTGGCTGTCACTCCTGTGCATTTAAAATATACAGCCAGCCTTCCTCCAAAAATAAAAATGACTTTTGGGCACTTGGAAAATATACAAATGTAAACAGTTATGCTTTAAATATCTGTTGGTGATGCTATTAGCAGCACTGCTCTAATAAACTGTAAAACCTGATGTGCAAATTTTTTCATTGTGATCTTTCATTTGCAAACATTGTGCAGAACACTACTGATACTCAAAGAAATGCTTCAACTGTTTCTGAGTTCTTAGTCCTTCCATCTTCCAGCCAGTATGTTAGAATCCATAAGGGTTGACAAGAACATTTTATTTTTTTTACCAATATAGGGCTAGAAGAGTCTTCTCTGACCTTCAAGCCACACTGCCCCAGCAATCCCCAACAAACCCAATTAACCCTAGCGTAATCACGGGACAATTTACAATGACCATTTAGCCCACTCAATAGAGTCTGTGGACTAGGGAGGAAACCTGTTGAAAAACCATATATTCCATGGGGAAAGATGTAGAGAGTCGCCTTATAGAAGGGCACCAGAATTGAACTCCAAACTCCGGAGTTTCCTGAACTATACTTGCATCATGCTAACTGCTATGCCATGTGCCACAATGGGTGTAGGATTTGATGGACAATCAGTGTGGATGTGTTGTATCTTTCTATGACTCTAATTCAAGCAGTGAATCAATGGAATGTGGTTCAAGGTAGAATACAGCATCAAACTTTGCATGAGATTAAGACTTTGGAGTTGGGCAGTGTGGGTGTGGCCAAGACCACAGTGGAGTAGTCCAAGTACAGAGACACACAGCACAATAGGCTTCTGATGCCTTCACAACAGGTCAGAGGGGAAGAATCAATTCCGATATGATAATGATTGAATAAGACTGACAAATATTGAATCAGACCAACAGATCTATTATTAAGTTCAGCAGTTTTAGAAATAAATAATCAAATCTACTGGAAGATTCAAGAGATACAAGATGTTGATGTTGCAAATCCAGAGTAACACACACAAAATGCTACAAGAACTCAGCAACTACTGAAAGCAATGAAGAGTCAATGAGTCCTGATGAAGAGTTGTGGTCCCAAACATTGACTCTTTATTCCTTTCCATAGATGCTGTCTGACCTGCTGCATTCCTCTAGCATCTTGTGTGTGTTCCTCGGGTTATCTGGACAAGCAGGAGAGGAAGTAGCGAATCATAAAAGATTTGTTTCCAATCTCTGATGATAGAACACAAAACACTTGTTGAGTCAAAAAGACTGACTCTTCTGTACACTTTCCTTCAAGAGGGCATGCTCCGGGGAGGGGAGTTAATGAGAATTTATCCCTATTTCAATGCCAAATCCTATAATAGCCCTTGAAGGTTTTGTAACTAAGGTTAATTGATGTCAGAAGAGGAGACTAATGAGCCAACCTCTGAGCAATTTAATGTGGATCTATGAAAGTGATTATAAGATCCTGAGTCACTCCAGGATTTTGGCTGGACTAGGTGTAATATAGAATCTATCCATGGCACGAATTTGACGCAATTCCTGGATCATTTAATAACTGCAGCAATAATAAGAGTTTAAAGTTAATTTCTCATCAGTCGTTTTACTGGCAAATAGACTGGTAATCTTCAATGAGGGTCACCAGTTATCAAGCAACTTTTCAGACGCAAACGAAGAAATGAAGACACAGCGTCTGGCACCAACTTCAAGATTTCATTTGCTGAAACCGAATCACAGGTGATGATGCAATGAATTGTTAGGAAGCCTGTCCACATTGCAGATTTGAAGGTCTTTCCATGGTAACATAGACATCAATAGGCACATTCGTAATTGTCAAGCAGTGACTCCCATTGCATCTTCTAAGTTGCCTGTGAAATCCAATAATGCCAATAAATACATGTTCTTTTATAATGCCATTTCACATATTACCAGACAGAAACAATATCAGAATTATTTTCCCCTTACTCACAAATAATGATCATGACAAAACTGGTTACAAAAATTAGGACAATGTAAATATTGTCCTGATTTTAAGACATATGAGCAGAATTCGTCCATTTGGTCTTCTCTGCTAACCCATTATGGCTGATCTATTATCCATCCCAACCCCATTCTTGTCCCCCCTCCCTGTAACCTTTGATGTCCTGACTAATCAAGAACTTTCAATTTCTGCTTAAATATACCCAATGAATTAGCCTTCACAGCTGTTTGTGACAATGAATTCCACAGATTCACCACCCTCTGGCTAAATAAATTCTTCCTCATTACTGTTCTAAAGGGAAGTATTCTGAGGCTATGCCATGTTTCAATTATTTTGAAATTGTTTTAATATCTTTATAGAAAATGGTTTAAAATTTTTTAAATCATTCTATTAACAATCTTAAGTAGCTACAAAACTTGTGATTAGATACAAAAACAAAGATGAAGAATCTGAATATAGGTTCTGTAAGAACAGTTGTTGTGTATTCAGTACGTCTGGAACCCTACCACTGTGCTAACATGACACAGATGCAGACTTTTTCTTGCCTGCAAATAATTAATCCAGGGGAATAGGCTTGGGTAGGAGGAGTGACGAGATCCTTCAAAGTGAATGCAGGGTGTTAGATGCTAAGTTGAAGGACAGGACCTCCAGGGTTGTGATCTCAGCATTGTGACCCATGCCACATGCTATCAAGACCAGAAATAGGAAGATCATACAGTTTAAATGTGGATAAGGAGATGGTGCAGGAGGGACGGCTTCACATTTTTGGATCATTGGGCTCTCTTCCAGGGAAGGTAGATCTGTACAGAAGGAATAGTCTGCATCTGAACTGAAGGGGGAATAATATCCTAGCGGAAAGGTTTGCTAGTGCTGTACATGGGAATTTAAACTGGAATTGCAGTGGGATGGGAGCCAAAGCACTAGAAGAGATAGTGGATCAGTTGTGGGAAAAGATGTAGTTAAGCCTACATACAAAGTCAGGAATCGAAAGGTCAAGCATGGTGGGACTAATTTTCTTTGCAGCACATTTTTCAGTGCAAGAAGTATCACAGGAAAAACAGATAAGCTTAGGACATGGATCAGCATGTGGAATTATGACACTATGGCCATTAGTGAGACTTGGTTGCAGGAGGGGCAGGGCTGCCTTCTCAATATTCTGGACTGCTGTTGTTTTAGACATGATGAAGCAAGAGAGATTGAAGGGGAAGGAGTGAAATTACTACTTAGGGAAAATGTCATGGCAGTGGTCTGTTAGGACAGAATGGAGAACTAATCTAGTGAAGCTTTAAGGTAGAACTGAGAAATAAGAAGATATGCCCACGTTAATGGGATTATGTTATAGACCACCCAACAGTCGACAGGATTTAGAGGAGCAGACTTGTTGAGAGATCGCAGACTGTTGCAAGAAACATAAGACTGTTATAGTAGGTGATTTTAACTTTCCACATACTGACTGTAAAAGGGGCGGATTGGAAAGAATTTGTCAGATGTGCTCAGTAAACTTTCCTTAATCAGTTCATAAAAGTCCTGGGAGAGAGTGCAGTACTTGATCTCCTCTGAGGGAATGAGACAGGGCAGGTGACAGAAGTTTATGCAGGCAAACACTTTGCAACTAGTGATCATAATGCCGGTGGTTTCAATGTAATTATGGAAAAGAATAGATCTAGTCCTCAGGTTGAGATTCTAAATTAGACAAAGGCCAATTTTGATGGTATGAGAATTTTCTGGATTGGGATAGGCTGTTTTCTGGCAAAGGTGTACTTGCTAAGTGGGAGGCTTTCAAAGGTGAAATTTTCAGAGTACAGAGTTTGTCAGAGTAAAAGGGAAGGATAACACGTTTAGGGAACTTTGGTTCGAAAGATTTTGAGGCCTTCATTAAGAAACAAAAAGGTGTTGCATTGCAAGTATAGGTAGGTAGGAAGAAATGAGGAACTTGCAGCGTATCACTAAAGAAGGAACTCAGGAGGTCTAAGAGAAGGTGTAAGGTTGCACTCACAGACAAGGTGAAGGAGAATCCTAATGGTTTCCACAGATATAGTAAGCAAAAGGATTGCAACGGGCAAGATTGGTCCTCAGGAAGATCAAAGTAATCATCTGTGTGCGAAGTTAAAAGAAATGGGGGAGATCTAAAATGGAGTTTTTGGTCTTATATTTCCGCAGGTATAGACATGGAGACTACAGAAGTGAGGCAAAGCAGCAGCAAGGTCATGGACCCTATACAGATTACAGAGGAGGGGGTGTCTGCTGTTTTGAGGTAAATTAGGGCTGATAAATCCCTAGGGTCTGACAAAATGTTCCCTCAGACCCAGTGGGCAGCTAATGGAAAATTTTCAAGGGCCCTAGCAAAGATATTTGAAGCATCTTTACCCATGGGTAAGGTACCTATGGATTGGAGAATGGCTAATGTTGTTCCGCTGTGTAAGAAAGTCTCTAAGAATAAGCCAGGAAATTATAGGCCAGTGAGCCCGACGTCAATAGTGGGAAAGTTATTGGAAGGTATTCTAAGGCACTGGATATACAAGTATATGGATAGACAGGGACGATTAGGGATAGTCGACATGGCTTTGCGTATGGTAGGGTTTTTCAAGGAAGTTGCCAGGGAAGTTGATGAAGGCACGGCAGTTAATGTTGTCTACAAGGCCTTTGACAAAGTACTGCATCAGAGGTTGGTCAAGAAGGTTCAGTCATTTGGCATTCAAGATGAGGTAGTAAATTGGATTAGACATTGACTTTGGGGAGAACCCGGCGAGTGGTAGTAAATGGTGGCCTCTCTGACTGGAGGCCTCTGACTAGTGGAGTGCCACGGGGATCAGTGCTGTGTCCATTGCTCTTTGTCATCTATATCAATGATTGGGATGATAATGTGGTTAACTGGATCAGCAAATTTGCAAATTACACCAAGAATGGGGGTGTAGTGGACAGTGAGGAAGGCTATTCAAGCTTGCAGTGGGATCTGTGAGAGGACCAATCAGGGTAGGTCTTAAATGGTGAGTGGTAGGCCACAGAGGAAACATAGAAACAAGGAAAACCTAGAGCACAATATAGGCCCATCGGCCCACAAAGCTGTGCCAAACATGTCCCTACGTTAGAAATTACTAGACTTCCCCATAGCCTCTATTTTACTAAGCTCCATGTACCTATCTAAAAGTCTCTTAAAAGACCCTATCGTATCCACCTCCACCACCGTTGCTGGCAGCCCATTCCACACACTCACCGCTCTCTGAGTAAAAAAACTTATCCCTGACAGTTTCTCTGTACCTACTCCCCAGCACCTTAAACCTGTGCCCTCTTGTGGCAACCATTCCAGCCCTGGGAAAAAAGCCTCTGACTATCCACACGATCAATGCCTCTCATCACCTAAACACCTCATCAGGTCACCTCTCATCCCTCATCGGTCCAAAGAGAAAAGGCCAAGTTCACTCAATCTGTTTTCATAAGGCATGCTCCCCAATCCAAGCAACATCCCTGTAAGTCTCCTCTGCACCCTTTCTATGGCTTCCACATCCTTCCTGTAGTAAGGAGACCAGAACTGAGTACAGTACTCCAAGTGGGGTCTGACCAGGGTCCTATATAGCTGCAACAGAAGTTTGGTAGAACAGAGGGATCTGAGAATACACACCCTCAATTCCTTGAGAGTGGCATTACAGGTAGATAGGATCATAAAGAAAGCTTTTGCCACACTGGCCTCCATAAATCAATGTATTGAGTACAGGAGTTGGGATGATATTTTGAAATTGTTGGTGAGGCTTACTTTGGAGTATTGCCTGCATTTTTGGTCACTTACCTACAGGAACAATGTCAATAAGATTGAAAGAATGCGGAGATAGTTTACAAGGACATTGCCAGGAATTGAGGACCTGAGTTTAGGGAAAGGTTGAAAAGGTCAGGTCTTTATTCCCCAAGACTGAGGGGAATTTTGATAGAGATATACAATATTGTGAGGGGTACAGATAGAGTAAATGGAAGCAGGAATTTTCCACCAAGTTTGGGTGAGACTACAACTAGAGGTTAAGCGTGAAAGGTGAAAAGTTTATGGGGAACACAAGGGGGAACTTCTTCAGTCAGAGGTTGGTGAGAATGTACCAGCACAAGTGGTGTATGTGGATTGCATTTCAATAATCAAGATAAATTAGGAAAGGTATGTGGAGGGGTATGGAGGGTTCAGGTCAATGGGACTAGGCTAATTAACTAGATCAACTAGATGGGCCAAAGGGCCTGTTACTGTGCTGTAGTGTTTCACGACTCTAGGTAGAAAAGTGGATGAACCTGTTTTAGAAGTTCACTAGTTGATTCCAAGGATGGAGGTCAATCATCTATCATGTCACCTCTCATCCTCCTTTACTCCAAGGAGAAAAACCATAAGACATGGGAGCAGAACTGGTGCATTTGACCCATGGAAACTGCTCTCCCATTTCATCACGATCCCTCCCCCTCCCCCATTCTTCTCAACTCCAGCAACTACAGGTCCGGAGCTCTAACTCACTCAACCTCTCCTCATTAGAAATGCTCTCTAACCCAGTAAGCATCCTGGCAAATCTCTTCTGCAGCCTCGCAAAGCTTTCACATCCTTCCTATAATGAGAGGACCAGAAGTGAACACAATACTCCGGGTAAATGGTCAGAAACTGCATGTTCCGCTCTCTGCTGGTCACTGGGGAGAGCGGGATGCTGCCGATCTGCAAGCAGCCCGGAATTCCTCTGGGTATCAAATGAGACCGGTCTAGCGAAATACACAAGAGACTTACCGTCCGTGATGGGGCGAAGGGAGTATCTCAACGCACGCCTCCAAGTCTGAGGCGGAGCCCGGACGCGGCTGCGTGGATCCCGCTTCACCCTGACCTTCCACCGACATCGAACAGTCCCCCGCCTCCGGGAATCTCCGGGACTGCACAACAGTCAGCTCACCTGTCATGTTGTTCGCTTACGAGCTACAGCTGGGATGGCTGGAAAAGAGCAGAGCATTAAACACAGAGAACCCTTACATTCAACACATCCCAATCCAAGGCGAAAAATAACCTGCCATTTATTTTAGCATAATTTTGAAGTACAGTAAATATTTTGAATAGAAACGAGTTATCAGGATCTCCCTTTGTGGATAAAGACTCAGTTCCTTCAACAATTTGATTATAACTTTTCTAAAGCATGGAAAACATTTGTGTTTCGAGTCCTAAACGAGTCATCTAGATTATCTTCAGCGTGTTCCATTGCTCCACCCAACACACACAGCCCAAAATGGTCACTTCTGCTCCGGGAATGGATTTAAACTGCGGGCGTTTGGTGCACGAGCGTTTAACCAGACCGATCCAATCCCAGCCTGGTTCTTTAAACAGCCAGTCCTAAACCTGTAGGCAGTTGTTAAACAATTCTGCAGACAGAAAGGGCTGGGTTTAGGTGAGAAACCTTGCAGATGGATCATGATATTTAGCGGGTAACAAACGCAGGTAGGAATGAAGCGACTGCTTCCCAAGGCACAACAGTTCCAAAAAGAAGGGTAGGGATATTAGTCCTCTACCGCCAGAGAAAATGCTTCACTCGGCTTCCAGTACTGTGAATTTATAAGCACGGGGATTTCTGCAGATGCTGGAAATCCAGTGCAATAGATATGCTCACAAAATGCCGGAGGAACTCAGCAGGTTAGGCAGCATCTATGGAAATGAATAAACGTTTCGGGCCGAGACCAGGAATTTGTGCGTATCACCTCCCGCAAGGTCCTCTCCTCTTTCGCTTTTTCTTATGCTCTACTCTCTTTTCCAGCTCTTTACCTTTCCTATTCACCTGGCTTCACCTATCACACTCTAGCTATCCTCCTTCCCCTCCCACCCCACATCCGTTTATTCCGGCATCTCTCCGCTTCCTTGGCCGTTCTGAAGAAGGGTCTCGCCCGGAAACGCCGACTGTTTAATCATCTCCATAAGATGCTGCCTGACCTGCTGAGTCCCTCCAGCAGTGTGTGTGTGTTGGTCTGTATTTCCAACATCAGCAAAATCTGTGTTTAAGGTTTGCTGCTCCGTGCGATTGGTTAAATCATTAATGAACGGTTAATTAGAATTATTATTTTAAGATAGTTAGTATTCGTTAATAACCTTTGATTCCATCAAGCACGGAAGTTCAATCAATGAACAACCTGGCAGAAATTCCTGATGAAGGGTCACGGCCCGAATCTTTTAGAGACCCCAGGAGTTAAACAAGCGCGTACACAATGCCTCTCCCCGCCCATTCCCACTTACTAAACTTATTGCTCTGACATCGTTACCATATGAGAGCCCTCTCGGTCAGTGTAGTGCGGGGTCTGGTAGTGAAAAGCCGCGCCGTTACTGCCGATGACAGCAGCTGTCCGCCTTTGGGCTGAAATGTTTCCCGTGGCTTCTGTGTCACAAAGACGCTCTGTTGTTGCGTTAGCGCCGGCTCCCGGGACAGCTGCCCCTTACACAGGAACTGCCCAGGAGACGGACGGGATCTGTTCACAGTCGGTGGCGTGCACGGTCCCCTACTCCAATGGGTGTTAACCGTGTGTGGTGTCCCTGGCCCAGCTAATCCCCCACCCGGCCGGCATTGCTCACTGGACCCCAGACCCTGTCACCCTATTGGGAGCCGGCCCCTCTCAACCTAAACTCTCTCGGGTGAAGGTGTTTCCTGTGCGGGCTGCTTCTGTATACTGTACATCCCACTTCCTCGCCTACTAACCAGACGCACCACGGTGGCCTATTCTGCCATCCGGAAACATGGGTCTACCATGGAGGTCTCTCGCCGCGGATTCCCGCGGCTGCCTGTAAGGAATTTACACGTTCTCCCCGTGACCTCGTGGGTTTCCCTAGGGTGCTCGGGTTTCCCTAGGGTGCTCCGGTTTCCTTCCACAATCCAAAGATGTAGCAGTTGGTCATTGTAAATTGTCCCATGATTAGGCTAGTATTAATTCAGAGGATGGGTGGGCAATGCGACACCAAGGAACTATTCCGCGCTGTAAATAAAGTTATCTTTCTTTACATTGGAGAGCTGGGGTAAGTCACTCATCACATTTCTTCCCATTTTTGATGTTTGAGCAACTGAACCTCTTGACCATGTCTCCATGCTTTTTTGTGTGGTATCCAGTTGCTGCCACAGTATTGGCTGATTAGAAAATTGTATTTGCAAGCAGGTAGACAGGTGTGCCTAATAAATTGGCCTCTGAATGTATTTCTTGAAGTCAGCTTACGTGCACAGAGCAGTGAGGCCTCAGGATTCCGTTCCTGAGAACGGGCCATAACCCGATCTCTTTACAAGTCAGAAATAATGTAACTAAATCTATGTGTAGCAGAGGATCACCGAAACTGTTGCGACTGGGGAGTGAGCTGGCACAGGAATAGCGATCACCTACCGATCTCACTGACTCAGTGATTGAGCGAGGCTTCATCTATCTTCTCCTTCACTTGGTCTCACCTATCACCTGCTAGTTTCTGCTCTACCCTACCCCTCCATCTTCTTCCCCCTTCCTTTCAAGTCCTGATGAAAGGTCTCCACCAAAAACATCGACTGTTGTCTCTTCTCCGTCAATGCTGGCTGTCTTGTTGAGTTCCTCCAGCATTTTGAGTGTGCTGCACACAGCAGTCCTCCAGCCTTGTCGTGGTTTGGTGGAGGCTTGCGTGTCTCAGTGACCCAGGGAATTATACTGGCTGGGCCTGGCTTTGGCTCTTTGTAGGGTTACCCATGCCAAACAGGTCAAAGGTTAGAGGAAAGGGGAAGAAATGTGATCTAAGTGACTTTGACAGTGGAATGATTGTTGGTGCCAGATGGGGTGGTTTGACAATCTCAGAAACTGCTGACCCCCCTGGGATTTTAACACACAGCAGAACAGAGACCGGTGTGAAAAACAGAAACACATCCGGTAAGTGGCACTGCTGTGGGTGAAAACACTTTGTTAATGAGAAAGGAGGATGGCCAGACCGGTTTAAGCTGACAGGAAAGTGACGGTAACTCAAATAACCACGCTTTACACAGTGGTGTACAGAAGAACATCTCTAAATGCACAACACATCAAACGTTGAAGTGGATGGGCTACAGCAGCAGTTGACCACACCGGGATCCACTCCTGTACTTACTGCAATAAAGTGGCCACCGAGTCCAGAATACAAATATATCACTGACCACCTTTCCAGTGGAAGGCTTCCAAAACCAGGATGTTTCCCTAGATCAGGGGTCCCCACACTGGGGTCCACAGACACCTCACTTAATGGTAGGGGTCCATGGCATAAAAAAGGTTGGGAACCCCTGCTCTAGAGGAAAGCATATGATCCAGACAGAGCATCTGGCCGAGTACTGAAAACCAATTGGCTGGTGTATTCACGGACATCTTCAACCTCTCGCTCCAGCAGTGTGTGGTACCCACTTGCTTCAAACATGCTTCAATCATACTGATACCCAAGAAGAGCATGGTAACCTCTCTAAATTACTCTCACCCAATGGCACTTACATCCACAGTGATGAAATGTTTTGAGAGGCTGGTATTGAAGCATATCTGCTCCTGCCTGAGTGACGACTTGCATCTGCTCCAATTCACCTATCAAAGCAAGCGGTCTACAGCAGATGCTATCTTGTTGGCTCTTTATATAACCACGGAACATCTGGGCAGCAAAGATGCATACATCAGCATGCTCTTTATTGATTACAGCTCAGCATTTAACACCATCATCCCCTCAAAACTAATCAGAAAACTCCAAGCAACACACACAAAATGCTGGTGGAACGCAGCAAGCCAGGCCAGGAAGAAATACAGTCGACGTAGATGCTGCCTGGCCTGCTGCGTTCCACCAGCATTTTGTGTGTGTTGCTTGAATTTCCAGCATCTGCAGACTTCCTCGTGTTTGAGTTTTTATGAGTTCCTCAACACCCCCTTGTGCAACTGGATCCTGGATTTCCTCACTTGTAGACCCAGTCAGTCTGGATTAGCAAAAACATCTCCACAATCTCCATCTGCAGGATGTGTATTTAGCCCCCTCTCTACTCACTCTACACCTCTGACTGTGTGGCTAAGTACAGTTCCAACACCATGTACAAGTTTGCTGCTGATACCGCTGTTGTGGGCTGAATTAGCATACAGGAAGGAGGTTGAAAATGTGGTTGAGTGGTGTCCTAACAACAACCTCTTACTCAATGTCAATAAAACCAAGGAAGTATTCTAATTAAGATGCATAAAATAAAGCTCCCCATTCACTTAAATTAAGAACTATTTGCCCTTCTTCAGACCTAGTGCAAACTATGTGGTGAGAGTCTATCACAAGTAGAGGAGATTTAACCCATGTTTTCTCTCACACGTTAAGGCCCATGAGGAGCCCAGTCATCTGCTTGGCATAGACCACTGACACCAATTTTCATGTGCCCATGTTCAAAGTACTGAAGTTGCCATCAGTTACATGATGTGATGGCAGAAGGCTGCTACCTTCACCACAAAAGGTTAGCTAATAAGGTTTAGAACAATATGATGGCTCTCACATATGTACGCACATCAAAGTTATTTTATTTTTATTGAGATACAGCATGGAATTCTGGCCCTCCAAGCCAAGCCACCCAGCACTCCACTGAATTAATGCTAGCCTAGTCATGGGACAATTTGCACCAACCAACCTGTATGTCTTTGGATTGTGGGAGGAAACTGGAGCACCCCAAGGAAAACCATGGGGTGAACATGCAAACTCCATACAGGCAGCAGCGGGAATTGACTGTGCCAGCCCACTTTCAGCATTCCACAATATTATATAATAATCCTGAAAACTTTTAAAAAGGAAGTTCATATTTTTTTCTGCTGATGTATAAAAATAATAACCAAGGCTACCATTTACTTCTATAGATGAAATATAATGCTTTATACACTTCTTACCTCATAAAGCTACACAATAAGAGTGACAATTATTTATAAAAAGTTGTAAACCTGACTACCATGATGCAGAATGCTACACAATAAATTAAAAGTGACAATTATTCATAAAAAGTAGTAAACTTGACTACCATGATGCTGAATGCAGGGAAAGGCAATCGATTGTGTAGGTTACAAATGCGTTTTTTGCAACCAACTCTATAGATTGTAGCAAAAGGAGCCAAAAGATTTCACTTCTGTTCACATACCCAATCTTCCCACTCTTCGATCTCAAGCTGCAAAATAAGGGAAAATAGTTTTAATTGTAGTTTAGTGGCCACCTAATCTATAGACACATAGACATTGCAGAATAAAGCAAGCACCTCTCCCAAGTCTTCAGCTCGGGATAAAGTCATCTGGATTTCTTCTTCAGTCATATCTAGATCAAGGTCTTCATCACAGTTTTCAACAGAGTTTGCAGTACTTTCTGTAAATGAATAAAAAGAAACAAAGACACAATTCACTATCTTATTACAGAGAAAAGCTTCCAATTGTTCTTTAATATTCTAGTTTGTTAAAAGGCCTTTCAAAATACAATGTCATAACCCTCAACAACCATGTAATAGCTTAGTTCTGTAAAAAAGGTCATGCACCTGTTGCAACTTGAACAAAGTCTCACGACCCAATATTACTTGACATTTTTATATGCTAAAGATCAAAGGTAACAGCATGACAATTCTATAATTACAGTGTACCTACAATGCTCCCTTTGAATACCATCTCCTTTGTATCCACACTCCAGACACCCAAAATGAATGTTAATCAGTATTGTCTGGTATACAATCAACTCCAGCACACAGCTCCAGGAAAACTATTGTTCAGGGCTGCGTTTTAAATTCAATCTACAATCCATGTTCATGTTTGATGATTGGTTGCTATATCCCCCAACTCAATAATACACTCTAATACAGCAGAATCATTATGTCATTTCCACTTTTCATGGACCTTGCTGAGAATTTCAAGTACATTACATTTTTGTTCTTTTTTCCAATAGTGCGTGAAATGGCCAATTTCTAACCTGCACACTCCTTTATATATGGGCTCATTGAGGAAGTCATATAGCAACATGGACTTGCTTGAAAATAATTTTTGCTCATTATCCACCCTAACCTATTTTGAAGATTTTAATAAGATCTCCATTTACTTCATGTACTGTAAGCACATTGACCTCTTAAATCAAATATCTCCACCTCTCACCCCTAACACTGAAAACAATTACAATATAGTTATATTTCCTCTTTATCATCCCACACATACGAGTATGAAGTAATATGATTAAAGTCGTTACCATCCATTACTATAAAACTGCTATGATTCTTCCAGTTCTTGATCAACCACTGTGAGAACTGTGTTGTTATCAGCTTTTCTAGCACCTTACCAGGCAATGAAGAACACACATGTATACACAGTACTTGTAACAATCTGTTGAAAGAACTCCGCACTGAGTTGCCTGCTTATCTACCAAAACTTAGTGCCACTGGTATCAGGTTTAAGACACATGTCCAGACATCCGATAAATATTACTTTCTGATTTTTGATAATTGTTTGTTGTGAAAAGTAAAAAGTTTTATTTAAAGTGCATATTGTTCTGTACTGGCTAGCTACTAAGCCCTGCGGAACCGTTTCTACTGACAGGATGAGGAACAAAGTTGGGTTACTGGTGCCATAAGACCATTTGCTTAGGGCGAAATCCTGGATGAGCTGTGTTTGCCAGCTCATCTAGCTGAAGGAAAACCCTCGCTGCCTTGTGGTTATGCCCACTCATGAAGAAGGCTTCAGGAGTAAACCAGAGCTAGAGTCCCTAGGGGAGGCCTAGGTTGAGCTCAATGCTGACTGCCAAAACCTGCGATGCTGCTGGTGGCAAACTGTATCGGTCTCTGAGTTCATCAGAGGGGGAGCCTGCTACATGGGAGACAGCTTTCTACCCTGTACTGCCCACGCTTGCTTCTCTGGACAGCTAAGATGCAGTTTCCATGGTTGACCCTGACCGTCAGAAGCCTCAAAAAATGTATTATTTTAAAGTTGTTATTACACTTTTCAGATTATTTCTAATGTCTGATAGGTTTTATTTCTGAAATCTGAGCTTTTGACAATGTCAATATGAGTACCTGAGTTTAGAATTCCTCAGGACTGCTCAGTATAAATTTCAAAGATTTAATGATAAGCTTTAAGTTTACATCTAAAAGTCAGAACATACAGTGGAATGAGTCATTTACATCAATGACCAAGACAGTCTAAGGATGTGCTGGCACAACCCACAAGTGCTGCCCGCTTCTAGCATCAACTTAGCATACCTACAATTTACTAACTTGTATGTCTTTGGATTGTGGGAGGAAACTGGAGTAACTGTAGGAAACCCACATGGTCACGGGGAGAATGTACAAACTCCTTAGTGACTGGAATGGAACCCGGATCGGTGATCACTAGCACTGCAAAATGTTACACTAACCGCTATGTTACTGTACCACCTAACTCAAGCAAATTATCCATTTTTCTCTATTTTAACTGCACAAGATCAAAGCAGATTCAAGTTTTCTGTCACTTCTAAAAGAAATGTATTTTAAGAAGTGAAAAACTATGTATAAGGGGACTACCATTATTAAACTCCAGGTGCATCATTTCAAACTTTTTACAGAATAACATTATTTTACATTTTGATTTAAAAACATTGGTCATTTTTTTTGGACCAATGTTTTAATCTTTTATCTTTTCCTCTTAAACTGCACCCTTTCAACCATCTGGTAATTGATCAGGTTTAAGGTAAGTTGTTTTTTCTATAAAGAATAGTCAAACGCAGGATTTCAGGTAGAGTTAAAAATGTTTATGAGGCCAACTTCTCATGACCTCTCGCACCATCTCAATTTAATCATTTCATTTTATTATGTACACATAAACACAGACATAACATTTTAACAAAATTTTCTTAACAGTGATCAGTAATACATGGGAATGTCCTGGCCTTTAGCGTGTATCTAAACTGAAATATGTTATAAAACTCATGTCATTGTCAGAGGCTGGTCTACATTGCAATTTGTTTTTTTTTTAAAGCAGAATTTCAACTGTCCTCTGGCAATTTTACCCCAGTCATACACAACTATGCAAAGGCATCATTGTGCCGGAGCAGCAGCGCCACCTAGGAGAAACATGAACTGGAAGACAGCATTGGAGGAATGAAAGGCAGGGATAAAAACCAATACATTATCCAAGACTGAAATAATCATCAGAACTAAAGTCATGAGCTGAAATAGAAACTCAGTAGTCACAACCATAATCAGTAAAGCTCCCATGAAAATCACAGAGATATCAGCCAACAAGTTACCCACAGTTTTCTGGACTATACCTTGTCCCATCCCATCTCCTGTAAAAATACGATTCCGTTTTCTCAGTTTCTTTGCCTCTGCCACATCTTTCCCAGGATGCAACTTTTCATTCCACCCCACCAGCCTCCGCATCCAACACATCATCCTCCACAACTGAATCTTTATGAAAGCATTAGTGTGTTAACGGATTTGATATATTAGGGACAAAGAGAAATGTAAGGTGTCTTTATGCTTTGGTTATAACACTAACGATGAGTCTGGACTTTTGGACTGATCAGACACCCAGAAGCAAACAGGGAATATTTGATATGTGCTGGCTTGAGGTCAGTATAATTGAGCCAAGAATGAAAATGTACACATTAAAACATAGAACACAGAACTGTATGGTACAAGGGTTAACGTATAATGTGCCAAACTAACAAAACTATTAATGCCATGCCCCCTAATCACCCCAGCCTACACAATGCCCATACACCTCCATTTCATGCTCCCTCTGGCATGCTTCTATTTGGTTTGCCTCCACTACCACTCCAGGCAACACATTCTAGGCAGTGTGAGAAAACGACGACGCCTATGCACTTACCACCCCCCCACCCCCACCTGCCCAAATTCATGTCCTCTGGTGTGTGAGATGGAATTGAATCTAAAATGAACACAGAATGCACGCCTGGTTACAGGAAAGTGTCAGTACAGCTGTGCTATACACAAAACCAACACTCGATATAGAAATGGAAGTACAAAGGTAGGAAAAACAGAATGAAAGGTTTAGGTGGGAAAACTGCGTGCAGGGTCAGCCAATGCTGAAAAGAAACTATTGTTACAGGTTCTCATGCAAGTTGTCTTCCAGCATTGCTGCTCTTCACCCCCATAACCATCCATCATTGTATTTCAAACAAGAGAAAATCTGCAGATGCTGGAAATCCAAGCAACACACACAAAATGCTGAAGGAATTCAGCAGGCCAGGCCATGGAAAAGAGTAAACGGTCAACATTTCAGGCCAAGACCCTTCAGGAGGACTGAAGGGAAAAAGATGAGGAATAGAGTTAAAAGCTGCAGGGAGGAGAAGGGAAACACAAGGTGATAGGTGAAACTGGGAGGGGGAGGATTGAAGTAAAGAGCCGGGAAGTTGATTGGTGACAGAGCTACAGGGCTGGAGAAGGGGAAATCTGATTGGAGAGGAGAGAAGGCCATGGAAGAAAGAAGAGGGAGGCAATGGGCAGGCAAGGAGATAAGGTGAGAGAGGGAAAGGGGGATGGGGAATGGTGAAGGTAGGGTGGGGACATTACTAGATGTTCATGCAATCAGGTTGGAGGCTACCCAAATGGAATATAAGTTGTTGGAATATAAGTGTGGCCTTATCACAACCATAGAGGAGGCCATGGATAAACATATTGGAGTACTTCCACAGGATGTTCATAATGGAAAGTTGGCGATAGTAATGTCATAATACATATGTCGAGGGTAGATTGTCAAACACTTTCTGAAAGGAAGTTATCTGCCTGGCACCTGAAGGGCAAATCCATTGGTCCATGCTAACTGTTACCCAAGCCTTTCTGCTTGCAAACATGGATTGCTTCATTACATGAAGAATTCCAAATGAAACTGGCATTTCACAGAGAAAACAGTTTGCACAGAACCATCCTCTGTCCCCTTGCTCTAAAAACCCGTCATTAATTAATATTTCCTGTCTTCCAATTTATCAGCACTTTTCCTGTAATCTTCGTCCTTTGCCTTTCTTTCCCTCCTCTTGCATGTGCTTAAAATTTGTTCCCACTCTGCATTTTTTCCCAGTTGTGATCAAAGATTGTCAACTTGATGGTTAATACTGCTTCTCTCTTCATGGACACTGCCTGAATGAGTAAGCATTTTCTATTTTTATTTCAGGTTTCCAAAATCTTGGCATTTTCCTTTTGTATAAGTACAGTAAGCAACAGTTTATTATACAGCTAAGGTGCTGCAATAGAAGGACTAAATCATAACTCTGGTATATCTAATAAAAATAAAACTAACAAGTTATGTTATAGAAACTGTACTAGTAAGTGAGGTTCGGATAAGGATTTAAACAACTGATAATCTACTGATGAACTCTGCTTGGCTGTGAGAGGAGGAAGATCGAGCAATGGGCTTGTATACCCCATCCCATAAAAACTCAGTACTACAGAAATACCAACAGGAGCTCCAAAGACCTCATCCCTGGGAGAGGAAGGGCCTTTGAAGATGGGCTCCACTTGGGGACAACTTGAAAGACTGGTCTAGAACCGTAGACTCTGGCGAGCTACAGTCAGCAGTCTAAGCCCCAGTAGGGGTGATAGGCTTGGGTAAGTAACTAAACTACTGATGACCAATCTTAGATTTTAAGAACAAAAATTTTGGCACAGAATTGGAAATAAAACTGCTTTTCTGATTATTCATTGAGCCGAGTCACAGAGCTGTATGAATCAATCCCAGAATTTGACCTGCTGAGAGAAAAATCATTTGGCATTAACTAACCCATTGCTCTTCTGAAACTATGAGTTTGCAACTCAGCTTGTACAAAGCGTGCTGATGTAGGGGGTCATCAGACTTGCTGAGCTCCCCCAGTATTTTGTGAGTGTTGCATACGATATCCAGGATCTGCAGAATGTCTTGCATTTGTGCAAAATGCAGCTTAAATTGGAAAAAGTGCAGTTTAAATCATTCTCCAAGTGCCTGTTGTGACTCACCACCAGGCTATAAGTGTAACCCCAAGTTAGGACCCGTCCCAGATATGACACAATGACAGGTGTCCAGCAAAATAAAACTACAAGAGGAAAAAAGTAAAAACTGTCAGAAAAATCCTGTAGGAAAATAAATATGTTTGAAATGCAGTTTGATATGGTTAAAGAAAATCTCACCTTTTGCTAAAGTTGATTCTTTGACACTATAATCAAATTGTAATTTTAAATATTGGCCAATGTTAGACAGTGAATGCATATTCTCAACGGATCTTAGGTTAGAAGAGGAGAGGGGACACTCAGCAGAGTCTGAAGCAGCCAGATCAGTATATTTGCTCTCAAGCATCTCATTATGAATTCCTTCTTCTTTTGAAGAACTTTTACACCCTTGCGTTCTTTCAATTTTCAGTAACGGTTCTGACATTTTCCTGGCTTCTCCCACAAAGGTTTTGCATTTGATTCTTTCACTGCCTGCAACAGAAAGCTTTGCAAGTTGCTGGGGTTCATGCGATGTGCCTTCTGGTAGACTTGCCATGGTGATGCCTAGACCAGGTTCTAATCTTTCGGAAGTTCCTCTTGGCTTCACGCTGTTGTCTTCAGTTTCTAGATTTCTATAATTTGGTCTACCTTCAACACCAACATTTATACTTGAGGTATCAAATTCATCTAAGCAAAAAAACAAAAGTTAAAGGATCACATTTCTCATTTTTTTCATGGTTTATTGTGGTGTTAATGAACAGTCTTTATGTTAATACCACTAATTTGCCTTTGTTTATATTACCTGAAAGATGCATCAGATGTGTAGAAACACTAATAATCTAATGAGTAATTCTACGGATTTATCTGGTACATTTGGATTAATTAGTGGGAAAGACCATCAGTTCAATCTTGAAAATATCAACAAGCTTGAACAAGCCAACTTTTGTCCTTCATTGACATACATCAAAATATTACAGATACACATATACATTCTACAGACATACGGTGGAGTGCATTCCGACAGGCTGCCTCACTGATTGGTATGGGGGGAGATGGTGGGAGCTACTGCACAAGATTGCAGAAACTGGTAAAATTAGCTCCATCATGGGTACTAGCTGTCATAGCATTCAAAACGTCTTCAATGAGCGATGCCTCAGGAAGGCGGTGTCCCATCATTAAGGGCACCCACCACTCAGGACATGCCCTTTTCTCATTGTTACCATCAGGAAGGAGGTACAGAAGCCTGAAAGCACACACTCAGTGATTCAGGAACAGCTTCTACCCCTCTAACATCTGATTTCTGATGGACATTGAACCTGTGAACACTAACTCACTACTTTTTTTATTTCTGTTTTTGCAATACTTATTTTAACTTAGCTATTTAATATAGATATATACAGTACATTTACTGTAATTCAGTTTTTTTCCTGTATTTATCATGTATTGCATTATTCTGCTGTTGCAAAGTTAACAAATTTCACAACATATGCTGGTGATATTAAGCCTGATTCTGTCATAATGGATTAGATGATAATTATACAACTGAAACTATTGTTTAATTTACCTGTGGATAAATTACCTAGGATTGTGTATAAGTTCTTATTTCTGAATTGTTTTTGTATGAGATGAGATTTAATTTATTCCAGAAACATTTCAAGAGGATTATCAAAAGCGTTCTATACCTTCATCATCCCACTTGAGGTCCTCAGAGTTCACAGTTTGCTCTGCTCTCTCTTTCAGAGCTGTTCTCCTTGCTTCCTCCTAGACAAAGATTAGAACAAGGATTATATCTAAAGAATAGACTGTAATATCATGTCCTTTTAAATACTGCAGAACCCCTTGTTTCAAACTTTATCTTGCCATAACAAAATCTTGTCATAATTTCATCTACACGAAATGTTGTCACTGGAAAACAACATCCATCATCAGGGACCAACACTGCCCAGGAAGCAAGAACATGCTCTCTCCTCACTGCTGCCATCAGGAAGAAAGTACAGGAGCCTTAGGACTCACACCACCAGGTTCAGGAACAGTTATTACCCCTCAGCCATCAGGCTCGTGAACCAAAATGGGTAACTTTACTCAACTTCACATCATCATTGATATGTTCCCATAACCTATGGACTCACTTTAAAGGACTCTTCATCTCATGTTCTTAATATTTATTATTATTTCTTTTTGTATTTATACAATTTGTGTCTTTTCTACACTGGTTGAATTCCCAAGCTGGTGCTGTGTTGCATTGATTCTATTATTATTCTATCATGGATTTATTGAGTATGCCCACAAGAAAATGAATCTTAGGGTTGTATATGGTGACTATATGCATTTTGATAATAAATTTACATTGAGCTTTAATGTATTGTTAAGGACGGGAAGGACAACAGGTAAAGATTTGACTGTAGTACATGACTGCATAAACTACACCTGATCTCAAAAGGAACTGCTCTCCATATCTGAAACACAAGTCGTTCGTTAATGCTTTGAAACACTTCCTCCGATGGCCCTAATTATGAATACTATGATACAACAGGTTTGATCCAATTATTATTTTGTGCACCTCTAATACTATTCTCAATCGCTTTGGGAGAGCTTACTTGGAAGGAAATGGATCAACAACAGAGTCCAAGCTTTAGACCTGATGTGGAATTCTTTGTTACCACAAAAACACCACCGCCCTAGCCTATGTCTCAGTTCTGTTTCAGTAAAATGAAAAAAAGAACTTCAGCTACTTAAGGTTTATTGCTGATGCTTTTGGGTCAAAGAATCCTGTTAAGTGGATCTGTTTTTGTTTGAGTTTTGCCAACAATAGCAAGTTTATTGTCATCTGACTGTACATAGACACAACTAAACGAGACAATGTTCCTCTGGACCACGGGGCACCTACATAACATATATCACACACAGCACATAAAAACAAAATATTACCACAAATAAGTTAATAAATTATAATTCAAAGTGCATGTAGTGCACTGTACAGGTAAACAATAAACAGCTATCTGGCCTAGTAGCTAGCCCTAATGCTCATGTCTCTTCTTCCTGACAGTAGTGGGTCAAAAGAGATTGACGGATGCATGCTAGGGATCCTCAATAACGCAACAGGTCCTTCACCTACAACACTCCCAGTAAGTGTTACCAAAAGTGAGGAGGAAGACTCTGGTGATGTCCTCAGTGGTTTCTATTATCACCTGTAGGGTCTTGCAGTCCAATGCCTTGAAGCTTCTTTACCACACAATACTGCAGCTAGACAGGACTCTCTCAACACTAGTCCTGTATAAAGTTGTTAGAATGGGAATGGGGGGCTTGCACACCTCAATCTTCTCAGAAAACTGTGCTTTCTTGACTATTGTGGATGTGTTGTGGGTTCAGGTTAGATCATCCATTATGTGCTCACCAAGGAACTTTGGGCTCAACCAGCCATTGATATGCAATGGAGAGTGGTTGACCAGTGCCCTCCTGAAGTCCACAATCATCTCTTTTGTCTTTTCTATGGTGAGACTCAGCTCATTGTTCTCACACCATTTGACAAGCCTCTCTATGGGGACCCATCTTTGGTGCTGATGAGGGCAACAATGTGTATAACATTGACAAACTTGTAGTTTGATCTCGGTCTGGCAGTGCAGATATGAATCAGCAGTATGAATATCAGTGTGCTGAGCACACAATCCTGGGGGGCACCAGTGCTCAGCATGGTGGAGCTTGAGATGTTACCGCCAACTTGGAATGACTAGGGTCTTTCCATTGAAAGTCTAAGATCTAGTTCCAGAGAGGGGTGTTGAGTCCCAACAAGGACAGTTTACTCACCAGCCTCTGAGGGAGTGAACTGAAGTTGATGAACAACATCTTGTTGTATGGGATCATCAATGAACCAGTTTGAATGGTAGGCAAGCTGGAGAGGGACCAATGTAGCTAGAAGGTGGGATTTTATATGATCCGTTAGCAGCCACTCAAACCACTTTATGGTTATTGAGGTCAGTGCCACTGGCTGGTAATCATTTAGACCAGTTACCATCATACACTTGGGCACTAGAATAATGGTGGCTGCCTTGAAGTCCGCAGAGAGAGTGGACTGTTGCAAAGAGATATTAAAGATGTCTGTTAAGACCTCTTTTAGCTGGGCTACACCATCCCCCAGCACCTGACTAGTTATGTTGTCCAGGCCTGGATCTTTGTGTGGGTTTACCCTAGGCTGGATCCTCCTCACCCCGGCTATAGCCAGCAGCCAGACAGGATGGGGTGCCCATTACTCAAGGGGAGAGGGGGCTTTCCTCAATGTTGCATCATTCATTGCGTCAAATCATGCACAGAAGGCATTCAGCCTATCAGGAAGGGAGGCATCACTGTCATTGACTTCTAATCTGTTACAGTTTGAGATTTCGCTCACACCTCAAATCCCAATATTTGGACCTATATATCTAGTTACCTTTATTTTTTCTTTTCTGTTGTTTGTTTCCTGATAGTGTTATCCCACTCTTCTTCTTTATTGTAAAGAAAGCTATGATTGAACGGAAGACTTATCAATAGTCAACAGATAACTTTTGGGGTTAAGCTGCCTCTCAATCGGAGTGATCCTCACAGTCATCTTACCCCCTTACTTAGTATCCAGAACTCAGGTGTACAAATGTTAGTTCTTTCATGGCGAATTATACTTACGTTCACCATCTTCCCCCATCCAACTCATGCCACAATATCGTAATGATGCTGAGATTATTTATAATCCTCGAGCTGATAGTGTTTTGCTCAGAAATTTCAGTACACTGTTATGCTCACCTGATGAAGTTGATGTACTCTATAGAAATACCGACACCAGAAGTCATTATGAGCCACTTCACTTGGGACCTGTCATGAAGATATGAAGTATTAAAGCCAGGTAGGAATACACATGTGAACAATAAATACAAAAATGTATATTTTGTATCCATTGATAAAAATATGCTTCTCAAGCATTATATAAAATGGAAGGTTATAAATTCATAAATTGTACTCTGAACTTTGAAGGTTAACCCTGAGTCTTTCAAAATGCATGATTAATAGTTTAATCTTTCAGTCATAGAGTCACTGAAAAAGAAAGCAGAGAAACAGACTTTTCAGCCCATCGAGTTCCTGCTGAACTGTTCAAATTGCCTAATCCCATCGACCTGCACCAGGAACATAGCCCTCCATACTCCTACAATCCATGTACCTATCCTAACTTCTTTTAAACTTTGAAATCAAGCTTGCATGTACCACTTGCATTGGAAGCTTATTCCACATTCTCACCACTGTCTAAGGGAAGAAGCTTCCCTCATGTTCCTCTTAAACTTTTCACCTTTCACCCTTAACCCATGGCCTCTAGTTGTAGTCGCACCCAACCACTGAGTCTATGTAGAAATATTGCTTCTAAAAAGAAGTCAATTGTATTTTTTCAATTTGCAAAAAAAAAATTTGAAGTTGAAGAAGGTATTTCAAAATGAAGCAATTATTTTCTAAAGCTTGTTTAAATAGAATATCATTACTAAGCAGTAAACCAATAAAAAGCTATTTGGGGTAAGGTCAAAAAAGAAACAACATTTGCATTGATAGAACTGTAAGCAACATACTGTAGCTATAACATCTTAAATAATCACAATCACTACTTAAAACAAAGTATACCAATTTTGTGTAAAGATCTCTTATTTCTGTCCTGTCAACCAGGAGTTTCGATATTGTGAACTTCTCACTTTCCAAGTTGAAGCCCGACAGCCAGACATTATATTGTTCTGTGGACACAAAATAATTACACTGAAGGGAAAAAAATAAGACAATTCAAAGAACACTTGAAAATAGGCCATTTTTTAACCTCAAACTCTTATTTATATCAAATATTTCACTGAAGTTTTTTTCACTATTAATCCATGGTGACTTAGTAAAGTGCCCAAACCCCAGGGGTAATTTTCTTGATTGTTCTTTTCAAAGGCTAAATCGTGGTTATTTAGAGAAATGAAGCCTATAATTTCAAGCTGCACACAAAGGATATAAATCAACTGAATGTTTAATGAAGTACATTATACTGTAGTCATGTTGTTGCTAGTTAATGAAAGACACCACAAACAATCTGCTGGAAGAACTCAGCAAGTCAAACACATCTGTGGGAGAAAATATATTTTTCACATTTCAGTTCAAAAGCTTGCTTCAGGACTCATGCAAGGATTTGACCCAAAATGTCAACAATTCCTTTCCTCCCACAAATGCAGCTCAATCCACTGAGTTCTTCCAGCAGATTGTTTGTGCTCCAGATTCCAGCATCTGCAGTGCTTTGTATTTCCAATGGAAGAAAGACATATCGAACCTGTGTAATGAGCTCTTTGAGCCTGTGTGAGGCGATGAAGAGCATTGAGCTCCGAGATTTTTCAAGCACCTGAATTGGTTAAATGTAGTTTATTGAGAGTTAGTAATAGTTTAGAGTTCATCTCGAGGAACTTGTTCTTTGAAATTCAGTCTCCTAGTGATTCCCATTTATGCTTGTCAAGTCTATTTTGGTAGGCTCTGGGATTCCATGTTAGTTGTATTTTTTAAGCAGTTGTCCAATTAGCGCTAAGCGCAGGGTCTTAGTTTTGAGAATGTTACTTCTAGCGTTGCAGCTTGGGAGAGCCACCGACATTCTTTTGGAATTATTATGAATAAACTCCAGTTGACGTCTCTACATCGGGGTCTGTCTTTCTTCCACACTTGAGTTCTGATATTGCTAACACACATGGTGACAACCTGATTCGTCTCTCTCTATCAGAGCAATCTGATAGTCTCACCTTGCAACTCTTTCCTCAAACTGTCAAAGTTTCCCATTGATTCCTGAAGTATCTATTTTATTTCCTTTAGAAAGGAATGAATGAATCTCACTTCACCATCCCTTCAGACAACAAATTCCAAATCAGTACAATCATGAGACCTTAAGACAGAGGGGCAGACTGACTGATTTATTTTCCCTCTCAACCCCATTCTCCTACCTTCTCCCTATAACCTTTGACACCCTTACTAATCAAAAACCTTTCAATCTCTGCTTTAAATATATCCAATGACTTGGCCTCCACAGCCATCTGTGGTAATGAATTTCACAGATTTACCAACCTCTGGCTAAAGAATTTCCACTTCTAAAGGATTGTTCTTCTATTCTGAGTCGGTGGCCTTTTTTTGATCATTGCGTGAAATTATTGTTTACTCATCGCTTTCTGTTCTTTTCCCCAGAACTGTGGTTTTTGCTTTTTAACACCATGGTCAATAAAAATAGATTCTCATCCTTCTCCTGTCTGGACCATTGATAATCTCCTCCTAATCTTCTCCATTTTAAGTAGAGCTTCTCCAGTCTATTCAAAAAAATGAAATTCTCCATCCATGGGACCATCCTACTAAATATTTTTAACATTATTACTCGTGCCTTCACACCATCAAATTACCATAGTAATTCAATTTAAATATAGGGTATACTATGTCTACTGTTTACCTGTGCTGTACACTACATGCATTTTGATTTATATTTTATTAACTTATTTCATAATGATACATATTTCATATTTTATTAACTTATTTTAACTTGTTTTGTGTGCTGAGTGTGATATATGCTTTGTGAGTGCACCATAGTCCAGAGGAATGTTATTTCATTTGGTTGTGTAGATGGACAGTCAGATGACAATAAACTTGAACTTGAAATTATACATTTCTTCTTCTGTACTCCAAGCTATTTGTAAAACCTCAGTACATATATCTTTATAATAGAAATCTTGTCCCCTCAGAACTAATGAATAATCAAGACCTCGGCCTCTACACCTCTTTCTGCAATTGGATCCTCTATTTCCTCATTTAAAGACCCCACTCAGTCGGGGTTGGCAACAACATCTCCTCCACAGTCTCCATCAGCACAGATGTACCACAAGACTGTGTGTTTAGTCCCCTGCTCTACTCACTTTACACTTATGACTGTGTGGCCAAGCACAGCTCCAATACCATATTCAAGTTCTTTGATGACACCACTGTCGTAGGCTGAATCAAATGTGGTGATGAATCAGCATATGGGAGGGAGATTGAAAATCCAGCTGTGTGGTGCCATAACAACAAACTCCTACTCACTGTCAGCAAGAGCAAGAAGCTGATTATTGACTTCAGGTGATGGAAACCCAGAGGTCCATGTACAAGCCCTGATCGCAGCTTTAAGTTCCTCGGTGTTGTTATTTCAGAGAATCTTTCTGGGCTCAGCACGCAAGTGAAATTATGAAGAAAACACAGCAGCGCCTTTATTTCTTTAGGAATTTGTGAAGGTTCAGCATGACATCTAAAACTTCAACAAACTTCCATAGATGTGTGGTGGACAGAGATTCAACTGGCTGCTTCACAACCTAGTATGGAAACACCAATGCCCTTAAATGGAAAATCCTACAAAAAGTCCATCACAGTAAAAGATACCATTGAGCACATCTACATGGAATGGTGTTGTAGGAAAGCAGCATCCATCATCAGGGACCCCCACCACCCAGGTTATCTCACTGTTGCCATCAGGAAGAAGATACAGGAGCCTCAGGACTCACACTATCAGGTTGAGAAACAGTTATTACTGCTCAACTATCAAACTCTTGAAGTAGAGGGAATAACTTCACTGACTCATCACTGAACTGTTCCCACAACCTATGGACTCACATTCAAGAACTCTTCATCTCAATATTTATTGCTTATTTGTTATTATTATTCTTGCTATTGTATTTTTGTTTTTCACAGCTCAAGCATATTATTTTTAATTATTTATTTTGTTTCTCTATTTTATTTTGCATTTGCACAGTTTCTTGTCTTTTGCACATTGGTTGTGTGCACTGTTAGTGCAGACTTTCATTCATTCTAATATGGTTATTGGATTTATTGAGTATGCCCGCAAGAAAATGAATCTCAGGGTTGTATGAGGTGACATATATGTACTTTGATAATATATTTACTTTGAACTTTGAATCTTATCCATTAGCACTTCTCTGCAGTCTGCAGTCTAATTAACATAAGAAA
Organism: Hypanus sabinus; assembly: GCF_030144855.1. Lineage (NCBI taxonomy): Eukaryota > Metazoa > Chordata > Chondrichthyes > Myliobatiformes > Dasyatidae > Hypanus > Hypanus sabinus. Next base: position 17,072,609 of record NC_082715.1, read on the forward strand.
TCAAATTCTGAGGCACAGTCATCTTTTCTTCATTATATTATAAGGTAACTAAATTATCTCCTTTTTGTGTAGCTGATCAATTCTAATAAAGAGCGATCACCACTGGATATTGTGATTTATAAAACATAGAATAGTACAGCATATTACAGGCCCTTCAGCCCACAATGTTGTGCCGACCCTCAAACCCTGCCTCCCATATAACCCCCCACCTTAAATTATTCACTCAGATATGTAATGTTTCATTACTGGAGTCATCTGCATGTAATAGTATGTATTAGTGGAAGCTCTTTTTTCTTTTGTTTCCTTACTATTGATGAGATTAAAAAATGATTATATTAATAGCCTAAAAGGGACTACACAATTTTTAAATTACATGCAATAGGTTATTTTGTATTCCTGATTAGGTATCTGCACAACTCATTAATATTCATACCAATTTCTGATGTTTTTATAAAAGCTGCTTCACAACTACAGAAATTCTCTATTTGGATATGTTAATCCTTTTGTATGTATACTATATTTGTACTTGAATAATTTTGGGAGTTTTATTACCCTTGTATTAACTGATTATATATTTATATATGTAACCATTAACAATGTAATCCCAATAATTGTGTAGCAATTGGAAAATTGGAAAAGAAAGAACAACTACAGAAATTCTAAGTTTCCACATTGTCAAAATTAATATTGTTTATGTATACATTGTTTTTTCAAAATAAAATCAAAACAAATCAGGAATAAATAGGAATGCAAAAATTAGATCTTACATTGGATAGTCAGGTGGTAGATTGGAGACATGTCTCCATCAAAGGAGGTGTAAGTCACTCCTTCCCTCTGCTAGCCTGCAGGTCACCCTTGGGCAAAGTGTAGCATCTGCTCAGCCCCTCCTAGCAGAGGCATGTGAAGCCATGGAAGTAGGTGGTGGATGGTTGTATGAGCAGCTGGCGCAAATCACAAGTCTACTGACAGCAGGCAGACAATCTCTGAAGACTATTGATCATGGTTAGGCTCACTTGTCTTGTAAAGACACTGCCCAGAACAAAGCAATGGGAAGCCACTTCTGTAGAAAAATTTGCCAAGAACCATCATGGTCATGAGAGCATGACCACCTGTGTCAAACAACGCGGCACATAACGATGGTGATGATGATTTAGATGGAGGAAAACAGAACCAAGCAAACCACTGCTTTTCTCCGTTTGAGTATTAGTGATGAACAGCACAGAAAACAATCGGGTAGCAAAAGCTAGAATGTGGGAGTTGAAACCTTCGGAAGGATTATATTAGTTGCAGCACTATTATAGATTGGATATTTAAATTTTAATCATTTCAGTTTTAAATAATATTCCATATCCCAGGGATATGCTTTCAATAACTCTACAAGTCATGTTCTCAGTAGTATTTATTTACCTATTTATTTAATTTTGTATTTGCATAGTTTGTCTTCTTTTACACATTGATTTTCTGTCTTTGTGAGTGTAGTTTTTATTGATTCTATTGTATGTCTTTTTTCTACTGTAAATAACTGCAAAAAAAATCTCAAGGTTGTCTATACTGACATATACATTCCTTGATAATAAATTTACTTTGAACTTTAGATTAGATGTATCTTACCATCTGGTTTAGCACAGTATGTTGCTGGATCAGCCTGAAGATTACATAAGCGAACCTATGGAATACAAATATTCATTTTGAAATGGTTACCTTTTATTTAATTCCTGCTCTCCCATCCCATAATTACCAGCCACATGCGTACCTTAACGCCATCATAAGAGTCACCAAGTTTCAACTGAATGTCCTTGACTGTGCTCACATGAGGTGTGTGTGATTCTTCTACCACAGGGGCAAATGCTTCTGAGATGGCTCCAAGAAAACTTGAAAGCCCTTTGCTGACCCGATGGCATCCTTCTGAGGACTCCTCAACCTAGAAGAGAGGGGAAGTACCAACATAATTCCTACTGTTGTTCTACAGCAGGGGTTCTTAACCAGGGCGTCCATGGAACCCTCGGAGGCTTGTGAACTTAGATGGGGAAAATTTACATCTTTATTGTCACTAACCTCTAACTGAAATTTAGCATTTCCTCATTTACGAATATAGGCAGCAAACCTCAGTAATATTAGCCAAACCTGTGACATTTTCACCAATAAAATCACAGATATTTTCTTAATACTTTACATTTGATACAATAGAAAAGGTTCATAGGCTTCACCAGACTGCCAAAGGGGTCCATGGCATAAAAAAGGTTAAGAACCCCTGGTTTACAGTTAGTGTTACTTTGGTGACAAATGACTCTGGTCCTGATTACACACAAGAACAAAACTGACTGCAAATTAATTTCATGTGGTTGAAAAATCAATTATCCAAATGAGAGAATGTTACTGGATTCCTATTGATTTCCTATTTGATGTCACTGTATACTTCAAAACTCAGATTCATAAAGTTGCTATTACTTTGCCGTGGGACACAAAATACTTGGAAGATCTAACTACATTTTATTTTGGGTTTCAGGCAGCATGGTAGCATAGTGGTTAGCACAATGCTTTACAGTACATGTGACCTGGTTTCAATTCCCACCATTGCCTGTAAGGAGTTTGTACGATCTCCCTATGACTGCACGGGTTTCCTCTGGGCGCTCCTGTTTCGACCCATGAATGAAAGACATACTGAATAGTAGGCGAAATAGTCATTGTAAATTGTTCTGTGATTAGGCTTAAGTCAGGGGATTGCTGGGCGGCGCGACTCAAAGGGCTTGAAGGGGCCTATTCTGTGCTATATCTCAATAAATAACTATATATATGTCTGAATGAAACCTCTACATTTATTCATACACTCAATGGCCACTTCATTAGTAGCCACTGAATTTATATTCATGGTCTGCTGCTGTAGTCCATTCATTTCAAAGTTCGACATGTTGTGCATTCAGAGATGCTCTTCTGCACACCTCTGTTGTAACTAACTTACCGTCTCCTTCCTGTCAGCTTGAACCAGTCTGGCCATTCTCCTCTGACCTCTCTCAACAGCAAAGGCGTTTTTATCCATGGAACTGCCACTCACTGGATGTTTTTTTGTTGTTTTTCACTGTTAATTTACAGACCTTTGTATATGTAAATTCCAAATCAGCAGTTCCTGAGATACTCAGACCAACTCTTCTGACACCAACAATCATTCCACAGTCTAAGTCACATAGATCACATTTCTTCCCCATTCTGATGTTTGGTCTGATAAACATCTGAACCTCATGACCAGGGCTGCATGCTTTTATGTATTGAGTGGCTGCCACATGATTGGCTAATTAGATTCTTGCATTAATGAGCAGGTGTACCTAATTAAGTGGCCACTTAAAACAGTATTGTGCTTTTTGTAACAAATAATATTCAGTGGGTTTGCATATTGCCTATAAACTCACATTCAACTTTTCTTTGAATGCTAAAGCTGTGGCAGCAATAGTAGACACAGTATCATCTTGGATAACCTGTCTGAATTCGGCCAGGTCACACTTCAAAAGTTCCACGGCTTTTGCAGACTGTGAATTAAAAAGAAATTTAATTAAAGATTTAACTTTGAAATATACCGTAGTTCAACCTGAACACCTATACTCCCCTCAGTTCAGACATAACACCTTAGTAATATACTTGTTCCTTTCACTGAGAGCACCACCTTCTCATTACTGCATTCAGAGATGACGCATAGGACACTCTGTTTTTGCAACTACTTCTTCCCTACAGTTGTCAGAACACATGATAAACCCATGAGCATTAGCTCACTATATAGCTCTCTTTTTGCACGACATTTTGTATACATTGATTATTACAATTTATAGTATATTTTATATATTCCGCTGCTGCAAAACAGCAAATTTCATGACATTTTCCTGATAATAAATCTGATTCTGAATACAATATCATTGTGAAATCTGAATTTACCCAGTGATACTTTATTCTGACAGAATCAAAACTTTGACTTCTGTTTGAGGGCTGCTCAAATTCTATAACCGCTCTATCCACTCGGGCACTGTAGTGGCAAAACAAAACCACAGCCAAAACCCTACAAACTTGTTTACTTGCCTGATGTACCCTCAGCTTCAATAATTGCTCCTACTTTGAATCTTTCATTTGATCCTTTATTAGCAATTAGCAAGCATACAAACTTAAAGAGATGAAACTTAAGCGTACCCTCAGCATTACTGAGCTGTCAGTAAAAGGTATGTCATCCGCTGGTCCCAAGCTACAAACAGCCACAAAATAAGCATGAGTTGATAACTTATTCCCTTTGCTCTTAGCACACACCCAACTCTTGTGAATAGTTACCATAATAAACACACAACACAGAGTACAATGCAGATAGGGAACAGATGCCTGGCTCCCACAGATACTGATCAGTTGTATAATCTGAAACCACTTCTTGAAATGACCGCTTCAAAGCAGACTTAATGCAATCTCATCCCGGAAAGATTTCACAGAATTAACCATGCTTTTCACTGGGAACTTGCCTAATAAAGGCAGAAAATATTATATTGCTGTGAATGTGAATGTGTTCTTCAGTACAAAGGTAAAAGATCAAATGTTAATGTAATACAAATATTTATGGTAATACGCATCACAAGTATATGAACATCCTGGATCAAATACACTGGAAAAGATTATTTTCCTCAGTGACATGAAAAAATCTACAGATGCTGGAAATCTAAAGCAACACACAAACAATGCTAGAGGAACTCAGCAGGCCAGGCAGCATCAATGCAAAATAGTAAGCAGTCAACATTTTGGGCCAAGGCCCTTCATGAGGACCCAATGAAGAACCAGCTGTCCTGAAGAAGAGTCTTGGCCCAAGACGTCAACTGTTTAGTCTTTTCCATAGATGG